>NC_140167.1:181888582-182579056 GCF_963971535.1 Notolepis coatsorum
AGACAAATTGGTCCGGTCTTATGCAATTAAGCAATAACGTATGAGAGGGAGCGTTATGTTGGTGCCAGTAACCCCCGTGATCATAGTGTGACCTTGAGTCTTATTTTCTCATTTATCTGCCATTTATATTGTCACTTCAAATTAATAAAGACCGCTGCCAAGAACAAATTATTCCCCGTTGCCGAGCACTGAACGTCCTTGCTTGTTTCCTTCCACCAGTATAAGTGGCGGTTAATTCTGGCTTGCAGACATCTCTCTGAATGTGTCCAATTGTTTGCAAATGACGGATGTAGTAGCGGTGTTTCAGTGAACCATCTTACAGGGTGTCCGCGGATCCTTAAAAAGTTTTAAAAGGTCTTAAATTTGTTTATCAATTATTAAGACCTTAGTTTGTCTTAAAATGTCTTAAATCCATTTTCAGAGGTCTTAAAAATGCCATAGAAAGGAAAGATAAAATCCCATGTCATCTTATGTTTTATTATGAAATCTGGGGGAAAACTATAACGGGAGATAAAGTTTGACTTTTCATTGTAGAATCACGCAGACCGGAATGGGGCGGAACCAACACAACTCCTTGTGTAATGTGTTGGCCGGGGAACCATTTCGGCAACGGAGTCTAGCTAACGTTAGCAAGGCGAAGCGATAACGCTAACGTTACGTTTAGTTTAGTTTAGCATTTGCACTCGTTAATATGGGAAACTAAGTGCCAATTTAACGAGAACTGGCTCGACAATCCACTGTTTGCGCGATGGTTGGTCCCAGTCAAAGACCATTACAAGCCCTGCTGCAAAAAAAAAAGAGCAGTCGCGTCGCACATGCTGAGCGTTCTGCAAAAACCGCCTGCAAACTACTATTTCGCATTTATTTTCGGCCCCTGCCTCCACACCAGCTGCGCCATCTCAGGTAGGACTATAACATCTGCACCAACAGAAGTCCGGATAACATTCGGCTCCACGCCAAAGCTTGAAGCTGAGGTCTTAACTTGAAAATAATCTATTCACGGATGTAAACAAGGACACGTTTGTGTTTATGTTCAATGAGATCTTCACCCACTATGTATTTTTTCCTCCCACCCACCCCCTCCTAATGACGTACAGTATCCTCCCATGTATGTTAGGATCTATGGGTAACGGTACTGTATATTTGCATATCGTATATGTCACAAATGTAACGGTACAGTACTATATACCTGTATGTCCCTATGCCATAAATGTCATGTATGTTGAGTATGTCATAAATGTCACTATGAATTGAAAATGGGGGACCCTGATGTAAACAAGACAAACGTCTTTCTCTGGTCTGCATCCCCTTAACAATTGTGTGTATTGAGCCGTACTGTATTGTACCCATTCTGCAATCTGTTAAACAAAGTATTCATTCAACCAAAACCACAAAAACAAAACAACTGGATGAATGAATGAAAACTTTATTTAACAGATTGCAGAATGGGTACAATACAGTACGGCTCAATACACACAATTGTTAAGGGGATGCAGACCAGAGAAAGACGTGTGTCTTGTTTACATCAGGGTCCCCCATTTTCAATTATAGTGACATGACATTTATGACATACTCAACATACATGACATTTATGGCATAGGGACATACATGACATACAGGTATACTATATAGTACTGTAGTGTTACAATTGTGACATATACGATATGCAAATATACAGTACTGTTACCCAGAGATCCTAACAGAAAATATATGATGGGGAGGAGACTGTACATTAGGAGGGGGGGTGGGGGGGGTTTGGACATTTACGGTGCCCAGTTTCTAATTGCAGCCTCCCGTAGGTGCTCTTTTTTTTTAAACTTTGACCAGTCAGCTGGTTCTTTTCGCGTTTATCGCTTTTTCTGGTCAAGTATGACCGACAGAAACAGGTTGAATGGGGTATAGATGGGGGGAAAGACACTCTGAGAAAATACGGCGAGTCCGGGAGTCGAACTCGTGTACCCCAGATCCGTGACGCGCACGGTTGTCCCCGACGCCGAAATAGCGTTCGAGGTACGCGGTGAGCTACTGGAGCTCCCCACCCCCCCATAGGTGCTCTTTAAGAGTGGTTTTGAATGTGGGCAGGGGTAAAGTGGGTTTTAGGAGTGAGGTTAAGCAGTAGTCTGACCAGTTTGTTTTGTGATGTTTGTAATCTTGTTTTTAGGGCCTTTGAGGTGCTTTGGTACCATGAGGTGCAAGCATAGTCGTAGTACCCTTGAATGAGTGCTCCTGTTGGAGTCTTCAGGGTATTACTATTCTTGTTTACCAGAGAGGAGATCCGGCACAAGAATCTTGTTTGTTGGTTGACTTTTTTGATACCCTGGGGAGGGTGGTAATAGTTATGTGTTCTGACAGTGGCTGTTGCACTTGCTGCTTGGCCCCTGGTATATTTTGTTATATTTGCTATTTATGTTTGGTCACCCCTTTGTTGAAATTCATCCAATCCAGTTACTCCTTAAGTTCAAGATTTTTAAGTTTCCAAGTTATGTTTTAATAAACATCTTTGGACCAATGTGTCTCTAAACTTAAACTAATTGGTGTCATTGCATGATTTTTGTCATTTTGTTATTGTGAAATTGGTATTAAATTTAATTCTGAGTGGCATTAAAAAGTCTTAAAAAGCATTAAATATGACTGGGCTAAACCTGCAGATACCCTGTCTTAGCTAACAGACTATATGTAGCAGTCTTTCAGTGGACCGTCTTAGCTAACAGACTATATGTAGCAGTCTTTCAGTGAACCATCTTAGCTAACAGACTACGTGTAGCAGTCTTTTCAGTGGACCGTCTTAGCTAACAGACTATGTGTAGTAGTCTTTCAGTGGACTGTCTTCGCTAATAGACGATGGATGTGTAGCAATTGTGGGAGAAATTATGTTTCCCCCCTCCCATTTTGTTATCCCCCCACACACCTACTATAAGCTCCAATACTCAAGTTCTGTCTACCCTTCTCCCTTGAACAACACCTTTGTATGTCCCCCCCTCCTCCCATTTGTTATCCCCCACACACCTACTATAGGCAGCCTATTGTTCTCCAATACTCAAGTTCTGTCTACCCTTCTCCATTGATCAACCCTTTTGTCCCCATCAGTCTTCCTGTCTCCCATGATAAATCAGTCACCAATCTCTTGTCTACACACTGAGCCCCCGCCCCTTTCTCTGACGTGTATAAAGTCATCCCACACAGTCTAGTCTATCGTGAGACTCTAGCAGGGTTACAAGGCCAGTGACCCTGGAGAGTTCTCAACTTCTCTCGCCTAACTCTGAACTCAACTTGAACTTGTATTCAGTACTCCCGAGTTAATACATTTGTAACAACCAAGTTTATTTGACTGTGTATCTATGCTTATTGCTTCCGGTCTATTTCCACCACACAGTCTTTCAGGGGACTGTCTTAGCTAACAGACGATGTGTAGCAGTGACAATGCAACAGGAGTTTTCAATGTAGTGAATGCATTAGATTGATTGACAGCGCTCAAGCCGTGAGGTGCAAGCTCCTTGTGGCTATTAGTCATGTAGTGTCTCCTCTCCAATCACAACAAATTCCATAACCGATTATATACATGTTGTGTGACATGAAACACTGTTATGTTTCAGCTTATTAATTCCCTCTGTTTCTCTCCCTTGCTCCCCACTGTCCAGGCCTGGCAGAGAAGACCCAGCTTCTGAAGCTGAGTGTCCCCGCCACCTTCATGCTGGTGGCCCTGGACGAGGGCCCCGGGCCTCCCATCAAGTACCAGTACGCCGAGCTGGGCAAGCTCTACACCGTGGTCTCCCAGCTGGTGCGCTGCTGCGATGTCTCCTCGCGCATGCAGTCTTCCATCAACGGTGGGTCCGCCAGGTCGGCTGGGAGCACAGCGATAAGCCCAATGATGATCTCATTCTTGCTCAGCATCCAGTGACTGACAAAACTAGCCACTCTGGGCTCACATGCCGTGTTCGGCAAGAGCTCGGAGCTGAGGGCTTCTATAGAAGATTAACACCACTTTGTTTTATGGATCCAATAACACGACACAACGTTTCACCTGCTCTTCCTCTCTTTCTCCTCCTTGTTGCCGGTTGTTCCGTGTGCAGGTAACCCTCCTCTCTCCAACCCGTACGGTGACACCAACCTGACGGTACCGGTGATGCCCGTGCAGCAGCTGGTGGCGGAGATCCTGTTTGTGAGGACCAGCTATGTGAAGAAGATCATAGAGGACTGTAGCAACTCTGAGGAGACGGTCAAGCTGCTGCGCTTCAGCTGCTGGGAGAACCCCCAGTTTTCCTCCACTGTGCTCAGTGAGCTGCTCTGGCAGGTAAGGCCACCCAGGAGAGCCATCTTAGATCAGATTTGATTCAAATGTATTGTCATTATACAGCAAGTACAGTACGAAAAGAAGTTTGGCATCCAACCAGAGTGCAAATGTAACGGCAAAGTGCAATAGTAATATACAATGTACAGGTGATTAAACTGGTTATAGAATATATGAATTAGTACTACTGAGTTATAGTGCTAATCAGATGTATGTACAGAGTTGTAGTATTAATATGTACAGTGATACAGGTATAAAGACACTATGGTAGTAAGTCATACTGGCCAGTAGCGTAACTAGTAAGAGTAGGTAAGGCATATGTACAGATATAGATATAGTATCTACATATATGTAAAAAGGATTATATGCAGGCATGTACAGACGGATGTGGATAGTTATACATACGGTAATATATATATACATCATTATTGTACATGCTATCAAACAGTTGTGTTATATGCAGGTGTATAAGTAGGTATATAGAAGGATTGTATGCAGGTATATTCAGACGGATATGTATGTATGTGTGTGTGTGTGTGTATGTATGTATATATTTCATAACGCAGCAAACCGAAACACCTGTGAAAGCCTATGGACGTGTTGTTAATTAAATGTATGCGTGTGCAGGTGGCATACTCGTACACGTATGAGCTGAGGCCTTACCTGGACCTGCTGCTACAGATCCTGCTCATCGAGGACTCCTGGCAGACACACAGGTACTGGTGGTGTGTGTGTGTACTAGACCAGCGGTTCTCAAACTACCGGTCGCGATCCAAAGTGGGGCCGTGGGTAGGTGACGGGTCGCGCATTGGCATTTTTTTTATTTTTTTTTCTAATACATTTTTTATTTTGATATTCCTTAATTCCATGTTGAAATTATGCGATACATTAAGTGTGGGGTCGCCAAAAGAAAATCCTAAATAAAATGGGGTCGTGATTATAAAAAGGTTTGAGAACCCCTGGTGTAGACGTGTGTGTGGCCATGGTGGCCGTGTGCATCTGGAATGTTTTGCGGTCGCTTTTGTTGCGACAAAGGCATTTGTCTCTGGTTGTAAATGCCTCTGTCTCGCCTGCAGGATCCACAACGTGCTGAAGGGTATTCCTGATGACCGAGACGGTCTGTTTGACACCATCCAGCGCTCTAAGAACCACTACCAGAAACGAGCCTACCAGTGCATCAAGTGCATGGTGGCCCTCTTCAGCAACTGCTCTGTGGCCTACCAGATCCTACAGGTGAGATGACATGGTCCTTTATTCATCCCCTTGGGGGAATTTGGGCGTCACAGCAGCAGCGGGGGAGGAGGTACAGGTATGGGCAGGGTAATGGTAGAAAGACATAAATATAGGCAATACAATTAGATCTGAATATACAAATATGAGAGAAAATAAACCGTGTAAACATACTGTCACAATGGCAACGATCACTGTTCTTCTCCTACATGCATGCATGCAAAAAGCATGCGCAACACACACACACCTCTCACTAGCTAACATCCCTATCTCCATCTCAAGCCCTGCCCTCTTTTCTTGATCCTCCAATCACAACCGTTGTTTCAGCTTTGCTTGTCCGAGGGAAGCGACCGTTGTGATTGGGGGGTCAAGAAAAGAGGGCAAGGCTTGAGATGGGTCAATTGTCTCGTTTCCTTTGCTGTGGCAATGCCGTTTCTGGTGCGCAATTTTCCACTGACGAGGCCATCCCCTTTGTGTGTGTGTGTGTACACACAGAGTAACGGCGACCTGAAGCGCAAGTGGACGTGGGCGGTGGAGTGGCTCGGTGACGAGCTGGAGAGGAGGCCGTACACAGGAAACCCCCAGTACACCTACAACAACTGGTCCCCTCCCGTCCAGAGCAACGAGACCTCCAACGGCTACTTCCTGGAGCGCTCCCACAGTGCGCGCATGACGCTGGCCAAGGCCTGCGAGCTCTGTCCCGAGGAGGTAATGGTCAATCTAGCGTCGACACCATAGCCATCACACACACACACTTCACATACTGTTCACATCTCAGTGCCAATGATTATGGTTGTAACCCAACAGTCGCCTATTTGATACACATCACATGTCTCTCTTGCATGGGGTGCTGTTGTTAGCATAGCGAAGGCTGTTAGCATTGTTTGTTTATATTTTTTCTTTTAGTGTTGACAATTCTGCTAACCATCTGTTGAGTGTTTGTAGAGAGGGTATTTAGCTTGAGGTTAAGGTTGCATCTTAAGAAAGCTGGATTTTTCTATGCATATGATTTCCTCAAATGAGTGTTCTTACTATAGGTAGGGCTTTGAGTTTTCGACAATTTTATTTCCAGTAATATTACCCCCTCAAAGGTATGCAATATTTAGATTATATTTATTAGTATTCTCATTTCATTATTACTTTCATTTCATTTTTATTTTATTTTATAAATCTGTTCATTGCTTAAATGAATAACCTCTATGTATATACACACACACACACACACTGTTAACCTGATTGATTCTGATAGAAAAACAATACTAAAACAATAAGTTAGTTATTATAATTTTTTTTATTTAGAATTCCAACCCAAGCATCCAACACATGCACACTTGCCAGTATGCAATATTAACTGCCATTTCAAAACTAGTGTCACTTAACGAAGCACGAGGCGGTGTCTGAAGAGGACGCTGCGATGCGGAAGTCGTCCTCGCCACAGCAGCTGTTGCCAGGGGACGGGACGGGCCAGCAGCAGCACACTGTAAGACTTGTGTTACCCCGGCAACAAGCTCTCCCTCTGCCACTGTTGCTCTCCTCTGTCCTCTCTTGCTGTCCCGCAGGGCAGGGTGTCGTCCACTAGCGCAGAGGCCAGACGGGCTGGACACGCCGGGGCTTTAGTTGTCGGGAGAGGATGGCAAACCTCTGCTCGCTGTCCCCCCCCCGCGCTTCTGCCAAACGGGACGGTTTTGGGACACGTTGACAATAACACAGGGTATCTGCAGGGTATTATTAAAAAGTATAATTCTCGATTTTAAGCGCTTAAAAGGTATTAAAAGTCGGGCGCCCTCGTGGCGCATACCATAGTGCCTCGCGCACCTACGCGGCCGACCCGGGTTCGATCCCAGCTCCCGTCGTTATTTGTCGCATGTCCTCCCCACCTCTCCTCACGTTCGCCCTCTCCTCTGTCGGTCCTGCGTGGCCAATAAAAGCTGTAAAAATGCTAAAAAATAATAATAATAAAAAGAAAATGTATTAAAAGTCTTACATTTTATTTGCACAGGTATTGTATTTTGGGGGGGGGGGCAGCTCGGCTGTCGGGAGATAAAATAATATTAAATATATGAAACGGGACTACTGGGAGCTTGGTGCATCTGGCAATAGCTTGTATGGAACGCACAATTGGCATGCAGGTGCAGCCGCCAGTTCATTGTTGCCATGTGTTGTTATTTTGCTAGTATGGTCGTGAAATTGGTATTACATTTAGCTCTAAGTGGAATTAAAAAGGTCTTAAATGTAACTTGTTGAAACCTGCAGATACCCTGATAAGTGACGTGAGAAGTCATGATTTGTAGCCATGTGAACAGAGTTTGTTCTCCCTCCTGTCCCGGTGGTCCAGACCCGGTGGTTGGCCCAAACAGCAGTACCAACAACCTAGCCAGTCCATCCTTCACAACCTCTAGAAACAACCCAGGCGGTTTGTTCTGCCTCCCCAATGCAAACTCACACTGTGGCGTAGCCAACCACCTGCACAGCCCTTCGAAAACTCCAAGCCTTGGCTATAGTTGATGAAAAGTGTCGCTGGTATTGATCACAATGCTTTTGAGTCGAGGAGCAAGGCCTTGTGATTTTGTTCTTCCGCTAGTTAACGTAGGCGATATGTTCATATTCTTTCACTCTACCCGAATAAGCTCTCATTCTGTATACTTGACATGAACACCGAGCCATTTGCGTTAGTGATGCACGATATATCGGCCGCCGATATAATATCGGCCGATATGGCAGTTTTTTTTACACATCGGTATCGGTCCGATATCAAGATAGGGCCGATATGGGCCAACAAAAAAAAAAAAATTTGGCCTTAAATAGTTTCAAAATATCTGTCATTTCTGAAAATGAGTTACAAAAGTAAAGAAAAAATTAAATGCGTTTTGGAAAATAGCTCTTTATTTGATTATAATAAAAAAGTGTTTTCTATGCAGAGATATCGACATCGGTAAATATCGGTATCGGCCAGAACAGCAATATTAATATCGGTTATTGGTATCGGCCACAATTTTCACATCGGTGCATCACTAATTTGCGTGCATATTATACTTGAATCTAGTTTACTTGCAAAAGACACAACTTTACAAATGGAATATGCTTACCTTCTTCTTATAGGCGATGAGGAAAGTTAATACAAGAATCAAAAACGGTCTTTGACCAGGGTTGTTGTCAGTTCAGTTCCATCAATTCGAGAAATGTTTCCAAACTCGGCAATCGTTGGACATTCATGCCATTGGAGATTCTTTCTTGTGGTCCATGAATGAAACTAGGAACTAGAACAGTGACTTTTTACCTAGAAGGAAAGGGATCAATTGGATGATGTTTTGGAAAACATAGAGTTTTAAAGGAACACGCCAACATTTTGGAAAATTAGCTTACAGTCTTCTCCAGAGAGAAGCGGACATGGCCGGTTAGCCTTTGGGAGAGGTTAGTTGGACAATGCCTAGGCTAACCGGCCATGTCCGCTTCCATTCATTGTGCTAAGCTAGGCTAACATGCAGCCAGATAGCTTTCTACTGGACGCACAGAGGGGAAACTGGTATCTATTTTCTTGTCTCTCTCTGGAGAAGACGGTAAGCTAATTTCCCAAAATGTTGGCGTTTTTCTTTTCCCTGCCAACGTCGGACATCGTTCTTCTTCGTCTTTGCGTCATGTTGCTCGTATGCTAGATGGAACGTGTCGACACATAGCAGACCAACGCATACATACCATACCTGGCCCCATAGAAATGTATGGCATGTTCACTGCTCAGTCAGCCGACGTAGCCTGTAGATCATGATTTATTTTTCACGTGCACGGAGAATAGTGCACGTACACATTCAATTAGCCCCGATTCAACAGAACTAATGTGGAACTCAAGCTGAAGCTCATTAAAATTTGAGTGCTCACGCTGCGAGGATTCTCTCTTGTAGAATACACACACACATAATTAAGTCTGTCATATTTATACCTCAGTCATTTGATATATCATTGGACTTCTGACTCCCCCACACAGCTTGCTTTGTACTTTTATCTCTCCACCACAAATGAGCTCAACAAAAGAAAGTACTTTCCCGTTTCAGTTCAAAGACGAAACACATTCTAGTCATTCATAGTATAGACTGTTTCACTGGATTTCTGTTGCCAGGGAACAGTTTGGACCCAAATGTATTTTCTGTTCCAAACATTGCAACAGGAAATAAACGTGGGTCTTTTTTTATTTGTATTGTTGTCACTTTGAAACAGTCTATACTATTTTTTTTATTTTTTTATCTAAAGGAATATAAATGTTTTTTAAGTGCAGCAGTAAGTTATAATGGATAACAAATATCCTACCCCTCCCAGGAGCCCGATGACCAGGAAGCACCTGATGATCAAGACTCCTCCCCCCCAGAGGACACCTCCCTCTACCCACACTCTCCTGGAACCACGCAGTTTCAGCAGGTACATTTACTGACCTCTATACGACCCCTTAAACAAGTGATGTTTTTGGTCGTCTAAAAACCAGGTGAAACCAGAATGCTTGGTTGTTCTCTGGGAATCCCTTCACAAATGTCAGCTAATTATAGCCACTGCTAATGCTTTGGACAAAGCCCCCTGCGCAATGGCGGTGTTCCTGAACTTCAAAAAAGCCTTTGACTCCGTCAGTCACCAGGTCCTCCTATCCAAATTATCACATTTAAATTTTTCCCCAGAGACTATCCAGTGGTTTAGCTCATATTTATCCAACAGGGAACAGTGTCTAAGTGTTAACGGTATCAAGTCTCCTTACCACACTTGCTCCGTTGGTGTCCCCCAGGGATCAATACTTGATGTGTGTAACAGTGTACATATCCAGATGTATGCAGATGATGCTGTTATATTATTTACCCATGGCAACAGCTATGCAGAGGTATCAACAGTCTTAACTTCTGTCTTGACCAGTGTTCAGGACTGGCTCATAGACTCATGTCTGCTCTTGAACGCAAAAAAGACAGTCTGCATGGCTTTTTCAAAAATATCAATTGTGTCCTCAAATGTGTTTCTGGGCGGGGAGGAACTTGAACTTGTGTCAAGAGTTCAAGTACCCCGGGGTCATGCTAGACTCAACCGTAACCTTCAAAGAACATGTGAAGAAAACACAATCAAACACAATCAAATTCAACCTTCAAAACTTCAAACATATTAGACCCTTCCTGACAGTCGGTGCTGCTAGATCCTATCTTCACTGCATGATTCTATCACACATTGAGTACTGCTTCACAAACTGGTCTTGCACAGGTGTGACGATTCTCAAACCCATAGAACAGCTATACAAGAGTGCACTTAAAGTGTTCGATAAGAAACCTCACTCATATCACCACTGTCACATTCTTCAGAGGTAAATTTTTTAGAGTTTTGCCAATTTAAACGTTTTTAAACAGGCTATTGTTATATACAAGACCCTGCCTACATGGTCTGTGCCCGCCCCCTCTGAGGGAATTCATAGAAAGGAAGCCCGATAGAGGAATCAGCACTAGGGCAACCACTAGAGGGGATTGTGAAGTGCCCGGCCGGCAAACCACCTTTGGTAAAAACACCCTCTCAGTCCAGGGCTGTTTAATCTGGAATGATCTACCATTGACCATATGAGATTGTACATCATTTCCATCTTTTAAATTCAATCTAAAAAAAATGTTTACTCTACAACCAAACCTGTGACCATGTATAGTCAAATAGTATAGTAGTGCACCCTGACAACATCCTACAACTTTATACCTTGTGCTTTGTTTTTTTGTATGTTTTTATGCTTTGTCTCATAGCATGATATGCTTCACTACCTGCCTGTTTAGTTTTTATGTTTTGTGTGGGGACTGCGGATGAAAACTAGCATCCTTGATAAATTCGGTGTATTTACACTGCATTTATTTGTATTGTCCATTAACACAATGGATGCCAGCCATTAGACGCAGACCGCTGTAGCGGGCCAAGCGTTAAAAGATACGACTGTGTGACCTTGTTTGTAGAGCTAAATTTATATTCTATATTATAGCCATGGATACAATATTATAGTAATTTGACACTGTGTTTCCGGTCAAGATGCAAAAAAGAGATTTTTTCCATGCATACATTCCCGTGTTATACCGTGGTGAATATAAGTATGGTTTACAGTGGTATAGGGTAATTCCTGAAAGGCTGCGTAATAGCCATATACGTCAATTCTACTATTTGCGTTGGCGTTTCTTGCCTATACAAGCTAGTATTCCAGAATGAAATATATACAGTAGCTATTATGTTTCTTTTTCTGATTATTGATTACCAGTAACGGCATTAGTATTAAACGCTAAAAACGCTGATCAGCTGGATCGGTATGAAAGCCTTGCACAATCAAGCCAGAATTTACGTCGGATGATCCTTACCTTTGATCGGGAGTATTCCAAAAATAATATTCCAATTGTTTGATCGATATCTGCTCCATCCGATTACCAATTGGCCCATGACAACCCACCACAGGGTTTACTGCAGCTCGATACCGCCACCTGGGGCAATCTGACCGGTACTGCACCCTCAGCGTCGCAGTAGGCCTTCTAACGGCAACATACGGTTCCCTGGCATTGAATAGGATATTAAAATAAAAAAAAAATAAAGAACTAACCAAAAACGTAATATTAATACGTGTCTGGCAACCCAATCACTGGCGAGCAAACACGTAATATTACGTGAATGGCACCTAATGTGTTAATATGCTCTGTCCCGTCTAAATAAACAAATAATAAATAAATGCTCAATTATTGCAAGTCATAGGTTCACTGATTGGAGGACTCATTGCGATGCTGATTTATGTATAGATGTGTGTATATTAACAGGGTATCTGCGGGGTATTAAAAAGTATTAAATTCATAATTCTAAATTTACCGCCTTCAACGGTATTAAAAAGTCTTACATTTCATTTGCACAGGCGTTACATTTTTGGGGGAGATTGAATAATATTAAATATAAATGTTTTTGTATTCAAGTCATTGTTTTTGCGGGGCTACCGGGAGCTTGGTGTGTCTGGCGAGAGCTTGTATGGAACGCATAATAATTTAATTGCAGCCGCCAGTTCAGCGTCACTGTGTTGTTTTTTTTAGCCCCCGTGAAATTGGTATTAAATTTAACTTTTTGAAACTTGCAGATACCCTGATTAAGTTAACTGTAGGGGTGGACAATAGCATGATTGATGAATGATCTTTTGTGGATGTTCGTGGTCTTCTGTCTCTGGCCTCATCTCTTCTGCACCCCTAACGCACACACACACACACAACACTAAGTGAATAGTGCAATTTTCTTTTATACCCCCCCTGTTTATGTCCATTATGTCTTACTCTTGTCTTTATTATTTTAATACAGTGTTTTAGGACTGTTTTTATTATCTGTGACTGCTAGCACCTAGGGCTGCATTTAAAATGTTGTTGTAACATTGTGACAATGACAATAAAGATCATTCATTCATTCTGTCGGTCTCTTCCTCCTCTCTGCAGCAGAACAACCACCCCCACGGGCAGCCGTACACAGGGCCTGCTGCTCAGCACATGAACAACCCCCAGCGCCCTGGTCCAGCCTCCGCCCCGGCCCCAGGCCCCACCCAGACCCCCAGCCCCAACCCCAACCCCGGCCCCGGTCCTACTCCTGGTCCGGGCCCACGAGCACAAGAGAACTGGGAGAGCACTGAGGAGGTCACCCCTGCCCCCATCACCTCCACCCCGGCGCCTGCCCCGCCCAAGGAGTAACACACCTCCCCCGCCCCGCCTCGCCCCCCTCCTCCCTCCCCTCTGCTGTGCCTCGAGCCTCCATCGTCCTGCTCTCCCTCCTCATCCTCCGGTCGACAGAGCTCCTCTCCGGGACTCTCTCTCTCTCTCTCTCTCTCTCTCTCTCTCTGGCCCCCAGGGCGGGGCGGGGCGGAGCAGAGCCAGGCCTCCCAGCCCCCCCATCAGCCTGCCAATCCGCAGTCTGCCTGGGGGAGGAGCTCTGCCCTGGCCTGGAGCTGCCTGCCCCTCTGACTGGGGCCTGCTGGTGGCTGCAGAGGGGAGGGAGTGGATTAAGTTGTAATAAACAAAAAAAGAGAAAAAAAGAGTACCCTGGCCTGACGATGCTGATGCGCTTGTCTACACGACGAAAAGGTGTACATAGTATGTTAATGTTTTTTGACTGTTCAAATCCCCCAGTAGCGTAACTGTGTCTGGTTTGCTGTTGGGAGATCTTGCAGATCTGATGAGAAACAAAAGTGGATACTATAAATAATTAAAAAAGAAAAAAATAACAAAACGAGAAATAAAAGAAAAAAAAACTCTGTAAGAAGAAGACAAACCCAAGTCCTTTTTTTTGTTTTCTCACCCAGGCTCAGCAGTGAGGTTTGGTTCTGCCATCGGACGGTTACTGGTCATTCAACTGTAGGAGGACGCATTGTCATTATCATAATTATTCTATTATTATTATTAAGCTCCTTGGCAACCTTATGACCCAATGCCAAATCAACTCACGAGCCGTGGTTGGTTTTAGTGTGGAGACGTGGAATGGTTGGGTGAACTTTTACGGTGTTTGGTTGATGTGAAAAAGCGGTGATGCAACATTGTTCTGAAACTCTCATTGCCTTTCTCTCTCTCTCTCTCTCTTACCTCTCTCGCTCCCCCTCCCCTTTTTTTTCTTTTCGTTCTGGTAATTAATTCAATCCTTTTTGAAGCTCTAGGTAATATGCTGTAACATTTAGCATGGCTTCTCACCAGAATAGTGTAGCCCAAGAGGAAGATGTGATCATAACGACCTACAGCTGTCCTTAACCCTTTCACTGCCACACTACAGAAGGTTAACCCTTTACTATCACACTACAGACGGGTAACCGTCTGTAGTGTGATAGTAAAGGGTTAACCTTCTGTAGTGGTAGTGAAAGGGTTTACCCTTTGTCGCCGTGAAAGGGTTAACCGTTTGGTAGTGCGGCAGTGAAAGGGTTAACACACAGCTCCAGGGGGGACTTCCTTATGTTTTTTTTTTGTTTTTGTTTTTTTTACTCTTCATCAATACCCCTTGTACATTGAGGGCGATATTTTGAACCAATGTATGAATAAGTGGCTTTTCAATTGCACATTATTATAATCCTCCAACTTCACATTCGGCAGTCCGTTTTTTGGTGGGATAGACAGCTTAGTTTTCATTAATAGGAATTCTGAAAAATGAAAAACACACTTATGCAACAGAATTGCTACACCGGGCTACTTGGTGTAAAATAGACTGTGTGGTTTGCTTCTCTGTCTCTCTTCAATAGAGCCTAGTCGTAGACAGACTTATTGCCCGTCGGCTTCCTTTTCTGCCATGGAACAGGCCAGGCTGGGCGTTTCTCTCTCTCGCCCCCTCCCCCCCCCCCCCCCCCCCCCGGGAAAGGCGACTGATCCTGGGCAGCGGTGTCTGAGATGTCCACCTCTCCCTCCATGGAGAATAGGTTACACAGCAGGGTTGCACCATAAGATAGTGGCTGGTTAGTCATGTTGCAACTTGAGCTCAAGTGTAATTCTGTAGGAGTAAAAAGGTAAACATCAGTAAATACTGTATTTAATTGGTAACTTGAATGCGTGTATTTTTTGGATTTTTTTGTCTAAAACATACCAAATACTCCTGCAAATGAAAATATTCTGCCCACCGTATTATATTTAAATATTTTGCTCTTATTTTATAGAATTTATTTTGTTGTATTTCACTAAAAAAAATAGAATTTGATTTAAGAGGAACATTTTTGTCCTTGTGTTATTTTTAAAGAAGATATTGACTGTACAGAGTTCTGCGCCCTGTTTTTTGCCGACTTTTGTTTTGGCCATGGTGTGACGTTGAATTCTGGAGCTACAGTCGCGATGTGAACTTTCACTTTGTGAGGTTTTTTGTGCACAGAAATATAACAAAAAAAAAAGCATTGCGCCCTTAGCAAATAAAGAACATGGAATCTTGACTGTGTCTCATTTGTACGCGTGCATGCAGCAGATGGACATGTGCTGAAAGCCACACCAGGTACTCTGATGTAATTTGGATCTCGTATTTAATCGCAAATTGTATTCATGTTAGTAGTTTGCTGGGTACTTGTGCCAACAGATAAAAGTTGCCATACTGGAAAATGCAAGTAGGGGTACCCAGGATGGGTGTTAAAGTAACACCCAAACACATTCTGGGAAATGTGTTTACAGTCTTCTCCAGAGTCGGGTATCCAAGAAGATGGATACCAATTCCTCCCCTCTGCGTTCAGTAGAAAGCTACCCAGCTGCAAGCTAGCCTAGCTTAGCACAAATGAAGGGAAACGGGACACGGACCACTAGCCTAGCTCTGTTTTAAGCTAGGCTAGCTGTTCCGTATCCGTTTCCATTCATTGTGCTAAGCTAGGCTAGCTTGCAGCTGGGTATCTTTCTACTGAACGCAGAAAGAGGAAATTGGTATTTATCTTGTCTGACTCTGGGGAAGACTAAGAATTTCCCACAATGTTGGTGTGTTCCTTAAGTTGACAAACCATATATAACATGGTCTGGCCAAGACAATATTAATTTGTACATCACGTCAATTATACTGAATGGGAAAATATTGTGATTGTCATTTTGTGGAGGGAGTGTTGAAACCGCTTGGATGTCTGTTGTCTTTGGTGAACAGCACGGGCTCAACCTTTTCAACTTGGGACCAAAGGAGAAAAGTGGCTTCTTGCCCTGCGCCAAAGACTAATTACAACATTGTTGCTCTGTTATGTGGGGACTCGACCAGCTACATACCTGCTGTAACAGCTCCCTCTAGTGTATACTATTGTTAATACCATACTATGTAATCATGTTTGCATGCTGGTATTATGGGCTCTTCTGCATCGTCTGACTAGTACTGTGGTTGGTTGCAACCCCCAAGGAGATTGAGAGGTGAGTGGTTTTCAGGTATGCTGATTTAAAGTTTCTTGAGTTGATTTTAAGCAATGACTTAATATATATTTCTAATATACCAATATGTTTATATGTGTGTGATGGGCCTCAGGGTTGAGGCTTTACCACTGTACATCCACACCTGTCAAGGGACCACAAACTTAAAAAGAAAAAAAAGTTGAGAACTGCTGTAAAAAAGAAATTAAAGACATTCTCCTCTAAGGTAATTTTTTTACTGATTTCAAGGTGCATTTAAAGCTGGTTAACCGTCTTACTACGTGCTTTTGTCAAAAGCAATCCATTTGGAAATGAGAAGTTTTAGGATTGGAATATATTTGCCAAGTAAATTCTTTGCATTATACCAGGAATTTGTCCACTGCATTTAAAGTCTCTGTGTGTTGGAATTCCACGCGGTGGAGCAGGGTTTTGCAACCTCCACCTCCATCCTGTCAGAGGGGGTCGACCAAAAACCAATCTACAAAGATATCCTTCGAAATTCAACAGGGTCAACTTTCCCAGGTGTGGAGAGAGGAGGTCGCCATGGCAACCACCTTTTCCCCCTTCACAATGGGCATCTCCCAGGGCAACATCAAAGAGCTGACAAAGGCCATCTACTCTGGCTGGCCGAGTCACACTGCAGGGGGTCGGAATGCAAGGAGTGGGCCCTGTACTTACACACACCCTGTCCCCCAAACACACACCCCGTCCCCCAAACACACACCCTGTCCCCCAAACACACACTCTGAAAGACATTTTCAGCACAAAGCTGACAAAATATGAATAGAAATTGGACTAAACGTTTTAAGTGTGGATCAATGGAGAACTCTATATGCATGTTTGTTGTGTTATAATGAATTATTCTGTGTGCAAAGGCTAATTAACTTTCCCTAGGCTTCCAAATCTAATGACTGACACCCACACATTCAGATTATTGTGCTGGACATCATACAATGAGTTGTAGATGTGTATCTTAACTGTACAAACTTGTATTGACATTTCTTAATAAAAGAAAAAAGACTAATTTAATCAGATTAATCACTTTATTCAAATTGAACATTTGTGATGTCACAGTATGTCATAATAGAACATTCTAGAACATTTGTGATGTCACAGTATGTCATAATAAAACATTCTAGAACATTTGTGATGTCACAGTATGATGTCATAATAGAACAAAAAGCAAGGATGACAAATAAATTAAAACATGTACAACTTGATTGACAAAGGTTGGAGATAAAGGTTTTAAACTCTGTAACAGGGGGGAGAATTTCAAGCGTTAAGGACTGTTAAAGCCATCTGGAAGGATTCGTCCGACATCTCGAGGAAGGGGCCCTCTAAGTCCTCCTTGTAGACCGACCTGCCCTCCGGGCCCAGGATCATGAGCATCTGGCAGGCGTTCCTGATCGCTCCCCTATCCACCACCTCTCCCTTCCTCTCGCAGGCGATCATGTCCAGCAGGGTCTGTCGGAGGTGGTCCCGGATGCAGCCGTATTGCACCACCTGGTCCCGGAAGATGATGAGGCCCAGGTTGTCGACGTTATCCACGTTGTTCTGCTGCACATAGCTACAGTCCATGTACCAGAGGATATCTCTGATCCTCACCATGGCAGTCTGATGGTCGATCCAGGCTTGATTCAGTGTTTGGAGAAAGTTATTGTTTAGAGAGTTGAGGACATCTTCTCGTACTTTGTTGATGAGGTGCTCGGTGCCCGTGTAGAGCTTCTCGCCGTGCTTGTGTAGCACCATGGTGTAGGCGTTCCTGTACAGCTCCTCGAGGTTCAGCCCGCTGGTGCTCTTCCTCTGGATCTCCTGGATGCCATTCTTGAGAAGGTCCCAGATGTTGTTGACTTGACATACATCCAGTGGCATCTTTCCACAGCTAAACATGTTTGAGAAATGCAGGTTTCAATCTATGTTGTTTAACAGTTGATATCTTCAGTCCTGTTTCAAAATGCGCAAAATACAGTATATATTCAAGCTTACAGACAAGTAGCCGGAAACAACAAGTGATATAATATTCAAGCTTACAGACAAGTAGCCGGAAACAACAAGTGATATATTCACTTGTCTACTGAGATCTGAGATATTCTTCTTCTTCTTCTTATTTGAATTTCCGGCAGTGTAGACGCATCGTGGCGTATTACTGCCCTCCGCAATTCTTTTTATGGGCTCTTCTTCTTCTCCTTCTTCACCGTCTTTTTCTCCTTCTACTGGACCCCGTCATCAACTACATTGTCCATTGGAGTGCAGCTAATGCTGCTACTTCCTGTCTGGGCCCCCCTCCGCGGGACCCTCCTTGCCCCCTGCGATCTTATTCTGGGCTGCTTTGTCCCTCTCAGCCCCCTCAGCCAATTCGCTATACACCTCCTCCCAGCCCAGACCTTCCAATCCCAGATGTTGAACCGCTATCCTAACAATCATCTTCACCATCGCTGTTTTACCCTTAGCCTCTGCCATACCAGTAACTACCCCTGCCACGAAGGCCACAATACCTAATTTCTCCTCCCTTCCCCTCTCTCTTTCCACCTGCTCTACCCTCTCTGCCACATGCCCTCCTTCCACCCCCTGCACCCTTTCTTGGCTGCCCTGTCCTACCCTGCTAACCGCCTCAGCATACGACAACTTACCCTCCCTTCTCACTCTCCGAACCGCGATCTCCTTCTTCATCACCTCACACCCCCTAAACGCTACACTATGCTCCCCACCACAACTACAGCACTTCGGCTTCACTCCCTCTCCACACTTCCCATATTCATGTTCCCCGCCACACCTAGCGCACCTCAGCCCCTTCCTACACGTGGTAGCTATATGGCCAAACTCCTGGCACCTATAGCACCTAAGAGGATTCTGGACAAATGCCCTAACCCTATACATCCTACGCCCTACAAACCTCCCTAGGAACAACCCCCCCCTCAAACGTAATCACTACCGTCTCCGTCACTGCCCTCTCTGCTCCCCTCTTCATCCTTTCTGCACTCTTAACTATGCCATTACGCCCGTTCTCCTTTAGCTTTTCCACCAGCTGCTCTACTGTAACCTCGACCGGTACCCCAGCTATCACCCCCTTACATCCCCCCTCCCCTACTCTCGCCACCCTACTTATACCCACCCCACCAATGCTCCCCATCTTCCTAGCCCTCTCCACCTGCCCCTCACTACCACACCCTACAGCCAGATTCCCATCCCACAAAACTCTCGCGTACTTTACCTCACCTAATTGCTCGGCAATGAGTTTGGGCAACTCAAAATTGTTGAATATATAGAACACAAATGTTCTAGAATGTTCTACTGTGACATCATACTGTGACATCACAAATGTTCTAGAATGTTCTATTATGACATCATACTGTGACATCACAAATGTTCTAGAATGTTCTATTATGACTGACATCATACTGTGACATCACAAATGTTCTAGAATGTATATTATGACATCACAAATGTTCTAGAATGTTCTATTATGACATCATACTGTGACATCACAACGGAACATGTTTGAGTTCCATTTGAATAATATAAATATGTTTGGTAAGGCTGTCCCCGAAGCCTGTTTTTGGGATTCAAACTTCGTCAGGGTTCTTCGACGTTCGAACCTTCGTTTTTAATTAAAAAAAATTAAATTTTATTTTAAACACACACCCTGTCCCCCAAACACACCCCCGTCGCCCAAACACACACCCCGTCCCCCAAACACACACACCCGTCCCCCAAACAGGGTAGAAACAAATGTAGAAAGTGTTTTTGTTTACACACACAATCACACAACATGCATATTGAAAAGCTAAAATATACACGTTCTACAATAGGTACACATCTTATTTTCATGTGGGTCGATGTAGAGACGTTCTGATCAATGACAAGGCTGTGAATGTGTACTTAATAAATCCCTGAGTCACAGGCACAGACATACCAGCACACACCGATCAATACCCAGTTAACCCATTCAAGTAGCAGTGTTCATCCATAGGCCATTGTCTTAGTCAAGAGTAAAGGCAGTGGTGTTGTCCTTTTGCTTAAAAAAATCGTGAATTTGATCAAAACAAGATAAATCTACAAATGTTAGTATTACCACTTTAGATCCAGCATTAGATTAATATTTGGCATGCAAATGTAACAGTATAGTGCAATAGTAATATACAATGGATTAAACTGGGTATAAAATATATACATCTGTACTATTATGTATGTAGAGTTGTAGTATTAATATGTACAGTGATAGTTATGTAGTAGTCATAGTAGGTAAGGGTTATGTACAGATATATAGTATCTACAGATATGTAAAAAGGATTATATGCATTCATTAATTATTTAAGTATCCTTCACTTCATAGTTTCTTAAACTATGGGTAGGGAGTGGACCCAATATGGGTCTCAGGCGGCCTTCTGGTAGGTCTATACTGTATATCTCTAGGGTCTCCACATAAAAGTAATGTCTGGTGTTGTAATGAGTCCCATGATGAGGGGAAATTATCTGGTTTGGGTAACTCCGAAACCTTTGCTCGTGTCCTGAAGTGAGGGTGTTGTTAATAATTTGTATATTGCTTGCAACACCTCTATAATGATTCTTATGTACATGTAATGTTTTCATTAGTTAAGGTAAAATACTGTCTGGCTAGTATCTGGCTAATAGTCTGTTAAATACACCTGTAAAACACTTCAGGCTGAGTGAAGATGAATAGAGCCCGACATGACTGGATTATGCCAGTAAGGGGCCCCTGGTGAAGTGTTATGCACCCCACCCCCTCCCTTCAGGACAAATAATTAGGGGGGGGGGGTCAGGGGGCATGCTCTGGAATGATAAGGGGTGATATATAAGGGAAATTTGACAAAATTGGGGGACCTTTTAATTAAAATCATGATAGCACAAACCTGGGATTCTCAAGACCTTTGGTCCAGGGCCAAGGATAGACTTGACAGAATCCTGCCCATTCATGTTTTGCTACGATGATGTAGTTTAGGAACTCCCCATCAGTGGTGCATTATTAAAATCATCGGGGGTTGCACGCGCGAATGCACATTTAATGTCCCCTCGCTTGAGCGCAGACTGGACAGTGCCCGATTGCCTCTACGAATGGAATGTAACACATGTCTTCACAACAGGTTGGGTGTGAATGTATCTGAGAGCGTATTTAACACACCTGACGACCGGTGCTATTGATATGCAAATAGCGAGTACTTATCATGGGGTGGCACGGAGTGCAACACCGTCCCATGAACGCATGCCTGCTCCCCATGTACCTGTGCCCCACAGACGGGGACTCAACCTGTGTATGTGAAGTTAATACAGCGCCTGCCAAATGTCTCAATTATGCAGAAACATGCAATGAAAGAAATCATGCAAATATATTAAGGTTTGGTTGTTGTAATGCAACTGCACACTGGTAGCAGAGTTGGAAAGCAGCTACCAGTAGTCTAATCTAGGGCTGATCCTGATTCTCTGAAGCTTCAATCGCTGACAAATATCACAATTCTAATACTTAGTGTTAGTATGGACGGTCGACCAACCCGGAAGCACCACAGATGGATTCGATCCCACCGTCTGTGGTGGTACAGACGCTTAGTCCGCTGCACTACCCGGCCGCACCTTTAATTTATTTTTTAACCCCTCCAGAGATTTGCCTACATCAGCATAAGAAATATATATTATAGAAAATGATAAATATCAATCACAATGTATAATTTTTTTTAAATCAGTCGCATGACTTGGAAGGTTTACAGTACCAACAACTATTTAAACTCCATTGAAACAAGTACATTTTCTTTTGTAGAAAAGAGAAAAACACTACTAAAATTAAGACACCTTGGTAAAGTAAATAGTTTTATAAAAAATAATCCTCATCTCACATCTAGAATTACTTCATAAATACAACCGCAGTGAGAAAAGAAAAAAAAGGCAAACGCAGGCAAAATTCCATTGGAACATTTTATTATCAAGACACGAATAATTAGTTTTCCTTCTCCTGGACAGTCTTTGTTCCGCGCAGTCTGCCTGTACGACGGGCAGCAATGAGACCGACCTTGCGACCAGCAGGTGCGTCTCTCCTGATGGTTGAGGGCTTGCCAATATGCTGGTGGTTACCACCTCCGAAGGGATGCTCAACAGGCTGCAGAGAGGGGAGAACGGGATATGGTCATTATGAAGGAGGACATCAACACAAGACGGTCATATTCTCACAGGGGGAATGGGGAAGCCACCTCCCCTTTTCCCTCATTCTTTACACTGAAGCAGTTTTACACATCATGGGCTAGTTACATTAGAAAACGGATGTGATTCATAGCATTCTTTGTTCACAGCTCACAATTGTCACCTGAAATTTTATTACAATCACCCGTTTGCAACAAAGATGTCTGCTTTGTACGATACTGCTTTAAGGGAAATGAGAAAAAGGTAAAGACGCCAGTGGCTCAGGAGGTTTTCCCTGAACGCAAAGAGCTTTTATAGAGTAATTAGGGGTGGAACGGTTCACAAAATCAACGGTTCTGTTCGTATCACGGTTTTGTGGTCACGGTCTTCGGTTCGATATACGTTGTTTTTTTTTTATTAAAAAAAAATGTAACACTCCAAAAATGTAAACATGATTCTCATTTATATATTAAAAATATATATATATATATTTACAGTGGTTTGCCAACCTGTTCCCCCCCACAGGGTCGGTACCGACCCCTTTTGACATTATGATCATATAGGCATATTTTTATGAATGATGAAAATAATTTGCCATTTTAAAATCAACCGTTTTCAAGTATTAACATCACTACTATGTCACAAAAGCATGTAGAATGTAAAACGTTAGGTTAGCAATAGGTTAAAAGTGTCCTTATATCGTTTTAAGTTTTCTATTTGTGATAGTCTATCCCAGTGGTTCCCAAAGTCGGGGTTGCGACCCAAAGGTGGACCGCGAGCAGCCACGGGAGGGCCGCGAGATGATTTAAAAAGGGGAAAAAAATTCAGGCCACTGAACTTAGAAGCAGGCCAGGACAGTGTTTCTAGTTGTATTCTAAAATTATATTCTATTGTATTCTAAAATGTGACTATATGGTTTTATATTAACACTTTGGTTGCCTTGGGTTAAATTCATGATATACCATAGGTTGCCTGCTCTATTTGTCTATGGAGAAGTACCCCTTCTTTGCATGGCTATAACTTTTTAAATTCTATTGCTACATTGCCATTATTAGGGCCCATTCAAAGTCCTATATGTATTGTTCATTGTGTAGCAACGTTAAACTTTTTCATTCACATATTCATAGTAAAGTATGGTCTAATGTATAAGTATGTTTTCATCTCTTTCTGCAGCTTTCTCCAGAACGTGATCTATAGCCCCAAATGCATTATATTGATGATGCAATACAGTTTTATGGCAATCAGCGTGATATAAAAAATTCCAACTAGACGTACTTCTAGAAGTTACTACACGTCATCTGATGTTGACCGGATGGGCTAGGGGGCGTTTATAATTCCGTGGGCAGCGTTATACCAATCATCTAATGTGGGTCAAATGTTGATAATAGCAGTTAGTATCGAAGACGGTAACGTTACACGCTAAAACTCACCCCAGTCTCCACGCGCCGTTGGGCGATCATCGTAGAGTAGAAATCTTATCATTATGGGATGTAAATTTACCCGGTCCATCTCCAGCTTGTATAATGGTATATACGTCCAAATCATGTTGTTTATCGAGTTATTGGCAATCGATCACTGTGTAGCGTGACGAGCCAGAGTCCCGGGACCTATAGCGTGTGCCCGGAAGTAATACGGACGTCTAGCACAACCTCTATGGCACATCCTGTTAAGAGATTGCGCCGATCGGCCACCAGATGGCGCTCCTGAACCGCCAGAGAGCTCAGTGGGTCCTGCTGGTGGATCTCAGGCCAGCGGAGGGGACATATGAATCCGATCGCAGATTTTTGAAATATTGATATAAGGACACTGTACAGCGTCCTCCGGCAACTTGAGCATGGCCAGCAGTGACGTCTAAACACGTTTCATGGGAGCCAAAGTGTTAACTTAATAAATAAACAAAAACGAAAAATCTACTTATTTCAACGAACATTTCAAACTAAATAACGGATTATGCACATAAAACGCTGAAAACAACCGAAGCAACAATAGTATTTTAATGAGGCTATTATTATTATCATTATTATTTTGCAACAAGTTAGCCCTCTCATAAATAGCACATATAAATGAATAACTAACTTAATAGGATTGAAGTGATATTTGGCTTAAAAAACCGGTCGCCTGACAAGAAAAAAAAAAAGAAAAAAAAAAAAGAAAAAAAGCCTGACGATGTGCATTGGGCCGCGGCTCTCTGACGCCTTATTTTCTGGGTCCCGGCCTGAAAAGTTTGGGAACCCCTGGACTATCAGACCCGGAACCGGAAATGGACATTTTGAATCATGGGAATTGTAGTTGTTTTGCGGCCATTTTGTAGAGGACAGTCATAGCTGTCGGCCAGCGTTGACATTTTTCCAAACTATATTTCCCTTCAAGTTCTATGGGGGT
This sequence comes from Notolepis coatsorum, assembly GCF_963971535.1. Lineage (NCBI taxonomy): Eukaryota > Metazoa > Chordata > Actinopteri > Aulopiformes > Paralepididae > Notolepis > Notolepis coatsorum. The sequence goes on from NC_140167.1 coordinate 181,913,441, forward strand.
TCAAAGTTCAGAGTTGAATTATGAATATGTCAATAACCGTTATTATTCTTAAGCCACAAAACGTAACTATTTGACAAATATTTAAACGCAGTTAGTTTCTCCTCCCTATTGTTAGCATATAGGAACAACTAGATCTGAAATGAGTTTCAAAATGGTTGCACTATGAGAAAAATAAAAAAGTACAGTCGATTACAGTAGATATTATTATCCGTTATTATGCATGCCTGGTGATACTAAATCCAAATTGAACTCGGGCATTTGAAAGATACTATATGTATATATATATAAATGTGCGAATTGGCTATAATAAGGTAATGTATAAGCATATATTCTATAATAATATTTCAAATTGCATTGGTCCGGATGGGAGAATTCAGTACTGTATATACAGAACCTTCGGTTTTATCATCTTCCCTTTATTAATTTCCTTAGATCTTTTGTACACATGATCTCAAGAGGGTACTGAACGAGGTCAGTGGCAGTTTTTTAAGTCTGGTCATTATTATCATGGTGTTATTCACTGTCAAAGATGAAAAGAAAAATCATAATTCATATTCCTTTGTTTCATCACAATTTAAGCAAGCCTAGTAATAGACACAATATTTCTGACACTGAGAATACATTCACTGAGGTCCATAGATGTACCTATACCAAGAATATGCAAATAGCCCTTGTAGAAGTGGAGCAATATTCCATTTACCTAGGTATACATTTTATGCAGATTTTCACCTGGGGTGGAACAGGTTAACACATCCACTGCCATAAACGGCATACGACGTGTTTGATGTCCATGCTAATTCTGCCAAACCACGCTGTACGACGTTATTGAGATCATATTTAATTTTTTCGCCATGGTATTCATAATTCCGCCACCCAGCCTCTGCTGATACAGTGGGCGCCTGCACAACAGTGCAACGCTTCAATACCGCCGCCTGGTGGATGATCGGGCGAGTTACAACCGGAAATGGATCTGGTAATCTCGGTGCATCTGGGAAATCCGTCTGGCAGTCACATATCGTTGCGGGACTCTAAACACACATCCGTGTATATGGATCACTGCCATAACTCAAATCGATATGATGGGCGTTTATTGCGCCATACAAACCGGAAATGGATCTAGTCGATCAACGTCAAATAAGCGGGATCTTTTTCCTCCAGTCTCATCGGCGAACGGTAAGAGGACAGTAACGTTATTTTCAAGGCGATTGTAAATTTCTTTATTTACAAACCATCTGATCAATAAATCAACCCATACTACATAAAGCATTTAACGACTATCACGGAACTATAAAAGACCCCCCCCCCCCCCCCCCCCCGTTCATCCCCGCATGATGAGTCATAACGTTTAGGATCGTATACAGTTGATATAGCATGTATCGGCAATAAACGGCAATAGATAATCTATATATACGTTTAGGCCTATAACTAGCGTTCTAGGAATTACTGCAGAAAACGGTAAAAACACTTATATTCTAGACGGTATTTTCGTATGAATGTTTGAATGAAAAAGTATAACGTCCCTACATCCTGAACGATAGATAATCGATGTTGAATGGGCCATAGTAATGTCAATTTAGCAATACAATTTAAAAAGTTATAGCCCTGCAAAGAAGGTGAACATCTCCATAAGCTTAGAGTGGTGGCAGAGATGGGCAAACTGCGTGGCAGTCAGGGGAGGAAACTAACTTTTTGGCTTACCAGCCAACTGGCGAGTATCTGATTTTTTTGACCAGCCAAACAGATTTTTTACCAGACAAAAAAATTCGCTAATTGAGATAATTACTTCTTTGTATGTCAAGCCGTGTCAATGTTGTGTATGCATCTGGGTAGGCACACTGTGCCTTTAAGACAGCACGGTGGTCTTGCGACAGTGCTGTGAAGTACCGTCAAGTGTTGTGGTAACGTCAGTTGGGTTGGTGTGCTGTTGTGCACAGTGCACTGGTTGAGCTAGCCCCTTTCGTGACTGCGATGTGCAAGCCAGGGGCTTTTGAGCATGAAATAAAATGTCTAACCTTACGTCGTAGTCCGGTGCTTTTTTGGAAACATTATAGTCATAACAGATACACCTAGCTGGCTGCTTTGAGCACACAGGGCTAACGTTAGCTAGCAAGCAGCTATAGCTAAAACGCTAACTAGAAGCTAACCACTGTATACAGTTCCAGTAGACTAACATTACACCTCTGTGATTTAAATGTGTCCTTAGTAACTTATACTCGAGGGTTGTACTAGGGTTGGATGCAGTTCCCCGTTGGTCAGTCTGTCTGTTTTCCATCTTCTGCTGTGTTTAACGTTATCTGTTTGCGAGTGCTCCTGATGGCTAGCCTAGTACCGCGGGAGTTTTATTATTATATGTCCGCGGGTTGGCCAGTACTGCGCAAACGTTTATTAAACATTATATGTCCGCGGGTGGTCTTGTGCAGTGCTCTCGTGGCACTGTCAACTAAAGCGAACACTCAGAAGACGCGCACCGTTTGCCAGTGCAGTGATAATGTTTTATTTTTTTGTATACTCGCCAGCAGGGGAGGAAACTAACTTTTTGGCTTACCAGCCAACTGGCGGGTATCTGATTTTTTTTTACCAGCCAAACGTAAAAAATTCCAGCATTTGGCCAGTAAAGTGGCCTAATTTCCTCCCCTGGTGGCAGTTAATGTGTTAAATAATGTTTGGCACACAAAGACCAAACTGACTGACAAATGTATTTGTCAAAGTATTAACTTAGTGCAAACAAACTAAATTAAACCTTTCTATTTTTATACAAAGCCAAAGGCCATCAACAAAGTATGCATATGCTCAACCAGCACTAGACTTCATCAAAAAGGAAATGTCACAGAAAAGATTATTAGGGTTTTAAATAAGGACGTTTATGGGGTTTCTTGTATTAATAATAATTTGCACTAAGGAATGTTGTAACTGTTGGGCGGCTAGGTGGTGTAGTGGGCAAGGCACTCGCCACCAATGTGGAGACGCTGGGTTCGCGTGTTCGAATCCAGCTCTCCACATTGTTTTCAGTTTGGCTGGTCGTCCGTATTAATACAATTGGCAGTATTAGAGGGTGGGAAACTGATGGGTGGGGATCGGGCGTTGTGGACAGCGACTCCTACAGGTCGGTTGGTGCGCCTGCGCAGTAGAATCAGGAAGTGTCGGTGGCAGCGTGAGCCTCCCACGCGTTACTCCTCGCCACAGAGATCGAGCTGCGCAGGTGAAAAGATGTGACTGCTGTTAGCTCAAGTACCGGAGGGGACTTGTGCTATGTATGACTTACCGTACTTTTCGCACTATAAGCCGCACCTGAATATAAGCCGCAGCAGCTAAATTGAATGATGTGTACATATATAAGCCGCGCTGGACTATAAGCCGCAGGTGTTTTAATGTTTAATTACCATATGTAATTAGCATTGGGACACAATACTGTCGGACAAATAACAAGAATTAACTCATTTACAAGTTGTATTAAGTTTAGCAAATAAGGGAACAGATAAATAAAATGTCAATGCAGTCAAAAAAGCAATATTTCGATTTTTACATTTTCGGGTTTAGTCACGTCGAGTCACATATAAGCCGCACCGTTATATAAGCCGCAGGGTCGAAAAATGGGGCAAAAAGGTGCGGCTTATAGTCCGAAAAGTACGGTAGTCCACATTGCAGCCGGCTTGTGGGAGGCAAGAAACAGCGTTCGTGACAGGGGAGGGTTGAATTGGATGATACGAAAATATAGAAAATGGGAGAAAAAGTGGATCAAAAAAAAAAAGGGAATGTTGTAACTGTTGTTAACAAAAAAAAAGGAGATGTTACAAGGGAATGGGGAACGTTATATAAACCCCCCCACAGTGGTGTCGAGTTGGTACGTCCCAGCAGGCACCAGGATGTAAACAGACGCAGTTGACACAGCTCGTCTCCTGGGCCCTGGCTCGTTATTTTACACACACACACACACACACACACACACACACACACACACACAACCTCTGTTGTCAAGCTTCGTCAATATACCCCCCCTTCCCCAAATGAAACTGCTGTCGTGGAGTCACTTCGCTGTGAGCGTTTGTTTCCACGGTTAGCTTGCGGCTAAAGTTAGTTAGCTTGTGGCTAACGTAACCTTAGCCTAGCTCGAGACTAACTTATAACCGAACAATACACCCATGCGCCGAACCGTGGAGGTCGTGCCGAATGGTGTACAGTTTGAATGTGTACCGTTCCACCCCTAAGAGTAATATATACTAATCATAAATGAATGTCCACTTACGTTCATGGCCACACCACGGACACGTGGCCAGCAGTTCCTCTTGGCCTTGTACTTGTGGTACGCACGACCAGCCTTCAGGATGGGCTTGTCAATACGACCACCTCCGGCAACGACACCTATTGAGCACAGGACATCAATCACTCACCAAGGGCACAGGTAGAGGGAATAAACTGTCCAAATCCCTTCAATGTATGTGGAGCAGCCCCAGGTTTTACATCACTGACTTGAGGCTTCTCTCTAAAGTCTAGCTCCAGGAGAGTGGTGTATGTTCACAATTACTGAACTGCCCTGGGGCATAGAAAGAACATATGACTGAACTGCCCTGGGGCATAGAAAGAACATATGACTGAACTGCCCTGGGGCATAGAAAGAACATATGACTGAACTGTTCTGGGGCATAGGAAGAACATATCACTGAACTGTCCTGGGGCATAGGAAGAACATATCACTGAACTCTCCTGGGGCACAGGAAGAACATGCCAACTTAAAAGTGGGAGCGACATTCCGCTTTAACCTCTTAAACTCTTCCACCTGACGGGACCAGTACCGGTCCCGAAATGGCATCGTGTCATAAATCGTATATCTCCACATTGTTCTACAAAAGTAGCGTTTTTATTTTCAAACGTATTAAAGTATAAACATCATAACCATGTCACACAACCATGTCATACATTTAGAATGTATATTATCATCAATACGTTAATTTAGGAATAGGTTAAAGTGTCATTAGATTTTGTAAAACCTTGAATCATGGGAATTGTATTTTTTTGCTGCCATTTTCTTTAGCAGACATCCAGAGCCATGGATCTGCGTTGGAATTTTTCAAAACTACACTTCCTGTAAAGTTCTATGGGGTTCAAGGTTCAGAGTTCTGTATGAATTATTTCAATAACGTTATTATTCAGGATTGAAAAGAGTAGATTTGGCCGGATCCATATATGTGGAACTTGGCTAAAATAAGGTAATTTATAGGCCTGATATTCTATAATAATATTTCAAATAGCATGCGTCCGGATGGCAGAATTCAGTACTGTATCTACAAAACCTTCCGCTTAATCATCTTCTTTATTCATTTGCTTAGATTTTTTGTGATCTCAAGGCGCTGAACGAGCTCAGTGGCAGTTTTTCATACCTGGTCATTTTTAGGGTGTTATTCACTGTCAAAGATGCAAAGAAAAAATCATTTATATTCTCCTTTGTTTCATCACAATTTACTCGAGCCTAGTAACAGACAATATTTCTGACACTGGGAATACATTCCATAGATGTCCCTAGATACCAAGAACATGCAAATGGACCTTGTAGAAGTGGAGCAATCTTCCATTTACTTATGTATTTTTAGGCAGATTTTCAGAAATTAGGGCTTAAGAGGGGCAAGGAGGGTACGTACCAACAACAGCTCTGTTGGCAGAGGCGATGACCTTCTTTGAGCCAGAGGGCAGTTTCACTCTCGACTTCTTGGTCTCTGGGTTGTGGGAGATGACTGTGGCGTAGTTTCCGGAAGCACGTGCCAGCTTGCCCCTGTCACCTGGCTTCTCCTCCAGGCTGCAGATGATGGTTCCCTCAGGCATACAGCCAACGGGCAGGACATTGCCGATGTTCAGCTGAGCTGTGGGGGAGAGAAGACGGAGGTTAGACTGATGCTACATCATTAAATTGAGAATTTTACACTTTTTAATACCCTGCACATTAATTCGCCATGAATCGGAAATCAGTGATATGAGGAAACCGAGATGACGAAAGTGCACATGGTGGGGCGCCCGAGTGGTGCACCGCATACAGCACTACGGTGCAACACGGCCGACCAGGGTTCGACTCCCGGACCCAGTGATCTTTGCCGAATGTCTTCCCCGGTCTATCTCCCATTCCTCCTCTCTCTCTCCGTCTACCGGACTGGCCGGTAGCAAAAATCAATAACCTACAAAAACATAACTTGTCCGAAAAGGACAAGTAACATTAACAGTGCACATGGTGTTCGGACCACCATCTTGTCGGAATATGAAGCTAACCCCTACTCTAGCTCGCTTAGTCAATGAGCGCTGATGCATCATGCTTTCACAATGAATGCAACCTGACTGGTTCCGTGCGTCTTCATAGTAAGTGCACATTTTATGACCCGTGTCCCCCAGGCGCCAGCTGCCCTAATTGGTGCCTTTTCTGGTCATACCTTCAACTGGGGCCCAATAACCATCCATTACCAAAACCCATCAGGTCTGTTGCTCTGGAGGCTCCAACACCGGGTCTGTTGACCAGAGTAACGACAGCTGAAGTCGGCCAGACTGGAGGCTCTAAATAATTACTTCAGACTGAATAATGAAGTGAAACGCAATGCAGTTCAGTCAGAGCGTCAGACAAGGATTTTTCTGCTCAAGGGAAATAATTCCATCTATATACCATCTGGCATTAACACAGGGATTAAAGCAAAAAAAATCTCCTGACTGAACCTTTTTTTCTGGCCAAGTCATATTCTTATTTTAACCTCCACTGTATTTTTTTTTAATAGCGTTAGTGTTTTAAGGGAGCCTACTTGTAGAGCCTACTGTCCTGACTGTGACTATAGACCAGGGATCGGCAATAGGCGGCCCGCGGGCCGAAATGGGCCCGCCAGCAATAATTTCTGGCCCGTATTTTGAGAATATGATGTTTATTTTACGCGCAGGAAATTTTCACTCGTGACGCCAGAGTGTCTTTTGAAGCTGTATCTATCTATTCATCATATCTATGGCTGTCACTATAGCCAATTGAAATGCTAGAAATGGTCACATGGACTGGGAGAACCAATGGAATTTCACTTTCACTTCCGCGTTTGGGATGCCGGCGAGCGAACGTTTGCAAAAACAAAACAAACGTCTTTGAATAACTTCTTTGCAATGCAACAGGGAAATGTGATGAGCCAGAAGAGGAGCCTACGACCTATAAAGCTTATTTTAATAAACAGGAGTCATTCTTAAAATACGGGTTTATCGCAACAGGTAACTCTTGCAATAAGCAACCGGTGACTCTCGCTTGTTGACATGGCAACACGAGCAAGCAACTGTGTTCAAGTTGAGTGGGCATTCAACGCGAGTGGACATTTAACATGTTATTAACATGGATTTTGGAGGACCGAAGCAGAAACAATATCAAGTCCAGGGCAGGGCTGCCTGCATTATGCCGGTGAGTGTTGCGTTTTAATAATAATAATAATACATTCGATGTATAATACACCCGCTGTGGTGCTTAAAATCAAATGCACCCTACTGATCTCGATTTATAATGAGAGCACCTGCATTAAAATCAAATGACTGATCTGTTCATGTGTAATGCACTGTCTGAGAGGCACTTTATAATAGAAAAAAGACAGTGCAAACATGTATATGTCGTTTTTTTTTTACAGTTAAAAAATGTTCACTTATCATTGGCCCGCCACACAATGGCTTGGGGAAAATTTGGCCCGTGGGCAAACCTAATTGCCGACCCCTGCTATAGACCCTACTGTTGTGGTTGTTGTGCCAGGCAGGGAGGCTGTGTGCTGGAGAGCGTGAAATAATGCAAGTCTTGTGGCTAGCTTCTGATTGATGGCGAGCTAGCACCCTTTTCCCCATTACCGTACTTTTCGCACTATAAGCCGCACCCGACTATAAGCCGCAGCAGCTAAATTGAATGATGTGTACATATATAAGCCGCACTGGACTATAAGCCGCATGTATTTTAATGTTTAATTACCATATGCAAGGAGTGGAGCCTGCGGCTTAATTTGACTCAACACGGGAAACCTCACCCGGCCCGGACACGGAAAGGATTGACAGATTGATTGCTCTTTCTCGATTCTGTGAGTGGTGGTGCATGGCCGTTCTTATATTGAGCTTTAAGTTCCCACCTCTACAGAGAATGACTCCCATTGGGACACAATACTGTCGGACAAATAACATTAACTCATTTACAAGTTGTATTAAGTTTAGCAAATAAGGGAACAGATAAATAACATTTCAATGCAGTAAAAAAAGCAATATTTCGATTTTCGGGTTTTGTCCACATATAAGCCGCACCGTTATATAAGCCGCAGGGTCGAAAAATGAGGAAAAAAGCTGCGGCTTATAGTCCGAAAAGTACGGTACTTTGAACCATGAACTAAACACGTTTCGCAATTATGCCACAACAACAATGGACAGTCTCCTCCCCACCGTTTGTATATATTTTTTTACCACCCACTCACCCCCTCCTAATGTACAGTCTCCTCCTCATCATATGTATATATTTACTGTTAGGATCTCTCGGTAACAGTACAGTATATTTGCATATCGCATATGTGACAAATGTAACAGTACTATTACTATATACCTGTAAGGCATGCATGTCCCTATATCATAAATGTCATGATGTCATGTATGTTGTGTATGTCATAAATGTCACTATGAATTGAAAATGGGGGACCCTGATGATGTAAACAAGACAAACGCCTTTCTCTAGTCTGCATCCCCTTAACAATTGTGTGTATTGCTACTGGATTTACAAGATCCAGAGTGAATGAATGAATGAAAACTTTATTTAATACACAAGACCCACTCCTTGGGACCAAGTAAGGTTGTCGATAATCCAATGTACAGTTACAACCCCCCCCCATCCCACCCACCTCCAATGTACAGTTTCTTCGTCAAATGTATATACTCTTTTTAGACTATTTTTGTATCACAAACAATAGGCTACTGTATTTGTAAATCTGATATGTCATAAATGTATAGATGTAGCAGTATTGTCTATCTGTATGTCATATATGTTATGATGAATTGAAAATGGGAGACCCTGATGTAAACAAGACGAAAGTCTCTCTGGTCTGCATCCCCTTAACAATTGTGTGTATTGAGCTGTACTGTACCCATTCTGCAATCTGTTAACAATCAATCAATATTTAACAGATTGCAAAATTTCGTCTTGTTTACATCAGGGTCCCCCGTTTTCAATTCATAGTGACATACTACATAGTAATGTTACATTTGTGACATATGATATGCAAATATACAGTACTGTTACCCAGAGATCTCACGGACAAATGGGAGAAGACGTTTATTGAGCTTAAAAACAATTGATAACGCAAATAACGTTCTGATTAACAAAGTCATTCGTTTTGTGGCATTAACGTTACCTAGATTTATCAACATTCATACATTTATCAGAAAGCGAGCGGCGCGGTGACTTCCGGTTTGACCGCGGAAGAACATGGCTGCTTAACTCGCGAGCTCCCCGACAGCAAAATGATTTAGCCCCGGAAAACATTTATTAACAACACCAGGGTACATATTTAATAGGGATGAAAGAAGGGGCTATCACGAGACGTAGGGCGAACACGATTACAACTGAAAAGGACGACGGAATGGCAGAGAATGACGACGTAACGGGAGGAAAAGATGGCGACGATGACTGAACAAGAAGCCACGCTGTTGAACATATACAACGAGCTCAAAGACTTCAGAAAAGACAATGAGCGTCAGTTTCGGGAGATAAAGAATGATATGAACAAAATGAACGACAGGCTCTGTGAAACGGAGGGGAGAATGCGAGAAAATGAAAATGTGCTTGATGCGGCGACGGTTTTAATAAAAAAAAATGATACAGAGGCAGGCCGACATGGAGGCTAAACTGCTCGACCAAGAGGGCAGAACGAGGAGAAAGAACCTGCGGGTGTATGGTATCCCGGAGGAGAAAGAGGGAAAGGACATGCATGGATTTCTAGACGGCTTGTTTAAGGACGCACTCGGACTGCCTCATGACATGGACCTTCGTATCGAACGAGCACACCGGGCACTGGCCCCAAGGCCTAACAACCCACAGCTGAAACCACGGTCAATCGTGGTTAAGTTTGGGAGTTACAAAATGAAGGAAGAGATAATACGCCTAACGTGGCAGAAGAAAAACGTCTCATGTGGCAACGAACGCTTCTATGTCGACCATGACTTCCCCACTGAAATACTGAAGAAGCGAGGAGAATATGCCGAGGCCAAGAGAATAATGAAGGAGAAGAATCTCAAGTTCCAGACACCATATCCAGCGAAGATGAGGGTATTCTACGAAGATGGCACCCACCTGTACCAGAGCGCAGCGGAGGCGACGGCGGATATGGCAAAACGTGGATTCAAGATCACCATGGTGAACCCGACTACCGACCCGGACCGAGAGGAGATACTGCGGCTGTCTACCTGGCAGACAGTGGGAAGAAAACGGGGACCGGGGGACGACATGCAGGCGACGGGGACTGAACGCCCCGCACAGCAGGGCAATGGTCATCACGGATACCGGGAGAAACTACAGGGATTCAGACGGGGACAGTCGGAGGCGGACAATTGAGATAAAGTTCATGAAGCGCATGGATACAGATAAGTCACGGGGGCATAGTCATAGAATAAATAACATCACAAAATACTAGGGATGCTCGATATTGGCTTTTTTACAGATACCGATATTCTGATATTGTCCAACTCTTAATTTCCGATACCGATATCAACCGATATCAACCGATATATGCAGGGTTTCCCACCCCAAAAAACGGAATAATTTCAGGTAACTAATCATTTCACTGGATATATATATAACAAATATTGTTATTGTTTTTTTCTTTTTTTAAACAGATACCGATATTTTCCGATATCACATTTTACTGCCGATATCGGCCGATAATATCGGACATCCCTACAAAATACCAATATGTATATAAAAGAAGACCCAAAAAAAGAAAAAAAAAAAGAAAAAAAAAGTGATTGAAAAAAAAAAAAAAATGAAATGAGAATAGAGGGCAATGGATAGGAGAGTATGATAAAATTGTGGGAGGGGAAATGTCCCGGATGGATACAGGAAAAGTATAACGAAATGAACCACAGGCCATTATGGCTATGTCATAGAAGTTACAATGTACCAATATATATCTGAGAGATATACAAATGTTAATTGTTGGAAACGTTACCGTTTTGTCAAGTTCAGTTGAATTGATCGCACTGTATATAGATTACAGTGTGAGCCATACGTTACATCAGGGTATACAAGATAGTAGGGGCACAGTTTTGGGCAACCTGCCTTGTGCCATATGCACTCCTCTGTTAGTCGAGGGGGACCAAGGTGCATGGGTGAGTATCGATCTCACCCTCGGTACGACTGTTCTATCTGGGGTCATATCGAACGTAGCTTGGGTAAATGTGGGGGGGGGAAATGTATTTATGTTTTTATATGTTCTTTTTTATTTCATTGTATGCTATACTATTGTATATATATCTTCAGTCTCAGGAACTAGATATGGGAGTGTGGGAGATGGCGCCCCAGACATAGAGGTACTACGTCCTGGATTGCACAGGGGAGATGCATTACGAGGAATATGGGGCTGATTAAAATAATATCGTGGAATATAGATGGATGTCATCATCCCATTAAGAGAAAAAAGATATTGACGTTCTTGAAACAAAAAAAGACGGATATTGCACTAATTCAGGAATCGCACCTGGATGAGGAGTCGTCGGCCAAGCTTAAAAGGGATTGGGTGGGACAAATATACTATAGTACGTTCTCTTCTAGGAAGAGGGGGGTGGCAATATTGGTGAGAAAAAACATAGACCTAAAGGTGCACAATAGTTTCTCACATGATGAGGGAAGATGGGTTATACTGGATGCTGATTTAGAGGGACAGAGGACTACTTTAGCTAATATATATGCGCCCAACGGGTCGTCCTCAGACTTTTTCCATGAGGTGATCAGGAAAATAGGGAATAGCAACGTAATCATAGGGGGGGACTTCAACCTGGTTGGAAACACCTTAATGGACAAATCGTATCAACCCAGGACCGCTGACAACGCAGGGAGACTGGCGGTTGGTGTTCTGATAGAGGAATTGGGTCTAGTGGATATTTGGAGGGTTATGAACCCACAAGAAAGAGACTACACGTTTTACTCTCACCCGCATTCCTCATACTCTAGAATAGATTATTTCCTGATCTCTAGCGCACTGGTAGAACAGGTAGCAGGTACTGGGATAGGGAACATTGTAATATCTGACCATGCTCCGGTTGATTTAGTGATCACATCCATGGAGGAAGGGCAACGATCTCGGAGATGGCGATTCAATAACCTGATGTTAAATGATAAAGGATCGTGTGCGTACATTAGAACTATATTTAAGGAATTTTGGGAACTTAATGAAGGGTCAATAGATGATAGTGGCATAATGTGGGACACATGTAAAGCTTACATGAGAGGACGACTCGTACAATACGGTGCGATACTAAAAAGGGCAGAGAAACAAAATGACAGCGTTAGAGGAAATTAAAATACTCTCGAAACAGCACAGTCAGAGACCAGACCCAGAAACGTGGAGAAACCTAAGCAAATCCAAATACGAATTGAACAACATATATCAGAAGAAGGCTGAATATGCGTTATTTAGGACCAACCAAAGATACTATGAACAAGGGGAGAGAGCGGGTAAAATACTAGCGAATCGGGTTAAACAAATGCAAAATATTATATCCTCGATTCGTAATAAAGATGACAAGATTATTACAGACAAAAAGGAAATTAATAATGTTTTCAGGTGCTTCTACCAGGACTTGTATACCCCACAGAAGGCGGTGGATCAGCTAAAAATGGACGCGTTCGACAAAATCAAATTACCGTCGTTATCGAAACAACAAGTAAAATCAATGGAGGGGGGGGGGTCTCGATAGAAGAAATACACGCGGCAATCAACAGTCTTAAATTGGGTAAAGCACCAGGAGACGACGGGTTTACTCCCGATTTCTACAAACAATTCAGTGATATAATCGCTCCGAGACTATTAAAAGTATATGAGGATTCATTGTTAAAGGGGGGCTTGCCCACTAGCTTGAGATCGGCCACTATTACGTTACTACAGAAAAAGGGCAAAGACCCTCAATGCTGTGGAAGCTATAGACTTATATCCCTGAGCAATTTGAAAGAAAAAGTATTGGCAAAGATACTTGCGAATAGAATAGAAGATGTACTACCAACTTTGGTGCATTCAGATCAAGTGGGCTTTGTGAAGGGGAGAAACTCAGCTGATAATATCCGCAGACTCCTACACATAATGTGGAAGGTCAGGAATGATACAGAACCTACAGTGGCCTTCTCATTGGATGCCGAAAAGGCCTTTGATAAGGTGGAATTTGCATTCTTATTTCACACGCTAGAGCGCTTCGGGTTCGGACCATCGTTTACTGGGTGGGTAAAACTGTTATACACAAATCCGATGGCATCAGTATTGACCAACGGGATCGTATCCTCGCCCTTTAACCTAGGGCGGGGGACGAGGCAAGGTTCTCTGCTTTCTCCCCAAATGTTTGCGCTCTTCCTCGAACCACTTGCTATCGCACTAAGGACTAATCAGGACATCAAAGGGGTAATAGCGGGGCAGGTAGAACATAAATTATTTTTGTATGCGGACGATATCTTATTGGTATCCAGCAATCCCCGAACAGCAGCTGGGGTCATTGGAACTATTATCGAGTCCTTCTCCGAAATATCTGGGTACACGATCAACTGGAGCAAGTCAGAAGCAATGCCTCTCTCTAAGTGTTGTCCCCCTGATATCAGAAGGGGGTGGCAATACAGATGGATGCCGTCAGGGTTGATATACCTAGGAATAAAGCTGATCCCAGGTCTGAAAGAGTTGATGCAAGCCAATATTGCCCCTATAATCGAACACATTAGTGCTCTGACCCAGAATTGGGCCAAGATGAATATGTCCCTCCTGGGGAAGATAAACTTAGTAAAAATGATATTGGCTCCCAAATTAAATTATATCCTATATATGCTGCCGCTGACTCTCCCGACCCAGTTACTCAAACAGTATGACAAAGTCATTAATGTATATCTGTGGGGGGGCAAAAGGCCGCTATTTGGACGTGCCAAAATGTATGCAGCAAAGGAAAATGGCGGCTTATCCCTGCCTAAACTAGATTGGTATCACTATGCATTCTCGCTCTCCCAGCTCTCCAAACTGAATCACTCGTCTGAGGAGGCACCTGCTTGGGTCAGGATGGAGGAGGAAATGATATCCCTCATCTCTGGAATCCTTCCTGACACAATCAGACAGACCTATACCTTTTAACCTGTTCCCCCCCACGGGGTCGGTACCGACCCCTTTTGACATTATTATCATATATTAATATTTTTATGAGTGATGCAATAAATTTGCGTTTTTAAAATCAAACGTTTTCAAGTATTATTATCACTACTATGTCACAAATACATGTAGAATGTAAAACGTTAGGTTGGCAATAGTTTAGCAATAGGTTAAAAGTGAGTTTTTATCATTTTAAGTTTTTATTTTTCAGTCGCGTTTTTGACGCGGAAGCGGAAATGGAAATGTTGAACCATGGGAATTGTAGTTTTTTGTAGCCATTTTGAAGATCGCCTCGCCAGCTATCTGCCAGTGTCGGAATTTCTCAAAACTACACTTCCTGTGGTCCGCTATGGACGTTCAAAGTTCTGCGTTCTGAAGGAATCATATCAATAATTGTTATGATTCGCGATAATAAGCTACAAAAGGTAACGTTTGACAAATATTGAAACGCAGTCAGTTTCTCCACACTATTGTAATCATGTAGGAATAATTAGATCTGAAATTAGTTACAGAATGATTACACTGTGGGAGAAATAAAAAAGTACAGTCGATTATACTGTATATGTTATTACGCATGCCTGGTGATACTATATCCAAATTGAACTCGGCCATTTGAAAGATACTATATGTATATATATATAAATGTGCGAATTGGCTATAATAAGGTAATGTATAAGCATATATTCTATATTCTATAATAATATTTCAAATTGCATTGGTCCGGATGGGAGAATTCAGTACTGTATATACAAAACCTTCAATTTTATCATCTTCCCTTTATTAATTTCCTTAGATCTTTTGTACACATGATCTCAAGAGGGTACTGAATTAGCTCAGTGGCAGTTTTTTAAGTTTGGTCATTATTATCATGGTTTTATTCACTGTCAAAGATGAAAAGAAAAATCATAATTCATATTTTCCTTTGTTTCATCAGAATTTAAGCAAGCCTAGTAATAGACACAATATTTCTGACACTGAGAATACATTCATTGAGGTCCATAGATGTTCCTAGATACCAAGAATATGCAAATAGCCCTTGTAGAAGTGGAGCAATATTCCATTTACCTAGGTATACATTTTATGCAGATTTTCACCTGGGGTGGAACAGGTTAAAAACCCTTTAATGGCATTTATCAGGGAAACTTGGAATCAATCGCACAGAATGACTGGTGATAGCCCATATTTAACTACGAGAGCCTCTATATCAGTGATTCCCAACCTGGGGTCCGCCAGGGGGCGCAGGGGGTCCGCCAGACCACAGATGATTTGAGGTCTTTTTTTTTTTTTATTAAAAAAAAAAAAAAAAAATGTTTTTATCATCAGAAGCATGAATAGTCTCTCCACTACAATAAAAAATAAAGATAAATAAATAAACATCTAGACATGATTTTTGAACGTTAACAGTAGGCTACCGGGTAGCCGCTAAAACGCGAATCAGTTGACTATCACTTTCTGTAGCTAGCCTAGCACGCTAGTTAACTTTCTCGGCTCGTCTGCAGTCAGCCGCCAGAGGCGAAAATGTGTGACAAACGAAAAGGAGATGACGGCAGCTCATCTGCAAAAAAAGTTAGGACCTACAGCAATCGCGAAAATTACATCACCATGGGCTTCACTGAGGGACCAGACAAACGACCTGAGTGTGTGATTTGTGGAGAAAAGTTGGCAAACTCGAGCCTGAAGCCCAGCAAGCTGAAGAGACATCAGGCGTCTAAGCACCCAGAAACCGTTGGGAAGGATCCAGACTTTTTTCGGAGGAAAGAACAGTCTCTCAAGGCGAACAAGCCTGTTGATGTTAGAGTAGCGTGGAGCAGGGGTGGCAGTGATTTACAGAAGGCTACCGAAGCCTCCTTTGAGTGTTCGCTTTTAATTGCAAAAGCAAAGAAACCGCACAATATTGGCGAGCAGCTCATCAAACCAGCCTGCATCAAAATGGTTTAGAAACTGTGCGGCCCACAGGTGGCGGATAAACTAAAATCAGTACCACTCTCGAACAATGTAGTGAAAGACCGAATTGATAAGATGTCAAGTGATTGCGAGCAGCAGCTGTCAGAAAAGCTTAGAAAGGGTCCATTTGCCATACAACTTGATGAAACTACAACTGTCGCAGACGAGGCTGTGCTCATCGTTTATGTGCAATATATTGAAAATGAGGATCTGAACCAGGACATTCTCATGTCAGTCAACCTTACTACCACCACTCGAGGTGAGGATATTTTTACTGCAGTGGATTCTTACTTCATTCAACATAAATGCAAACCGTTCACCATTAGGGCCTGATTTGAGAGGATGAATACAGGATTTGAATATTGGCCAAAATTTTAAAATACATATGGTGCAAGATTAGATTTGTTGATTGAAGGCACAAGTCAAAGAAGCATAGTGGGTCTAATTATGATGCATATGCCTGTGTATAAGCAGTTTGTTATTAAAATGAAAAAAAAAAAAGTATTAAACCCAGCTAGGACAGATTCTCTCTGCTACTGATTGGAATTTCCTGTCTCATATTTAGTTTAATTTGTTGCATTGATTTGTTCCATAAATGCAAACCGTTCACCATTAGGGACTGATTTGAGAGGATGAATACAGGATTTGAATATTGGCCAAACATTTTGAAATGCATATGGTGCAAGATGAGATTTATTGATTGAAGGCACAAGTTAAAGAAGCATAGTGGGTCTAATTGTGATGCATATGCCTGTGTATAAGCAGTTTGTTATTAAAATGAAAAAAAAAAAAGTATTTTATGGTATCTTATTAGGAGGGGGTCCGCGAATTTCATCAGAGATGTTTGGGGGTCCCTGGGGGGAAAAAGGTTGGGAACCACTGCTCTATATGGTATAATAAGAAACTAAAGATTGGTAAGAAATCAGTCATATGGGACGATTGGATTAAAAGGGGGATACATGTACTAGGTGATAGAGCCGGGGAAGATGGGGTTTTGCCTTTTGAGGATATTAAAGAGGATTTTGATATAGATAATAAAAACTTTTATAAATTCCTACAGATTAGACATTGTATATTGTCATCAATAGGAGGACCAAAGTGTGGCCCGATTACTGCAATTCAAGAAATATTCTATAGAGGATGGCGTAGGAAAGGCGGTGCGTCAAGATTTTATGATGTTATAAGAGAATACAATGCACCCAAATTGGCGGGTCTGAGATTGAGCTGGGAGAACGATGTACGTGAGGATATTACCGAGGAAATGTGGGAGAAACTGGTGTCCAAATGGGGTAAATTCTCTAGGGAGGCGCAATCACAACTTATTTTTTACAAAGTGTTGAACAGAAGCTATTGGACGCCTAGTAAACTGGCCAGACTGAAATTAAGGGACAGTGACATCTGCTGGAGATGTGAGAAGGAGACAGGCACTTTACTGCACATGCTGTACGAATGTGAGAAGGTCCGGAAAATGTGGGATCAAATTGTGATATTCCTAAGTAAGGTTCTGAATGTGAAGATAAATAACGCCCCAATGGCATGTGTTTTGGGTATAGTACCGAAAGGGATTAAACTGACTAAATACCGGGGAATGTGGTATAGAATGGCCATGATATCAGGATGTAGAATTGCATTACGACATTGGAAATCACCTGTTGATATTACTTTTAAAGAATGGATGGAACTAATGTTCCGGACAGCATCATATGAAAGGGTGACGTATAGAGTCGCAGGGAGAGAGGATATTTTCGCTGAGGTATGGGACAGTTTTCTACACCTGACTGAACGGTCTGGGGACAAATGATTAAGGTGGGATTACAATGTTATCAAGGATGAATATGAAAAAAGGGGATCTGATCTGATGGTACTTGTGCTTTATAATGTATTGTGTATGTATGTACATGTATTTTATGTCCGGATGGTGCATCTATGGAACGGTCACTGTCTCTATCACACTCACATGTGCGCAGGTATAGCCGCATACAAGTATCTAGGATACACATATTCATATGTGTACATAATAGGTTTACACACACTCATATACACAAGGATAAGGTATACACGTCAGGGGCACACATACATGCACATACTCACTTATAGGAAATAGGCATACACACACCTACATATACACATAGTTGAAGTATAGGCTTTCACTGACACATATGGGGGATACACATGTATATAGGAGACACACATACGTAGCTGAGACGCACATATATATACACATCTGAGATATACACTCACATAGGGGGCAGAGGCACACATGGATACGAGACACACACAAGAGATAGGAGTACAGTCACATACCAGGAAGATGCACACACACATATGAGGCATGTACACATGCTTATGTGATACACGTACCCACATACATGTGTTGGAGACATGCGTGCATGCATGTTATCATGCACAACTGCATGTGTCTGGGGCGCTTTCTCTCACATGCAATATGGAGAAGGGTGGCATCCCGATAGAGGATGCAGCACATACCTGCTCGAAGGTAGTTTGGTCTACATGCAAAGTATGTATATCAGGGATGTATACGCATAATGTATAGTACGTTTCTTTTTTCGTAAGTCTTTTTTTATTTTCCATGTCAGTTGTTAATGTATTTGTATGAGTCCTTTACATGTTTTGTATGTTCTTACAAAAAAGAAAAAGGCAAATCCTGGAAATTGCATATGATGATGTGGAAAGAGATGTTTTGAATATTGGAGAGATTTGTGCAAAAAATTAAAAAAAAAAAAAAAAAAAAAAAAAAAAAAAAAAACGAGCGAGCGGCGCAACCACACACAAAACACCACCAACAACACACTGCTTGTCGTGTAAATAACGTTCTGATTAACAAAAGGCATTCGTTTTGTGGCATTCACGTTACCTAGATTTATCAATAGTAATATATATGTTTCTTTAGACTAGAATAAGTCAAATGAACTTACGGTCTCGTAAAAGTTGCCGCATGTTGTTGATGAGTCAAGTTTACTCGCGAGTAGAGCTAGAGAGCAATGGCAGAGTTGCAGAAACTCAAAAGAAAATTGGCGCTTCCCATTGGTGCCGAGCACAGCGGAGGCGGGTGAAAGGGCTGTAAACTCAGAACAATCTCGCCTTCTGGTTGGTTGCATTTGCCTGAGAATTTGCAGATTGCTCGCAAATTACTGCTTGGTGCGGCCGCGGTAGGGGAAAAAAAGGATATTTGACGCCTCCGATTGGCTCAGGTTAAAATCCGTCACGACTCCGAATCAAATGACGGAATCTCCAAATCAAATGGACGGATATCCGTCCCAAGACGGAACGCTTTAATGCCTGCATTAACAGGGCTAGCAGTCGTCTGGTAATCCAGAGGTTCCTGGTTCGATTCCCACCCCTCCCGGGCAGCTTGTCAAAATGTCCTTGAGCAAGACACTTAACCCCCAACTGCTCCCGATGAGCAGTTTGGCACCTTGCATGGTTGCCTCTGCCGTCTGTGTGTGACTGTGTGAGTGAATGAGGGAACACATTGTAAAGCGCTTTGGATAAAGCGCTATATTTTACCATTTAACAGGATATAACAATAGCCCAACCATTGTGAAATCCCACTGAACGTCTCACACTGCCACTTATGTCATGAGACGACACTTGTGTGAAAATGCCATAAAACAAGCTGCTTCACAGTAATGTAATTAAAGTCCCCATGAAACGGCTAATAATATAAACTCTATATTTATGTAAAACAGGAAGATGGTGACCGACTTGTCGCGGATATTGATTGCCATTTACAGTAGTCAATAGCACTGAACGTGCATTGCGGTTGACGCAATGTTAGCTATATGGCTTCATGCTAGCTTAACAATGTGCTGTAAATGTCATTCTAGAAAGCATTTGACACAATTTGTACTCCCCGTGTGCAAAATGACAGTCGGGGGGGGGGGGGGGGGGAAATAAACAGGCATATAGGTTGACAGTCAACTCAAGACATTCATGAAAAAATTACTTGAACCATCTTCAATAGTTTCCCCTCCCAGCTGATTTAGGGGTACATCTTAAGTCTACAAACCCATGAACTTGTGATGTTGGCATCCTTCACCTTGCCTGACTCACCCCCCACGGACGGACCCCCCTTTTCACACTAGAGCAACTTGCAGAAGATGCTGTGCTGCACGAAGCGGCTGGTCAACTGATCCCAACATGCCTGTGTCTTCCGTGGCCATTAAAAATGGCCAGACTCTGCCATTCTGTGCCAAATGGAACGGACAAAGAGACGTGCAAGTCTGGACTTCATAACTGAGCTGAATTTTTTATTAAAGCTATTTTTAGTGGGCAAGGTAAGATGCAAGGTAAAAGACGGCAATGTTGCGAGTCTGTGGGGGTTAATCAGACTACTACTGCAAGGGTTTCCCATACTTAGGGCGTTTTCACACCTGTAGTTCGTTTGCTTTGTTCCGATTCAGGGAGACACGGACTATAATGATACAATTGTTGCACTTGTCCTTTAGTTCGTTTGTGTTCACACGGCTGTGTTAACAGCGCACCAAAACAAACGCACGCGCGAGAAAACTGTCACTCACTGGTCAGATTTTGGGGGGTGTACCCCCCCCCCCCCCAAATCGAGCCAAGAGAGAGAGAGAGAGAAAGAGAGAGACGTTGTCCCGCACGGTGCTGCTGTTGCAGCGTCACTACAGAGACCCCGGCTCCTCTCTCCTGCGCGCGGCTGACTGACTTGACACCCGAATGTGATCGTCTGCCCAAATATCAATGACGCAGTGTACCTCATCGCTGCTCCACGTTGACCCACGACGTATTATTATTAATTGTGTCGGTTTGTTAAATCGATTGCATTCTCACAGTGTACAAGTCCGCTTCGGGTTCGGTTGGAACTGCGCAGAGACCACCTTCTCCAGGTGGTCTCGGTCCGCTTGCTTTGTTCCGCAACAGAATGTAATTGCTGTGTTCACATATGCCCAACTGAACCGAAATAAGGGGTAAACGCTCCAGGTTCCGGAATAACAGCTCCAAACGAGCTAGGTGTGAAAACGCCCTTAATGAAGCTTTGGAACTCCCTAAAGGGACAAAAACAAAGCATGGAGCCGGTATTTGGGGCCACTGTTAAGTGAGTCATTTCTGATATGCGATTGAAGCAGATAGTTGCATCGTTAATATGTTCCACAGGGAACCAAGTGAATCAAGTAAGTACATTTCTGATAGCATTATGTGCCATTACAACCAATCCCTTAAAATGAATGGTTCCATGTCCTCCGGGTTAACGAACTCTGGGTCATGTCACGAAAAGATGTCCCCCTGTAGCCTCTTACCCTTCTTGCCGCAGTAGATGAACTGTCCGGTGTGGATGCCCTCGGCAGCGATGAAGAGCTCCGTCCTCTTCTTGAAGCGGTAAGGGTCACGGAAAGTCACCTTTGCCAGGGGGGCACCACGGCCAGGGTCGTGGATGATGTCCTTGGGGAGAATAACGACCAAGGTGAGACCACGTCACAGCATTAAAACACTTGCAACAAACCCAAAATGTATCAGAAAACATTCCAAATGTTATTCAGTGATCACCCGTAACCCCTAATGTATGACAGCAAAATTACACAGGCACCAATGTACAGTGAGCCAGAACGATTGCCCAAAAAAAAGGCATTACCAGCAACAGACTGTAGTAGTGCACTTTATACCTTCACAATCCCCTTGATGTATCCATGGCGTTCAGCGAAGTCAATGTGGCGGAGTTTAGCAGCACCCTTCCTGTGCTTGACATGGGCCTTGAACACAGACCCCGCTCCTTTTCTTTGTCCCCTAATTACACGTCCCATTGTGACCTGAAACACCAAACAAGGATGTTGGTATAGTTTGTAACTGTCAATCATCGTATCCATACATGCTAAGTGCGAGACATGCTGCATCTCTAGGACATCAACATTAGCTACACTTGGGTTACTAGTACTTCACTACTTTTAAAAATTGTAATACGATGAAAGTGTAACGCGGGCATTATTCAACAGTACCGTGCCGAGTACTGGACTTTAATGTGGGTGAATCTACATTATTTGATAAATGTATGACCTGGCAACCCAGGCTAACTAGTGTTAGCACACATGACAGACTTAGCCATTTTAACGGTAAACATACAATACGAGTAGCCTGGCAGTGTTCACATACCCGAAACTACATGGTATATAAATTGGACCATGTATGTTATTATAATGCAAATGTCTCGTCTATAATCGACTAGCTGCCTAGCTCCGCTGCCGGTGGCTGACATATTGCACCGCCATACCAGGCCATGTCATCATCACGGAGCTAGGCGGGGGCTACATCTCGCTAAGTTAAGGTTTTAGACATAAAATAAAATGTATACTCTTTAAATAATCATCTGGTACTATTTCTTTGCCTTTATTTAACGTGTTCTAGTGTTGTTCCAGAATGGATGACGTTAATATAAACATGATTTCTAACAGATTTTATCAAGAGAATAAGGCGGACACTTTCATACCTAAACCCCGTTGACGGAAAGAGGAAGCGTGAGGGAAAAGCGGACGTTTTCTTCCGGGGAAAAAACAGAAGGGCTGATGGGAATTGAAGGCAAAGTAGCATTTATTTTGTTCATTGACTTCTAAAAATCTAAATCTTGGGGCAAAACTCAAAGTAAGCAATACTGGCCCCGGTCAAGGTCAAAACCCCACCCACCCGCCAATGTACAGTTTCTTAACTTTCTTCCCCCTCGAATGTATATATTTAATTTATTTATTTATTTATTTTTTTATGATCTTTCTCTTAAATAGTACTGTATAATTGTATGTCATGTATGTCATAAATTTGATTGATTGATTGATTGAAAACTTTATTAACAGATTGCAGAATGGGTACAGTACAGTACAGCTCAATACTTACAATTGTTAAGGGGATGCAGACCAGAGAAATACTTTCGTCTTGTTTACATCAGGGTCCCCCATTTTCAATTCATCGTAACATATATGACATACATGACATACAGTCAGATAGACAGTACTGCTACATCTATACATTTATGACATACCATATTTGCAAATACAGTACTGTTTGTGATATGAAGAGAGTCCAGAAAAAAAGAGTATATACATTTGACGTAGAAACTGTACATTGGAGGAGGTTGGGTAGGTGGGGGGGGGGCACTGTACATTGGAGGTGGTTGGGGGGGGGGGGTTGGGTAGGAGGGGTGGGTGGGGGACACTGTACAAGCAAAACTGTGCATTGGAATATTGACAAGATCATACTTGGTTGTGTTAGGACATTTACAGGGGCCAGTTTCGAATTGCAGTCTCCCGTAGGTGTTTTTTGAGAGTGTTTTTGAAAGTGGGTAGTGATTCACATTCCTTTACAGCTTTGGGTAGGGCGTTCCACATTGATGTGGCATAATTGCGAAACGTGTTTAGTCCCTTGTTTGAGCCGAATCTGGGTTTAACATGATTTGTGGGGTAGAACACATAGTAGCTTACTACAAAAACCTAGGGGTCCACAAAGATGACTTCAAACTGGAAATGGTAACAACAGATGAGGTACTCAAAAAACTGAGCGCCCTCCAACCTAACAAGGCCACTGGCCATGACAACATCCCCTCCAAATTCCTCAGAGACTCAGCAGCCGCCATCACCCCAGTCATCACACACATAATAAACCTCTCTATAAAACAGGGACACGTCCCCAAGGACTTCAAAATTGCGAGAGTGACCCCTCTGCACAAAAAAGGCAGTAAATTAGACCCAGGCAACTACCGCCCTGTTTCTATCCTTACCTCCATCTCGAAAGTCATGGAAAAAATTGTATACGAACAGGTCGAAAAATACCTTGCGGAAAAAAATCTAATCTACGAATTCCAATCTGGCTTCAGAACATCCCACTCCACTGACACATGCCTTCTCTATTTAAACGACCACATCAAACAAGAGGTGGACGCGGGCAAATACTGCGGCATGGTCATGCTGGACCTACAAAAGGCCTTCGACACTGTCAATCACACCATTCTGATTGACAAGCTAAAAGCAATTGGTTTTGATAGTCTATCAGTGAGCTGGATGCAATCCTACCTGGAGGGGAGAGAGCAGATGGTGGAGGTAAACGGTACCCTATCCCCCCCCCTCACAGTAAACTGTGGTGTTCCACAAGGAAGCATACTAGGTCCGCTACTGTTCCTAATTTATGCAAATGACATGTCGTCAGCTTGTGACTGCAACTTGTTCCTGTTTGCGGACGACTCAGCCCTGCTGGTCTCTGACAAGAACAAATTACAGGTTGAAAAAACCCTCAGCTCAGAACTAAGCAAAATCTGCATATGGCTCGCTGATAACAAACTATCATTACACATGGGCAAAACAGAGTCCATTCTCTTCGGTTCAAATAACAAACTCAGCAAGACCGACGGCTTCTCAGTTACAGTGGGTGACAATATTGTCACAAGGAAAGAAGATATTACCTACCTGGGTTCCATCCTAGAGGCAAATCTTTCCTGTGACAAAATGGCATCCAATGTAATAAAAAAAGTCAACCAACGAACTCGTTTCTTGTACCGGATCTCCTCACTGGTAAACAAGAATACCCTGAAGACTCTAGCAGGAGCACTCATTCAAGGGTACTACGACTATGCTTGCACCTCATGGTACCAAAGCACCTCAAAGGCGCTTAAAACAAAATTACAAACATCACAAAACAAACTGGTCAGACTACTACTTGACCTGAACCCCAGAACCCACCTCACCCCTGCCCACTTTGACAACCTAGGATGGCTTAGAGTAGACGACAGAGTACAGCAACTTGCAATGGGCCTGGTCTACAAGATACACTACACGACCAAGGTACCCATGTACATGACTAAATACTTCCCAAAGGTCAGTGAATACCACGATCACAACACCAGAGGGAGCTCCACAAATCATGTTAAACCCAGATTCGGCTCAAACAAGGGACTAAACACGTTTCGCAATTATGCCACATCAATGTGGAACGCCCTACCCAAAGCTGTAAAGGAATGTGAATCACTACCCACTTTCAAAAACACTCTCAAAAAACACCTAAGGGAGACTGCAACTCGAAACTGGCCCCTGTAAATGTCCGAACACAACCCCCTCCAATGTACAGTAAATTACCAAGTATGGTCTTGTCAATAATCCAATGTACAGTGTTGTTTGTACAGTTGTACAGTGTCCCCCACCCACCCCTCCTACCCCCCCCCCCCCCCACCCACCCAACCACCTCCAATGTACAGTCCCCACCCACCCCTCCTACCCAACCCCCCCCCCAACCACCTCCAATGTACAGTCCCACCCCCACCTACCCAATCCAATGTACAGTTTCTACGCCTAATGTATATACTCTTTTCTTTCTGGACTCTTTTTGTATCACAAATACAGTACTGTAATTGCAAATCTGGTATGTCATAAATGTATAGATGTAGCAGTACTGTCTATCTGTATGTCATGTATGTCATATATGTTACGATGAATTGGAAATGGGGGACCCTGGTGTAAACAAGACGAAAGTCTTTCTCTGGTCTGCATCCCCTTAACAATTGTATGTATTGAGCTGTACTGCACTGTACCCATTCTGCAATCTGTTAATAAAGTTTTCATTCATTCATTCATTCATGTGGAGCTCCCTCTGGTGTTGTGATCATGGTATTCACTGACCTTTGGGAAGTATTTTGACATGTACATGGGTACCTTGGTCGTGTAGTGTATCTTGTAGACCAGGCCCATTGCAAGTTGCTGTACTCTGTCGTCTACTCTAAGCCATCCTAGGTTGTCAAGGTGGGCAGGGGTGAGGTGGGTTCTAGGAGTAAGGTCAAGCAGTAGTCTGACCAGTTTGTTTTGAGATGTTTGTAATTTTGTTTTTAGCGCCTTGATGAATTGAAAATGGGGGACCCTGGTGTAAACAAGACGAAAGTATTTTTCTGGTCTGCATCCCCCAATTGTTTGTATTGAGCCGTACTGATTGATTGATTGATTGATTGATTGATTGAACATTTTATTAACAGATTGCAGAATGGGTACAATACAGTACAGCTCAATACACACAATTGTTAAGGGGATGCAGACCAGAGAAAGACTTTCGTCTTGTTTACATCAGGGTCCCCCATTTTCAATTCATCATTACATTTATGACATACCAGATTTACAAATACAGTACTGTTTGTGCAAATCTGGTATGTCATAAATGTATAGATGTAGCAGTACTGTCTATCTGTATGTCATGTATATCATATATGTTATGATGAATTGAAAATGGGGGACCCTGATGTAAACAAGACGAAAGTCTTTCTCTGGTCTGCATCCCCTTAACAATTGTATGTTTTGAGCTGTACTGTACTGTACCCATTCTGCAATCTGTTAATAAAGTTTTCAATCAATCAATCAATCAATCAATCACATTGGATTATCGACGAAACCTTACTTGGTCCCAAGAAGAGGGTTTCGTGTATTATTGGATTAGGACATTTACTGTACATTGGAGGGGGTTGGGTTAGGACATTTACAGGGTCCAGTTTCGAATTGTAGTCTCCTGTCGTAGGTGCTTTTTGAGAGTGGTTTTGAAAGTGGGTAGTGATTCACATTCCTTTACAGCTGTGGGTAGGGCGTTCCACATTGATGTGGCATAATTGCAAAACGTGTTTAGTCCCTTGTTTGAGCCGAATCTGGGTTTAACATGATTTGTGGAGCTCCCTCTGGTGTTGTGGTCATGGTATTTACTGACCTCTGGGAAGTATTTTGACATGTACATGGGTACCTTAGTCGTGTAGTGTATCTTAGACCAGGCCCATTGCAAGTTGCTGTACTCTGTCGTTTACTCTAAAAAGCCATCCTAGGTTGTCAAAGTGGGCAGGGGTGAGGTGGGTTCTAGGAGTAAAGTCAAGCAGTAGTCTGACCAGTTTGTTTTGTGATGTTTGTAATTTAGTTTTTAGCGCCTTTGAGGTGATTTAGCGCCTTTGAGGTGATTGAAAATTGTATGAACAGATTGCAGAATAATAATAATAGATCAAATTTCTATAGCGCCTTACATAGAACCCAAGGTCGCTTAATGGGTACAATACAGTACAGTTCAATACACACAATTGTTAAGGGGTTGCAGACCCCTTTCGTCTTGTTTACATCAGGGTCCCCCATTTTCAATTCATCATAACATATATGACATACATGACATACAGGTAGACAGTACTGTTACATCTAGACATTTATGACATACCAGATCTACAAATATACAGTACTGTATTGTACCCATTCTGCAATCTGTTAATAAGGTTTTCAATCAATCAATCAAACAATGCATCAGACTAATACAGCATCCAGCTGTCCCAGTGGCTCTAAGTGTTGAAAGGTTTTGGTATTTTATAAATACTGTCCAGAGAAGTAATCTTGTTACAAATTATATGATCATTTTGTAATGGTTGCACAACACAAATTACAAAATAGCCTACATAAAAGTTATTAAATACGTACTATTGTAATGGAAATACTGCCCATCTCTGCATCATTCTATTCCACTGTATTTGTATTCTAATTTAGTGTATATTGTAGTGCAGAGAGATGGGAGTTGGAGACGGTGGCTGGAGGCAGAGCGAATAGTATTTATTGAGTACACCTACACGATACAGTATGTTACTGGAAAGCTAGAATGACAGGAACTGCCACCGCTTAAATAAGAATGTTCGATGTTCTAGAATGTGCTACTATGACATCATCACAAATTTTCCAGAATGTTCGGGCGGTACTAATGTTCTAGAATTGGCTTCTATGACATCATCACAAACGTTCCAGAATGTTCGGGCAGAATTAATGTTCTAGAATGTTCCTAACAATAGTTCTGTGGGTGAATTATGTACCATCAATCACTACAATATATTAAATTTTATTTTATTCTATTAATGGTCTGTTAATGTTGATGCACCAAATGACCAAGACAAATTTCTTGTATGTGCAAGCTTACTTGGCAATAAAGACCTTTCTGATTCTGATCATTTATCCATTTATTTATCTATGTAGCCTCTGTGAATGAATGAATGAATGAAAACTTTATTTAACAGATTGCAGAATGGGTACAATACAGTACGGCTCAATACATACAATTGTTAAGGGGATGCAGACCTGAGAAAGACGTTTGTCTTGTTTCCATCAGGGTCCCCCATTTTCAATTCATATAGACATTTATGACATACACAACATACATGACATTTGTGGCATAGGGACATATAGGTATTTAGTACTGATACATTTGTGACATAATCGGTATTCAAATATACAGTACTGTTACCCCTAGATCCTGACAGAGTATATACATATGATGGGGAGGGGACTGTACATTAGGAGGGGGTGGGTGGGTGGGAGGGAAATATACATACGGCGGGGAGGGAATATATACATGCGGTGGGGAGGAGACTGTCTATTAGGAGGTGGTGGGGGTTTTGGGCATTTACGGTGGCCAGTTTCGAATTGCAGCCTCCCGTAGGTGCTCTTTAAGAGCGGTTTTGAATGTGGGCAGGGATTCACATTCCTTTACAGCTTTGGGTAGGGCGTTCCACATTGTTGTGGCATAATTGCGAAACGTGTTTAGTCCCTTGTTTGAGCCGAATCTGGGTTTAACATGATTTGTTGAGCTTCCTCTGGTGTAGTGGTTGTGGTATTCACTGACCTTTGGGAAGTATTTTGACATGTACATGGGCACCCCGGTCGTATAGTGTATCTTGTAGACCAGGCCCATTGCAAGTTGCTGTACTCTGTCGTCTACTCTAAGCCATCCTAGGTTGTCAAAGTGGGCAGGGGTGAGGTGGGTTCTGGGGTTCAGGTCAAGTAGTAGTCTGACCAGTTTGTTTTGTGATGTTTGTAATTTTGTTTTAAGCGCCTTTGAGGTGCTTTGGTACCATGAGGTGCACGCATAGTCATAGTACCCTTGAATGAGTGCTCCTGCCAGAGTCTTCAGGGTATTCTTGTTTACCAGAGAGGAGATCCGGTACAAGAATCTAGTTCGTTGGTTGACTTTTTTTATTACATTGGATGCCATTTTGTCACAGGAAAGATTTGCCTCTAGGATGGAACCCAGGTAGGTAATTTCGTCTTTCCTTGTGACAGTATTGTCACCCACTGTAACTGAGAAGCCGTCGGTCTTGCTGAGTTTGTTATTTGAACCGAAGAGAATGGACTCTGTTTTGCCCATGTGTAATGATAGTTTGTTATCCGCGAGCCATATGCAGATTTTGCCTAGTTCCGTGCTGAGGGTTTTTTCAACCTGCAATTTGTTCTTGTCAGAGACCAGCAGGGCTGAGTCGTCCGCAAACAGGAACAAGTTGCAGTCACAGGCTGACGACATGTCATTTGCATAAATTAGGAAGAGTAGTGGTCCTAGTATGCTTCCTTGTGGAACACCACAGCTCACTGTGAGGGGGGGGGATAGAGTACCGTTTACCTCTACCATCTGTTCTCTCCCCTCCAGGTAGGATTGCATCCAGCTCACTGATAAGCTATCAAAACCAATTGCTTTTAGCTTGTCCATTAGAATGGAGTGATTGACAGTGTCGAAGGCCTTTTGTAGGTCCAGCATGACCATGCCGCAGTATTTGCCCGCGTCCACCTCTTGTTTGATGTGGTCGTTCAAATAGAGGAGGCATGTGTCAGTGGAGTGGGACGTTCTGAAGCCAGATTGGAATTCGTAGATTAGATTTTTTTCCGCCAGGTACTTTTCGACCTGTTCGTAGACTATTTTCTCCATGACTTTCGAGATGGAGGTAAGAATAGAAACAGGGCGGTAGTTGCCTGGGTCTAATTTGCTGCCCTTTTTGTGCAGAGGGGTCACTCTCGCAATTTTGAAGTCCTTCGGGACGTGCCCCTGTTTTATAGAGAGGTTTATTATGTGTGTGATGACTGGGGTGATGGCGGCTGCTGCGTCTCTGAGGAATTTGGAGGGGATGTTGTCATGGCCAGGTCTTCAACCTACCTATTGTGTATATACATAGGCTAATTGTATAATACATTCCTTTCCAGCAGTATTTATATATGTCGTTAATTTTGATACATTTCTTTGATACATGTAATTATACATTTTCTCTTTCTCTTTGATGCTTAGATCTGCTGTGAATTCTTATGAGTGAATTCTTGCTTTGTCCACCAGGTGGAGCCATAAGGTCTTCCAAGATGGGACCATCAACGTGTTGGCCTACTGTAGAACCCTCATGGACTTCTCTTCAGGAAAGGGGCATGGCAAAGATTTATCAGATGGAATGGAACCCAGTGAAATCCCACAGATTAGGAGGGGGAGACCCACTGATAGTCAGTCTTTGGGCAATTTGAGAGCACATGCTGCAGGCAGAGCCGGCTAGTACAGTTATATAAAGTCTAAAGATGTATCCGGCTGACTCATTCCGTTGGTTCACGCCTTAAAATCCGGTCAGTCTTGTGTCTGTTAACCAGTTACGCAACATTTCTGAGTGGGCCCACAGGTGTGACGCTTACCGACTCACAGGTGTTGCATAGAAATTATGTCACGTGAAGCCAAGCCCTTTGCTGAGAACCATGCGCAAGATATGTGCACAGCCAGCCAAATAGTTTATGATGTGTCTAAACCGGTATAGACACACGCCATGCAATTAAAAGAAAGAAAGATACAACTTGTTACGGGACAGACACTAACTACCCTTCCTCTACAGCTACAAGTATGCCATGCTCCGACAATAATAATGTGCTATGTAATGTTTGGTCTTCTGTCAATTCTATGTCTTTGCATAGTTTTTGCTAGTCCTGCTAGTCTTACACAGTACTGTATATTTGTATGTCTTTTATGTCATAAATGTCTTGATGAATTGAAAATGGAGGACCCTGATGTAAACAAGACGAAAGTATTTTTCTGGTCTGCAACCTCTTAGCAGTTGTTTGTATTGAGCCGTACTGTATTGTACCCATTCTGCAATCTGTTAATACAGTTTTCAATCAATCAATCAATCAATCAATCAATCAATCAATCAATCAATCAATCAATCTGCCTGTCAGTATGTTAGGTGTTGTCGAGAAGCCTCTCCACCAACACCGCCCAGACCAATTGTATTGTATTTGGAATATAAAAGTGAGCCGTGGATGCACTCCGAAATACTGGCCGCTATGAAAACCAGAGACAAAAAATGCTCTGAGTTTCGTAAAAGTCAGTCAAAGCTTACTAAAAGCACGAGCAGTGAACTCCAAGCCCACGTGACTGAACTCAAACTAGAAAGAAACAGACTAAGAAACGACGTAAACTCCATGATCAAAACTGCAAAAAAGAATTTCATCAATGACAAAACTGAGGAAAACAAAAACAAACCACGTGAACTTTGGAAATTACTCAATAATCAACTAGGATGCAGTAAAAAACTTAAAACCAGATTCTCAAACATAAACATAAAAACGGACAACACGCTCATCACAGACAAGCTGGATGTAGCCAATTACTTAAACATTTTCTTCACAAACATAGCCACAACACTGGTAAACAAACTACCCTCCCACTCAGGGCTTTATGGGGTAGAACACATAGTAGCTTACTACAAAAACCTAGGGGTCCGCAAGGACGACTTCAAGCTGGAAATGGTAACAACAGATGAGGTACTCAATAAACTGAGCGCCCTCCAACCTAACAAGGCCACTGGCCATGACAACATCCCCTCCAAATTCCTCAGAGACTCAGCAGCCGCCATCACACCAATCATCACACACATAATAAACCTCTCCATAAAACAGGGACACGTCCCCAAGGACTTCAAAATTGCGAGAGTGACCCCTCTGCACAAAAAGGGCAGCAAATTAGACCCAGGCAACTACCGCCCTGTTTCTATTCTCACCTCCATCTCGAAAGTCATGGAAAAAATAGTCTACGAACAGGTCGAAAAGTACCTAGCGGAAAAAGATCTAATCTACGAATTCCAATCTGGCTTCAGAACGTCCCACTCCACTGACACATGCCTTCTCTATTTGAATGACCACATCAAACAAGAGGTGGACGCAGGCAAATACTGCGGCATGGTCATGCTGGACCTACAAAAGGCCTTTGACACGGTCAATCACTCCATTCTGATTGACAAGCTAAAAGCAATTGGTTTTGATAGTCTATCAGTGAGCTGGATGCAATCCTACCTTGAGGGGAGGGAACAGATGGTGGAGGTAAACGGTACCCTATCCCCCCCCCTCACAGTGAGCTGTGGTGTTCCACAAGGAAGCATACTAGGACCGCTACTGTTCCTAATTTATGCAAATGACATGTCGTCAGCTTGTGACTGCAACTTGTTCCTGTTTGCGGACGACTCAGCCCTGCTGGTCTCTGACAAGAACAAGTTACAGGTTGAAAAAACCCTCAGCTCGGAACTAGGCAGAATCTGCATATGGCTCGCTGATAACAAACTATCATTACACATGGGCAAAACAGAGTCCATTCTCTTCGGTTCAAATAACAAACTCAGCAAGACCGACGGCTTCTCAGTTACAGTGGGTGACAATATTGTCACAAGGAAAGATGAAATTACCTACCTGGGTTCCATCCTAGAGGCTAATCTCTCCTGTGACAAAATGGCATCCAATGTAATAAAAAAAGTCAACCAACGAACTCGATTCTTGTACCGGATCTCCTCTCTGGTAAACAAGAACACCCTGAAGACTCTGGCAGGAGCACTCATTCAGGGGTACTACGACTATGCTTGCACCTCATGGTACCAAAGCACCTCAAAGGCGCTAAAAACAAAATTACAAACATCTCAAAACAAACTGGTCAGACTACTGCTTGACCTTACTCCTAGAACCCACCTCACCCCTGCCCACTTTGACAACCTAGGATGGCTTAGAGTAGACGACAGAGTACAACAACTTGCAATGGGCCTGGTCTACAAGATACACTACACGACCAAGGTACCCATGTACATGTCAAAATACTTCCCAAAGGTCAGTGAATACCACGATCACAACACCAGAGGGAGCTCCACAAATCATGTTAAACCCAGATTCGGCTCAAATAAGGGACTAAACACGTTTCGCAATTATGCCACATCAATGTGGAACGCCCTACCCAAAGCTGTAAAGGAATGTGGATCACTACCCACTTTCAAAACCTCTCTCAAGGGACACCTACGGGAGACTGCAATTCAACACTGGCCCCTGTAAATATCCTAACCCAACCCCCTCCAATGTACAGTCATTTACCTAGTATGGTTTTGTCAATAGTTCAATGTACAATTGTGTTTGTTTGTACAGTGTCTCCTCCCCCCCCCCCTCAATGTACAGTGTTACTTGTTTATACAGTGTGCCCCCCGCCCCCCCCCCCCCCCCCCCCAACCACCTCCAATGTAAATTACCCAGTATGGTTGTCAATATCCCAATGTACCCAACCCCCCCCACCCAACCTCCTCCAATGTACAGTTTCTACGTCAAATGTATATACTCCCTTTTCTTGACTCCTTCTGTACCACAAACAGTACTGTATTTGCAAATCTGGTATGTCATAAATGTATAGATGTAGCAGTACTGACTATCTGTATGTCATGTATGTCATATATGTCTATATGAATTGAAAATGGGGGACCCTGATGGAAACAAGACAAACGTCTTTCTCAGGTCTGCATCCCCTTAACAATTGTATGTATTGAGCCGTACTGTATTGTACCCATTCTGCAATCTGTTAAATAAAGTTTTCATTCATTCATTCATTCATTCACTCCAGTTGACTATCCAGGCTGGAGCTCAGAGATCATTTTCCGCGCATAAGCCTCACTGGCTGTCATTTCTGAAATCTCTCCCAACTCCAAGTAGACCTCCTGCCCCATCCATATAGCCGATTACCTTGGATGCACCTGATCCCCACGACATATGGTCTCCTTAGCCCGCCCCCTGAAGGCTCACTGGACTAGTTTCATATGCGTGGCCTACAGAACAAGAAATAATAAACATAGGGGGTTGTAGCCCAGAGGGTAGGTAGGCACAGCCAGGGAGGATGGGGGGAGAGAGAACGAGAGTGTGTGGGGGGATGAGAGAGGGAGGGAAGGGGGTGGGAACGGGGGGTTGACGGATGGGCAGTAACCTTGTCCTGGACAGAGAAAAGCATTGTGTATAGGCTAGCTTGGCTTTACAAGGGGCATTAGGAACCATATAATTAAGCTATCAGCCACCCAGATGTCCTGTCCAGTTTTGAACAACCTTGAGTATGTATACACTTAGGGGAAATAGGAATAATAACAATGGTGTGTGTGTGTGTGTGTGTACACACACATAAATGGCAGTATATCAAATACATATATATATTTTTTGATCCACTTTTTCTATTTTTTCTCCCATCCCAATTTCGCTGTGCCAATTCTCCCCTCCCCTGTCTTGAACGTTGCTCGCATATGCCCCCCACTGGCCGGTTGTAGGGAGGATTGAAGCCTTGCATCACGTGTCCCCTCCGATACACGAGGAGGCAGCCTGTCACATCTTTTCACCTGCCAGCGCGGACTCTCATTGGCGAGGTGTAACGTGTGGGAGGCTCACACTACCCCTGCCATTTCCTGTCTCTGCTGTGCAGGCGTCCCCAACCGACCTGTAGGAGTCGCTGTCCACAACGTCCAGATTACCACCCATCGACTTCCCACCCGCTAACTCTGCCAATTGAGTTAGTATGACGGCCGGCCCAAGCCGGAGGCAACGCCGACAGCCGGATTCGAACCCGGTGTCCGCTGCGCCACCCAGCCGCCCTGAAATACATATTTATGTATTTTTTCATTTTTATTTTGCAGCCATCAAAAGTGTAATTTCTTCTGAGGACAGTATTTTTATATTCATAAAATACAAAAATATGTCCTCAAAATAGGGGGGGGGGCACTGGGACACTTAGGATGCTGTCATATTATACTAATGACAATAAATACTGGTATTCAGTTAGAAAATAAGAAACTGATCACATTGTTAGTAGCCTATATCATAAGCTTTCAGACCAGCAGAATATATAGTTATTCACAGGTCAGACTGTTCTCAGACCAGTGGAATATGTAGCCTTATTCACTATAGTCAGACTGTTCTCAGACCAATGGAATATAGTTAATTAGACTTTTCTCAAACAGTGGAATATGAGTTATTCAACAGTCCCACTGTTCTCAGACCAGTGGAATATGTAGAGTTATTCACCAGTCAGATTGTTCTCAGACTAGTGGAATATGTAGTTATTCACCGGTCAGACTGAAAGGGAAGATCGTACAGGATGTTCTGTTGAAGTAATATCATCTACTCAGCCATGTTGGAAGGAAGAAGAAAAGTACACAAAAATGTATATAGTAATTTACTAGTTTACACACAACTTTATGGTCTCATACCTGACCCTTGTTTTTTATTCCCTCCTGATGTATTTTATACCCGTAACAAATAAATATTATATTGACATCACACAACAGATTGCAGGGAAGTAGAGATATGCTCTCCCTCTCTAGGGGAATGTGGAAAACGGTGCTTTGCACAAAAACAATCTATATAGTTAATGTCATGCCTCTAAAAGGAGTTAAACATTTAAAAAAATTTCTTCAATTGTGTTCATGGATGTTCAAAAATCTCTGTTTCAAAATACATTATTTTGATATATTTGTTCAAGGAGTATTTATAATTTGTAACAAGATACGTTTTGATGTTTTTTTTTATGTGCGTGTGTCTGTGTGTGTCTCTCTCTCTCTGTGTGTGTGTGTCCTATTTTCAATTAAATTCAGTGTGTGTGTGTGTATACATATGTATAGTATATACTCTGTCAACATGTAACAAAATCTTCCTACCCTGGGTATTAGCATTTTGAACGAATTCAGAGTTGGGGATTCTGTTCTGCATCCTAATCTCCTTTTAAAAATGAGACATGCTTTTAGTGGAAAATTACCACTATCAGTCGTCATGTACAGAGGATTACCCAAAACACAATGATTAATTTCATATGCATAATAACTACAAAGGCCCTGCGTTTTTTTCTCTCGCTTCTGAGCCCAGCAGCAAATCCGAGAGGGAGGGAGCAGAACCTCGCGAGGTCTGGTGTTTAGTGTGGTGATATCTCGCGGTACCCGAGCGTTCCGTCTCCCATTCCACCTCGGTCAAGCCTGCCAGAGGGGGGTTTCTGTATCGGCTCAAGAGAAAATCCTTCATTTGAGAAACCCTAAAGGAACATTTATTTGTAGTAACAACTATATTTGTTTAATTTATTTATTAATAAGTACATATTAATAATTAACTTTGACCAGATAATCGTTGACTGGAAGTCGTGTTTCGTGGGGAAAAAGCTCCGGCTAGTGCTAACAAAAGAAAATCCTTTCTCTTCAGAAATAATCCCCCACTCTTCTCTTTAGTTATGAGTCATGTGGTCGTCGATAATCCACACGGTCTAGATCAGCAGGTAAGAGTTTAACCTTACGTTATTTTACCATTTGCTTTATTGTGATTTGAAGTAGTGTCATCAACGTATAATAATTCGGCGAACGGTCGACATGCTAGCTAGCTCGGCTAACTTCGTGTCGTCGGGCTAAGCTAAGCTAGCGTCGTTAGCTAACGTTAGCTCCGGGCCGCGGCTGCTAAAATGGTGGAGAGGAGACCGTGATGGCGGAGCGCCTGGCGTCGTTACCAAGGAATTTGACCGTCAAACTCTACCGTATCTAATAAAAACGACAAGTTCGTGTAACGTTTACAACGTATGTGTTTTTTTTTATTATCTGGTATTATAATAGCATTAGGCAGAGAATAGAGCAGCTGCCGTGTTAACGGAACACCGGCCGGTATGTTGGAGGCCTTTCCGACGTGAAACGTGGCGCAGGAAGAAAAAAAACGTCGACCGAGCTTTTTTTTAGCTCAACGGTAGTCGTCTCAAATCTGTTTGGTTATTATTCATGTTCGTTTTTATTTGCAAGATGAACGTGCCTTGTGTGTTTATATTTTTGTCGGTTATTATCTGATCTGGTGTTTTAGCTTGATGATGGTCTTTGTACCAAGTGTCGATAACGTTAGGTAGGTTAACGTTCTAGTCCCGGTACTTAACTACAGTATAGAGTCTCTGCCTTGTCGGATTTAGTAGCTACGGTAAAAATAATGTAGGTGCCATGTAGTATAATTAAACATGTCACAATCATAGACGTGCTTGTGGTATTTATTGTCAAGACTATATTGTCAATGATATTGCCACTTTCAGGTTTAGGCCTAGCTAAAAAAATAAACAAGGCCTTCAATTCTTTCTGAGAATTCTTCAATTCTACCACCCTATTGCTGTCACAATGGTACAGTACATACGACCATGATTATAATGTTACGTTCTCAAACGTCTAATCTCACATCTGACAGGGTTAACCCATCCGTCCAACCCAACCATTAACAAATTAGGTTTTCCACAAGAGCCCGTTTCCCGTCACATACTTCCACATGTGTTTTAAAGCGTTTTTATGTGAAGCGTTCTTGAGCAGTTTTAAAATTATATATTTTTTTACATACGTTCTAGCTTGCTGGCCTGGACTTGAATGACGGACAAGGCGGAGGCACTGGCAGTAAGTATTTATTGGACATACAGTACTTTTGCTGATATATGATGTAGTACAAATGCCCTTGACTAAATTCCACAACTTTTTTTACCCATAAGGAAAATTCACTACAAAGTAGAAGTCACATCAGTTATTTCTATATCACACAGCTCAGTTTCAATTTGTGAATTTGAATAGGTGTCTCCTTAAGCCGAGCACAAGAGAAACAAAACTAGTGATGTCACCAAGAGACACATCCTGGAGCTGCTCCATAGACTGTGAATGAATGGGACTACTCCTAGGACATGACAGTGCTATGGTGATTTTACTGTCATGTATATTTCTGATTTAGAGCTGCAAGCCCTACATATAAATACATTTATTTATACAAATAAAAAAATTCTGAGCCAACAAACTTCGGTCACTACTTCATGGATCTATTCCAAAAAAGTGTCTTCTGATGACGTGATGCTTTCCTGCTTATGGAGACCATTGTCCATCGCTGCTGTCTGATTACCTTGTCAGTAAATTGTGACCCCAAGAATCACGAAACCTATTAAACCTAACAAAATGACATAACTACATGTTAGATATTTTTTTCTTACTTCCTGAAATGTTTACCCATTTGGAGATGCAAGGTTTTTGCCCGGACACGGGAGCACAAGAGCATTGGAATAGTACAATCTAAATTCTGTTCTGTGATTACTGCTTCTTTGTTTCAATAAAAATAAGGGATGTATCGAACCCACTACTGGTGGTGAAGCTAGCTTAGGCACATGGGAGCATGGTAAATCTTAGCTCTATTGATGAGCTTTGTGTGCATTACATGTATACAGAGCTCTATAACAAACTGTCGCAGATTCTGGGGGTTAAGTCGGGACTCATCCTAACTAATAATCGCAACTTCGCAAGGGATCAATATAAAGCTCAGTCTACAAAGACCAGTGGGGTGAAGACACAAGCTGCTGCTGAAATACAGTAGAAAATTACCCCTTTCTCTCCTAAGGCTCCTTTCAAATCCTCCAGTTGACTAATGTTCTGTGCTGCCACCACTGGTTGCCAATAAGATCAGCACCTTTACACGACAGGTTAACAGCAATGGTAATGTGTTTTATTGGCGACCAGTGGTGGCAGCACAGAGCGCTCTCTGAGCCATCCCAGAAAATGACCATAAGTAGGCGCCATTACCAATTTGAAAGGAGACTTTGCAGAGAATTGAGTACTTTTATACTGTATTTCAGCAGAAGCTTGTGTTTTCACCACACCAGCCTTTATAGAGACTCTTTGAGCTTTCTGTTGATCCCTTTGAAAACACAATGCAACTTGCAATAATTAGTTAGGACGAGTTTTGACTTGACCCTCAATCTGCTGCAATTTGTTATATAGCTTTGTATATATGTAATGCATACAAAGCTCTGTGCAGCCCTGGTCATAGTCATATTTGTTCAATGACCCTAAACTGATCTGCTCAGTGAGGTAATGGATCGGTACTCTATAGCGGCTGATACTTGCGTTTATTATTGGCAGTGAAAAAAATTTGGGGATGCTTAACACTTTGAACGCCACGCCGGGTTTTCCTTTTTACCGGCTGAATGCCACCATCGGCGCCAATGTTAACGTTAATATCGCCTAATCTATGTTTTAAATTATGGCTATGTGTCTAATCTGCCCATCGCATTATCAAAGACTATTTTCCAGTCAGTGCTGTCAAGGCAGATTGTTTTTTTATCGCGGCATTTCCGTTTCAGAGCATTTAGAAAAGCACCCGTTTTCAGATAAAAAACAGCCCATTCTGGAGCATTCTATGAAAATCGCCTTTTACTGGAATATTCCACGACGTTGATATTCGTCTGCCTTTTTATGAATCGTTTTCAAATAAACGCTAGATGATCAATATTATACGTGCACGCAAGCACATTTGAGCCGCGCACGGATAATCGTCCCGTTGATTTCCTCATGGACTTTTACAGTGAAACCGAAAGAAGACATTTCACAAAACAGCTTATAACTTCATCAAACTTACTCTGATTATCCTAACATAGAGTCCTTACCTGACATCAATCAGATGGTATCCAACTGGTATATTCCAATTCCTGATCACCATTCGAAAAAATCGATACGTGTATGGATCCAACGCGATACAGTAGAACTCCATGA
Source organism: Notolepis coatsorum (assembly GCF_963971535.1). Classification (NCBI taxonomy): domain Eukaryota; kingdom Metazoa; phylum Chordata; class Actinopteri; order Aulopiformes; family Paralepididae; genus Notolepis; species Notolepis coatsorum. Next base: position 181,953,332 of record NC_140167.1, read on the forward strand.
TCAGCGGGGATCTGAGGTTCCAGAATGAACTGTGGTAACCCCGGCTGGATCAGTGGACTGGAAAATGTGGAGTACCGGATTTTTTTCCCCTTCATTTTCATTGAGTCCATTCCAAAATCACTTATGTCATCTGGGAGACGACAGGGGGCGCTTTTTTCCACAATGATCGCCGGCGCCGCTCGGCTATACTCGGGTAGGCTCGGGTGATGCAATATGATTTCAGATCGCTAAAAAAAAAATCCGAGAAATCTCGTGAGTGGCTTTCAACCACCTATAAAAAACACGAGATATCTCGTGAGTGGCACGGAAAGTGTTAATGTGATCCCCTGTGACATTGTTTTTTTTCTCTTTTTTTCAGGACGTTACATTCCACCTCACTTGAGGAACAAAGAGGTTTCCAAAAATGGTGAGCATCATCTCACACACTGCTTCATCTCTCACCCAGAGAGCATCATCTCTCTCTCCCACAGAGCGTCATCTCTCTCTCCCAGAGAGCGTCATCTCTCTCTCCCAGAGAGCGTCATCTCTCTCCCAGAGAGCGCCATCTCTCTCTCCCAGAGAGCGCCATCTCTCTCCCAGAGAGCGTCATCTCTCTCCCAGAGAGCGTCATCTCTCTCACCCAGAGAGCGTCATCTCTCTCACCCAGAGAGCGTCATCTCTCTCACCCACAGAGCGTCATCTCTCTCACCCACAGAGCTTCATCTCTCACCCACAGAGCGTCATCTCTCACCCACAGAGCGTCATCTCTCTCACCCACAGAGCGTCATCTCTCTCACCCACAGAGCGTCATCTCTCTCACCCACAGAGCGTCATCTCTCTCACCCACAGAGCGTCATCTCTCACCCACAGAGCGTCATCTCTCTCACCCACAGAGCGTCATCGCTCTCACCCACAGAGCGTCATCTCTTACCCAGAGATGAAGCTGCATCTCGCACCCAGAGATGAAGCTGCATCTCGCACCCAGAGATGAAGCTGCATCTCGCACCCAGATATGAAGCTGCATCTCGCACCCAGAGATGAAGCTGCATCTCGCACCCAGAGAGCAAGCTGCATCTCTCACACCCAGAGAGCTTAATTTCTCTCACCCGGAGAGCTTAATTTCTCTCACCCGGAGAGCTTCATCTCTCACCCGGAGAGCTTCAGCTTCATCTCTCACCCGGAGAGCTTCATCTCTCTCACCCGGAGAGCTTCATCTCTCTCACCCGGAGAGCTTCATCTCTCTCACCCGGAGAGCTTCATCTCTCTCACCCGGAGAGCTTCATCTCTCACCCAGAGATGAAGCTTCATCTCTCACACCCAGAGCTTCATCGCACACCCAGAGCCTCATCTCTCACACCCGGAGAGCTTAATTTCTCTCACCCGGAGAGCTTCATCTCTCACCCGGAGAGCTTCAGCTTCATCTCTCACCCGGAGAGCTTCATCTCTCTCACCCGGAGAGCTTCATCTCTCTCACCCGGAGAGCTTCATCTCTCTCACCCAGAGATGAAGCTTCATCTCTCACACCCAGAGCTTCATCGCACACCCAGAGCGTCATCTCTCACACCCAGAGAGCTTCATCCTTCATCTCTCACACCCGTAGAGCTTCATCTCTCTCACCCGTAGAGCTTCATCTCTCTCACCCGTAGAGCTTCATCTCTCTCACCCGTAGAGCGTCATCTCTCTCACCCGTAGAGCGTCATCTCTCTCACCCGTAGAGCGTCATCTCTCTCACCCAGAGAGCGTCATCTCTCTCACCCAGAGCGTCATCTCTCACCCAGAGAGCCACAATCAGATTGTCACCACATCATGGGCTCTCTTCTGTCTTTCTGTTCTATTTTCTTAATAGCACTAGATTGTTCTTAGATCAAATATAGGGCATATATTTCTGACGAACCAGTTCCCAGACAGTACTTGATATTCTTTATTCAGTGTTTGACACCTTGACCTCTACCGTCTGTTACAACAACGTAACGGTAACTTAACTCCGCACATCGTTTGAGCTTTCTTTCCCATACCCTTAGATTCTGTTACATTTCAACTCCTCGGGGTGCCAAAGTCAACTGAAGGGGGAGAACGTACATTTTCTTGGTAACGCGAAAAGTAAAGTCCCTGAAATGGATTTTAGCACAGTTAAACGAGGACAGCTGCTGCTTACAGTAAAACCAGCCACAGCCTTGTACCCCGTCTGATCACAATTAAAGGCCGGAAAATGGGGCATATTTATTTCAAAATTCGTTTTGGATTTGATTTCCTTGCCTTTTTAAGTCATCAGGAGATCCTGTTCTTCTGTTTGCCACTCCTCTCCCCCCTCTCTTTCTGGGAAATGGTTATTGCAGGTTAAGACATATGACGGGTGACCAAATAGCGTGGCCCAGCTGCAGAATGGATTCCAGAATAGCAAGTGACGTTGGCTAGAAGAGACACGCTAGGTGGCTGTACTGACTAAGGGGATTTTCTAAAGCAGGGGTCCGCTACCTTTTTGATTCAAAGTGCCATTTTAAAATGTAAATCTCCAAGGGATCTGTAATTATATTCCATCCATATAGACAACGTGCACATAGCAATAGTTTTAATAACATTTTCTCATAATTATATAAGAGCGCTATACAAGAATGCCGTCACCTTTTATGAGATGCTTGCCATACCTCGACACATTCAGCCTTGTCTGCATCAACTTTAAAGGATTTCTCATGTTTGGTCACAAAATGGCGTTTAACCTCTTAAGCCCGGGGGCCCTATTTTCTGAATCTGCCTAAAATACATAAGTAAATGGAATATTGCTCCACTTCTACAAGGTCCATTTGCATGTTCTTGGTATCTAGGGACATCTATGGACCGCAGTGAATGTACCGTAATTCCTCTAATAGTAACCGGTATTCAATTAAAAACGGGACTCTATTAATGACCGGGTGCGCTGTTGAGTTAAGCAATTATAAGCCGGCCTCCTAATACAAGCCGGCTTTCATGTATATTAGAGGAATTACGGTATTTCCCTCAACGGATTTACCATAGGCAATATATTTTGTTATTGTTGTTATATGCTGGCCTGGCTGTGCAGTAAATACCATATAATGGTATGGTGTTAATGTTTACCAAGAGAGTAAGCCTACCTCAGAATTGTATAAAACGAAGTTATTATTATTATACCAGTATTGTGATTGCACTATTTTACTTTATTTAACTTTTTTTTACCACCTGTAATTGCACTGTTTACTACCGTATTTCATACAGTACTTGGTTTCAATAAATGAACCCAGTACATTTTACTGGGTTCAAACTGACACAAAATGTTGATTTATTCATTATGATCTGTTTGAAAATTAGAAATATAGGCCTCTCTCTTATACATGCCTCCTCCTAATACAAGCCTGGTATCCGCTACAGTTGAAACAAATACAAGCCGGGGTTACTATTAGAGGAATTACGGTATGTCAGAAATATTGTCTATTACTAGGCTTGCTTAAATTGTGATGAAACAAAGGAGTATGAATTATGATTTTTCTTTGACAGTGAATAACACCATGCTAAAAATGACCAGAAAAACTGCCACTGAGCTCGTTCAGTACCTTCTTGAGATCACGTGTACAACAAATCTAAGGAAATTAATAAAGGGAAGATGATTAAACGGAAGGTTTTGTAGATGCAGTACTGAATTCTGCCATCGGGACCCATGCAATTTGAAATATTATTACAGAATATGAGGCCTATAAATGAGGCCTGTAAATTACCTTATTATAGCCAACTCGCACATCTATGGATATCTATTGGGTCTTCTCTTTCAAATGGCCGAGTTCAATATCACCAGGCGTGCATGAAGAACGGCTTCGCCATTTTGAAACTGATTTCAACACGGATGGTTGCTAAATGTTCACAATAGGGGAGACAAACTAACTGCGCTCCAATATATGCCAATAACGTTCAGTTTTGTGGTATATAATCCAGAGAAATAAGAGAAATTAAGAAAATTCATACACGTAATTTGCTTGCAGGAAGCTAGAATCCGTTGAGCAGTATAGTTTTTCGAAATTCCAACGCTCATTGAGAGCTCTGGATGTCCTCTTCTCATAATGACTACAATCATCATTCAGCGACGGCCACTAATTCAAAATGGCCGATCTCTGTGAAAAATACAACACATTTCTAAAACTAAAATCTCACTAATAATACTTTAACCTATTGGTAAACAAATGTATTGCTGAAAATATACACTGACTGCTGTTGTGACATGGTTAGGATGTTTACTCTTGAATACATTTGAAAAAAAAAAGATAATTATGTCAGACAGTAGAGAGAATGATTTATGACGTGATGTCATTTGCGGTCCGGTACCGCACGGGTGGAAGAGGTTAACACTCAATGTCCGGCAAACAGACTGACCCTTCTGATTGGCTCTGACCCTGAACTATCCCTGATATATCAGTCAACCTACCATAAATAACAGGCTGTGAAAGAGGTAACTCGGCATGGGGATGACAGGACACTTCAACATTTTCTAAAAAGGTTCCTCTCTTACACACTTGCTAGTGTGCCATTGGTTAAGATACTGCGTGCCAATGGTTGCCGACCCCTGATCTAAAGGAAATGTTAGATCCTGATCAAACTGGCCAGTATCACGTCTTCATCTGTTTTGGCTCTCCATCCAATTCCTCTGCGTTGTGTCATTTTAATGGTTCTGACGTCTCCGATACTGGCAGATAAGATCCTTATCTCCCCCGTTAGTGCAATCCATAAACCATACTAATTCTCCACCTCCGTAAGAATTCGACACTTCGACACCGTGAAATACCTTATGAGGAAAAGCGTTGTTTTATTGCTATAAACAGAACCTCATAATCAGATGTTATCAGATGTTATCAAATTGTATCGTCCTTGAAGAGTATTCTAATGATCTTTCGGTGTGTTCGTCTATCGTCCTTTTGTTATTCAGTCCAATAGTGTTCAGGCCTGGTCTTTAGCCTAACCCTCCTCGCGTTAGCCGAAGCTAAAGATGATGTGGCATTCTTCTCCCCCCCCCCCCCCCCCCTCCGTGACAAGAGGAGAGAGAGTCTCTTCTGGTTTCTTCCCTCTTAGTCTCAGTCAGATTTTAGTCTGCCCTACACACGGAAACACCGTTCGACTTATTGATGTTCGTCGTCGCAACGACGGCCCCGCCTTCTGGTTGTCATGCGACGTGTTGTCATGACAACTGCGTTAATAACCTTTACACACATTTCACGTTTCATTAAGATGAACCTCTCTCCCTCCTGCTCTGGGAGACACTCGCTCTTATCTCAGATGTCCCTACATGGAATGTCAACAAACATTCTCTCGCTGGCAGTGTGGTGCTCACTCGCTCTGAACCAACCTCTGCTAAGCCAAACACATTTCTGCCCTCTCTGACCTGGCACCGTTAGATGCTACCATCTTCCCCCAATCTATCCATCACATACATTGAAAAAGCACCCCAAATCCCTCAGAAAGAACCCCACAAATTGACTTGAACACCAGCAACCGATTTGGACTTCCGATTTTTCCAGCATGTGGTCGCCGTGTGTCGCAATTACAGCCCCAGTAGCGGGGAGTCCATGAAACAAGAGCCTCTTAACACTGACGACCGGCGCGGCCTATGGATTTAGGCCTCAGAGGACAGCGGATTGTAAACAAACCAATGTACTTTCCAAGAGCTTTATATATCATTTATGGTATTGCTATCTGTCCATTCTCATTGTCACTTGAGTGCATAAATCGTGCCTTCATAATGGCTTAAAGAAAATAAAATAAAAATCTCATCGGTTGGTTGTCATTTTATAGCGTCGTGAATATAAGGTTTATCCCACTTTTCGTCTCGTCTTTTTTCCCGGGAGCTAGATAATAGGCTAAACGTTGGCGCAGTTATATCGAACGCCATTTCTGCTGTGTATATACGAATGAAATAAAACAAACTGCGTAGCATCCGGACTATTACAGAGCATCTATGGATGAAATGGGGGCGGCGGGGAACGCCGATTACTATTATTGATTACCAATACAGTGTGCGTTCAATATAGCATTTTCATTGACCGATCACGTTACGTTATAAAACAATGTCCAATCCAGCTGTAATTTGGGGTAATATTATCCTACCGTCAGGCCATGTGATCGCCGGCAGCATTTCCTCACCAGTCATCTGATTCTGGTAGATCGATATGCACATTGGCTAATCATAAATCCCATTATTCCACGTTGAAAAAACCGCTCGCCAAACTGATCCAAGATGGAGGATGTTCGGCTGGGATCAAGGAACTATGATCCGCCCACAGAATTGTACCTTTTTATTTAAAAAAAATGCACATTGATACTGCAGTGGACCGATGGCGCCCCTAAGCGGGGAATGGCCGGTACTGCATGTTTCGAAAATCAAATATGTGAAAAGATGCTGGTAGTGGATCGGGTACCTAAGATCCGTTATAAATATGGAATAAAACAATAACTCGTCACGTATATACTCGTGGCTCTGGTCCACATCGCGCTTTTTCAAAACACGTATAATACGTGGACGGACGGCATAGTGTTAAAGGCCTCAAATCTAGATAAGCTGAATAATTCACAGATCACGGATCAGTCTCACGTTGTTAAATTAATCTCAGGAGTCATGGTACTGCTTGCCTTTTTGTGTTTTTCTTTTACACACTTGACGTTTTCCCCCGTCTTGTTGTTCTTCTTATTCCACAGCAGGAAATGGTTATTCCGCTGGTAGACAGTATGGTTATTCAGTGGCACCAGTAAACCTCTGTAAGTCCCCTCTGTCTGTTGAGGGCAACCTGCATTCCCAGATGCATGAACTAGCCATTTACACACCAGCAAAGCCATTGTGACGGGGGGAGGGCCAGTTTACATCCACACACATCATTCTAATGATTAGCCATGGGTTCATGATTAATTGATGTGCTCTTCTCTGCCGGGATGCTTCTAGTCACTTTAGACGGTTAAAGGTAATGGGCGATGTAAGCATCCGCCCATTAAGCTTATGTTTTTTTAATATTTATTTGTGCTGACTTTTAATTAAGGCTGCTTTCAATAAGCAGCTAGGCGCTAGACGTTTGATATAATTTGCAGTGTGTGCTGGGAGAATCATAAAATCATTTTACATTTGGTAACAGGACTGCATTTTTCATTGTATGTGTTTAACTAATATCCTAGTTCTGTCGAAGCAGTACCCACATCCATGGCAGGCAGAGCACCAGCAAAAACAACTATTAGTGTCAACCTCAACACTCTTTACTTCAGCTTCCAGTAATCCTGGTGAGAGTCTTTGGGGGTTTTTATAGCCTCCTTCCCTACCTTTGCTTAGGTTACCCAAGACTGGCCCCTCAGGAGCTTGCCTTTTACCACGCCTACAGTGGGGGCTGGCCAATCAGATGTGGTATATACCTGGATCTACATGCATGCCATGATTTCACCTTCATATATTACGGAACTATCCAGCACAAACTGCCAGGCCTAAATCACTGCATTTAGCATATGCTTTGTGATGGTCACTTGTAGACAGCAGTGTGAATTGTGGCCTAATGCAATGATTGTCAAAGCTTGCATTGTAGTTGCTTGTGATGCATGGTAGTGGTGCTTTGAAGGTTCTGCACTGCATCACTAGTATGGCTGTCTTACTAATGACAGTGAGGCAGTGTCTCCAGCCTACCACTTGTGTCCCGTGTTTATCCACTACTGCTCTTTATCCTCTGGACAGTTCCTCGTAACAGTTGGGAAATCAAAGCTGACTGCACTGCATTCCACTTTTTCTCCCTGGGTTTCTCAAGTATCTAAATGGCGCATTAAAAGGATTTCCTTTTTTTGGAGGACGTTGTCAGGACTGGCCGGCTTTTGGATACTTCTGAATAAGGCAAAGTTAGCTTTATCCTTTTGCATAGTGGTTGTTTTTATGCATCCATTAGATCATTTAAAAGTTGAGGCATGGCTGGATCTGGCCAAGAAGGTGGCCATTGTCGAGACAAACTTTTCTGTGATTATAATGTCAGAAATAGTTGATCTATTGTTATGGATTGCTCCTGGCGATTTCATACACAAACTTTCTCAGTGGCCCATAATAGTGGTGTGATTTCTGGTTTATGTTAATGTCTTTGCAAGTGATTGCCTGGTCAATTCTCCACACATTTCTATGTTGGGAGGTGGGGGGTGTTAGCATAGTGTGCATTAATAGATTCTGAATTGTACCAGATAGGCTGGAGTTGCTGCCTCTTGTCATTGTATCTTGATGTTGTTTGGAATGAAGTCCCCTGCGGGCCCTGCTGCATGCCGTGGCTAACCATGTTTGCACAGGGCAGCGAGTGGGTCTGTTTGAGCACATCACCAACCAATGCCTGGTCCAAAGCATCTGAGCTGGTGTCATTACAAACCAACATTACTAGTTTTGCCCCTTGTGTGTGTGTGTGTGCGCGGGAGTGGGCACTGCACTGAAAGCACTTACCTGTTGGCCCACAGGTTTAAGTATAATACCCTACTTAACAGATCTGAGGTCAGCCTTGTGTCCTCCATATCCAGTCCACTCCTCTTAACATCAGCGTTCAGAGCCAATCTAAGCCTAGATCTGTGCTACCTAGCAAGCTTCACCACGTGATGCGAACTGTCCCTTGTTGCCCCCAGCCTCTTCCCCCAGCCGGCACTGAAAAGTGTGTCCATCGCTGGGAAGGACGACACAGCCAGTAAACCCCCCCCCCCCCCCAGATAGAGGCGTGGCTCCATTAGGTCTTCTGGGAAAAGATGTGTTTTGCCTTACCCATGTTCAAAAGTCTGGGAAGATCAGGATTTATTGTGATTTGTAAGCTTGCCCTCCTCTCATTCTACCCATCCTCGTATGAGAATTTTATTTTCATTTTCATTTGTTCTGTTGGATTGAACATGCCCATTTATAGTATGGAAATGTTTTTTAAGACCCCTTTGACCAGTGTTGAAGGACATAAAATGCTTTTTGTCAATTAATGAAGACTCCTCCCCCATCCCTCCCATTTTATGTGTAATAAGCATTGTTTTTAGTATTTGTAGACCAGCTCCATTATAACTAGCTGAGCTAACAGGAGTGACCTGGGGCTGTGAAGGAATCGGTGTCTTTACCCCCTTCACTTAGCTACTCCCCTATCTTTACCCCTTCACTTAGGGTAGCTATCTTTACACCCTTAACTTAGCTACACTACCCTATCTTTACACCCTTCACTTACCTACTCTACCCTATCTTTACACCCTTCACATAGCTATCTTTACACCCTTCACTTAGCTACTCTACCTTTACCCCTTCACTTAGCTACTCTACCCTACCTTTACACCCTTCACTTAGCTACTCTGTCCCCTACCTTTACCCCTTCACTTAGTTACTCTGTCCCCTACCTTTACCTCCTTCACTTAGCTTACTCTGCACCCTACCTCTCACACACACCCCTCTCCCATTCATCCTCTCTTCTTTCCACCCCCCCTATAGATCCACCCGGATGGGACGGTGGATGCAGCAATGGATTTGTGAATGGTTACCATGACAACCACGTGAATGGGGGCTTTGGCGGTCGCGGAGCCCCCCCTCGCAATGATAGAGGTGGGCCTGGCGGCTACCGTGGTAACAGGGGCGGAGGCACGTTTAATCAGCCAATGCAAAATGCAGGTGGGGACAACCTATTGTTCCTTAGATTAAAGAGAAAAGTAGCGACTCAACATAGTTTTAGACGCACAGTGTAGTTTAGTCCCAGTGATCCTCCCTCCCTTCAGCAGCTCTAGCCATCATTCTTCATAACTCTAGGACTTTTCACTTAGGTGATACGTTTTAGACCAAAGGCAAACCCGGCTGAGGTAATCCTTGGAGAAAGGGAAAGCCGAAGCTACGCTATCGGTAAGGAAATGTTGCCTGCCAGCGTGTGAAACTGTGGACGGGGCTCTTGCTAACCCATCTTGCCGTGTGCTCCGGCTCTAGGTTTTGGCGGCGGTTTCGAAAACAAAGAGGCTGGCTGGGGAGGTCAACCCCGGGACGCAGCGTACAACAGCTTCGGACGCGCCGACAGGGGCAAGTCCGCCTTCTTCAATGACCGCGGGACAGGCTCCAGGGGCAGGTGAGAGTGCGCTCTTGAGTAGCATATTTTGAAGACTTCAACTATTGATCTCCTGTATGCAGGGTATCTGCGGGGGTATTAAAGTATTCATTCTCAATTTAAGGCCTTAAAAGTAGGGATGTCCGATATTATCGGCCTACCGATATTGGCATTAAAATGTGATATCGGAAAGTATCTGTTTAAAAAAAAAAAAAAAAAACTTTTAACCTTTATTTACACAGGCAAGTAAGAACAAATTCTGATTTTATTTATTGTCAAAAGTATGCATAATGTTGTGTTAATTCCACGACAAGAGATATGTAATGTTAATTACCTGAAAATATTCCGTTAACCCTTACCATATGTAAGGGTTCGTGCACAGAGGGGATTGTCGGGAAAGATATGGCTGTTTGAGGAAGCTCCCATTTATTAACATTTTTGTTTAAACAGTAACTGTAGCTAGGTACCAACGCTAGCTCACAGAACGACAGCTAGTTAGTTAGCCAGCGCCAGCCAGGTACTAACGCCAGCTCACAGAACGATAGCTAGTTAGTTAGCGCCAGCCAGGTACCAACGCCAGCTCACAGAACGATGGCTAGCTAGTTAGTTAGCCAGCGCCAGCCATGTACCAACGCCAGCTCATAGAACGATAGCCACGTTAGTTAGCCAGCGCCAGCCAGGTACCAACGCTATCTCACAGAACGATGGCAAGTTAGCCAGCACCAGCCAGGTACCAACGCTAGCTCACAGAACGATAGCCAGTTAGCCAGCGGCAGCTAGGTACCAACGCTAGCTCACAGAACGATAGCCACGTTAGTTAGCCAGCGCCAGCCAGGTACCAACGCTAGCTCACAGAACGATAGCCAGTTAGCCAGCACCAGCTAGGTACCAACGCTAGCTCACAGAACGATAGCCAGTTAGCCAGCGCCAGCCAGGTACTAGGCTTGGGCGGTATTACGGTATACCAGGGTATTTAGAAATCCCGACTGTATTGAAAATCAATACCGTCCGTCACCGTCAAAATCACAGATGCGCTTCAGCTTCTATTACATTGAAACGGAGTTTTGAGTGTAGTGCACACACGCGGCAGCAGAGGGCGAGACCAGGCGTCCTCACTAGTGGAGCGAGTGGGTCACAACGGTGTTCACGTTTTACGGTAATGTTGCGACAGTGCTGTGAAAATACCGTAAAGCGTTGTGACGAGAGTTGATGCGTGTTGTGGAGCAAGCAAATAATCCGTCTCTTATTATGTGAACTAAAGAGTACAAGGTTTACACAACAGCCCCCACCCGCCTTTTTATTGTATTTGTACCGTCCTGTACTGTCGGCTGTTTATCTCTCTCTGTGAGCTACTGAGCTTGATTAACTAGCGTTAGCTCACGTTAACTGGCGTTAGCTCTGCGGCTAATCTTGGATTACCCTGAACTAAATCAATGACTGGGTTATAAAGCATTCGAGTAGTTTTCACTGCACATAGAAGTAGCCAAACAACGGGAGCATTTCGGGAGCATATGACCAAAACCCAGGCAATTTCTAGCCCTTAACGAATCAAATAGTCTGCCATGGCTAGGCTAGATGCTAACGCAGTAACGCTAACGCTGCAGGCTTCTGGCTACCATTCTGAGAGCTGACGATGATTTGTTTACTTGGTAACACGGGTTGCCTGCCCCCCCCCCCCCCGCTGATAAATGAAAGTCATACCGTACACCGGGGTATTATGTCATAAAGGTATAACTGTGTGAAAAAAAGGATACCGCCCAAGCCTACCAGGTACCAATGCTAGCTCACGGAACGATAGCCACGTTAGTTAGCCAGCGCCAGCCAGGTACCAACGCTAGCTCACAGAACGATAGCCACGTTAGTTAGCCAGCGCCAGCCAGGTACCAACGCTAGCTCACAGAACGATAGCCACGTTAGTTAGCCAGCGCCAGCCAGGTACCAACGCTAGCTCACAGAACGATAGCCACGTTAGTTAGCCAGCGCCAGCCAGGTACCAACGCTAGCTCACAGAACGATAGCCACGTTAGTTAGCCAGCGCCAGCCAGGTACCAACGCCAGCTCACAGAACGATAGCCACGTTAGTTAGCCAGCGCCAGCCAGGTACCAACGCCAGCTCACAGAACGATAGCCACGTTAGTTAGCCAGCGCCAGCCAGGTACCAACGCTAGCTCACAGAACGATAGCCACGTTAGTTAGCCAGCGCCAGCTGGTCGAAAAATGGGGGGGGAAGCAGCGGCTTATAGTCCGAAAATTATGGTAGTTGTTTTTTTTGCGTGGCTACCGGGAGATTGGTGTGTTTGGCGAGAGCTTGTATCAAACTCATGATAATTTTTTATTGGCGCACAACCGCCACCAGTTCAGTGTCCCTTTGTTTTATATTTTGCTGTCTGGTTGTGAAATTGGTATTAAAAAGGTCTTGAATGTAACGTGTTGAAACCGGCAGATACCCTGGTCTCCTGTGTGGTTTGTGTAGCGACACCTGTGTAACACCACCTACCTGTGTTGTAGGTATGAGCGCGGAGGTTTCGGCGGAGGCGGAGGCAACAGCCGCTGGCTGGAGGACGCCAGAGATGACGAGGATTGGTCCAAGCCCACCCCACCCAACGAGCGCCTGGAAAAGTAAGATAAAACCATAACCACCAGTCTTGCCTCCATGTTGGAAGCCCTTTTCAAGTCACTCTAAACCCTAAACCCCTCCCTTGTCTCCTCCAGCGAGCTGTTCGCTGGCAGCAACACTGGGATTAACTTTGAGAAATATGACGACATTCCTGTGGAGGCGACTGGAGCCAACTCTCCGCCTCACATAGATAGTGTAAGTCTTACCTTCCACACGTCCTATTCCAGACGTCATGGTCTGTGATCGAAGTTAATGACTCATTGGAATCGTGGTATTGACGATGTGTCTCTTGTGACATAGTTCCATGATGTTGACATGGGGGAGATCATCATGGCCAACATTAACCTGAGCCGCTACACTCGGCCCACCCCGGTCCAGAAGTACGCCATCCCCATCATCAAGTCCAAGAGAGACCTGATGGCTTGCGCCCAGACTGGTGAGGACCTCTCCTGACTGTTCACGCTTGCTTGCACCCACCGCTACTGGTCATTTGCAGTCGGTAGTAGTGAAAAAAAAAAAAAAATCTAACCCTAACTAACCGTACTGTCATGCACTTGTCCTAATAAACTAACCTACACTGTAGCACTCAACACTTTGATGAACATTGTTGCTCAGCTGATAGAGTTGTGCCCTTCCTGATGGCTTGTCGTACAGAACTTGTAAGTCGCTTTGGATAAAAGCGTCAGCTAAATGACTAAATGTAAATGTACTAAATGTAGATCCTTACTGGCCCCATGGCATTGATGGACCGTACTATAAGGCTCTTGAGTTTGTCTGTTTAGTATCGGCGGACGCCATGGGGACGGTAAGCAGGGTTGTTGTTTGGACATGTTTTATATTTGCAACCTGGTCTTCATATTTTAGTAGATGTCAATAATGAAGTGTCCCCATTGCGTTTCAGGCTCTGGAAAGACCGCTGCCTTCCTGCTACCAGTGCTGAGTCAGATCTTCATGGAGGGGCCTGGAGACGCACTGCAGGCTGCCAAGAGCAGCGGACATGTAAGGAGAACAGGAGCGTGCCTATGTTCCCACAGCCCTATGCAGGGCTCTACAGTGCGACCATATTGCTTGCATATGCCCCTAGAAATATGTGTGTGCGAACCGGAAAAATCCCACATTGCACTCAAGCCAACGGTCCAATCACAGTAGAGTGACGTGACTGGTTTCATGGGAAAGAAAGCAAATGACCAATCGGAAGCTCTCATTTTGCTTGTTTACTTCCTGAAAGTCCGCCATTGCGATATGCGAGAGTTTCCAGAGACATGTAACTTATTCTAGTATTACCAATAGCAATAGATTTTAGAACACCTAGATTTAGCGATAGCAATAGTAATATAACGTTAATGCAACAAAACGAATGCCTTGCTTTGTTAATCATAACGTTGATGCAGTGTGTCGTTGTGCCGCACACAACAGCAGAGGTGGGCAATAGGGTCCAGCTGCAGCGCCGGACGGCTGAAGTGCAAGCGGTGTGACGTAATTGGCAGAATCGACTGTCAATCAATGGTCTACCTGACACGCAAACTCTGTACTGGAGGTGTACAGTATTTCAATAAGCAACCCTGAAAGGATTATTTTTCTAGAAGAGCAACACTAGCCAAAACATAGGCATTGTATGCATAAAAGGGGCTAAAGTTAAGTGACTGTTACTTTTGTAGCAGTAGTTTGATTTGATAGTTTATTTGATAGGGACAGCACATGTTAATGAACATAAAGTACAAAATACAAAATGTAAACATGCAGGGTTGTAGCAAGAGCTAATTTACACCAGGAGACAGAAAACCTCTTTCAATAAATAAATAGCCTGCTTAGGGTAAAGCGTTGTGACAATCGATGATAAAAACAACAATAAAAACAAGAAACAAGTTACATAAACTAAATCGGATAAAAAATTATCACAGTTCTGGTTTGCCTTAACACTTTGGCGACCACAGTCTTGCGGCGATTTATGCCTCAGAGGACAGGTTTGTTTACAAACCGATGTACTTTCTAAGAGCTATATATATCATTTATAGTATTGCTATCTGTCCATTCTCATTGTCACTTGAGTGCATAAACCGTGCCTTCATAATGGCTTAAAGAAAATAAAAATCCATCGGTTGGTTGTCATTTTATAGCGTCGTGAATATAAGGTTTATCGCGCTTTTCGTCTCGTCTTTTTTCCAGGAAGCTAGATAATAGGCTAAACGTTGGCGCCGTTATATCAAACGCCATTTCTGCTGAATATATACCAATGAAATAAAACAAACTGCGTAGCATCCGGACTATTGCAGAGCATCTATGGATGAAATGGGGGCGGCGGGGAACGCCGATTAGTATTATTGATTAGCAATATAGTGTGCGTTCAGGTAGCCAATGTCAGTGATCGATCACGTTAGGTTTTAAAACAATGTCCAATCCAGCTGTAATAGTATCCTACAGTCAGGCCATGTGATCGCCGGCAGCATTTCTTCATTAGTCATCGGATTCTGGTAGATCGATATGTCCATTGGCTAATCATAAATCCCATTATTCCAGGCTGAAATATGCGTTCGGTAACGGGATCAAAGATGGAGGGTCTTCGTTTGGAATCGAGGCTCATATGATCCGCCCACAGACTGTAAAAGATTTTTTTTTTACAATCACCCTCAATGATACTGCAGTGGAGCGATGGCGCCCCTAAGCGGATCTGGCCGGTATTGCATTTTGAAAATCAAATATGTGGGTAGGTCATGCATCTCGATCGCGGATGTTAATAGTTATAAATATGGAATAAAACAATAACAACTTGCCACGGCTATATACAGGGCTCTGGTCCACAACGCATGGCACCGAAACACGTATATATACGTGGGCGGTCCTTAAAGTGTTAAGATGCAGTTTAAGATGGGTCTTGAACATGGAGTATGTGGGGCACTCTAATCACAACTGGTAGGCTATTCCAGTAGTTACCACCCAGAGAACACAGTTTTAGCAAAGGTAGTATACCGAAAAGGCAGTCCTCTCTACTGATGGCCCTGGTGGTAATGCCAGTGTCTCCTTTTTGTTCAATGTCACTGGCTTTTTTATTAGGCCTAGTTGTTGGCTACAACTTTGCCACAGTAGGCGTTAATCACTTAATAGTTCAAATGTCTGTGTCCCATTCCTGTTTGCACATGCAGATACACACACACACAGTGGGCCAGTGACTTTGGTGGTATGTGCTATTGCACAGATGTGTCCCGTTCCCGTTTGCACATGCACGCACAGTACAAATATACATTTATATAAAAATAAAAAAATCTGTTACTTGAAATATTTTCACTGTGCTCCTAAATATTTTTGTGTGCTCCTAAATTTCTTGGTGCTCCTAAATATTTTCATTTAGGAGCACATGTGCTCCTTGGTGAAAAGGTTAGCGTAGAGCCCTGCTATGTTCCCACATTTCCTTTTTTCATGAATTGCATCTGATTTTACCCCCTTTCTCTTAATTTGGTAGCCAATTACACCCAACCTATTATCCAATTGTCCTCTGGTAGTAGAGGGTTTATCTGGGAACATAGGGCTGTGGGAACATGAGGCCTAATTTTGAGAGATCTTAGAAATGTGGGAACATAGGGCTAGATGTAGACTTCCTCCACAAATTGTTCCTACACTCCTTCTGCTCACGTTATGTTGACATGTTTTCCTCGTCCTCTCCACAGGAGAACGGCAAGTACGGACGCCGTAAGCAGTACCCCATCTCTCTGGTGCTGGCTCCCACTAGAGAGCTGGCCCTGCAGATCTACGACGAGGCTAGGAAGGTAAGGCCACCGCACATGTCGCACGAAGACCAGCGAGGAGCTGAAAGCTTGCTTTTGATTCTCTTTCCTCGCTCGGACGGGACGCTTAATCGAGGTCCTGACTAGGCATGTGCCGGTATGACATTTTGATGGTATGATAACCTTGGGCAAAAATACCACGTTTGACGTAGGGCTGGGCGATATGACCAAAAACGTTATCCTGATAAAATTATAAAATTATTTTCATATAATTCGATATCGATAATTATCGTCGATATAATGTCTGTCAAATTTTATTAACTTCTTATGCTGCTGCGAATGTCTCAAGTCGAGTTGATGTCGTCATCAGTCCGCGCACGTTAGCAGTGGCCGACAAGCGGAGTATCTCATGACAATAAATATGACACTAAAACTCTCTTCCGCCACAATATATTGAAACAACGTCCACTGTATACCCCACACTACTTAGGTCGCTTTCACACAGGGGCTGTTTGGTCCGGACTTTCGGACCAGAATTCGATAGTCCGGTTTTTCGGGTCTGTGTGAATGCGCGTCGAAATGTCCGCGGACCAAGCAGGCGAACTCTAGTCCGCCTGAAAACGTAGGTCTCGGTTCGGCTTCAGCGGACCAAATATAGGAAGTGATTATTATTACCACTGCTTGCAGCACTCACTGCAAAACAAGCACACTGCATCTAATCTATCTATCTATCTATATATCTAACTGTGCATCTTGGGAAGAAGGAAGAAAAACGCGGCTTATTATTATTACCGAGGCGCACGGCATTAATAATGGATCAATGCCACGTCAATACTATTATTATATTATTATTATTGGTCTACAAGTTGTTTAGCGAGAGGATGGTGGTAATGTGCTTCAATAGAACAATGGATCAGTCAAAACTCGCTCCGCTGATCTTGAGAGCTCGCAGACAGTCCACACACACGCGCGCGCGCACACACGGCTTGCAGCCACACACATTTCCACTGTCCAATAGACAAGCGCCCTTTTCGACCGCGTGACATTGTTCAGAAGGTCTCGGTGCGCTGACAGATTTCTCTATGTGAACGCAGGCGAACCAAATGAAG
Organism: Notolepis coatsorum; assembly: GCF_963971535.1. Lineage (NCBI taxonomy): Eukaryota > Metazoa > Chordata > Actinopteri > Aulopiformes > Paralepididae > Notolepis > Notolepis coatsorum. The sequence goes on from NC_140167.1 coordinate 181,970,799, forward strand.
AAAGCAACAATGTTGCAACTTCACCACCAGAACCGCACCGAGTCCACCAAAACTATATGTGAAAGCGACCTTAAACGTGGCCTCAGAATTCAAAACACACACATACTCTGCACGTAAATATATAAAACAGTTATCCTAGCCAGCCTGTTGTTTATAAGCGGTGTATTCCATGACAATGTGCTAAATATGACACTAAAATACTCTCTTCCGCCACAATATATTGAAACGACGTCCACTGTATACCCCACACTACTTAAACGTGGCCTCAGAATTCAAAACACGCACACACTCGGCACGTAAATATATAAAACAACGCCGTGCAAGCTAATTAGCCTAGCAAGCCTTGTTGTTGAGTGAGTCCTAGTACCTCTGGGTCTCCTTCCGGATCTCGTTCGCTCTCGGCCATCTCCTTCACTGATTGGTTGTTAGCTGTTGTGCGTATGCACGTCATCACGCAACGTTGGTTGTTGTTAGTGAGTGTGCTGAGCCGAGGCTGAACGGAGCCAAGCTTGGAAATCGATATATCGAAACTTTGCGACCATGTTTCATGTTTATTTCGAGGAAATAATTTATCGCCATAGTTATCGTTATCGTTTTATCGCCCAGCCCTAGTTTGACGGTATGTCACGGTATTCGGTAAAAAAAAACATTGAAACCATTGAACAAAACTTATTTTTATTACAGAGTGCTTGTGATCAGCTTTTCTGTGTTATTTATGAATGTGTGAAGACTGTCTGTATTACACACAGCGGGAACTATTCTTACTGGATTAACCTCTTAAAGCCCAACCTCTAGGTTAAACCCTACTGATCAATTATGGGTAGTTTACATCATTGGTATATAATTTCATTCTTTATTTTTTTCCATTTGACACCGGAAATGCCACTCTGAAAGAGTTAAAAAGGTCCATGCACGAATAACATGCACACGCGAATCAAAAAAGCTTATCAAACGCCGACGTCACTACAGGTGCATATTAATGAGCCGAATCTAAAAGCTTATCAGACGCTAGCACCTAGCACGGCCGTGACGTCACTTCAGGAAACGTATGCCTTATGTCCATCCGGGTCATAGTACTAGATCAATGGTGGCTCACTCGGTGCATCACAGTTGGCCTATATCTCCGCCGTCCCTGCTACACGCAGTCGGGACCACTACACTCACTGACGTTAGCCTATAGCCCGCCGTCCCTGCGGGTGGCTCTCTCCTTGTGTGCCCCCGTCCCCGCGGAGGAGCTTGTGGACTCGATGGCGGCCGCGGGGCGCCGGAGCCCGCAGCGCTAGTTAGCTCATAGCTATCGTGTAACACTAGCCTTGGCGGGCTCGGGCGCCCTGCGGCTGCCGCCGCCCTCGCGTCCATGGGCCCCCCGGCAGGGCACCCGTGGGGACGGGGTGTACAGAGGAGAGAACCATTTTGGGTCGGCCGTTCATGCCGGCCAGCGAGCCGGATGTCGTGATATGTTGTTAGCACAATAGCTACCAAGCTAAGCTATGTTATCTACTAACGTTATAAACACAATGTGTACAACGACACAATGATTTACATTATTACAAATATGGTAACGTGGTTGTGGCTTTTACAAATAGTGGTTAGCTTTAGAGATGGATGGATGGCTATAATCACGGAGCAATAGTGAGGTGAAACGGATACATTTTCATTCGGCTAGTAGTAGCAAGCATATATCTATGGTAGCAAGGCTCTCTGCCTGCCACTAGCTGTGTGAATCTCAGCGCCCCCTGGTGAGCCCCCTGGTGACCAACACCTGTTGTGACGACATTACACGCGCACGTTATGAACCATTGATTAAAATATGCACGTGCGTGGTGATTGTGTTGGGCAGACAAAATGTTTTGATAAAAACGCTAAAACTGGGTCAATTTCAATACTTTTTTTTCCCCTTCATGAAAGCCACTGTTGGCCTAGTCCACATTGTTTATTGAACAAAAATACAACGTGGAGGTTGACCTTTAAGCCCGAGCCCTATTTTCTGAAAATCCGCCTAAAAATACATAAGTAAATGGAAGATTGCTCCACTTTCCCAAAAAGTTGGCGTGTTCCTTTTGAATCGTTTCTTTTTTAATAGCTTGCTAGCGTATACCATCGGCGCCTACCGTCTGAACATAATATTAGTGGTTTTGACACTGCAATGTTTTCAAACCGCGTCAAACCGGTAACCGGCCCATGCCTAATCCTGACTGAATCTCGGTCGTTAAAGAACCCAGGACGCCTATCGCAAAGAGAAGGAGGTTCCCATGACGTTCCTGGCCAAATTCCCAATCAGGTCTCTGACATCAAGGCCACCTAATCATCCCTTTCCCTTAATTGGCTGACGTCAATCCCTGTCTCCTGAGCCGTTCAGCCATTGTGTAGTGTGATGTGTGCCTGGTGCCAGTTAGGGCTGGGCGATATATCGAGTATACTCGATGTATCGCGGCTTGTTCTACGTGAGATGTAGTAAATTACTATATCGTGAACATCGAGTATATGTTGTCGCGGCTGATATGAGACTTGCTTTAGTGCAGAGCGTTCCTCTCATTTCATTATAAACAGACCAGCGCGGACCTTAAATGACATGCAATTGTAATTTCATTACACAGACCAGCGCGGACCTTCAATGACATGCAATATAATTGATGCGAGCAATGGGCTAACGTTAGCTGCTAAGTTAAACCATAAATAGGCTAAGCTAACTAGCGTTAGCTCTTAGCTGCTAACCCTGGAAGCGCTCAAAGCGGACTCCACGACGCGTCTCTACATTTCGTAGCTCCAGTTCTGCAGACCCCTCTCTGATTGGTTGAACTCCATTTCTGCAGACCCCTCTCTGATTGGTTGAGCGAAGCCCCTCTGATTGGTTTAGCTCGTCACCTGGTAAAAGGCAAAAGAAATGTACGACCAGATTCGCGTATAACGTTATTTCGCGTGACTCCGCGGTTTATTCATAACATTATGCACATTTCACAACACAGCCAGCTGTCAGAAACTGTACATTGTAACGTTATAGGTTTATTCACATAACGTTATTCACAACACAGCCAGCTGTACTGTACATTGTAACGTTATAGGTTTATTCACATAACGTTATTTCACGTGACGTGTTTACACTCCCCACTTACTGTAACTGTACCATGACGCACTCCCAACTTAACCCAGTTAATGCCTTAACTAGACAGTTACAATGTAACATTTAGATTAACCCAGTTAATGCTTTAGACGGTTACAATGTAACATTTAGATTAACACAGTTTGTACTGTATCTGTATGTCATATATGTTACGATGAATTGAAAATGGGGGACCCTGATGTAATATATGTTACGATGAATTGAAAATGGGGGACCCTGATGTAAACAAGATGAAAGTCTTTCTCTGGGGTCTGCATCCCCTTAACAATTGTATGTATTGAGCTGTACTGTACTGTACCCATTCTGCAATCTGTTAATAAAGTTTTCAATCAATCAATCAATAACTAGACAGTTACAATATAACATTTAGATTAACACAGTTAATGCCTAACTAGACAGTTACAATATAACATTTAGATTAATTAACCCAGTTAATGCCTTAAGAAAGAGAGGCTGGTGGTCAAGTCAAGAGTTTTATTTGTCACAAGTTGTTTATTTGCATACATGTTTACAATGAAATGCGGGTAGTCTTGCCCGCAACAATGTGCATAATACAATAGTAATAACCTATAATAGAATCCAATAGAACGACATTGTGCAATAAAACAAGTAAACAGAGTAGGGCATATCGGTATATGTACATAAGTTATTTAGGTCCTGTCAATAGAACGACATTGTGCAATAAAACAAGTAAACAGAGTAGGGCATATCGGTATATGTACATAAGTTATTTAGGTCCTGTCAATAGTATTTTAATGATTTGTTATGGCGTAATCAATACTTCCATGCGTATAAATTGCGTTCGCGACCTCCATGTTTTGGGGGTAGTCATCAGAAACCTCGGATCCGGGATTCGGTTCCCATCCGTTGGGCAAGAACTGGGTTTTCAGCCTCTCTCTGGAGCTTAACAGAGTTTCGATTCCTGGAGGAGCTTGTCGCGGCTCATGCGCATGCGCGCGCTCAACCAATCAGAGAGGGGTCTGCAGAAATGGAGCTCAACCAATCGGAGAGGGGTCTGCAGAAATGGAGCTACGAAATGTAGAGACGCCTCCACGACACTAGTTCCATTCGTGAGAAAAGGGGGTGGGTTATATTGACGACGCTTAACAACAGCGGTTTAAAGATAACTTCATATTTATTGGTTATTCGTTTCTTGCATCCAGTTTCAATCTCCCGTGTGTTCAACTTCCTGTGTTTACATTCAAGTCAAGAGTTTTATTTGTCACGGCATACAAGTATACAATGAAATGCGGGTGGTCTTGCCCGTAACGATGTGCAATACAGTAGTACAACATATAATAGAATCCAATAAAACAACATTGTGCAATAAACGGGTAACATAGTGGGACATCTCGGTATTTGTGACATCATCGCCTACGGCAGCTTATACGCTCAAAACGCAAACGCGTTCTCTCTCGCTCTCTCTCTACATTCAATGATTTAAAGTAGCCAAACGTTACAGTATAAATACTAACTGGATAGTTGATTATATAAACATTTCATTATCTGAAATATTCTAAAATCATTAAGTCTGCTATAAGCCATTATCCCTTTGTGTGTTATTATTTTCTCACAGTAGTGTGTAATTTTCGCACTATAAGCCGCACCGGAATATAAGCCGCAGCAGCTAAATTGAATGATGTGTACATATATAAGCCGCACTGGACTATAAGCCGCAGGTGTTTTAATGTTTAATTACCATATATAATTAGCATTGGGACACAATACTGTCGGACAAATAACAAGAATTAACTCATTTACAAGTTGTATTAAGTTTAGCAAATAAGGGAACAGATAAATAACATTTCAATGCAGTCAAAAAAGCAATATTTGCTTGGGTTTGGTCACGTCGAGTCACATATAAGCCGCAGGGTCGAAAAATGGGGGGAAAAGGCGCGGCTTATAGTCCGAAAAAAAAAAAAATATATATATATATATATAATATGTGTGTGGTTTGGCTAAAGTGGATAGAAAACACAGTACTGTGCAAAAGTCTTAGGCACCCAATAGTTTTTATATAAATTGTCTTGGATGTAATTTTTTTTTATTAGTCTGTCAGTAGACTACTCTTAGTACATTTTCATTTAATAATTTTTTAAAGGATCTTCATGGTTTAATAATGCAAACATATTTTACAGGGACTTATTATAATCATCATATTGGCGTTATTGTATGCATCAAAGGGTTAAATCAAGCATTTTTAAGTGCTTTAGAGGAAATGTCAAAATATTGCGATATATATCGTGTATCGTGATATGGCCAAAAAATATCGCGATATCATTTAGAGGCCATATCGCCCAGCCCTAGTGCCAGTGTATGGCAGGCATTGAGCCTGCGTAGCCCAAGGTTGGGTGCTACCAGTGAAGGAGGACATTTCCGCCCTACATTGTGGGGAGCACTCTGTCTAGAAAAGCGCTATATAAATGTAATGAATTATTATCGAGTGGGTAGCTTAAATCTCTCTTGAATCCCCTCTTCTCCCGCTCTAGGTGGCCTACCGCTCCAAGGTGCGTCCCTGCGTGGTGTACGGAGGAGCAGACATCGGCCAGCAGATAAGAGAACTGGAGAGAGGCTGCCACCTGCTGGTGGCCACGCCCGGGCGCCTCGTCGACATGATGGAGAGGGGCAAGATTGGACTCGACTACTGCAAGTCAGTACCGGGGAGAGGTGTATTTTTACATGCCGGGCTTTTGAATAGTAGAATGTTTATTTAAATTTGTTTAGGTATTTTTTCTGTATTTCACCCATCCCAATTTAGTCATGCCAATTCCCTTCCTGGTCGTTGCGTGCATTGCCCCACTGTTGGCCTGGGGAGGGTCTAGAACCACCACATGCGTCCTCCGATACATGTGGAGTCGCCAGCCGCTTCTTTTCACCTGACAGCGAGGAGTTTCACTGGGGGAATGTAACGTGTGCGGAGGTTCACGCAATTTACCCCAGATCCCCTCCCTGCTGAACAGGCGCCCCGACCGACCAGTGGGAGTCGCAGTTTACAACGACCAGGACACATACCACACCGGCTTCCCACCTGCTAACTGCCAATTGTGTTGGTAGGGACGACTGACCAAGCCGGAGGTACCGCTGACTGCTGGATTCGATCCCAGAGTCTCTGCGGTGGTAGGCGAGTGTTTAGTCCACTGCGCTACCCAGCTGCCCGCAGAAGAATGTGTTTTTGACACGGCAGACGGTGTCATGGTCTAAGTGTCTGTGCCGTGTCCTCTCTAGCTACCTGATCCTGGACGAGGCTGACCGTATGTTGGACATGGGCTTTGAGCCCCAGATCAGGCGCATTGTGGAACAGGACACCATGCCACCCAAAGGCATTCGCCAGACCATGATGTTTAGTGCCACCTTCCCCAAGGAGATCCAGGTAGATATGGCTAGCCAATCAGTGCACAGATCTGCACATCTCAGTCTTGGTATATTATGGCCAATTTATCGATTTTAATTCCATTTCAGATCCTGGCCCGTGATTTCCTTGAGGACTACATTTTCTTGGCTGTGGGCCGTGTGGGCTCCACCTCAGAAAACATCACCCAGAAGGTGGTCTGGGTGGAGGAGAACGACAAGAGGTCTTTCCTTCTTGACCTGCTCAACGCTACAGGTGAGAAACGCACGCACAAATATTATGCTGTGTTTATATTTTTTTTATGATAAATGCATTGAGTTGTAAAAGATTTCATATTTCTCCTTGTGCCCCCATCCTCCTGTGTTTGTCCGTCTGACTCATGCTAAGCTAATATTGACTTAGCCACATCCCTGTAAGCTAAAATGTGTTAAGTCTCCCTAAAGACCGTTTGGAGCAATTGGGTTATGCTTATTTAGGGGTAAGCACAGGCGCGTAGTCACACGGCGGCCATTTTCCGCTTATGTCACTCGGTTGGGTTCCTTCCCACCCCCCGATTCCCACACGAAGTAAGAGCAAAATGGCCGCCGCGTAACTACAGTCAACACACCAAGAATGTATTTGAGGAGCTTCCTTCTCGTTTAACTCTTTAATAAAAGCTGTGAAAGTAACGATGAGCAGCTTTGCGTTAACTGGGCGGTCTCATTTTTATCTCAGTCATTCCCCCTGATGTTCCGGAAAGTATTCCCGACGTACCAGATAAACCCGGTAAGTAAAGACTCAACCACACTGTCTTTGGCTCTGGCTTGACCCACAAGCCAGAGACATCTCGCACCTCACCCCCTCCTTCCCCAGCTCACACATCCTGTCTTTTTTTCACCCTTTTTTCTTCTATTTTCTTTTCCTTCTCCTGTCCGATTATGAACTTCTAGGCGCAGCGAGTAACACTTGCCATGCACCAAGGGAAGACTGCTTTTAGTGGAGCAGCAGATCTTGTATTGCATCTCGATAAATGTTCTCTTCTCTCCACCTCAACCCCCAAGCTCCGCCCCCCCCCTCCCAAACTCCCTGTGGCCAAAGGAGACCTTTTTGGCTCTGCGTTGCTGCCTGGGAACATTTTCAACAGTGGCGTTTGCCAGCTCAATATGGACTAATTGGTGGGTTCCCCGTAGAAACGGAGCCCCCCAGTCTTCCATGAGTCCGACGGCCGTGACATAGATCTGATATTGGCACAGACCTGTTGGTTCACAGCAAGTTGAATGCACAACAGACCAACTGTGTTGGATAACTTGATATTGCTCCTAGGAATAGGGAGTAGGCGGTGGAACACGCTAAACTACATATTTCACTGTAATAACATAATAAATCGCAATGTCATGGCCTAAGTATTACCGTACTTTTCGCACTATAAGCCGCACCTGACTATAAGCCGCAGCAGCTAAATTGAATGATGTGTACATATATAAGCCGCACTGGACTATAAGCCGCAGGTGTTTTAATGTTTAATTACCATATGTAATTAGCATTGGGACACAATACTGTCGGACAAATAACAATAATTAACTCATTTACAAGTTGTATTAAGTTTAGCAAATAAGGGAACATATAAATAACATTTCAATGCAGTCAAAAAAGCAATATTTAGATTTTAACATTTTCGGGTTTGGTCACGTCGAGTCACATATAAGCCGCACCGTTATATAAGCCGCAGGGTCAAAAAATGGGGGAAAAAGCCGCGGCTTATAGTCTGAAAAGTACGGTATATCGGTGTCTGGATCAACCCCCACCCCTTATTGGTGTCACCCAGAAGTCCTCTTTGATCTCGCCTAAACGTAAAGTACCTTTTGTACTGTTCCCATGGTTACTTGTGCACCCAGCTACTGTTGAAAGTGAAGAGATGCATTATGGATGTCATGGGCAGCCTTGCTAAAGCACACTAGTCTGTTATCACCATAGTAACTAGGCTTGACGAGGGCAACTGCATGAAGATAGCTTAGGGTGCTTTCTCACTCACTCATTCGGGTCCGTTCCGGTCCGTACCGTCCTCATTCCGGGTCGGGTGCGAACTTCCCCCCTCCCTCTCCCCCCTCTAGTTTGTGTACACACTTCAGTCTTGTTTCGCTCCGAGTTCTGTTTACGGTTTGCGTTTTGAGCATGTACGCTTGCCGTAGGCAATGATGTCACGCTCGAAAATGTAAACAGGAAGAGTGTTAAAACGGCGGCGGAGACTGGATGCTGATATAAAATAAACAAATAACCAATAAATATGAAGTTATATTTGAACCTCTGTTGTCAAGCCTTGTCAATATAACCCACCCCCTTTTCTCACGAATGGATGGTGTTGTAGAGTCCGCTTTTGAGCATGTCCCAGGGCTAACGGCTAACACTAGTTAGCTTAGCCTATTACTAGTCTAGTATAGCCACTGTAGCACTTATTTTTCAGCAAAGAACGTGCAATAAACAAAACGGATACATTCACTGTGTTCTGCCTCTCATTTGTTGATTAAACAAAACTAACAACACAATTGAACACCAAAAGCGGAGTTTAGTCTCATCGGTGCCGATTGTTAGCTTACATGCTAACGTGAATGGAATATGCCAGTATAACAGTATAGCATTGTGGCTAGCAGCTAACGTTAGCAGCTAACGCCAGCCAGCACCAAACTGATTATCGGGAGCTATCAGTAGCTAGATAACATTAGAGACACCACTGGTCTAATAGAAATAAATGCATTCGAACAAGAAACCAATGTATAGACATAGCAATGGCAAACAAAATTGCCAGGCTTAATGCGAGCCAGGGAAGTGCTGTGCGTTGTAACGTGGCTTCATGTTTTCATCCACTGAGCTGTGAGGCTCCACATGCTTGTTTTTGGTTGAGGTCTGAACTTTCGAATTGCCCATAAATATCGTTTTTGTGGGTGGGCGGCTAGGTGGTGTAGTGGGCAAGGCACTCGCCACCAATGTGGAGACGCTGGGTTCGCGTGTTCGAATCCAGCTCTCCACATTGTTTTCAGTTTGGCTGGTTGTCCGTACTAATACAATTGGCAGTATTAGAGGGTGGGAAACTGATGGGTGGGGATCGGGCGTTGTGGACAGCGACTCCTACAGGTCGGTTGGTGCGCCTGCGCAGTAGAATCAGGAAGTGTTGGGGGCAGCGTGAGCCTCCCACGCGTTACTCCTCGCCACAGAGATCGAGCTGCGCAGGTGAAAAGATGTGACTGCTGTTACCTTGTACCGGAGGGGACTTGTGCTATGTATGACTTAGTCCACATTGCAGCCGGCTTGTGGGAGGCAAGAAACAGCGTTCGTGACAGGGGAGGGTTGAATTGGATGATACGAAAATTGGGATGGGAGAAAAAATATAGAAAAATGGGAGAAAGTGGATAAAAAAAAAATCTTTTTGTGGGTATTGTCCAGTAGGGATGGGTACCGAATTCGGTACTTTTGAGGTACCGAACCGAAACACGTCGGTACTACCGAGTATCTAATCAAGTGAGATACCGAAAAGAAAAAGAAAAACGTTTACTTTTTTCTTTTCATGTCAACGTTCACACGCACAATATATGCTTACCTAGGATTTGACTTGATTCAACAACAAAGCAGTCAAAGCAATGGCAAGCCGAAAACTGTCGAAATTAGTTATTTGAAGTTTGTATTTTTTTTCACGACTGAGGTAGGTAAATAAAATTTCTTGAGACTAAAGTACCGAAAAAAGGTACCGTTGGTTACCGGTATCGATTCACAGGTACCGGTATCGGTTCAAATGTGAAAGGTACCCATCCCTATTGTCCAGTTGTTGCTGTGTGGAAAGCATTACAGTAACGACGTTGTGTGCGTCATGTCCCCCGCTCCCACCGGCCCGCACCCGAGACCACCTATTTCATCGGTCCAGGTTCAGCGCCCCCGGGGACGAATCAGCGGGCGGCGGGACGGGGGGGGGGAGCGTTCTCACTCAGACAGACGCACCCTTTTCTGGTTCGACCCGCCGCTGATTCGACCCCGAATGGTGAGTCAGTGTTGCCATGCCTACCTTTCTCTCCAAAAACCAAAACACACTGACAATTTGACCAATTAAGTTAAAAGTCTCCTATTTTGCTATTCCTTTCACTATTTGGGCAATTTTACACAATTCCTGAGAGTATGGAACACATCTGTAAGGTTTAAAAGAAATTATAAAAAATTTATAAATAAAATTCATTGTTTTGTATTTCTAATCAAGTACTTTCGATTCCAAGCTGTTTTTGCGCTAGCAATGCGCTTTGAGTGACAGTCACCCACACAGCGTGATACATATGAGAGAGAGAGAGAGAGAGGGCAGAGATCGCTCCGTGAGCGCGTGTGTGAGCGGCTCGACTCGTGCTTGTGTGTAAATGCAGGTGGAGAGATAGAGACAGAGGGAGAGATCGCTCCATGAGCGTGCGTGTGTGTGAGTGGCTCGACTCGCGATTGTGTGTAAATGCAGGGGTATGAGTCTCGCTCGGAAGTGACAGGGAAACTATTTCCACATTGTTCCCACTGCTCCATTGTTGAGAGAATTGTGGGCGGTGGCTTCAACCACAGAGCGCGCTTAGATATGCAGATCAGCTCCTTGCTACGTAGGATAGCGAGTCAACTCTGCCAACATTGTTGATACAACCCCACATTGCTAGAAAACAATGCTAAACACTGGGAAAAGCGATTTATAAGATGATTCCCCTTTAACAATATACTTTGTTGTCACCATACATGAAGATTTTCCCGGAGTAAATACTTGATATCTTAATCATACCCATAGTTGCAAGACGTTATAATGAAAAGGTCTCGTCTTATGCATTGTTTTTACATAAGCAAATGTTAATTTACATCCACAACATAACTGTGGTATCTTAAGAATGCTTATATTGAAACGCCATTCTTTCAACCTAAATGTGCACTTTCTTCAACCTCGAACCTAAATTCCTTAGCGACCCGTGTTACCAACGTAAACAAACTGCACAGCACGCACATACGAGACACACGGATATGAAACGACATACGGAACAAATAACGGAGGCTGAAATGAGACCAACGTGACTCACAAACTCACGACGGTACACATACAGACGCACAACATTTTATCTGTATTAACACATTCAGGGCCATTGGGATTAGACGGGGCCCACTCTATACGGCCAGCATATCATAACAAGATTTCATTGTGCATGAGGCTGTTTGTAGAGCTAAATCTGTCCGTTCCCATTGTCAATTGACACTAGGGGTGGACGGTATAAACGGTATTAATTTGCTCTACGGTATGGATTTTTACTATACCGTGTAACCGGTAGAGTAGCTCTAAAATAGCAATGACGTCATGTAACCACAGCGCAACTATTTCAATCGCATTTGCCCCTAAAAATAGATAGAATTAGTCATAGATAATAGATATGTGCAAACTGGAAAAAGTTATTTAGGAGGCTTCGCGCAGTGGGCGTGTCAACACGCAATTGTCATTTCATAATAAACGCATATCACCACGGCACAGCAAGTTTCAATTTCAGTTCCTGGCATTTTTAACCAGTGGAGAAAGGTAAGAGATGTCCCTATCGTTTTTCTTATATGAATTATTCTACGTTAATAAAACATACCTGGTGATCAACTACAGTTTGCTGTAAACATTATGATATGCGTGTAGTGTTATGATGACGACGGCTACAGCGGGAGCCGGGAGGACGGCGGCAGCAGTGGATTTGCGAATAGCATGCAGCTGCAGAGCCGCAGAGCCAGCGGCGCTTTCAGGTCAGGTCCGCTCAACAGCGCCCCCCCACCCAACGGCTGAAAGCTGTGACCAGGCCTGAAAGCGCCGCTGGCTCTGCGGCTCTGCAGCAACATATGCTTCTAGCAAAATCCAGCATCCAGCCCGGCTGTTTGCAATGGGAGCAGCACGGACTCGGGATTTATTTTATTTGGAATATAATGACTTACGCAAAAGTAGCCTAGTTTTAAGTTAAAATATTATAAATCTACATGCCTTGAGGATGTCATTCTTTATATAGCCTGCCTATCAGGCAAAAAAAATTATTCTAACGGAAACACTGATACCGTGATATATACCGTTACCGTCTATGCTTCAAATTATACCGTGATATACATTTTAGACCATACCGTCCACCCCTAATTGACTATAAACCGTCTCTTCAATATGAATTGTTTCATCAATACGTTCCCATTTTATAGCGTCTTGAATAAGAACGTTATAGCAGAATGTTCTGGGGTATTTCCTGGAACGCGAGTTACAAGGCGCTAAGCTAATAATGTTAAATCGAATGGTGTTTCGGCCATAGACAAGCTAGAGATAAAACTCAAAATGCATATTGTCTGTATCATGGTCCACCATGAATGCATGAAAGGGGGGCGGGGGGACGTCATTTCTGATTATTTATTACCAATACCGGCAGTAGCCTAATTCGCTGACTGGGTGGATGGCTATGAGAGCAACGCCCGATCGGGCTGTAATTGACGTCAAATCGCTCCTACCTGTGGCCGGTTGGACTGCAAAAAGGATTTCCCAGTTATCGATTGCCATCTGGTCCATATGTCCATTGGCTGATGCTATAATCCTTTACTGCATACTGATTTAAGCATCCCAAAAACTATTTCAGGCGATCAGCTACACAGAAAAATCCATTCATAATAAAAAATTAACACCGGTCTGTAATGGGGAACACTGCATTATCGAGACAGCACCCCTATGAGGATCTGGCCGGTAATGCACTTCCGAATTCCAAGAGTAGGGTAAATCTGCAGTGCCGCTCAGTGACATTGAGTAGGATATTACAATGGAATAAAACGGATATGATCTCCCCGGAACCTCCTTTTTCTTTTATTTACAAATAAGAGCAGCTCATGGCGTGGCAAAGTTGAGGGAACGCATATAAATTTGGAAACGTTTGTTTTGATTCTTGTTTTTTGCTGAGTGATGTATTGAGTGTGACTCATGTTGAGGTCCTGGGGTGAGCGGGGGGAGGGGGGGGGGAGAGAACGAGCGAGTGTCCATGTTAGGATGATCACTGTACAGTTGTATCAGTTGTCTTGTCATGTGGTGTTGAGTTACTGTCTTGGGAAGTCTTTTTATGTATTGTTGTTGTTGTATTGTGATATGTTTTGTTTAATGTTGGAAAAAAGAAAAGAAAAAGAAAAATATTTGATAAAAAAAAATGGAATAAAAGCCAAAACAACCTAGCCACGTATATATACGTGGTTGGCCCTTTAAGCATGGCGCTGAAACCCATATATATACGTGGTTGGTCACGAATGTGTTAATAAACTGATAATCAAAACCCAGCTGAAGCCGGTAAACCCCTGTAGAAAAAATATCCGGACCCTCATACATTCATCTTCCATATACGCTTAACCATAACATAACTTACTTACCCAAACAACGTGTTCCCGAATCCGTACTCTCAAACCGTTAGAAAAACGCTCCGATACCTGAATCCACAATCGTCCGATGTATGGAAGTGGACCCATGGTCCATTCGACCTTAATAAACGGACGGCCATCGGTCCATAACCTCATTCTATAGATTCAAGTCTTTATTTGTCATGCAGATTAACACGCATGCGAGATGGGCGACCCACAGGAAGTCAGGAACACACTATAACGTTGCGTGGCGCACAGTCTGTGACGTCACGCTCGCTGCGACGATCCCATCTAGAAAGAAACGTATGTATACCGCCCAAGCCTAGTTGTCAGTGAATGCAAAGCTTCTATGCACCCTGTCTCTATTTTCAGTTGCCATTTTGGTTCTCTTCTCATGGTCTCGCAGCGCCTGGCCTTGTTGTATGATAAGTTTTAAGTTCCTGCTCCCATCTCTCTTCTCAATCTGGACATTCACTGTTTTTTTAATTCACTTGTACAGCCCGCAGACACTGTTCTCAATGTGTTTTGTATTTGTTTCTCTTCTCGTGCTCCTCCTTCTCCTCCACTTCCTGTCTGCACAGTCAAGGAGTCCTTGACTCTGGTGTTTGTGGAGACCAAGAAGGGAGCGGACTCCCTGGAGGACTTCCTGTACCGCGAGGGCTACGCCTGCACCAGTATCCACGGAGACCGTTCCCAGAGGGACCGAGAGGAGGCGCTGAATCAGTTCCGCTCCGGACGCTGCCCCATCCTGGTGGCCACAGCTGTACGTAGTCACTCACTCACACGGCAGCGGTGTCTCTACACCTCTTGTGATTCACCTTGATTATTAAGCACCATCTTTCTCCCCCCTGTGCTCCTGCAGGTCGCTGCCAGAGGTCTGGACATCTCCAACGTGAAGCACGTGATTAACTTCGACCTGCCCAGTGACATCGAGGAGTATGTCCACCGTATCGGCCGTACGGGACGTGTGGGCAACCTAGGTCAGAACCACGCCTCGTTTTCACCCCATGTGCCCATTTTCTTTTATTTAGCCGTTGATGATATTGGACATGGAAGCTTTGTGGGCAGCTGTTTGTTATAATATTTTAAGTTACCGCCTTTATTAAAACGGGTTCCCTGTGTTTGTGTGCAGGTCTGGCCACGTCGTTCTTTAACGACAAAAACAGCAACATAACCAAAGACTTGCTGGATATCCTGGTAGAGGCCAAGCAGGAGGTACCCTCCTGGCTGGAGAGCCTGGCCTACGAGCACCAGCACAAGGGCCCTACACGGGGACGGTCCAAGGGGTGAGAGGACACTTCTGTTCAAACTACTGGTCATCCTCTAGTGGTCGGGTGTTGAGTTGGGGGAAAAGCCTTTACCGTATGTTATAACTTCCTTATCGCAGTAGATTCGGTGGTGGTTTCGGAGCCAGAGATTACCGCCAGACGTCTGGTGGATCCAGCAGCTTCGGCGGTGGCGGTGGTGGCGGTGGCGGACGCGGTGGACCGCGCGGCGGCAGTCACGGAGGAGGAGGAGGAGGAGGAGGAATCGGCGGACGTGGTGGTGGTGGAGGTAAGTTATCAGTCCTCTGAACTGACATTAACCCTTTCATTACCACACTACAAATGGTTAACCATCTGTAGTGAAGGGTTAACCTTCTGTAGTGTGGTAGTGAAGGGTTAACCTTCTGTAGTGAGGGTTAACCTTCTGTAGTGGTAGTGAAGGGTTAACATTCTGTAGTGGAAGTGAAAGGGTTAACCTACTGTAGTGAAAGAGTTAACCTTCTGTAGTGAAACGGTAAGCTTCTGTAGTGTGGTAGTGAAAGGGTTACCCTGTAGTGTGTTAGTGAAAGGGTTAACCTTCTGTAGTGTGGTAGTGAAAGGGTTAACCTTCTGTAGTGTGGTAGTGAAAGGTTAACCTTCTGTAGCGTTAAAGGTGTTTTCACCTGGAACCCGTCTTGACTGTCCTCTTTACTCTCTCCCTTCCAGGTGGATTTGGCAACAACTTCTACAACAACGACGGCTACGGGGGAAACTACAGCCACTCCGGCAGCGGCGGGCAGGACTGGTGGGGCAACTAGTCGCCCATAGGAACAGGTTGCCATGTCAACCCGACCCCACGGAAACCACATGTTAACTTTAGCCAGACCATAACAATCCCCCCTCCCTGTGTAGCTTCACTGACACACAGTACATTACCAACCCTGATTCTCTGCCCTTCGCTTCTCACAAAACTGAAGTGCAAGCGCGACGCAACGGGGAAAGACACCGGCGCCGCGCACTCCACCGGAGACCGCAGAGATTCACCTCGTAGATAAGAGAGTGAGCATGGACGCTGACATGCATTGTCCGACAGCAACCTCGGACTTTCATTGTTAAAAGTACTTCTTTGTGGGGGAAAAAAAGAAAACCGCTAACTAATTGAAATAACCTGAGGATCATTTGTATGTTAATGTACTGTGCCTTTTGAATTTAAACAGGAAAAATCAATGTTGTCATTTCACCAAATGAACTTGGCCAAGAGCTCTAAATTTGTTATTACTGTTATTTTGTTATTTGGTGAAAAGCGTTAGAAAAGTAAACTTAAGCTTGGACTTAATCAAACCTTGGCAAATACTGGGGTGTTGTGGCTCGCTCGAGTCATGATTCCATTTGAACTTCAAAATTTCTTGCAGGAGACGACATGTCTCCGTTTCTACAGTAAAACAGCTAACCGGAGCCAACACTCTCGCATCCGATCACCGCCGGGCGGCCCCGGTGAGGCAACTGTATTCTAATCTTAAGGGACAAAGAGTTTGATTACTTTTTTTCTGTTTCGCTCACTCTATCCTGGACAGGCTCCTTTTTAATGGATATGGTAGTCTTTAAAAGAAGAAGAAGAAGAAAAAATATATATAGCCATTCCAATTGTGATCTTAATTAACACAAAGTCATTAAGCTCAGTGCCAACACTCACTGAGATGTAAAACAAGGACACTCGATGCTGGAACGTGTTCCTCCACATTTCTCAATTGACTTGACAGTGTTACGGCAGCTAGTATGTTACCAAGTGCTAGCTACATTTAAGTGGGCGGTGTTTTTTGTTTTCTTTTTACTTGAGACATATTTAGTGCAGCCGCGTGCACGGTTGAAAAACTGAGTTCAGTTTTTTGATTTTTCAGATGTTTCTTTTACAAAATATGTATCAAAACAAAAAATGCCTGCCATGTTGAAAGTGAAGTTCAAAATGGCTGCATAAGGACCATAGCATCGGGGGGGGGCATAGCGTGTCGTGGCGTCGGCGTTCCTAACCGATCTCACCGTTTAACCACAAGGCCTGAGACGGTGTTCTACGCATGCTAGTGTTTTGTTTTTTGGTCAAGGAGAAAAGACATATGAACTGAGTCGCAGGCTTAAGTTAATTACAGACGTTTTCTCTTTTCAAGCTGCGTTGGGAGGCACAGTTCATCTTGACGAGACAGGCATTAGAATGATCACTGAGGTTTACCAGTTACAAAGCAAACGGGGCAGAGCAGCACTCCGACCGCTGGGGGGTTTAGGGGTGGGGGGGGGTTAGGAGTTGGGGTGCAGTTTTCTGTGCACCACCATTGTGTCAGTGGCTTTGGTTTCCATTGCTGCGAAATCTTACTGTGGAGGTGGCCAAAGATGGAGGGAGTGTCCACTTCCTTATAGGACATAAGTACTGTCAACTCCTCCGGGAGTTCATCTGCTCAGACATGTATAAAAAGCTCTGGCTCTACTAAGCCAGACCAGGCTTTTCCTCTTAAAGAGGACCAGCCAATGAAAGGAGGAGAAATGGGGCATTTAACCTTTAGTGCTCTTGTGTTTCTCTTCGGGTGTGTTGTGCCTTGAAAACTTTTTTAGTAATTGAACTAAAAGCGGATGCACTGACAGTGTTTAGAACTTGAGACTGAATGGTGCTACTTGATTTAGGTGTATAGGCCCTTGTACGTCGTGCCCATCGAGTTTTACAAAAGTTCTTTTATTGCACATCTAGAGTTTTATATAGATGTCTTGGATATGTGACCTTAAGCTTCCAAATATTGTGTGTGAGGAGATTGTGAGAGAAAAAAGAAGAAGAAAAAAGACAAAAAAAAACGCAGCTTGTTTACAAACGGGAAGGGTTCTCAACGTTTAACCAGGATTTATTTGGGACCAGGGGATTTAGCAGTTGGGGGAATTTAGCCATTTGCACACAGATTTCTAGATTCTACTTTTGCTGCTAGTTTTGTGTAATTTATTAAGCATTTTTGACAAATATTTATTTTTGTAAGCCTCAAAGTGATTCTTTGAAAGTTTCAGAAACTTGACCAAAAGACAGTACAAAAACACTGGCACTTGAATGTTGAATGTCACCTGTATGCGTGAAATTTATATATTTCGGGGTAGTGTGAGCTTTTTAATGTTGAAGACGCATTGGACTCAGTAAATAATATCCACAGCTGTTTCAAGGCCTAATCAGGCTCAATCATCTATTAAGATTCCCAATTGACCATCAAAATTAAAAAAAAAAGAAAAAAAAAAGATTAGAAAAACATGCCAAGGTTTGGAATATAGTTGTCAAAAGAGCAAATCAATTTCCTAAGCGTATCAGTGCAGAAGTGTTCGGATTCTCCAATTGTGTGCATTGTGTTTATGATTCTTTACTCTAATTTGACCTGATAATTATTTTTCTCCAGTGAATGTCTGGCACATGGCAATCTTCAAAGAAACAAACATGTGGTTTATTCTCTATTGTTGCATTTGCATATATGGCACCTCTCGATTTCTCCCCATGTATGGAGCAACGCCTCTGCTGCAACAGTGACGTCCATGTTGGCTCTCGTTGCTGCAACAGTGACGTCCATAGCGGCTCTCGCTGCTGCAACAGTGACGTCCATGTTGGCTCTTGCTGCTGCAACAGTGACGTCTATAGCGGCTCACGCTGCTGCAACAGTGACGTCCATGGCGGCTCACGCTGCTGCAACAGTGACGTCCATGGCGGCTCTTGCTGCTGCAACAGTGGCGTCCATGGCGGCTCTCGCTGCTGTTTTGGAATGACCTGGGGGTCCAGCACACGCACTGTGCAGTCTGAGCCCTGTCCAAGACTTGCTCCATGCCCCAGGGAGAACCCCAGAGCTCTTTAGATGTAGACTTTGCTTTCTGTACTAGCTTAGAAGCTAATGCACTGCATGGGAAATACTCAGCTGTGCGATTTATTGTATGATTTTACCAAAATAAAAGGTTTGAATGCAAAAGTATCTGAAAAATCAAGCATGTTTCCTAAAGACTTGTTTACTGTAGTTGTGCTGAGGAAACTATTGTAGCAGGCGGGCTTGTTGCCTTGTGGCTGCAGGGTGGAGAGGCAGTGAAAATATTGAAGTTGGCTTAGATTGGATAGGCTTCAATTCTTTTGAAAAAATATATAAAGATTTCATTTGTAAACCTAACCGCGTCAATTTTCTTTTTGCGAATGTGTCTTTAAATGGTATACGAGACTCATTTTAATTCAATCTTTCACAACATGTTATGAAAACGAGTTGACTGATCACTTATTAATATGGACGTGTAAGATGTGCATTAACTTTTCCTCGGTCTACAGATGAACTTTGACCACCTGAAGGAGATCAATCTTTTACATGGTCCTCAACAGATCACTGCTTACAGCATGTTGGCCCATGAAATTCTCTTAGGTTTCCAAGATGGCCTTGTATAAGGACATGCAAGTAGGCTTAATTCAGCTACAGGAAGTTAGCTGTAGATATTGGCCGTAACCTATATACCACTCCCTGCTCCACATCTTATATCATTGATCCACTTGCCGATCAGATCGCCCCAGTAATGGGCTGCTGATCCCTAGTCTTATGAACACATCTGCAGGCCCTCTTGGTCCACCCCTCTTGAGTCGGGCAGGGGTCTGAGTGCTCAGGGTGTCGTCTGCTGGCACTGATCCGAGTGCTGCTTTACCTCTAATCCTGCCAACCACACATCTCCCCTCATCTCCATCCGTCCAGCTCTGGCCAGGGGATTTGGCAGCCATTAAGAGATGGCTTTTGCAAATGTGTGTGGTGCCGTTAATGATGGTGCAGCATAAACACACTCACTAAAAGGGGAGGTTGCTATGCAGTAAGTGCAACAGCAGGCATACACATGCACACATTTATTTGCTCTCATACAAATAGTGCGTCAGGCACAGGTCAGTTCTGCCAGCTGTGATGGTCTCAGTTGTGAGGGTGAGCTGGACATACAGAATGGACAGACTCATGGACATTTGGACAGGGACTTCTATCACACATGGACACAACTATCAGGCATGAAAGACCGGTAAGAAAGAACATATCCCACGCCATCATTTGTGCATCTTGTGTTTTATTTTGCGTAGACCCTTTAGCTATTGCATAAATTGCCATCAGGTGTGGCAATTCTATTTAAAAGATAAGCAGCTAGCAGACACTTGTTTTGAAGTGATTTGCATGTCTATAGTGTGTTGGGGCATTTTGTTTTCATTCTAGAAATACGTTTTATTGTAACATCCTATGGAGTGTATAAAATGTAGCGATCAGTCAAGAAACCGATATGAACTATCACATAATCGCTGATGGATCTCCAGGAACAGGTCTTTTAGTGTATATAATTCATAATTATTGCTTTTAGTGAGTTTTCTTTCTTTCTACCTTTCAGACTGTGTCATCTCAGCTCTGTTGTAATCCTGGCCCGTCCCCGATGAGAGGCGGCAGGAATGATTGTCATCACCATCACTGGTGGTCAGTCTCGCTCCTTAAAGGAACATGTCAACATTATGGGAAATGCGCTTACCATCTTCTCCAGAGTCAGACAAGAAGATGGATACCAATTTCCTCTCTGCATTCAGTAGAAAGCTATCCGGCTGCAAGTTAGCCTACAGTAATTTAGCACAAATGAATTGAAGTGGATACCTACCAGCTAGCCTAGCATTTGTCCAAAAACACTCCTCCTGGAGCTTTAAGCTTGGCTAGTGGTCCGTATCCGATTCCATTCATTTGTGCTAAGCTTGGGTAGCCTGCATCCAGATAGCTTTCTACTGAACGCACATTGGCATCTATCTTCATGTCCGACTCTG
This sequence comes from Notolepis coatsorum, assembly GCF_963971535.1. Classification (NCBI taxonomy): domain Eukaryota; kingdom Metazoa; phylum Chordata; class Actinopteri; order Aulopiformes; family Paralepididae; genus Notolepis; species Notolepis coatsorum. The sequence continues at coordinate 181,991,705 of NC_140167.1, forward strand.
GAGAAGGCTGTAAGCACATTTCCCATAATGTTGGTGTGTTCCTTTAAAACCCTCTGAGGTCTCCAAACCCGTTTCATTTGTAGGCGGGTTTACAAATGATCACAAAATAGTTCAGACCTCAGAGGGTTTAAACCCTCACCAGCACTGAGCAGAATATGAAACCTAGATATTGCACGAATAAGAGGCTCCTAATCTAAAGAGATTTATTGATTGATCAAATAGAAAAAACACAAACTGCAGCCAGCATGAACTGGGTGGAGGGTGAGATCCGGCAGACAATGTCTATTGTTGTTGGGGCTAATCTCTAATGTAGGCTGTTCAATCACATCATCGTTTCACCATGCTCAGCGGCTGGGAAAGGGGACAGTTTCACCCTGAAAATAGCCCTGAGCCCACCAGTCAACGTGACTCACACATCAAATCATTACTCCGACGCACCCTGCTGCTGCCAGCGCAGACCTCTGCAGCAACCTGTTAATCTGCGTAGGGTGAACAGCAGAACCCATCTGCAAAGTGTTCTGTAGCACTCACTGTGTACTGTGCACCACAACTGTTGCCTCGAGTTGATCTGTGGGACTTGCAGAGGTGCATTGTTAGTATGTGAGGTATCTACAGCAGATGGGAGGAAATAGAAGAGTTGTTTTGTTTTTTGTTTTGTTCTGGTTCTGGTTCCTCTTTCGTTTTACCCGCTCCTGCTGTTGCTTCTGGTATTGATTGCTGATGCTTCCACAAAATGCTACTCTATACAATTGCACCTTGTGTATTTCAAGCGATCTGTTTAAAGAAACAAGACACTTTGATAAATGTTGAATGTCATGAGTCTGGTCTTTACATGTGGATAGCATGTTATTTCACTTCCATCCATTTGGGATTCTTCTTAAGACCTGGGTCCTGAATACGTTTCTGTTTTAAACCGTTTTTTGAACTGATTGTATAGACCTCTTCAGAAGTATGTTGCTATTCCGTTGCTTGGGGGAACAACTTTGGCCCCTGTTTATTTACCGTCAGCGAATGAATGTATTAACAAACATTGCAACAGGAAATACAAAGGGGCCTATTTAGAATGTTTATGTCATCATGTTAGAAAAGGTCTATGAAATGGAACGAACCTACCCGACTATTTGGATCATTGCTGGAGTGTTTTGTGTACCATACTAATCATTGCCATCTCTGATCTACAACTCGCAAGTGCTCCCAACAACATATATTAATTATTATTAATTACTATGGTCTGTTCTTCCAGCATCTAGCTCCTGCAGCTATATGGGGTCATGATGTGAAAGTATTATCCTAATACAAGTTGGTGAACTCCCCTTAGCAGTGTTATGCAATCCTCACTCCGTCTGTCAGAAACGTGTAGATGGGGAGATATTTTGTGACTTGTGACTTGTTTTTGGGAACGCTTTTTGTCCAAATACATAGATAATGTGTTTTTGGGAACGCTTTCTGTCCAAATACATGGATAATGTGTTTTTGGGAACGCTTTCTGTCTAAATACATGGATAATGTGTTTTTGGGAACGCTTTCTGTCTAAATACATGGATAATGTGTTTTTGGGAACGCTTTCTGTCCAAATACATGGATAATGTGTTTTTCCAGGGTAATATTTAGCATAGAATATTGGAGAGTAGTCAAGATAATGTTACAGCTGAATATTGATTAGTGAGAGTATTGTACAGAATTGTAAGATAAGATATTCCTTTATTGATCCCCTTGTGGGAATCCGGGCGTCATAGCAGCATGGGGGAGGGGAGGTACAGGTATGGGCAGGGTAAATGGTAAAGAAATGGTAAATGGTGCATTTATATAATCGCTTTTATCCAAAGCGCTTTACAATTTGTTCCTCACATTTTTACCCATTCACTCACACATTCACACCGCAGAGCAAGGTGCCAACCTGCTCATCGGGAGCAATTAGGGGTTAAGTGTTGTTGTGGAAAGGTTGTTTGACACAGCAGGAGACGATATTTCCAATTGTAACAAATAGGTAATTTATTTAAGAAAAGAAGTTCGTTAACAGCAAGAGCTATGGGTCAAAGATGATCGCCACAGCTTGAACAAAAACACTCTACCCTGGAACCCTTTGCCTGTCCCTAAATCCCCTCTCAGTCCTGCCCCCATGACAGATATGATGACGTGTCACATCATGTCAGATCTGACATGACGTACATTAAGATGATACGTAGATTTAACATTGGAGAGAGAGAGAACATGAGGAGAGATAAGCAAGATATGATATCCACACACGATATGATGTAAAACATTAAGAACATGAAGAGAGAGTGAGATATGTGTGTTTGTGTGTGTGTGTGTGTATGTGTGTGTGTGTCTGTGTGTGTGTGCGTCTGTGTACAGACGTGTGTGTATTGTATGTGTGTATTGTGACACAGGGAATGTGTGTGTGTGTCGGTGTGTATGTCTGTGCGACTGTGTGTGTCTGTGTGTGTGTGCTGTGTATGTGTGTAAGAGAGAAAAGACACAAGATTAGAACACACGATATGATGTGCTGAAATGTCCATCTACTATCTTGAGGCTGTTTTAAGAACATCAGCCAGACTGTCGCCCTAGTGTCTTTGAGCCCTGCTAGTTGACCTATATTAAACTAGTCAAGACTAACCCCTTTCCTACCTCCACCCTCGTATACACATTTTCCCCAACATTCCCCCATTTGGGGCTATCCCTAGTCCCACCCAAATCATATAACCAAGAAAATGTGAACGTCTAACTAAACAAGAAACCTTACTTCATTCACTGGACCCCTAACGGACCAACAAAAGCTGACTACCGTTCTCACAATAAACACAAAACCGCTCAAAACAAGAGTAATAATAAAACATCAAAAAAAATAAAAAAAAATTTATAATCCTAACCTGACAGACAAATCCCCCCAACCTCCACCGCTTACCAAATGAGCCACAGTTCCGGCCGGAAACCGCGACTCTCATCAGGGAAAGGAGAAGTTGACCGTCAGAACTAAACATAGAACATCCCTCCCAAAAAAAAATGACATTGTCTCTTCCATAACATTGAGTCCCAGTGTCCATCGCTCAGCCCCCCTTCCATGCCCACGCCATAGTCTCCTCACCGTATTGCCAAAAGTCACATTTTGCCAATACAGCAACCACCACGCCACACCTCCAGTCCTCGTAGAAGCATGTCCCCATGCCTGGACGGGAGGCGCTGGTACCGACCTCACCACGTGTCCCCCCATCTTCGACGGGAGGTGCCCATCTTGCCCACTGCGTTAGCCCCCCCCTTTTGTCCCTCCAGTCCCCAGAACCGATCCCCCGACCACTTCTTCTCAATGCTTCCTCAGGCTCAGAACCGACACTCTGCCGATGCCCCTTCCCATTCCGGTTTGACCAGGACCACAAGTAAAATAAACAAAAAATAATAAAAAAATAAAAAACAATGCAATGATTTTCAATGGTTGCAATCTCTATGCCGAAGGATCATTAGAAAATCAGACTAAAATTCCTAGTTAAAGGAATAAACCAACAAAACTGCGCTCAGACCATCCCCCGTCACCCTTAAAGGAAAGAACCAACAAAAAGAAAATGTCCCTACCTCACCATACCCCTAATCCTCTATCCCCTCGTCTCCCTCTAAGGCAGCATAAAGCTGAGGATATGGCCCGATTTGTGGCTCAATCTCTTTCTGTCCCACCATCAGCATTTGGCTCGTTACGTGTGAAGTTACCAGCCTACCCAAGAGAGGCATACCACAACAGAAAAGGAGAACCAATATCAACCCTGCCACCCCGATGGATATCCCCGTCTGCATCACTATGCTTCCCCACTGTCCCAATCTTTCCAACACCCCACTCCCCCACCATTCTTCATTCCGGCCAGAATTCCCCCTCAATTCCTCCCTCAAATCCTTCAGCTTAGCCATGGCCTCGGAGAACTTTCCCCCTGGCCCCACATTCGTCGGAATGAATGTGCAGCAGTACTGTCCAAACATGGAACAGACTCCACCCTTCTCCGCCATTAACCAGTTCAGAGCCTGTCTATTCTGCCACGCCACCGTACTGGTCGCGTGCATCTGGTCCCCCATTGCATCCAACGCCTCCTCGGTGTAATTGAGATACCGCTGCTGATTGTAAAACAAATAGTTGATCCACCCGGTGTTCTTATTGACCGATATCCATGGCAGAATAGACTCAAACCCTGCCGCAATCTCATTCTTAGCCATGAACTCGGCTGGAATGCCCCTTGGCTGTCCTATGCTGTCCAGATACACCCTTGGGTCTGCCTTGTAGCTACGCTTCGTTCGAGAGATAGGAGACTCAGAAGGTCCTTCCGTCACTGATAATGGTAGGACCACCATTGGCATGATCGCCTGAACCCGGGCACATCTACCTGACCAATCTAAAGGAAGTGTATTCCTCAACCTCCTACCGCCGCAGAGCCAGTATTGGTCCGCCAGTGCCATATCCTGGACATGAAAAGGGCAAGCTACAGGCCGTGGGTTGGTATCCACTCCCTTTAACACGACCCCGTGTCCACACTTTCCTTCTTTCGTACAGTTAGTCGTGATGCTCCAAATAGTAGTGCACCGCCCCTCTGCCACCTCCCCTACATCCCGGGTCCCCTCCTTTTGCAAGCACTCGAAATCCTTGGTCAGCCATAGTTTGACACCTCTGGGTATTGGCAACCCCGTCGCTCGCTTTGACCCTTTTAACCTCCTTCCAGTTAAGAGTACCCTCCTCCCGTTCGGATGCACTCCTTCCCCTACTTAGATGCACCTCTCCCCGTAAGGTTTAGGCAGTCCGCTACGACGCAACAACCAGCTCCTTTCTCAGGACTGCCTTGTCCGACGTCGGCCCCTCTCCCCCAACAGAGATGCAGGTCTCCACTTCCGGCGGTAAGGTCTCCTCTCATGAACGGAAGCAGTCCCCTTATTTTACCTTCAGGTGCAGTTTAAGGCTGGGTCCCTTTCCAACCTTAGGAGAGACAATCCAGATTCCTCTGAATTGACACCCCTTATCCTTCTGCTTCCCAGTGGTTCTTTTCAAACCTGCTGATCACAGAAGCACAACTCGCCTACTAACCCTGTATCGGTTAGTAAGGTTACTGTGGCCTGACTGTACATTGAGCCAGGTGCATTCATGCCACTGTTGTCCAGTCACTCACGGTCCCACATCCCGCGTGTCTGTGACTATAAACAGGGTCATAACGCTCTCCCAACCGGCTGGCGACCCAGTCGATAGCGACCTCATAGTCCGTCATCAAGTCAGGACCCCAAGCGGCTGACTGTCCGTAGTACCTATCAGCCACTCAGTTTAGAAACCGACGGTCTTGTCCCCACCCCACTTGCTCTGGGCATGGAAATATTGACCGTTTTCGCCAGCCTTGCCTGTTCATGGCAGGAGCTGTGCCCCCTACGGTGCACCGCCCTGCTCCTAGGTGTGGACTGTCGCCCACGTACCACCCAGTGCCCACACCAACTTACGTGCGACGTTTCCTGGGCCGACTAGACGGTACCACAGTGGTATGTTATTTCATACCTCGTTACGCACGAGGGCCTTCAGTTTCTCCCCAGCACTATAGTGTGTGTTTAACGTGCGCCCAGACTCTTGCGAGCCCACTGCCGCCTGTTAGAGGCTAGAGGTTCGGGGTGCCTAATCCCCTCCCTAACCCCGTGCACACGTACATCCAATTTCCTACACCGTTCCCGCATAGTGACATCCTTGAAATCCGTGACGTTTCCTGCCGCCTTAAAACGACTAGAGCCGAGAAACCCCAAACACTCTGCCTCGCACCAAGGGCGACTATTATGGGGCCCCTCCCATGCCTCTGCGTCCCTGTCACACTGAGCCCAACTGAACTTCGTGCCCTTCACCAGCAGCCTATCCGGACGTGCCTTGGAGCAGACATAACAATCCTCTATCTGATTCTGCGCGCTCGTGTACTGGACCCACTTAAACCACTCATTCCCTAAAGCCGCCCTATACATCGGGTCAGCCTCCGGGTCTTCCTCGTCATAGTCATAGTCGCCCCCATCTTGTTCCCCGGAAGGAAGCAAACCCCTCAACCTGGCCCAGAGTGAGCCCACTGAGTCCCTCAACGTTCCGGCTGTATTAAACTAGTCAAGACTAACCCCTTTCCTACCTCCACCCTCGTATACACATTTTCCCCAACAGTGTCTTGCTCAAGGAGGAGCGGGAATCGAACCGGGAACCTCCGGATTACCAGACGACTGCTCTACCTCCCGAGCCACTGTCGCGAAAGACATAAATATAGGCAATAAAATGGGGGCGGAGCCAGGCGTTCATGGGGTAAGACGTGTTTCACGGGAGCTCCCTACTATCGTGCGGAAAACACTGTCACCCCACTAGTCTTTATTTAATTTTTATTTGTTATTGGTCTTTTTGTTGAGTGGTCGAGCATCTACTACTTTCATCGACCTTTTTTCAACTTTTCACAATGTCGAAGGGTACCAGAGCCATGATCACTTCAGCCGACAAAATGGCACCGAACCCGTCCTCGCTTTCGCCTGAAATAAGTTAAATTCTCTCGGTCGTGACCAAACTCCATGCGGACTTTGAGGTACGCTTCGCTGATGCACAAATGAAAGCGCAGGCGGAACTTTTTGATACCTTTCATCGGGCAATGTCGGAGGAAATCAGGCTGGCGGTAGGCCCGTTGAGAGAAAAGATGGAGTCGCTACACGCTGACGCCGCAGCTAACGCTAGCGAACTAGCCTCGCTAACGGCTGAGGCCTCGACAAGGCGAGAAGGTGGCGGGTCTGGAGACCTCCTTGCTGGCTGGGCAGGCTGACGTCGCCAAACTACAGTCGGTAATTATGGAAATGCAGTCCAGGGAGAGACGATACAACATCAGGATTGTTGGTGTACCGGAGGGCAGTGAGGGAGGACCTCTCTCGGAGAATATGCCGGAGCTGCTGCAGAGAATACTGGGGAATGATGTCCTTCCCGATCCGCCCATATGTGAGTCGGCTTACAGAGCGGGCAAGACCAGTCCTGGTGTGAGCAAGGAGCCGAGGCCCATCATTGTCAAGCTAAACAGGCTACAGCAGAGAGAACTCATCATGCGGTCGGCCCGGGCCAGAAGAGGGGATCTGGGTCTCGGCAATCACAAAGTGGCCATTTTCGAGGACTTCACACCGGAGGTTCAGGCACAGAGGGGCGAATACAAAGTGGTCATGGCCAAGCTATGGAAACTGGGCTTGAGGCCTACGCTATTCGCCCCCGCGAGATTGTCTGTGCTATGTAAGGGCGATGAACGTCGCTCATTTTGGTCGTTGGCCAAAGCGGAGGAATACCTCGGGGGGTTGGTCGAAAGTTCGAAACGGTTGCTTGATAGCTATGTCGGGTGAGTAACTTGGCGTTGTGGACCTAAATACATTGATAGGGCGGACTGCTCACAAATGCTTGTTGTCATGCCCAGACAGGCTAACTATCCGCTGCCCATCCAAGCTCTATGGAAGCTAGCGAGCTAACTGAACAATGTACATAGCGTCCTTAACTAACTTCTTGTATGCTTTTATTTTTATATCCAGGATGTTTTGAGCTTTGGGCTCCAGTAGTGGAAGGTCGGTTGAATATACATATACAATATATGATAACAGGTTGGGTCGGGTATAGCTTTGCTTGCACTCTGGCCATAACCCTCTTTTCCTTTTCTTCTTATTGTCGCTGTTTTAATGACATCTGTATGCGCGATTTAAATGTGATCCGATCCTGCCTTAGACTATCTGCTGGTATGCTTTAATTTAATTTTGTTTGGAATTTTCCTTTATCCATTTATGCTATAACGTTGCGACATTGATACGCAGACTCAGAAGTAGATGGCTACAGGGTTGATGTTGAGTTACTATATAATAATGGCTATTTTTTCCATTTTAGTTATCTCATGTTAGGGCCAAGGCTCACGGTGGTTTTCGACCGATATCTTTATTGAATTTAATTTAAATTTTTATTTGTGTTTATTGGACTAGTGGGGGTTTAATCAGGGGTTTATCTAGAGGGGGGTTGGAGTGGAGAGTGTCTTATTGGATCCATGACTCCAATGGGTAATGAGAGGAAGATGACCATCCTTAGTGGATGGGGCATAGGGAGGGGATTGGAGAGTGGGTATAGGAGGGTTAATAATAGGACGGGTGGGTTAGGGTTTAGAGTAGAAGGAGGGGGGGTTGTAACTGGGGTGGTATTGTTCTGTGTTTTATGTACTGTTGTCTTATATGTGTGTGATTGTTCCTCCTCTGAACTCCTGAGATTGACCGTCAGTGCCCGCCTGGATCAGCGCCTCGAGCCTCAGCCTGGCTGCACTGGTATGTTCTCTACGCATTTAGACAAATTCGACCATGGCTAAATTGAATATTTTAATTTGGAACGCAGGGGGTCTTAACGCCCCTCACAAGCGTGCCAGTGTCCTTTGGTTATTGAAGAGAAGAAATATTGACATTGCTCTCCTTAGTGAGACGCATTTATTGGTGGGTGATGTGTCAAGGCTGGCAAATCGACAATATCACGTTATCTCCTCATCCTCAGCCGATGATAAGACGAAAGGAGTCGTCATAGTTACAAGACGTAACCTTGATATCAAAGTCCTGGACGTGTGGTCGGACACGGAGGGAAGGATTACTATAGCAAAAGTTGAGTTCTCTCATAGGAAGATGGCAATAATAGCATTGTATGCCCCTAACACATTTGATTCAGCGTTCTACGATACAATCACGAAGAATATGTTGGAACTTACTGGATACGCTCTCATTGTGGGTGGCGATTTTAATGCGTGCTGGGATGCGGAGATGGATAGGTCCGGGTCCTCTGAAACAGGCGACCAAAAACGGTCCTCTAAGGCCCTCAGGATGTGGGCCCAGGACACGGGGCTCGCAGACCTATGGCGCATATCCAATCCCACCCTCAAGGATTACTCTCACCTGTCAGCCAGACACAAAACCTTCTCTCGAATAGACTATGCATTCGCGTCCCCTAATATGTTTGATAGTTTCGACATCTCATTGGTTCCCCTGGCTCTCTCGGACCACAAGGGGATTTTCCTTACGGCAACCTTTGGCACGCTCTCCACGAGAGCTCCCAGGTGGCGTTTTAACTCAACCTTATTAAAGAACGATGATTTCTGTTCTGAATTCAGGAGTAAACTAGCTGAATTCTTGCAGATCAACGTTGGCACGGTCGAAGAACCTAGGGTCCTGTGGAACGCATTGAAAGGATTTATCAGGGGTCATGTCACACTTTTCGCCTCCAATTTGCGTAAATCCCGGTCAAAAAAGCTAGAAGGACTGGAAACATTATATGCGGACCTATACGCATCCTTGCAAACTAACTATAGTGAACGACTAAACACACAACGTAAGATAGTCAAGAAAGAAATAAACTCCATACTTAAACAACAGTCTGAGTTCTTGATACATAGGACAAGACAAAATTACTACTTTCACGGCTCCAGGCCTAGCCATCTATTGGCAATGAAAATACGCTCGAATGATCATTTCTCGGATATCCCCTCGATCAAGACGAGACAGGGTACAGTCACTACTGATTCGAAAAAGATCAACGACACCTTTAAAGAGTTTTACTCACAGTTATATAGCTCAGAGGTTAATCTCGACGACTCTAAATTTGAATCGTTCATGGGCGGGCTTGAGATACCCCACATTTCTGAGGAAGAGGCCAAGGAACTGGGGAAACCGATCACTCTGATGGAACTAAGGGAGACGATTGCTGAAATGCAGAGGGGTAAGGCACCAGGCTGGGATGGTATTCCACCCGAGGTGTATTTAGCTTTCTGGGACCAACTGGGTCCATTGATGCTCGATATGATCAATTACGCTATCGAACAAGGGGAGTTCTCAAGAGATGTCAACATGGCATTGATTTCTTTACTTCTCAAGAAGGACAAAGATCCCAATGATTGTGGTAGCTATAGGCCCTTGAGTCTTCTCGGGGCCGATTTAAAAGTGTTTGCCAAGGTGCTGGCCCGCCGCCTGCAGAGATTTATGACGGTATTGGTACACTGCGATCAAACTGGTTTTATCCCGGGGCGCCTGGCTGCAGATAATCTTAGGAGGCTGTTGCATGTAGTCGATAACAGTAAAGACAATACAGCTCCGTCCACAGTTCTGTCTTTGGATGCCATGAAGGCGTTTGACAGACTTGAGTGGTCATATCTGTGGAAGGTACTTGAGGTTATGGGTCTTGGAAAGAGTTTTATTCATATGATTAAAGTCCTGTATGCCTCGCCGTCTGCGATGATACTGACAGGCAAAAACTGTTCCACACTTTTTCCAGTCTCCAGATCTTCTAGACAGGGTTGTCCTCTGAGCCCAGGACTGTTCGCGCTTTCCCTCGAACCATTGGCCCAATTTATTAGGCAATCGGAGGACATAGTCCCCATAATGGTCAATAATACTCCACACAAAATTTCTCTCTATGCGGATGACCTACTGATTTTTATGGACGACCCCTCCCGGTCGGCCACGAAATTACTGGGAATAATCGACGACTTTGGTAAAATGTCAGGCTTTAAGATTAACTGGAACAAATCAGCCTGCCTACCTCTTAATGAGCTGGCCAAGGCGGTGCGACTACCAGCTGATATCCCCATAGTGGAACATTTTAAATACTTGGGCATAGAGATATTCCCCACGCTGAATCAAACTACTAAGTACAACTTCACGGGTACTTATGATAAAATACGCCAGGATCTAGACAGGTGGTCGTCCCTTCCTAACTCCTTACAGGCCCGGGCTTCCATAATCAAAATGAACGTCCTGCCTAGGATAAATTTTGTTAGCTCAATGCTCCCCCTGCCCCCTCCAATAGACCACTGGCGCAAGGTACAATCGATGGTATCTAAGTTTATCTGGAATAACAAACGCCCGAGAATCAAAAGGGCTACTACTCAACGTAGAAAACAAGATGGGGGCCTCGCAATCCCTGATTTTAAGCTTTATTTCTGGTCCTTTTCACTGAGACCTCTGATGTGCTGGCTAGACCCTGTTGAGGCTGTATCTTGGCGCACCTTAGAAGCAGCGGCGGTTTCACCGCTAAGATTGCAGGATGTAGTGTACTCCACTGTCCCTATTTCGAAATGCCGACTGAGGTATGGACTGATCATAACTCACGTGATCCAAACGTGGCGTAATGTACAGAAGTCGTGTGGGGTTAAATGCCCATGGCACCTGGACTCTCCAATTTTTTATAATCAGCAACTACTTGTTGGGCATAAGCCGGTTAGTATTCCTCAATGGCAAAGGAGGGGAGTTCATACTCTGGAGGATATTTATGATACGAACGGCCTTCGGGCGTTTCAGGACTTAAGAGAATTTTATGATCTTCCCGGCGAGTCTTTCTTTCTTTACCTTCAACTAAGGTCAGCGCTGAGGGCGCATGGCGTGCCGTGGGCTCAAGCTTTGCAACCACACCCCTTCCTCAGGCTCATAGTGGACAGGACGACCTCCAGAGGGTTTGTCTCAGATCTTTATACGCTCTTAATTCAATCCACGTATAAAAATTTGTCATTAGATACAATCTGGTGTGGGGACATCCCGGAGTTGGACCCCGAGTTTGACTGGGATGATGTTTGGGCAAATGTGGCATTGTCTTCCCGCAACCCCAATCACCAGCAGATTAATTTTAATTATATTCATAGGACCTATCTTACACCTAGGAAGCTATTTGCTATGGGACTGGTATCTGACTCTCGGTGCACTTTGTGCTCTCAAAGGGCCGCTGGCACTTATATGCATATGTATTGGGATTGCCCACCAGTGGCCCGCTTCTGGAGGTCAATAACGGACAAACTTTCAGATCTGTGTGGCTTAACTATCCCATTCACAGCTGTTACGCTACTCCTGAACGATATAACGACACTACCTGCGTCCTTTCAACTAAAAAGGGTTGTCCTAGTGGGTGTCACAGCAGCGAAGAAGCTAATAGCAATGAGATGGAAAGAGCCTGAGAAGCTCACAGTGATTAACTGGTCCCTAACACTATTGGATGTGATTTATCTTGAGATATCCACGGCGCGGGTGATTGGGGTGGGACAGGCAGGTATTGACCTGTGGTTTGCAGCAGCCGAAAAGGTCAGGACCGCCGTGTGCGGCTGAGCGGGGTTGAGGTGCGTGTTCGGGGGAGTCCGGGGGTCTCGTGGGAGGGGGAGGAGGAAATGTCTTGTCTGTCTTGTCTTTTGTCTTGTCCTCTTGAGTTTAGCTGGGGATTTTATGGGGGGGCAGCTATTTAACTATTTCTTCACTGTTTGGTCACTTTTACACGGTCTCTGTGAGTCTATGGAACACCTCTACAGGTTTTTGTTTTTTTCATGAAGGTTCATTGCTCTGTTTTCGGGTCGTGTTCTCAAAAAGTGGTCCTTGTGGTGAATTAGAGATGTACGTTTTATTAATATAGGGTCACACGGCCGGGAATCGGGGCTGAACACTGGGAAAGACCATTTATTAGATAGTACCCCTTGGATTTAAAATTTTGAAGGTTGAACTCTGTTTTCTTTTCTCTTTGTCTGTATAAATTGTTATTCTGTATTATTATTGTTTTTGTTATTTTCTTGTGAAGTTCTATGTATTGTGATTGTGTTAATGTGTTGTCTTGTTTCATGTGAATAATAATAAAAAAAATGTGATCAAAAAAATATATATAGGCAATAAAATTAGATGAAAATAGAAATAGGAAAATATGAGGGGAGGAGTGTAGACGGTAAATAAGTGTTTATTTTTTACTCTTTACACGAGAGAACGTCCCTCGCTCCTCATACCTTTCTCTCTCTCTGGCTCCAGTGTTGGTGCTGGGCCTGCTGCCCCCGGCGGCGCTGGCGGTGTGGGCGTGTGCGCGCGCCTGTCCCCCTGCCTGCACGTGCACCCAGGAGAAGAGCTGCAGCGTGCTGTGTGACCGCTGGCGCTCCACGCTGGCTGCCTATTCTTTAATCCCAGCCGAAGAGTGCTGCCGAGTGCTTCCGCGTTTTCCCTGATTGGCCGCGACACGCCCCGCGGCAGCGGCCGCGGCATTATGCAGCCGTAATCCCTGCTGTTTTTCCATCGACGCTAAGCTCAACTCGTTCGCCGCCTTGCTGTGGAGCCTGCGGTGCGGTTGGTGACAAGTTCGAATCACTTCAATTTTTTTTTTTTTTTTTTTTTCGTTTATCATCTCTCGCTATAAACGTGCATTCTTTCGCTGGTTAAGTTTAGGCATTCTTTCGGAGTTGGTTAAGGTTAGGGTTAAGTTAAGGTTAGGCATTATTTCGGAGTTGGTTAAGGTTAGGGTTAAGTTAAGGTTAGGGTTAAGGTTAGGCATTATTTCGGAGTTGGTTAAGGTTAGGGTTTGTCTGTCTTTCTTGACGTGGAGGCAGCAGCCTATTTCCGCTCTACCACTCTGCCGCGCGCCGCGGTCACATGGGCGTCATGGCCAATCAGAGAAACGCGACGCACTCTTCGGCTGGGATTAATATAGACGCAGCCTGGCCAACCTGCCCAGGGAGTTCCCCTGCGAGGCCTCCTCCATCAACCTGGACAAGAACAGCCTGAAGTTCCTGTCGGAGAGGGCTTTTGGAACCCTACCCTCCCTCAGGACCCTCTCGCTGGGCCACAACAACATCTCCTTCATCACCCCTGGAGCCTTCAAGGTGCACCCCAACACACTACCGCCCCACAGGACCTCTGGAGTTTTATATTGTTATCAGGCCAGTGACATGATAGTCGTGATTCTGCTGTGGATGAGTCTTATTGTGACAACAAAATTAGTTAGAAGACATTAAGAGATGTATCCACCTGTCTGGCTTCATAGAACTAGTAGAGAACAAGGCGTCACAGTGTCACAGACGTGAAGCAATAGGGCAGATTGAAGTGGAGTGGCTAACTGAGTGAGTGAGTGAGTAACTGATAGATATTGTAGGTATATAAAAAAAAAAGTTAGGGCTGGGACTTTATCGCATTCATTTTGATTAATTAACTACAGAAAGAATTAAAAGTTAAAAAAAAAGTATGCATTTAATCGCATGATGATTTTTCTTTATTGTGTAAGAATGTTACCTTTCAAAGGAGACCAGACTCATAACGTATAATAAATCGCAAATAACTTTTTTTCTTAGTCTGTTTTGTTCATAAAAAATGTTAAAAGCTTGTTGAAAAGCTGTGTAGATAGTCAACACGTCTCTCTCCTGCAGGGTCTGCCCAACCTGGTGGAGCTGAGGATGGCACACAACGAGTACATCAGCTACCTCCACACGCGCACCTTCGCCACCCCGAGGAAGCTGGTGCGCCTGGACGTGTCCGACTAACATCTTCAACATTCCTGATCGCATTTTCCTGGAGCAAACGGCGCTCCGGGAGCTGCTCTGCTTCCAGAACAACATGCGCAGGATCCCCGGGGCGCTGAGGGGAATGGAGAACCTCACCCACGTCTACCTGGAGAGGAACAAGATCGAGGCCGTGGCCTACAACTCCCTGCTGGGCCTGGGGGGCCTCAAGTAGGTCACGCGGTGAATGGAATGTGGTCGGGAGGTCATATATTTCAATGGTCTTCCCTAGAAATCCTGAGAACAAAACGTGTCTCTCTCGCTTTATCGCTCTCTCTCTCGCTTTCTCTCTCTCTCTCTCTCTCTCTCTCTCTCTCTCTCTCTCTCTCTCTCTCTCTCTCTCTCTCTCTCTCTCTCTCTCTCTCTCTCTCTCAGTGCATGCTGGGAATGAGATTGGAGAGATTGGAGAGGTTGGAGATTGGAGGTGTAGTGAGTTTTTTTCTATCTTTATCTGTCTATTTTATTAATTTGTTTATGGGATATTGTATTATAGTGTTGTGTTGGGTTGCTGTGTGTTTTTGGTGTGTATAGGGTTAAGTGGGAGTGTTTTGTTTGTTTGGCAGTCGGCCAGGCTGTGTTGCTGGCTGACGTCAGACGCCAGTATGGAGTTTGCCAAAATGAGCAGGAAGCATGGTGTAAAGATTAATGCTTCTAATGTGTCCGTAGAGGATTGCAGCTTGGCAATAGGTAAAGTCGTTGGACATAAAAGTGTGAAATCAGCCGCAAGGATGAACGGTGGAGTTGTTATTTTCCTAGACTGTCTTGAGAAGGTGCACTCGGTTGTTGAATCAGGAATCAATATCGAGGATGTGTTTATTAAAGTGGAGCCTCTCTCCACACCAGGCAGAAGGATTAATATAAATAACATCCCGCCGTTCATAAGTGACGAAGTAGGCCTACTGATAAATCAACTTGCAAGATATGGGAGGATAATTTCCCCGATAAGAAAACTGTCATCTGGATGCAAATCTCCATTGTTAAAACATGTTGTGTCACATAGACGCCAAGTTTTAATGATTCTCGAGAACAACAGAGAAGAGATTGATTTGGTTTTAAAATTAAGAGTTGATGATTTTGATTACGTCGTTTTTGTGAACTCTGGAAACTCAAAATGTTTCAGATGCGGGGAAGAGGGACATTTAATCCGAGACTGTGTGAGGGAAGAGGGGAGAGGCGCACAATCTCAGCCTGCGCGCAGTGCAGCAGGGACAGTGATCCCAGTCGAAGCTGCGCATAGTGCAGGTGTAGAGAAGGGAGAACTCGGAGTGTGGCAGCGCAGAGCTGAGAGCAGTGACAACAACAGTGTCCCGATGCAGAGCACTGTCGGTAGTGATCCTTTGCAGGCCGTCGGCAGTGTAGACGGTGTCCCGCTGCAGACCGTCAGCAATGTAAACAGTGGCCCTTTGCAGACCGTCAGTAGCGCAGCAGATAGTATCCAGATGCAGGGCCACAGAACCGGTGTAGCAGGTACGGAGCAGAGCCTTGGTACAGAGGAGGGAGGAGTGAGGGAAGCTGCCCCCCCCTCAACTAGTGGCGACTGTGGGGTAACAGGGGGTGGTGCGGGTGGTGCAGGTACAGAGGAGGGAGGGGTGCGAGACGCTGTTCCCCCCTCAACCAGTGGTTGTGTAGGTAAGGAGGTGGGAATCAGAGATGCTGCCCCCCCTTCAACAAGTGGCGAGGTAACAGGGGAGAGCAGAGTTTTTTTTGTCCCCCCAAGCCCAACACCGCGTAGGGGTAAAAAAAGGAATAAAAAAAATATGACAAGTGAAGTAATAGGGGAAATTTGAATGTGGTGGACAATGTACACAGTCAGACAGTGGATGGCGTGGTGGGAAGTGATGGAGGGGTGGGCTCTCAGGATAAGGAAGGAGTGACAAGTTTGGTCAAAGAGAGTCAGGAGGGTGTAGAAGACACAGGTTCCTCTCAGTCCAGCATGGACGAGGATGAGGTTGAAAAGCAATGGGGTGAGATTGAAATACAATGGGGGGATGACATCTCAAGTGTTGAGGAAGATGAGTTCCCAAATGCTTCTCAAGTGTCTGATTCACAACGGAATTTTTTTTATGCAGTCAGGCAGATACAGAAGTTCCTGCACACAACAAAAAATTTGAGAAGTGTGCCGTTCCGATAATCTTCAGCTTCACGCCACTAATAATATTCCTAATTCTCTATGTCTTCATTTACCACTCGGGAAAATAGTTTGTTTGTTTAGGCACGTATTCCACTGTCTTGTGTTCTTTACTCACGGTGCCCGGTGTGGCGATAATGTCCCTCCGGTCTGAAGCTCCACTCGTTTCCACTCTGGAGGAAACACCGCAGTCGCCGCTATGAACTGGTTCCACTGGAGAAAAGGTAAAACACAAAAAGAGCCGTGTATCCTCGCAGCCCTGCGTCCTCTGCTAGCGTCCTCTCGACTCCCGTTTTCATTCCGCCATTGTTCGTCATTGATTCTCCTTTCAGTAGCGCCAGCACTTCCGGGCACCGCCCCCGTCACGCCAGCCAGCCAATCACCTCGCGCTCCCTCCAACGACGCTCCCCAGCTGCGTAAGAAGAAGAGGGCACACATGTGTAGCCTGTATAATGTTTACATACGCTACCCCCCCCTGGTGGTCCTGCACTCGCCTGCTGTAGCTGTCGTCTGCACAAAATCACCATCCTCCCAAGATGGCTCTCTCCGCTCCCGTCAGGACCTCCTGGACTCCACTCCGTCTAAACAAACAACAGGGACAGCATGGTGCAGTACAGCGACGGTACTTCACATATCATTTATCAGCTGATATTCACTTGCCTTTTCCATCAGCCAGGTATGCCTTTAGGTCCTCTTCCAGACCATCCCGGGACACGTCCTCCTCTTCGGCTCCCGCAGGTATAGACACCCCCCATACAGATACCCCTAGACCCCCACCCGCGACATTTCCCCCCCCCTATTTCGATGGCTGTCCCGGCCATCACAGCTGGACCAAGCGGATGGGGGGTTTGCCCAAGTTGCTGCGCCGGGATCGTCGAGGCGGTCTGGCTTCCAGGGGGACCACTGCAGGCCCGGCTTCGGCCCTTCCATTCCCTTGGCTGCTCCCTCCTTCCTCAGGATTGACAGGTACCTCCACCTCTCCAGGACCTCCTTCCTCAGGACCGACAGGTCCCCCACTTGACTCCAGGCGCCGGGATCGTCGAGGTGGTATCACCTCCAGGGGGACTACTGCAGCCTCGGCTGCCTCCAGCTGCACAGGTAATGGGGGTTCCTCCGCAGGTCTCGGTACAGCGGGGCCAAAGTGAAGCTCTGGGACCGGGAGGATGTAACCGCCCTGGCCGGTCGCTGGGAGCGGCAGGAAGGGGAAGTGGAGACCCTGGGTTTCAAGGGGGGCCCTACCTTCTGCCGGTCCCTCCAGCACTTCATCAGGGTATGAGGGCACCCCCGCTGGACAGGGCCGGTCAGTCCCTCTCCTCTCAGATCTAGGGCCGGATGGTCGGCAAGGGGGGATTCAGCCACTCGACGCACGTCCACTTCTACCACCCCAGGGCTGGTGTCCCTCAGAATCAGCTGGTTGGTCCCATGGATATCCTGCAGGGGGACCAAGGACACTGTGGCCAGGGAGCACCGCTGGGGGATCAGCACAGAGGAGAGGTGGGGGTTACAAATACGCAATGGCACCTTACCCCCCCGTACCCAGCTGATGGATCGAGCCACTCGCCAGCCACGCTCTCCTACCACCAGGTCAGTGTGGTCTTCCACTAACACCGGGCAGTCCAGGCGACTCATCCGTGGGCTAACCTCTGCCCATACCACGGTCTCCGACTCGGGAGGCACCAGGACAGGGGCCTGCCGCCGCAGTCTAGCTGTGCCGCTGGCCACATCAGCTGGGGGGGTGCTCTGTACCTGCTGACAGAGGTTAAACGCCTTTTCCCACACCCTCCGGGCCGTTGGAGGAACAGTGGAGGTGAAAGCTTCCCGCCCCGGGTGTCCCCCCTGAAATATGCCCTCCCAACATTCTGAGATAACGTTCATGCCCAACAACCCATATTCCGTACTAATACAATCATCGTTTACAATCACCACTCCCCGACCCAGTACCTCAATACCGCCGATGGTAAAGTCCAGAACCACGTAGCCCACAAATGGAATTTGTAGCCCATTAGCCGCTCGCAGGGTCAGCCAGGGTAGTCCTCCAGGCCCTTGGAACCCTTCGCCCCCGAAATGGCGCTGAAAGAATGATTTGCCAAACATAGTCACCTGTGAACCCGTGTCCAGCACACAGGGTATCTTCTTACCCCTAATCAGGACCTCTACCTCGGGACAGCGACCCACCATGGTTGGTCTCTGTAGGGCATCCGTCGTACCTTCTGAACCGGTCACTTGCCCTGTAGTGACCGGGACTGTTGAAAATCCGGGGGAAGTGTGGTCCTACGCGCGCAGTATCTCTCAATATGTCCCGCCTCCCCGCAGTTCTTGCAGATCGGCCGACCCTGTTCATCCCACTGGTAGTTTCGCGGCTCCCGGTTGTCAGGGCGTCGGCGCGGCCGTGCAGAGGGTCTAGCTGAAGGGCCTGGCTGTTCCCACCTCTGGGCTGACTTGGGTCCAGGTCCAGAACCCCACATCTGGCTCCGTATTTCCTCGGCAAAGGTGCTCCCCAGCAGTGTCACCTGGTCACGTAGTTCCCTCTGTAGCTCCACCCGTAGCGAGTCTTTCAGCTGTTGTAGGCCGCTCTGGGATACTGCTTCGACGCCGGGAGGTGGGATAGCTGGGGCAGCTCGGGTCTGGCAAGCCGCCGCCACCTCAGTGGATGCTCGTTCCTCCCGCTCAATGGAGCTCGCTTCCTGCCGAACCTCCTCAAAAGTTGCCTCTGGGTTCCGTCTCAGGTGGCGCAGGAGTTCGCGCTTGATAGGGCCTTCCCGGAGGCCTTTAGTGAACTGCGCCCTCAGCCTCTTATTTTCCTCCCCTGCCCCATCTGGGTCACTAACCCTCCATAGGTACAGGCACTCTCTAAGGCGCAGGGTGAACTCCTCTATCCCTTCCTTCTCCGCCTGCCTACAACAAAAAAAACCTTCTTGAAGGGTATCAGAAGACCTATGGTCTCCGTACTTTAGGGTTAACGCCCTGATTACTTCCTTAGGGGAAGCTTTAATAGTGGCTGAGAGGAGCATGGCTTCTCTATGTGCAGGGCCATCAAGGGAGCTAAACAGGAAATCTATTCCCTGTGGGGAGGGCAATGTCTGTGCTCGCAAAAAGGTCTCGACCTGGGTTAGCCATTGACTATATTTAGTGGTCCCCGGTTCTCCACTAAACTTAGGGACCCAATGCGACCCCAAGTACCAGGGCATCATGACTGCTCGCATCCCCGCTTCTCTAACATTCTCATCGACCATGTTTGCTGTGGACTATGGGGAAGTCCTACCGACTACGCCAAAATATGTCACCTGACCCCCACGGGAAGCATCCAGGTCTAAGGCTAAGGTGTGCACATGCACGGATACTCTTCCCACAGGGGCCAGCCGACCTACCACCATGAATCTCCCCAGGACCACAAACAGACACAGGAGAATGCGCCGAGAAACAGTAAGAAAGCTTTTATTGCATAAAAATAGATAGTTTAATACAAGGTTATATGTTGATATAAATAACTGGTCGGTTAGCCTATTTAAAAGAACCACGCCTCTTAAGCCTAGGGTAGTCTAAAAAGAGGAAGTGCTCCATGCCCCGTAAACCCACCCCCAGACTGTTACTCCCACCCACGTCACCTATCCCCACCCCTGAGACACTGCACACGTGAAGGCAAAAAGAGTCTACCCTGCACACGGGTCTATGACTTATCAAACGTCAACTTAGAATCACACTATACCACACGGTTCACTGCAAAACATCCTGAAATAAGCATCGATATCACACTATCCCTCGGGGAGCCACGGCAAATGCTTTAGGGAGAATATAGGTAGATAAATACACACTAAGTGTTCACACGGTAAATTAAGGGGGTTTGGATAGGATAGTGGGTGTTGTTCACCACTAGGGGTTATGACCAGGCCTAGAATATTCCTCCCATATCCTAACCTAGGTCTGGGGCAGTGGAAGCGCTGAGTTACAAACAATACAAAAAGAAAGGTTATTAATAACCGGGGCCCGAAGCTGAGGGCCGGAAGGACGTCACCTCCTTCCGCTCCCGTAGCCCCTCTCGGCTTCGGGCTAAAAACTGTTCGGTCTGTACTGGGGTGTTTTAGGCCCTCCAAGCACCAGGCGTGCAATAATGTCCTTCCGCCTGTAATGAAAGGCACAGTCAGTAAGAGCAAGGTTCCCCCCCCGTTCACGGGTTCGTCACAATGCACAATTGATTAGATATCCTCCATATGATTTGGAAAAGAGAGAGAAAAAGGTAGTTCACAGAGGATGGAGAATCCACAATACTAGGTTCCAGTCTTCGACAGTATTACTGGCTTTACTGTATGCCGTTCCGATAATCTTCAGCTTCACGCCACTAATAATATTCCTAATTCAAATGCAGTCACCGTTCTCTATGTCTTCATTTACCACTCGGGAAAATAGTTCGTTTGTTTAAGCACGTATTCCACTGTCTTGTGTTCTTTACTCACGGCGCCCGGTGTGGCGATAATGTCCCTCCGGTCTGAAGCTCCACTTGTTTCCACTCTGGAGGAAACACCGCAGTCGCCGCTATGAACTGGTTCCACTGGAGAAAAGGTAAAACACAAAAAGAGCTGTGTATCCTCGCAGCCCTGCGTCCTCTGCTAGCGTCCTCTCGACTCCCGTTTTCGTTCCGCCATTGTTCATCATTGATTCTCCTTTCAGTAGCGCCAGCACTTCCGGGCACCGCCCCCGTCACGCCAGCCAGCCAATCACCTCGCGCTCCCTCCAACGACGCTCCCCAGCTGCGTAAGAAGAAGAGGGCACACATGTGTAGCCTGTATAATGTTTACATACGCTACCCCCCCCTGGTGGTCCTGCACTCGCCTGCTGTAGCTGTCGTCTGCACAAAATCACCATCCTCCCAAGATGGCTCTCTCCACTCCCGTCAGGACCTCCTGGACTCCACTCCGTCTAAACAAACAACAGGGACAGCATGGTGCAGTACAGCGACGGTACTTCACATATCATTTATCAGCTGATATTCACTTGCCTTTTCCATCAGCCAGGTATGCCTTTAGGTCCTCTTCCAGACCATCCCGGGACACGTCCTCCTCTTTGGCTTCCGCAGGTATAGACACCCCCCATACAGATACCCCTAGACCCCCACCCGCGACAAGTGTCAAAGTGGACGATTTTTTTGAAGATTTAGAGATGTTTATTTTTTCAGCAAGGACTCAAATGAGGTTGAAGAACAATGGGGGGTACACTTCCCAGGAAGTTCTTAGACTGAGAAAAATTTTGCAGAAGCTCAGAAAACTGGATAATATAATGTTACCATGATAATGGAGCTTCTGATGTGTGGAGCCCGGCTGGACATTCGGGAAGGGAGTAGATCTGGGCTTGGACAGTGTCTGCAAGCAGTTGGGACAATGACACTGAAAGATGTTGTGAATGTAGCCGGGTCAGAGGAAGTGGCTTCTTTATTGGGGCTGAGGATGGCCTGTCACAACAGGGTCTGTCTGGACGATTGGACTGAAGCGCGGAGCATCGGGGAACAATACCTGTTGCAGGATTATTTCGGTGGAACGGAAGGTCCTGATGAAGGGGATCTTTTTTTCATGAGCTGGATAAAAACTGACACAAATGGACTGACGGGAGCCTTTTGGGTTGCTCATATGTTGTTCTTGATGACATATTTTTTTTTATCCACTTTTTCTCCCATTTTCTATATTTTTCTCCCATCCCAATTTCGTATCATCCAATTCAACCCTCCCCTGTCACGAACGCTGTTTCTTGCCTCCCACAAGCCGGCTGCAATGTGGACTAAGTCATACATAGCACGAGTCCCCTCCGGTACTTGAGGTAACAGCAGTCGCATCTTTTCACCTGCGCAGCTCGATCTCTCAGTGGCGAGGAGTAACGCGTGGGAGGCTCACGCTGCCCCCGACACTTCCTGATTCTACTGCGCAGGCGCACCAACCGACCTGTAGGAGTCGCTGTCCACAACGCCCGATCCCCACCCTTCAGTTTCCCACCCCCTAATACGGCCAATGTGTATTAGTATGAACGACCAGCTAAACTGAAAGCAATGTGGAGCGCTGGGCTCGAACAGGCGAGCCCAGCGTCTCCGCATTCGTGTCGAGCGCCTTGCCCACTACGCCACGTAGCTGCCCTTCTTGATGACATATTATGTGTTGAATGGAAGTATGGATACTTTTTTTTGTTTGGGTGGAGCTTCAATGTTTTTTTGTTGTGTTGCAGAAGGACAGGTGTATTTTAGCATTTTTTTTTGTGAGATCTCATGTGGTTTTAAGTGTGATGGGGACACATGTTGCCCGATATAATGTGTAGTTAGTTGTTTAATTGTATTGACATACACCAGGGTTAGAAATTAACGGGGGCTTAGGGCATAATGCCCTTGAAAATGGACAAAATGCCCTCGAAAATCAGTTAAGGGGGGCACTTAATGCTCCCGACAGTTTACTAATTATATATATATATTTATCCGGTAATGGAGCGTCTGTGTATCGTACGGTTCAGATGACGCGCAAATAAAAAAAATCATTTGGCGGAGCCGGTGTTCTGCACTGGCTGCAGGTAGCAGCAGCACTGCAGCCAGGTGCTAGTCAGTTTGTGTAAAAATGGCACGCACAATATAAATCAATCTTCATTACGACTTTAAAAACATAGCCATTAACATTACATAGGCCTACACACATCTTGCCATAGCGTTAGGAGTTTGTAAACACAACGCACGTTTTAACTATGGTAGCCCGACGCAGCCCGCAAGCTAATACTGTAGTCAATGAAATGTCACCGTAGCTACTAGCTACTGTAGCAGAGGAGGAAATGGGAGTCTGAGAGGCGGGGTGTTTAAAGACAATGATAGGCGTTTATTCAACATCCAAGAAGGTGTAGTAAATTCCCAAACATAGACTCATGATTAACTAATGTGTGGAAATATTTAGGCCTCAAAACAATAAGAAATATGAATGTGTGTGTGGTTACAGAGACGTGATTGCCATTGTAGGCCACACAGGTCGATTTACACATGACGTGAGTGGTCAAATGATTCTATCTATGACCGCAACCCAAGGACCATCTGCTATGGCCGGGGACAATGGGCTCTGTAAAGATCAAACAAAGACAAAAGGTCATGTAGACATGTTATCTCGCTGAAGTTTCCTGTCACACACACAGTGAAGTGTTATCAGCTGCTTACGGCCTGGGGACACAGACAGACACACACACATAATCACACACACACATTTTCGAATACACATCCACACACACACACTCACACACACAGAGACACACACATAGTCACACACACACACACACACATACACACACACACTCTCACACACTCACACACACACACACATACACACACACACACACACACACACACACACACACACACACACATTCACACATACACATACACACACACACACACACACCCAGAAGATCTCCAAGTTAACTATTTCCTGGTATATTGTTAAAATAGTAATTTGAATCATTGAAGTAAGTTAAAATATAATTAGGTTTGGTCATACCTAAATGTCTACAATTAGTTAATGTGTCTGTGCTATTTTCATTTAGCTATATGGTATTGAAATGTATTCTATTAAGCTAACAGAATTTGTAGATTTGTTAGATATATGTTCTAAAAGTCAAACAGACTTAGTAATAAAGAAATATATCTGTGTTTAGGTAATCAATATATCTTGAGGTACATCAAAGTACTAACAAGTCAAGTAATGTGTTTAAGTAAAAGATATAAGGAAATGAAAATGATGCAATGTTTAAACTTTGATTAAGGTAGAGGGTTAAAGACAGCCTCTTTTTGCAGTAACTGTGAAGAGGGTTTGGCCTATAAGCCAAACCCCTATTTTCAAAATGCCAGCTTAACCGGCTTGTGATTGGAGCAATTAATGTGATGATGTCATCAACTCCGAGACACGGCCTGGGCTATAATAATGGGTGTGTGATGTGGGGAGAGGAACTCAAGGAGAACAACAGAAGAACTCTGAACCAAAAACCCACACAGGACAAGACCTCTCTCACCATCTCCACCATCAACACCAAGGGAGGCCAAGGCAGAACGAGAACAAAAGGACTTTTTGGAGGGAAAACCAACTTCTTTGTTTTGTCAGCCAAGACAACACAAAGACCAGCAACAACTTATCAATTATCATTCTTTATACTGTAATATTAGGCTGGTTGTATCATCTTACGGCATAGTGTTTGTGATCAACAACCATAGCATCTTCTTATTATAATTTGTATACATTCTTAAACTTTGATTAAACAACTGTTAAACTATCTTTCCTCCTAAATTCCTTCTGCCTGCACGCCTGCTCAGTCAGTTTGAAGAGAAGTGATTCCCAGCTTTAAGGTATTTAATCACAACGCAGAGTACTAAGGCAACCCGGTTCTGAAGCAGAGCAGAACCGAAACAGCCTGGGAATCCACTTCAAAGGCTAACATACAACTGTGTTTTACTAACTCCAACCGGGACTATTGCCGCTTTTCCACTGCATGTTGATGTTATCATAGATATAACTCCTCCTAACGTTACCGGAGCTGGTGGTCCGTGACGCTAAAATGTCCGTGGGGACCCGGCGCCAACCCATAGATAGTTCCAACTCACCGAATTACGTAATCCACCACAGTTGCACTCAATATTTAAATAATGTTAGTCTAAATAAATGTAGACAGAAACATAATAATTTCAAGCAGAAAACGAATCTTTCCATTAAGAACTGACAATCAGGGAATTTAAACATGGTTGACATTGTTTTTGTGTGTTTATATTAAAGAAAGGAAAGTCTAGTGCTGATGAGAATTATGTAAATAAATGTTTTTCTAAAATCAAAAAAATCTCTCTCTCTCTCTCGCTTTCTCTCTCTCTCTCTCTCTCTCTCTCTCTCTCTCTCTCTCTCTCTCTCTCTCTCTCTCTATCTCTCTCTCTCTCTCTCGCGTTATCTTAGTCTTTACTACACCAGTTAGACTTAGACCATTAGTTTAGTGTCATGTCAGCAACACATCTGCCAAGGGATGGAAGTTGATATGACGGTTGTCGAGATATGCGTGCCACAGACAAACACGCATTTTCTTCCTTTATAGTCAGATGCTCCTGCAGTATAAATGTAAATACCCGCCCTTAATTATCGATTTCCATAAATTTTTCATTAATCTAGCCTCACGTTACCAGTGGGGATCTGTCTGAACTCTAACAGGAAAAATACCGCCCCCTATTGTCTCTCCGGATGGTACTGCACCCCTTTGGATTGGATTGAATGAAAAGCATGGAGAAAAAAAAGTCCTGCTTCCACATTTTACTTGTCAGACAAGTAACCGGAGACGGTCCAAGTAATCGCCCACCACCAGAACAGCGGAGAATGTTTCCAGTACCCAGCGTTGGATCAATAAACGCGATCGATATTTGGAATGGCGATCAGGAATTGGAATAATCTTTTTGGAGAACATCTGATCTGAGGTAAGGAATCTATTTTACCAGTCTTGGGATAATCAGAGCTATTTTCACCTATATATCAGCGTGTGTCTGTGTGTGTGTGCGATCAGGAAATAAGATAATCGATTTTTCAGCGTGCATAAGTACACATATACTATTGATAATCTAGCGTTTATTTGAAAACTATTCATAAATAGGCCGAAAAATTACAACGTGTTTTGTGTATTCCAGTAAAGGGCGTTTATCACAGAATCTTTATTTTGTTTTGGAACTTTAAAAAAACTAGAGTTTTTCAAAATGGTATAAAACGGAAATGAACCGATTAAAAAACGATCCGTTTCGACAATGTTGACTGCAAACAAGTCATTGATAAGCGACGGCCATATTAGACACATAGCCATAAGCTAAGATATAGTTTATGCGTTCGCAAATATGAGAGCTCTGTCATTGAAGTGGGTGGTGGCACGCAACGGGGTTCCGGGGCACCGGACCCGTGGCACTCAAAGTGTTAACAACAACAAACATGTTAAAACATTAAAATGCAAGTTGAATAAACATCCAAATTCATCATCAATCAACATAAAACATTAATCAACAACAACCAACGGAAATTAGCCTATGGCTATAATTGGGTACATTTACACCTGATGTAATTACATTTTTGTGTGTCCATTAACTAACACTTTGGCTGCCGGAAAACGCCTAAACACGTCATTCCCGGCCATGCTCAAGTTGCCGAAGACGCTTTACAGCGTCTTTAATATCAATATTTCAAAAATCTGGGATCGGATTCATATTTCCCCTCCGCTGGCCTGAGATCCACCAGGAGGACCCACTGAGCTCTCTGGCGGTTCAGGAGCGCCATCTGGTGGCCGATCGGCGCAATCGCTTAACAGGAAGTGCTATGGAGATTGTGCTGGTCGGCCGTATTACTTCCGGGCACTAGCTATAGGTTCCGGGACTCGATCTCGACACACTACATAGCGATCGATTGCCAATAACTCGATAAACAACATGATTTGGACGTATATACCATTATACAAGCTGGAGATGGACCGGGTAAATCGACATCCCATAATGGTAAAATTTCTACTCTACGATGATCGCCCAACGGCGCGCGGAGACTGGGGTGAGTTTTAGCGTGTAAAGTTACCGTCTTCGATACTAACTGCTATTATCAACATTTGACCCACATTAGATGATTGGTATAACGCTGCCCACGGAATTATAAACGCCCCCTAGCCCATCCGGTCAACATCAGATGACGTGTAGTAACTTCTAGAAGTACGTCTAGTTGGAATTTTTTATATCGCGCTGATTGCCATAAAACTTTATTGCATCATCAATATAATGTATTTGGGGCTATAGATCACGTTCTGGAGAAAGCTGCAGAAAGAGATGAAAACATACTTATACATTAGACCATACTTTACTATGAATATGTGAATGAAAAAGTTTAACGTTGCTACACAATGAACAATACATATAGGACTTTGAATGGGCCCTAATAATGGCAATGTAGCAATATAATTTAAAAAGTTATAGCCCTGCAAAGAAGGGGACTTTCTCTATAGACAAATAGAGCCGGCAACCTACGGTTGATAATGAATTTAACCCATGGCAGCCAAAGTGTTAATGTACTGTGTCCCCCTTGAACAAATAAATAAAAATCAAATCAAGTCCAATTCAGGTATTACCTCATTCTGCACAATGTTAGAAAATGGAGGACTTGTGAGCTTTCAAACCTTGAAAGATACATACGGTTTGGAAAAATACAACTTTTTCAGATACCTACAGCTACGCCAGTACTTTCTAAAAGAGGTAAAGGTGTCTGAGTCCAATACCCCAATAGTGTTATTATATTCATTCAGGCATACAAAAACAAGATGAGTAAAACTGTGTCTAAATTATATAATAGCTTTGTTCAGGCCAGAACTAACTCCACAAGTTACATTAGAACAAATTGGGAAAATGAATCAAACATTGAAATAACTGAAGACGAATGGGAAAACATGTGCAGAACTAAATGTAGCTCGACTAAATCAAAAACATGGAGAGAATTCTGCTGGAAAAACTTGACCAGATTCTTCATAACCCCCAAAATCAAATCCCAACAAGTAGGCATAGAGCAACCATGTTGGAGACAGTGCGGCCAGAGGGAGGCAAACCACTCTCATATCTTTTGGAATTGTCCAGGTATTCAACGTTATTGGCAAGATGTTCACTCCACCATGCAGGATATATTGAGTTTTAAGATACCGGAGACCTTCTCCTATTTGTACCTGGGTAACTTACCTGAGGAATTAGTAGGAGGAGACAGATATTTGATTAAAATATTTTTAGCAGCAAGTAAGAAAGCGATCACGCGTCTCTGGTATCACCAAGAACCTCCAACAAAATACAAATGGATCAAGGCCATTATAGGTGAAATATACACAATGGAAAGACTTGTTCAATAAACTACTGAAGATGATATCAGCAGCTTATATTCTTTCAGGACATGTCAGTATCTACTCAGATTCCTGTGTACGTTGAGGCTAAAGATGTCAAGTCACCACATACTGGACCCTGATAGGTTTGACCTATTAGTGACATCACACATGTAACTCAGATTTCAGGAAAGTACAGAGAAGCTCTCTCTCTCCAAGAATGTGAAAAAGGTGCTCTGGTGACAAGTTCTACACAAATAACAATCTGTATAGTCAAAGTCACACCTCCAAGAGGAGTTAACCATAAATAACTATCTGTATAGTCAAAGTCACACCTCCAAGAGGAGTTAACCATAAATAACAATCTGTATAGTCAAAGTCACACCTCAAAGAGGAGTTAACCATAAATAACGTAAGGTTATGTATATAACCAAGTTCTATGAATTATGGTGACGCTCAGCATCATTCTGCACGCACTTCACTTCGTGCACGAGCACTGAATAAAAATTCCACAATGTACCTTTACATCCCAACATTTGTCTGGCCACACCCCTATCCGCTTACCTTCATAAGCAGGTGTGTGGTCACCTACTCGCCTCCTTCCCAAACTTTCACCACAAGGCGAGATCAAGGGCCGCAGTGGCGTCCTGATGCTGAGCGTCACCATAATTCATAGAACTTGGTTATATACATAACCTTACGTTCTATTTCATTATGGCTTCCGCTCAGCATCATTCTGCACAAGAGGAGCTGAGCGGGAGCCAAAGCTCGACAAATGTACCCCGCTGAGGCCCCCCACAACCATCAGACCGGGGAGGACCGAGCCCCCCGACCCTCCCTAATGGAGGATACCCTCCCTATTGGAGGCTTACGGGAGGGAGACGGATCCGACCGTGCAAAGAGGAACTCAAGCAACTCAACGCACAGGGTGAGCAGACCGTGGCTTGACCCCACGACTACGCACACGCACAACCTGCATGCCACCAGGGAACGAACGGATGGAACAACCCTCGTTACTGCCCCCAAAATCACGGGGTCAAGAGCAAACCCAACCCCGTGGCAAGGCCGTAGCAGCGGAGCGCGAAGGAAGACCCAGACCCACTGAAGGGACTGGATCCCCTGGAAAAAAGGGGGCCCGGAGAGGTCAATGACGCCAGGCATCAAGACCCCACCAGGCGGTCACTTAGTGACACCGCCCCCCACATCGCCAGCATATTCGGATAGAGCCCCTCCAAGAGCGGGCCCTTACCCCCCAATAGTACACCGCCTGGCACACTGACCCTGCAGAACAGGCAGTCAGCATGGCCATAAAGCACTCAAAAAAGGTTAACCAACGGAAGCAGGCAGCGCACCGGGGAAACCAGGCAGCAGGCTGGAGACCTGAGCCTGGAGCACTGCGGACGAGACAGGCGCCAAAGGAGTCAACTGAAAAACAGCCCCCCCGGCGGAAGGGGCGTATGCTGGCGTTGTTGAGCACCATGACAAAGCCTCCATTAAAAAAAACCCACCCAGAGGGGTCGAGGCAGAGAAGGCTGACACGATTGGCAGACGTCATGAACGTGCAGGGGCACACTCAACCGGGTAACCCGGGAGTTGACTCTGCTCCAACACACCAGGGAATCAACCACCCTCTCGGTACACAGACGGTGGTTGTTCCTATAACCCCTCAAGAAAAAACTCCAAAACACACCTGCGGGTATACACTGGCTATACCGCAGTACAAGTGTTTCAGTTTCCAAAAAAGGGTTATTCCAGGCCTACGGGTCGACGAAACATTACTTCGGACCGGGCCCGGCGGCTCGGGAAGCACACAGGGTTACCAGAGGAGGTCCAAAAGACCACCCCAACAGCCCCCTCTTCGCCACGCGTGAGAGAGGAGCGAAAATAATGGATAACCAGCCCTAAGCTCACTGCACTTGGTATTCCCAGGCGGTCTCCCATCCAAGTACTAACCAGGACCGAACCTGCTTAGCTTCCGAGATCGGACGAGATCGGGCGCGTTCAGGTTGGTATGGCCGTAAGCCATTACGATAGAGCAGAGTACAACATGTACCCAACAAAGGGTCTCCATAACGCCTAATCCTGTGACACCCGGGCCGACCCGGCATTTTTCCCCCCGAAAAAAGCACAAGTCCCTCAGGGTACCAGAACAGCAGATCTGCATCCCCGGCGGACAACGGGTTGAACTGACCTGGACCAGCGTGACCAGAACCAGTCCCGTGCCCTAACCACGCCGACATGCCCACTCCAGAAGAGGGGGTAGGTATGCGTGTCGATCTAAAACATGAAAAGAGGGCGCCACCCAGACGGTCCCATTCGTACCGCGCTCAGTGGCCCACCCCAAGGGCGTGAGACCCCTCTACCTATGTTCTGATCTATTCCGTTAACATCCCCCAGACATGAACGAGAATTCACCGAGACAACCTAGTAAACTGGCGCTCGGAAGAGACAAAACTCTATAAAAACGCTGTTTTAATAACGAGCAACCAAGGCGCACATAGCCCCTGCGTGAACACCCCGAGCCAGCACTATGTACGCGTCGAGACCCAAACACATCAATGGATAGTCTAGCAAGACACCAGACATTGTTCCTCCAAGTCGTCTGGGAGAACGACACGGAGCCGTCGTGCTTTATGTCCCTTCCTCTTTTTATTTAAAAAAGAAAGAAACACAGACTGACATGAATCCCACGTGACGCAGCTGAGGGTAAACATTTTTACATTTTTACATCCCGCCACCCTCGCCACAGGGAGGAGACGGAAATCCCCAGAGAGACTTCCCACGCGAGCTGTACAGATTGAAAAGTATATATTGCAACATTGAGCTATGTAACACTTGAGTTTAGGGCTCTCCGAGGAGGAGGCACTGAACCAATACACACTCAATAATCGAATTGAATCGAATACACACACAATAGAGCAGAACTCCTTTTTTGAAGTTCTACTCACCTTGACAATCTGAGGAGGAGGCTCTGTACTCTGAGGAGGCTCCCTCACTGGGAAGGAGAGTCCGAACTCACAGAAGGCACTTCTCTCTGAGGAGGAGCTTCGTGAGGAGGAGCTCTGACAACTCCCTGAAACAGATCCATAACATGGACCTGAACAACCCACGGAAGTCCTACCACTAGAGACGCGCTCAGTGACGTACTCTATGGCGGGGGAATTTCCGCGGTGCACACGCCCAATCTTCCAGGGCGTGGGACCAGGAAACCCCCCCCCCCCTTACCCTGTAACGTGCCGAACAGAAACGTGACAGGAACCTTGAAGGACAGGTGGTTTTAACCCCTGACCAACAGAAAAAGGGGAGGAAAGGATTACCAGTTCACCCCTTTACGACCCCTCACCCATGATACGATGTAATGACAAATAGAGTTTTATTAAGGAAAAAACACAGAACAGAGAGGGCCCCTTTAAGAGCCCCGGTCCAGACTTACACATGTGCTTCTGTGGGCCAAACCTAACCCAGTTGTAGATCACAAGACACACACAACCCTTCATCACAACAAAAAATGGCAAAAGTACACTCTTGCTACAGAGGAACGCTGTTTTTCATAACGAGAGAAGACAGAAGTCTTCGATTATGTATTGGCCACAGGCCTTGCTAAGCACATATGATAAGTGACCAACAACCTTTTCTCTAGGAAAAAATAGTTTCTCAAGCAGAAAGCACAACCCCAGCAATTAAGCTGAGGGTTACTTCGTATCCCCACAAACACAGTGACACAATATATTGTAACCAAACATGTCTGAGAGGAGGGGGGGAAGCCCCAGGGAACCGGGGGGACACCCCTCCCATCTTACCCTTGATACGACCCAGGCGAACAGGCACCTCTGTTAATGTGTGAACATACTGTTCATTGTCATCACAGGCCGAGAAAAAGATTCATTCCTCAATCACATGTCACTAAGCATAGCTTTACAGGTTTAAATAACCCTCTTAGTTGTGAGTTCACCCACGGTACAAGTACAACGTTACATGAACACACATGTTCTCATCACAACCAAACCAGTTCATTTTTACACACGTAAAAAACAACGCCGATTTACTACAGAGAAAAGCTATACCAGTGACGAGACAATTCACACACAACACGCGTCGTATCCTCAATGTATTGCAGCAACACATGTTTTGGAAACATCGTTATTACAAAACATTTAGAAGGGAAGAAAAGAAGAAGTGTTTAAAGTCCGGTCGGGACTCCTACCTTCACCCAGAACGCCGGCCGAAAGAACAGCAACACTGGTTAACGGGAGACTGGGTTGAACCCAGCACCTCCTGCGCCGGTGACGAGGGTATGTCCGCAACGCCACCCAGCCGCCGTTCTCCATATTGACGAAGTCCTCGCTGGCACTGGCAACCGGGTGTAGGGTCGACTAACATCCTCTGTCAAAGATGACGTCGTAGTCAGAGTGTTTTAAGGCATGTTATAGTCACAGTATCGTTTCAACAGTGTAGCATTAAGCGGGTGGCTACGTGGCGTAGTGGGCAAGGCGCTCGCCACGAATGCGGAGACGCTGGGCTCGCCTGTTCGAGCCCAGCGCTCCACATTGCTTTCAGTTTAGCTGGTCGTTCATACTAATACACATTGGCCGTATTAGGGGGTGGGAAACTGATGGGTGGGGATCGGGCGTTGTGGACAGCGACTCCTACAGGTCGGTTGGTGCGCCTGCGCAGTAGAATCAGGAAGTGTCGGGGGCAGCGTGAGCCTCCCACGCGTTACTCCTCGCCACTGAGAGATCGAGCTGCGCAGGTGAAAAGATGCGACTGCTGTTACCTCAAGTACCGGAGGGGACTTGTGCTATGTATGACTTAGTCCACATTGCAGCCGGCTTGTGGGAGGCAAGAAACAGCGTTCATGACAGGGGAGGGTTGAATTGGATGATGCAAAATTGGGATGGGAGAAAATATAGAAAATGGGAGAAAAAGTGGATAAAAAAAAAAAAAAAAAAAACAGTGTAGCATTAAGCTAACAGCCGTCCGACTGATAGCAACAAGCTAACGTTTACTAGCCTGGTAAACACAGCGAGCTAGCGCCGCAGCTAACAGCTGACTGGCTAACACAGT
The DNA here is from genome assembly GCF_963971535.1 of Notolepis coatsorum. NCBI lineage: Eukaryota > Metazoa > Chordata > Actinopteri > Aulopiformes > Paralepididae > Notolepis > Notolepis coatsorum. The sequence goes on from NC_140167.1 coordinate 182,025,044, forward strand.
AGGCCACAAACTAGCACGCCAGCTAAGCAGCTATCACCTGAACTGTACACAACAACATAACAAGCCACACTTCAGACAGGCCGCTGTCCAAGTCCCTCCCCATCCTAAGAGGGAAGAGAAAAAGAATGTCAAACACAGTTTTCAACAGTGATTTACCAGACATACAGCGGAGCCAGCACAATTCACATTTCGGGCTGCAGCCGACTTTGAGCATGGAACACCCGATAAAGAAGATCCTATGCCCACATTTCCTCGTTAGGGCGTACTTTCACTTTTATGTGAAAGATGGGGCCTGCACGGGACAGAGAAGCATCCGCTCGTCCAGAGAATCCTGGGTTCACCAGGTCCTGGTCGCGGCCCACTAGATTGACCATCATGGGCGTCAGACCAAGATCCTCCGACCGCCGTTTAAGAAGCCGAGCAGAGGACCCCAGTCTGGAGTCAGCGTTTCGTAAAATTGTCAGCTAACCCCCACAGCATCAACAACAACCAGAGCTCGCAAGCAAAACAGTATGTACCCCACCCTGGAAGCAACCGCTTTCTCACAACAGTCGGTGCTTCCCACAGTCCAGCTGTATGGCCGGAGGGCCAAACCCATCCAGCCGCAGCAAGGAGGACTGTAGTTGGGGAGCATGTCAGCGGCGTGAGCTCCTAATACGAAAAAGCCGTTGAAGGTCAGAATGATCATCATCTTCCAGACACTCCAGTGACGAAGACAATATCGCCGTAAATAGTGAGAGAGAAAATAAAGATATGATGTCAACGTATCTTCCCGTTCTTTTGTTTTCCAACTTTCTTCTACTAACAACCTCGTCAAGTGGGGATCTACCGAAGGCACTTCCTTGTGGTGAAAGTGAAGAAGGAGGAGAGTAGGTGACCACACACCTGCTTATGAAGGTAAGCGGATAGGGGTGTGGCCAGACGAATGTTGGGATGTAAAGGTACATTGTGGAATTTTTATTCAGTGCTCGTGCATGAAGTGAAGTGCGTGCAGAATGATGCTGAGCGGAAGCCATAATGAAATAGAACAATCTGTATAGTCAAAGCCACGCCTCCAAAATGAGTTTTGGAGCAATTCCATGAAAATGTCAACCTCACCATGAAAAAGAAAGTTATAAAAAATCAAGTCCAATTCACTGGTTCAGAGAAATGGTATCTCCCTCTGTTATCCATGTGAGGATTGAGGTGTTCACGAATCTGATCAAAACTGACCCAGGACATGTCCTCTTTGGTTGGAAGTGCAAAGACCAGGCCCGATTTGTAATTTTTTCTGAGAAATTGAATTTCAGCCCCTGTGTTGTCTTGCTGGGTGACCAATCCTACAAATTGCCTGTTCGTTTTGTTTGTTGTCTCAAACTCAACGAGGAGACAATCCCCTGTCTTGATGGTAGGTGGGTGACAGTTGACCTTGTCAGAGGATACAGGTGGTGGACGTCTGGCCTCTTCAATGTGACTACTGGCTTGTGTGCACGAGACAGCTGGGGGTCTGGCTGTTGACAAGAGAGAGGTGGTCTTGTCAGAGGAGACGGGTGGTCTGGCCAATTCAGAGGAGGAGAGAAAAGTGTGATGGTATGATGTATCAGCGATGGAGTACATCTTGTGTTTGATCTTCCCCCATGATACAACCTCGATGTGATGCACTCCCTGTGTGCCATGAAGCGTGGGGACATCTTCCCACTTGGCCTCCAGCTCCTGTTTCTCACTGAAGCTCTTGATCTCCTCAGGTGTCACCTCGTCAACAGATATGTTTGGGCACCTCTGCCCAGCGACTCTGGCGAAGTCGGCAGCAGTGTTGACAACTCCCGCCTGTCTGCTGACCACGGCTGTGCTGACTGCTCGCTTGACCGTGCCTCCTACTCCGTCAATGGCTCCCTTGCCATGGCTGGTGGCAAAAAAGTGCCACTCAACGTGGAGGTTGGGGAACATTTCCCGGAAACTTGACGATAAAAAGGCCCACAAAAATTTGTTTTTTAACTGGGAGGCAGCTCCATCGCTGAATATGTGCAGCTGTGTCATGTGGGGATGTTTTCTCCTGATGTTTTCTACAATCTTTCCCATAAAGGTTGCCACAGCCTTCTTGTCGTGGTCCAGGCTGTCACTCACCACCACATAGGACAAGGGGTCAGCGTCAGACCAGGCAACGGAGGTGAAGATGGAGATCTGCTTCTGATTCCAGTGGGCATACTGGATCTCATCCTGGTACGCCGCCGTGTAGTTCTCGGCGAAGTCCACTTGCAGAACCACAGAATCTCCATCTGCTTGGGCGGTCGCCTTCTTCTCCTCAAATGCAGCACTTGTTTTCTTTTTAAGAAGCAGTGCTTCAGAAATTGTAGTGCACTGCTCGTGAGAAGACGAAGTACATCTCCTAGTACCCCAGTCTTCTGGACCTTCATTTGCACTCCACCGACCGTCTCCCAGGCATACCAGGTGGTCTTCAGTTGTTTATCCTCATCTGGTATGTGGTCCACAATACTGTTCCGGAACAGTTTTGTATCTCTGCACTCCTCGCAAGTGTTCAGCATGCATTGTGGCTCATCAGTGCTGCAAACCACGGAACTGACAAATTCTGTCGAGCTCTTAAAGACTTTGCGAGGAACATGGCGCAACACACATTCCAGGAGAAGGGTAGTGTTTGCATGGTACCTACACAGACACACGTTCCTTGGCGTTTCTGAACAGAGACAGACATGTGGCCGGAGTTCAGCAAACTTGGATTTGCCAATGACAATGTCAGGATTGTCCTCCTTAAAACAGCGGTAAGCCTCCATAAGGGACATGGACATTTTGTTTTTTAACCCTCTTCTTGACTCCTCCCTCTCTTATGGTCACTGCATCCTTCATTCCTGGGGCCTGCCTTGAAATGTCGTCCCTGGAATAATACTCATTTACTTTCTGTTTGGTTTCATTTGAGATTTCTGTGTTTTTTGGGGTGGTTTTTCTTTTTTTTTTAACTTAAATTTTTATTAACATTTATAGACAAACAACACTTACACAAAAATGGATCCCATAACACAATATGAAAGAATGCAGTGAACATAAATGGTTACATGAATAGCATTGTTGGTTATATGTTTCCACTACAGTTGTTTTTCCAGGCACTTAATACAAAGACTGATTGTATACCGCCCTTGAACAGGTATAGACAAATTTAATACCTACTCAAAAGGATTAGGTACTGACTAAGGCAAATATGTATGGTATGGGTCCAGTGACCCTCCTTGAATTTCCTTCTTCTCTTATCCTTCGCCCTTTCTATTTCTTTTATACTAAATTTCTCTTTGCCTTTTGATTCACCCATTTACAAACCACATCTTCCTTGATTATTAGTACAACATTGTTAAACAGACATAAATAATAAAGTACAAAATAAGTCAAAAGTGTGTGATATGGGTTCAGAGACCCTCCTTGAACCTCTTTCCTCCTTTACCCTTCGCCCTCTTGTGATGCATTTGGTTCTTCCTCTGTGATGTCGTTTTCGTTCCCCTTGTAATCCTCCCACTTTCCCCATCTTTCTCCAAATTTCTCTTCCTGTAACCTCAGCATGTGTGTTATCCTCTCCATATCCTGTATCTCCTCCACTATTCCTACCCATTGTGCTATTGTCGGTGGGTCTTCTTTGTACCACAGTTTTGTTATTGCTTTTCTGGCCGCTATCAACATTATCTTTATTAAATATTTGTCCCCCCCTTGTATTCCCTCGTGTGTCAGGTCTCCTAAGTAAAGCACCAGTCCTGTTTGTGGTAACCCGTATCCTAATATTCTGATCATTGCCTCCCCTATCTCCTCCCAATACCCCTTCAGCTTCTGACATCCCCAGAATATGTGCGTGTGATTTGCCCCCTCCTTCCCACACATCCTCCAGCATGCTCTTTGTGTTGGTGCATATTTTCCCTTCAGCTCTGGGGTTATAAAGAATCTGATTATGTTTTTCCATCCAAACTCTTTCCATATCCTCGATCCTGTTGTTGAATGTTGCACCTCGCATATGTTCCCCCATTCCTTCCCTGTTATTCCTATCTCTAGTTCTCTCTCCCATTTCTCCCTTATATAATCGGTCGTGTGTCCCTTGCTGGTCATTATAGCCCGGTACAGTGCTGATATTACCCTTCCTTTCCCTCCTTCGTATGCCCTTACTATCATCCTAATTATTCCATTCTGTTCTTCTTCCTTGTCCCCTCTTATTTCTTTATTATAGTAATCTCTAATCTGTAGATATCTGAAGTGGTCCTTGTTTCTAGTCCAAATTTCTCCTTTAATTTTTGTAGTGTTTGCATTTCCCCCTTCTCTATCATTTTGCATATTGCTGTTGCCCCCCCCCTCTCCCACCTTCTGAATCCATGGTCCAGCCTCCCTGGTTTGAATCTCTTGTCATGTGCTATTCATCTCAGAACCCCTGACTGCTTCTTTAATTTGTGTGTTTTTACTACTCTGTTCCATATGGTCAAGGTGCATTTGGTGATAGGATCTAACAGTCCCTCTTTTTCTTTGAACAGTTCCCTATCTCCCACCAGAGCTTGTACCTTGTATCCCTCCCCTTCTTTTTCAATGTCTTTCCATCTTGCCTCATATTTATCGTTACACCAGCACGTCACTGCTCTCAGTTGCGCTGCATAATAATAATCTTGTAGGCTGGGTACTGCCATCCCTCCCTCTTCCTTTGGTAGTTGTAGTGTTTTATATCTGACCCATGGTCTTCTCCCCGCCCATATGAACCTCGATATCAGTCTGTCCCACTCCCTGAATTGATTCTGTGGTATTTGTATCGGTAGTGACTGGAACAGGTACAGTAACCTTGATAGTATGTTCATTTTAATGACCTCTATTCTTGAATTGAAGTCCAAGGGCATTACTGTCCATCTCTCTAAGTCTCTCTTGATGTTCTGATTTATCTGTGTATAGTTCGCCTCAAACAGTTTCCCCACCCCTCTCGTGATGTTCACCCCTAAGTATTTAATCTTGTCCATGTCCCATCTTATCCCGTACTGTTCCCTAATTTCCGTTGTTGGGGTATAGTTCCATGCTAAGGTCTGTGTCTTTGTCACGTTTAGTTTGTATCCTGAGTAGTGGCCATATTCCTTCAGTAGATCCATCAGTGCCGGGAAGCTCTTGTCTGGTTGTCTCATGTATACTATCACGTCGTCCGCAAATAGGCCTAGTTTATATTCCGTTCCCTTTATCCTTACTCCCTTGATGTCCTCGGTCTGTCTGATCAGTTGCGCCAGTGGTTCTATGAAAACGACGAAGAGCGTTGGTGAGAGACAACATCCCTGTCTGGTAGCCCTCTCTAATCTGATTCTATCCGTCAGGCTGCCATTCACCTTAACCCTCGCTGTCGGTTCTTGATATAGCGCCTTGATCATCTTCATCGCCCTCCCGTTCAGTCCGAACCTCATCAATGTTTTATATAAAAATTTCCAGCTCACACTGTCGAATGCTTTTTCTGCATCTAGGCTAATCAGTACCGCGCTACCACCTTGTTTTTGTATCTCCTCTACTATGTGTAATGTCTTTCTCACGTTGTCCTGTGTCTGTCTCCCTTTAATAAATCCAGTTTGATCTTCATCTATAATGTCTGGCATAAACGTCTCAAATCTCTTTGATATTATCGATGTATACATCTTGTAATCCACGTTGAGTATGGACACAGGTCTGAAACTACTACATAATTCTCTATCCTTCCCTTCCTTCGGTATCGTGGTGATTATGGCTTCCTTCCACGAGGGGGGGCATTTTGCCCTCTTCCATCGTGTGTCTGAACGCCGCCCCTAACATGTGTGCTAATTCCGTTCTAAATGTCTTGTAGAATTCCGATGGGAATCCGTCGCTCCCCGGAGATTTGTTGTTTTTAGCTCTACTAATTGCCTCTTCCAGTTCTCGTTCCGTAATTATTTTATTTAATTCTTCATTCTGTTCTTTCCCTATCGATGGTAACTCTAGCTTCTCCAGATATGCTTCTATTTCCTCTTCTCCCGCTGCTTTTGGCTGTGTGTATAGTCTCTCATAGTATTCTCTAAATGTCCTCTCTATTTCAGCTGGGTCTCTCAATATTTCATTAGTCTTTGTATCCCTTATTGTGTGTATCGTGTTCAACTTCTGTTGCGTCCTAATTCTCCTAGCCAACAGTCTGGTCGCTTTTGGTCCCCCTTCATAGTACGTTTGTTTCATGAACCTCGCTTTCTTTTCTATTTCCGTCAATAATTCCCTATTTATCCTGGCCTTTACTTCTTTGATTTCTCCGAGCGTTTCCTGTTCTTTTGATATCTGGTGTCTCCCCTCTAGCTTCTTCAGCTTCCCTATCAGATTGTGATATGTCTCCGTTCTGGCCTTCTTCAGCATTGCTGTCTTCTCCATCAATTTCCCCCTTATCACCACCTTCAGTGTGTCCCATAGAATGTTCGGATCTACCGCCCCGTTGTCATTTTCTTCCTTATACCTGGCTATCTCCTCCTTGATCTGACTCACCACCCCCTTGTTATTTAATATTCCTACATTTAGTCTCCAGATCGTGTTCCTCCATCTCCCTTCTAGATCTACTGTCAGATATATGGCACTGTGATCCGATATGTCCGCTACTCCTATTCTGCTCTCCCGTACCCTGTAACTGTCCCCCGTCGTCATAAAAAGGTAGTCTATTCTCGCATATGTCACGTGCGGGTGTGAGTAATGTGTGTATTCCCTGTCCATGGTGTGCATCCCCCTCCAAACATCTATAATTCCCATTTCCGTCATCTGAATATTCATATATTTACTGAGTGGTGTCCGTCCTTTTCCAGTACTCGTGGTGTCTAGGTCGTGATTCAGTACTACATTAAAATCTCCCGCGCATATCAATATCCCTTCTAGTTCCATCACTATCATATCAAAAATGGTCTCATATAAATCCCTCTCACTCTCTGGGGGTGCATAAACATTCACTAACGTAACCATTTGGCCCTCCATTTTCCCCTTCACCAGAACAAATCTTCCCTCCTTGTCTCTTACTTCCTTGATCAATTCAAATTTGACTGTGTTTTTGATTAACGTGATTACTCCTCTCCTCAGGTTCCGTTTAAAGGAACTATAGTATGCATTTTCATATCCAAATCTCTTCAGTTTCTCATGATCCTGTGCTACCAAATGTGTCTCCTGCAAAAAAATCACTTCCATCTAACTTTTTTTACACTTCAACATCACTTTGCCCCTCTTTATCGTATTATTCATTCCATTAACGTTTAACGACATCATTTTTATACCTTTAACCTCTGTCATCTTTCTTCTTCTTTCGTCTATCAGTCCCCCCCATGTCACAGTCATTCCCCCCTCCGGTTGTAGCCTCCGCTCTCTTCACCGAATACATATAATGATTAACATAAATAAAAAACATAAACTTTACATAAAGTGCTCCCAAGGCGTTCGGGGGGTCCCTGTGTCCCCCCCTGTCCTCTGCTGGTGGGTGAGGGGTAATTGCTCTCCTAGCGAGAGGCCCCCTCCTGACGGCTTGGGGGTTTGAAACCCTTACCCCCAACCGCTCGTCATATTTGTCCAGCCTTCTTACTGTTTTTATTGCTGTCGAGCTCCTGGTCAAAAGCGCTCTGTCCTTCATTCTGATCAAAGACCCCCATTTCCTAGGTCCCTCTCAGTGTGGCTCATATGTTCCAATGTCCCTCCTTCCTCCCAAACACGTGTGTGGTGTCTTCTGTGTACCCCTTTTACTTTCTTTTCCTCCCCTCTATTTTCTATGTGATGTCCATTTATCCCCTTAATCCCTTCCAACTGTGTTGCTCACAGCGTGTGTCTATGTATTTGTTTCAATATGTTCTGTGTTCCGTCTATTTTACCTAATTATATTTCCATTTATTTCCTCCATCAGCATGTGTATTATGTGTCCATGTATACATTATGTTCGTTCCTATATCCTGCCTCTACCTGGGAATGTGTGTTTATGTATATGTTATTTCAGTTTCTATATTTTGTCTCTATTTGGATAGTTTTTTCAATCTCTTGTGCGTGTACTCATCCGTTCGTCTCCTCCCGCCTCCTCTCTCCTCCTTCTCCGTCTCTGGCCTCCTCGTCTGTCTCCGCCTTCGGTCTGTCACGTCTCACCTCGGCCTTCTCCTCTCTCCTCCCTCCTCTCCCGGGTTTCGATCTCCTACTCTGGTCCATCTGCGTGCTTTCTCCAATCTCTGCTGCAGGCTCAGCGTCTGGCCCTCCTTTCCCCTTCCTTCTCCGTCCTCCGCCATCTGCATCCCCCGTCGCCTCATCTCCTCCGCCGCCTCCCGCGCCGTCGCGTACGTCACCGTCCTTTCCTTCCAGTGAATCCTTAGCGAGGTCATGGGTGATTGGAATTTCATTCCGTTTTCTTTCAGAATTCTCTTCAGTCCCGCGTAGGACCTGCGTGTTATTGCTACCGCTGTCGAGTAATCGTGATCAAACGACAGTCTTTTCCCCTCGATTTCTATCTTCTTGGTCCACGCGGTTCTGAGTATCAATTCCTTAATCTCAAATCTCAGAAAGTTAATAATCACCGCCCTCGGAGGTCTGTCCGGTTTCGGTCTCGGAGCCAACGCCCTGTGGGCCCTCTGTATCTCCATTTTTTCCAGTCCCGTCTCCTCCAGTTGTTCCTTGATAAGCTTTTCCACATATTGGGTCACCGATTCCCCTTCGACTTCTTCTTTCAATCCCCATATTCTGATGTTATTTCTCCGTGACCTCCCCTCCATGTCCGATAGCTTTGTCTCCATCTGTTCTTGTTGTTGAATCGCACACGTTAATACCTCGTGTATCTCTGTGTTCCATTCCTCCGCTTGCGCCGTTCTTGTCTGTAACTCGGTTACGTTTCTGTCCTGTTCCGCCATCTTCTCATCCACCCTTTTGAGTTCTGTATTCATTTCACCTCTGAAGTCCTCCTGTTCCTTCCTCAATTCCTACCGTAACTTCCCAATATTGTTCCTTATCGTGTCCGTGTTCAGTTTTATCGTCGCTGTTATGGTCTCCAATATCCCGGCCTGCATGACCACGGCCCATCCTGGCATTCCCGTGCTTGTCCCAGCCGATCCTCCTCCTTCCTCCGCCTGACCCTTCTCGGTCTCGTTTCGGGGGCTCTGTTCCATCAAACTCTCCTCTTCCCGTGAGTCCTCCATTTCTCTCTCCTTCACAATTGTTTTTTCCTCCTTCCTTCTCGTTTGCATTTTCATTTTTAATCACTTTTCGGGTCCTTTTTTATCAGTTTTTTCACTCTTTTGACCAGGAGCTCCACCGCATGCGTGTTACCCTTCCGCTCTCATACCGGAAGCCCCTCTGGGGTGGGTTTCTTGATGATCAAGTGCATTAAGACGGCCAAATTTTCAATCACTGCTTTTTTCTTTTATGGGCTTTTTGGCAGAGCCTTGAGTGTGCGTTTTACCGCCTTCCCAAATGATTACCTTGTTTTAAAAGGCTTTGCAGACTGACTGACTTCTTGGGAATCTTGGCTGTTACTTTTGAGAAGACGCCATTTTTTTTTTTATCCACTTTTTCTCCCATTTTCTATATTTTCTCCCATCCCAATTTCGTATCATCCAATTCAACCCTCCCCTGTCACGGACGCTGTTTCTTGCCTCCCACAAGCCGGCTGCAATGTGGACTAAGTCATACATAGCACAAGTCCCCTCCGGTACTTGAGGTAACAGCAGTCGCATCTTTTCACCTGCGCAGCTCGATCTCTCAGTGGCGAGGAGTAACGCGTGGGAGGCTCACGCTGCCCCCGACACTTCCTGATTCTACTGCGCAGGCGCACCAACCGACCTGTAGGAGTCGCTGTCCACAACGCCCGATCCTCACCCATCAGTTTCCCACCCCCTAATACGGCCAATGTGTATTAGTACGGACGACCAGCTAAACTGAAAGCGGTCTACAGTGAAATGCAATATTATTATTATTGTAAAGATCATTACAATTATTATTTTGTGCACGTTGTGCAAATTGAGAGGCTGTGCTCTTTGCACACAACCCTCGTACACTTGTAACATTGCCTCTCCAGGCTGCGATTGTAATGATAATCTTTACAATAATAATAATAATAATATTGCATTTCACTGTAGACCGCAGCAGCGATAGAAATATATGGCGAATGTAGCTGTGCATTCACTGTACATGTATTGCAGGACAATGTGTGTACTGCCTAATATCTGTGTTGGTACAATTATATATAAAACGATATATATTTTAGCGACTAGCCCACTAGCGTCCTGCTAGTTAAAGACAGCCGAGGTTGAGTAGTTTCTTCTGATATCACTTTCAAACTCCAAGTGATTCGTTGCAATGTACGCGGAAATGCTGCGTTGTGTTGCAATGTACTACATGCATTTGTCTGAGTGGGGCGAAAGGAAAGGCGCATTACCGTACTGGCGTGCGGTGACGAATGCGGAAGCATTCTTGCACTCTTCCGCTGGCAATAAGCTACACGCCACCAGGGCTCCAGACTAACTTTTTCCACCACCGTCCCAGAACCGTCCCAAAATAAAAGTTTAATTAAAAACAATTAAAATACATTAAACTGGTCAAATAAATGCTTTTGAAGTGTAAAATAATAGACTTAAAATGCTGATAATAAATCACATTCAGCCAATGGATTTCCTTTGTCCTATGCACGTTGCGAGCGACACCTGTTTGAGCTGCAGGATACAAGCGTTCATGAGGAAACTCGAGCGCAGGAGTAGAAATGGGCCGGATTTCCAGAGCTTAATTCATTTATGGAGGAAAATTAACTGTGAACACAGTGAATATGTATATAACAACTCACATCCAAGCTCTTCTTGAACGGTTTAAAGTATTTCCTTGAGGAAATCAAGCGACCGAACCATGCAATCCAGTGTTTCAGTCCAATCTTATTTATTATTTAAATATTGTATTCAACTTTGCCATGGCACTGCCATGTTGCCACTGACAACATCTGGTGTCTTTGTTAGTGGGAAGACTGGCATTGCATGCGGTTCACCAGTGTGTTGTAATCTGGTGTGAGCCGGAAGACGAGAACTGCCGCGCGCGACGTGGAAACATATTGGTGATTTTGCGCAAGCTCCCACGCGCACTGAGAGGATGGCCCTACCGCAGGAATTTTTATTAAACATTCTGATATTTTCGCGGATCTTGTGCAGTGGTCTCGTGAACTTTGAACTTTCTTTGTGTTGATTTTACATTAATTTCATGATTTTACTCTTAAAAGTAAATATCTTCAAGCTTCGGTCTTAAGTAGAAAATGCCATTTTAATCTAGATTAATTAATCTATTGACAGCACTAGTTAAAACAAATGCTTTTTAATACATGGAGACAAAGTGCTTTCGCTTTGTAGAGTTTGTCTCTATTTTACTTTTGTACTTAACCCCACGGCAACGAGCACCTCTCCCTTTTAATTTATTTCCTTGGAGGCAAAGTAGTGTTCTTTTTCTTCTCGTTTTCATTGACTAAATAACTAATTAAATAACATAGGCTACAAAAACAATGACAAAACTTGCGCATGTCTCCCTGGCTTTGCTTGTCTCCCTAGCCCTGCCTGTACCTGTCCTGTGGTTTTAATCGGGGATGGCTGGGTAGATCTTTGACAGTCAAGCTGGGTGGGTCTGACGCATGCATGCTGTCCGCATCAACTGTAGTGTGGGGAGAAAATCACTTTCACTGACGCCTCATATTCCTTTTGTTTCTATATAAAACTGCTTCCAATTAACATTACCTGCCTAGCTTTCAGTGTCTCGTGTTGTTATATGTTGTTGAAGTCTGACGCGCAGGTGTCAGGATCACTGCGGGGAGAAAGATGTACAATTACGCACTGCAGATTTTTTCCAGAGCGCAGCAGATATATGGCCCTCTATAACTCTAAGCAATGCGCTACACATTTCATGACTTTAAAAGCCTTTAAAGTCTTAAAGACTTTAAAAGCCTGCGTGTAGCCTATATTAATGAAGGAGATTCAGCGCTTATAAATATGGTATGATTAACGTAACGTTAACTTGAACAACATATAGACTGAAACCTGCATTTCTCAAACAAGATGCCTTGGTTTAGCTGTGGAAAGGTGAGTGTCCACAATGGCTAGCTAGCTGTTCTACTTGAATACTGAATGTTAATATTGAATCAGACAATATTGAATACTGAATGTTAATATTGAACTAGACAATTCCGCGGGGGAAATTGTGAAAGTGTGGGTGATGCCTGTGCACCGCCGGCCAACGGGAGAGGGTCTGTATTGTCTCTATGACAAACGGTTCAAAAGATACAAAAGAGGTGGTTGCTAGGGTGTTATAGCTGGTTGCTAGGGTGTTTCTAGATGGTTGCTAGGGTGTTATAGCTGGTTGCTAGGGTGTTTCTAGGTGGTTGCTAGGGTGTTTCTAGGTGGTTGCTAGGGTGTTATAGGTGGTTGCTAGGGTGTTTCTAGCTGGTTGCTAGGGTGTTTCTAGGTGGTTGCTAGGGTGTTATAGGTTGTTGCTAGGGTGTTATAGCTGGTTGCTAGGGTGTTTCTAAGTGGTTGCTAGGGTGTTTTAGGTGGTTGCTAGGTTGTTATAGGTTGTTGCTAGGGTGTTGTTGTAAACCTTTTCTCTGAATTTTGCTAGCCTAGCCTTTGCTAACGCTTTCTTTTTCTCAGTGGCTGACTGCAATGAAACCGGAAAGTTAGTAAATTACATCAAAATGAACTGTTGATGATACACATTTTATTATTACTATGTAATTACAACCATATGAACACTTAATGTTGAAGTGTTACCAACTATTACTATTTAATGACAAAGTTATGTGATGTGTTACCAAATTCTCATTACCGAAAGAGAAGTTCTCATTACCGAAACACCCATTAAAATGTTGCGGTATATGAGAAGTGTGTTGCGGAGGATGAGAGGAGTTAGCATTTTTAGCTAATAATAATAATAATAATAGATTCAATTTGTACCGCACTATATATTCGCGAGAATCTCAGAGTGCTACAGGAGATATAGACAAAAAGTTAAATGAATAAAACAATTAAAATGAATAAAACAACCAATGAAATGGAAGAACATAAAAGTAAAATAATATAATAATAAAATGAAGCCAGTGAAGGGATCTGAGGGTGGGGGTGATGTGATCATATTTGCGCACCCTCATCAGGATTCTAGCAGCGACATTCTGGATGGTTTGCAGGTTTTTAATGCTTTTACTAGGGATCCCGATGAGGAGTGCATTGCAATAGTCATGTTGCATTGCAACAATGGAGAAGCCATGATGACATCTTGACTGTTGCAGAGAATGAGAACTGCATCCATGGACATTATGTTTTCCACAAAAAAATCATTAATTTGTCAATTTAATTGTATAATTCATCAGAATTTCCTTGATGACACAAATAAATAAACAATATTAATAAAGTTTTAGAGAAACATTTTGAGTTTATTAAATATAAAATTAAGTCAATGGTCCATAGAATGTGCTAATGAGAATTTAAGCACAAAATGTACTAAAATATTAAAATAATTAATTGTTATGAGTAAACAACTCATTGTACAAGAAAGAGCAAATTTTTTTCTTTAATATTATGTTTTGTTTACTTGAATAAATGGTAACCTTTATTTAGAAAAGATCACGGCCATGGTAAATCATTGATTTCATGAGAATGACCCATATGTGGTTGCTAGGGTGTTTCTAGGCGGTTGCTAGGGTATTTCTACGTGGTTGCTAGGGTGTTCTAGGTGGTTGCTAGGGTATTTCTAGGTGGTTGCTAGGGTGTTATAGTTGGTTGCTAGGTTGTTATAGGTGGTTGCTAGGGTGTTATAGCTGGTTGCTATGGTATTTCTAGGTGGTTGCTAGGGTGTTCTAGGTGGTTGCTAGGGTATTTCTAGGTGGTTGCTAGGGTGTTATAGTTGGTTGCTAGGTTGTTATAGGTGGTTGCTAGGGTGTTATAGCTGGTTGCTATGGTGTTTCTAGGTGGTTGCTAGGGTGTTATATGTGGTTGCTAGGGTGTTTCTAGGCAGTTGCTAGGGTATTTCTAGGTGGTTGCTAGGGTGTTCTAGGTGGTTGCTAGGGTGTTATAGGTGGTTGCTAGGGTGTTTCTAGGTGGTTGCTAGGGTGTTTCTAGGTGGTTGCTAGGGTGTTATAGGTGGTTGCTAGGGTGTTTCTAGGTGGTTGCTAGGGTGTTATAGCTGGTTGCTAGGGTGTTTCTAGGTGGTTGCTAGGGTATTTCTAGGTGGTTGCTAGGGTGTTACTATGTGGTTGCTAGGGTGTTACTAGGTGGTTGCTAGGGTGTTATAAGTGGTTGCTATGGTGTTTCTAGCTCGTTGCTAGGGTGTTTCTAGGTGGTTGCTAGGGTGTTATAGGTGGTTGCTAGGGTGTTTGTAGGTGGTTGCTAGGGTATTTCTAGGTGGTTGCTAGGGTGTTATAGGTGGTTGCTAGGGTGTTTCTAGGTGGTTGCTAGGGTGTTATAGGTGGTTGCTAGGGTGTTATATGTGGTTGCTAGGGTGTTTCTAGGCGGTTGCTAGGGTGTTATAGGTGGTTGCTAGGGTGTTATAGCTGGTTGCTAGGGTGTTTCTAGGTAGTTGCTAGGTTGTTATAGGTGGTTGCTAGGGTGTTTCTAGGTGGTTGCTAGGGTATTTCTAGGTGGTTGCTAGGGTGTTTCTAGGTGGTTGCTAGGGTGTTATAGCTGGTTGCTAGGGTGTTTCTAGGTGGTTGCTAGGGTGTTATAGGTGGTTGCTAGGGTATTTCTAGGTGGTTGCTAGGGTGTTATAGGTGGTTGCTAGGGTGTTTTTAGGTGGTTGCTAGGGTGTTACAGGTGGTTGCTAGGGTGTTTCTAGGTGGTTTCTAGGGTGTTATAGGTGGTTGCTAGGGTGTTTTTAGGTGGTTGCTAGGGTGTTATAGGTGGTTGCTAGGGTGTTATAGCTGGTTGCTAGGGTGTTTCTAGGTGGTTGCTAGGGTGTTATGAGTGGTTGCTAGGGTGTTTCTAGGCGGTTGCTAGGGTGTTATAGGTGGTTGCTAGGGTGTTATAGGTGGTTGCTAGGGTGTTTCTAGGTGGTTGCTAGCGTGTTATAGGTGGTTGCTAGGGTGTCTAATGTAAATGGTATAGTTAAAGGGTTAACCCATTGTATAGAGGTCATGGCTAACATCCACCAATGAATGTAGAAGTCAGTACTGAGTTGATTGACACCTCCCTTAAGTGTCATGCACATGCAGGTGTCAATCAACTCAGTACACCTGCAAGCCTTAATTGATTCAAATCATGTGGTCAACATAGACCAATGAAAGAGGATATCCCTACTGAGTACAATGGCACAACCCGCAAGTCTCTACGACAAACGGTTCAAAAGATACACAAAAGGGGAGGAGCCGAACCATGGGGGCGTGGTCAACATAGACCAAAGAAAGAGAATATCCCTACTGAGTACAATGGCACAACCCGCAAGTCTCTACGACAAACGGTTCAAAAGATACAAAAAGGGGGCGCGGCCTAAGGATCAAGGGTTAATCCCCTGAAGGGGGAGGAGCCGAACCATGGGGGCGTGGTCAACATAGACCAATGAAAGAGGATATCCCTACTGAGTACAATGGCACAACCCGCAAGTCTCTACGATAAGTGTTTCAAAAGATACAAAAAGGGGCGTGACCTAATGATCAAGGGTTAATCCCCTGAAGGGGGAGGGGCCGAACCATGGGGGCGTGGTCAACATAGACCAATGAAAGAGGATATCCCTACTGATTATGATGTCATAATTGATTTGATTTGATTTGATGTTTTTTATTTTTGTGTCTTACATACAGGTACATGCCCAGCCCATATGGGCTTACAAGACACATAACAATAAGTATATAATAATATACTTTACCAATCACTTAACAAATGACATATAGACCAAGATGGCCACAAGAATAAGAAAATACAATAAAACGTAATATAACACAAGCTGTACGCAATGTAAATAAACAAAGAAACAAGAGAAATTCAAATACAATTATATAGGATACAGTGTGTTTTGTCTCAAGTGCCATGCCTTCTCCAAAAATCCTGCAAAACCGAAGATGTCCTCCACAAAAACAACTCTCAGACTGTCAAAACAAATCCGGATTTACAATTTGAATTTTCTCAAATAAAGCCCTCCTCAAAGTCCATTCGTGTATCTATTCAACAATTCTCTCAGAAGATCTCATTGTGCATCTTGAAACAGGACTGATTAGTCCTGTTCAGACCACCCACACTATTGTAATCTATACTATTTATTTATTTATTATTGATTCCGCCGATTTTTGTCCAGTAGCTCCTGCCAGAGCATTTTTTGGTCCAACTCGAGTTCTATTACTTTTTGGAAAGTTTCACCTCACCGTTTGGCTACAAATAGACTTTAAACAGGAACTTTTGGTCCATAAGGAATGAATGGCAGAACATTCTAGAACATTTGCGATGTCACAGTATGATGTCATAATAGAACATTCTAGAACATTTGTGATGTCACAGTATGATGTCATAATAGGACATTCTGATGTTGTAGTATGATGTCATAATAGAACATTCTAGAACATTTGTGATGGCACAGTATGATGTCATAATAGAACATTCTAGAACATTTGTGTGTCACAGTATGATGTCATAATAGAACATTCTAGAACATTTGTGTTCTATATATATAGAACAATTCTAACAATTCTCTCAGAAGATCTCATTCTGAAGAAGAATCAGGACTGACACATAGACTGAAGCCTGCATTTCTCAAACAAGATGCCTAAGGTGAGTGTCCACAACGGCTAGCTAGCTGTTCTACTTGAATTGTAACTGAGGGGTACAATTCCCTGACTGTATTGATAAGTATGGTATCATTAAACCACTACCGCTTTATGTACTTTAATTACTGGCCATACAGTACATGATATATAAATATGATGAACACTTCCCACAATGAATCGGTTCTACACAAAGTTGTCTTTAAGTATTTATTGCAGCAAAAGGTACATAATATACTTCTCTGTATTTTACTTTGGATGCGCTTATAAGGCAAAGGAATGTGCGTAGGCAAATCAATAATGAATGTCCATTCTCTGGTTACGCAGGAGGTAATTATACAACCTGAATCTTAGGGAATTATATCTATGGTACACTAGTAATATATAGCGGGAGATACTGGAAGGGTCCCCCCGGTTGTAAGCCAGCAGGGGTAGAGGATCTGTCGGTAGTAGAGAGTCTGGTCAACGATGACTAAGGAGACTCCAAGTACAGGAGACGGTGCAATAGCCTCTTGATCCACAGACGAATACAGCTGTTCTCCGTAGACTGTAGCTCCACAGTGAAGAAAGCTAGCCGGCCTCAGGCTCTCTGAGGCGCAGACTCGACTGGTCTCCTCACAGGGTAAATCCAACACGTGTAGGCGTCGGCGATTCTCCGCTCCATAAATCACAGGACCAAAACAAATATAATCCAGCCGCAAAGGGCTATGCAGTCGTCGGGTAGATTAATCCAGTGTACATGTCCACACGGTTCTCGTCTAGGTCTCCTCGGGTGAAAGCGCCATGAAAGCAGCCCAGCCTGGATAAGCACTCTAGCTGATACGAGGAAGCGTTGGTGATGCTGGTCACTGTAGAACTTTAGCCGCACGATACACTATACACAAATAGACTATTACTGACTTAATAGAAATATGTCGCACTCGACGGTATAGCGCCAAACTCTGACAATTCAGTTATTAATTCGCACGCGGTCTCAATGCTCTATTTGGGGCCAAACAGGCCATACTTCACCGCACGGAGTATCGTGGGTGAGGCTTCAACTTCGTGGGTGAGGCTTCAACTTATTGGGTAACTCTACTTCTGTATTCACCTGCGCCATATTTATATGCACGGCGAACAATCTAGTGCCAACCTCATTTCTGTCTCGTATCCCTGGGCAAGGCCGGGCATGTATAGACATGTCTTGACGGTGGCTTTGAACCTGACTCTGGAGGCACGGCCCCGGCGCCTGTGGACCGCTGTCCAATAGGAGAATGAAATATTATGGTCTGTAATAGGCTAAAGGGATATTCCGTGTATATGTACAAGGAATATACAAGGGATATCAAACGATATACAAATACTATGCAATATATATCAATCAATAAATATATATATTCGGTTTAATCTGATCCTTTGTAACATGAATACTGAATGTTAATATTGAATCAGACACTATTGAATACTGAATGCTAATATTGAATCAGACAATATTGAATACTGAATGAAAAAAGACGCATTTAATCAGATGAATCACTATTTGAGGATATTAAAAAAATTATACTTTTATTTAATATTTTTATTAAAAACGAATGTTCGAACGTCCGTTTAATCAGATTAATCACTTTATTCAAATTGAGGATTTAGTTTGAGGATAAAAAAATAAAAAAGTATAATTTTTTTTTTTTTTTTAATAAATCTTTTTTAATTAAAAACGAAGTTTGAATCCCAAAAACAGGCTTCGGGGACAGCCTTACCAAACATTATTATTTATTTATATTATTCAAATGTGCATTCTAGAACATTTGTATCTATTCAACAATTCTCTCAGAAGATCTCATTGTGCATCTTGAAACAGGACTAATCAGTCCTGTTCAGACAGATAGATTAAACAACACATAGACTGAAGCCTGCTTTTCTCAAACAAGATGCCTAAGGTGAGTGTCCACAACGGCTAGCTAGCTGTTCGCGTGGGGAAATTGTGAAAGTGTGGGTGATGTCTGTGCACCGCCGGCCAACGGGAGACGGTCTATGAATTGTTGAATAAGATACACAAATGTTCTAGAATGTTCTATTATGACATCATACTGTGACATCACAAATGTTCTAGAATGTTCTATTGACATCATACTGTGCCATCACAAATGTTCTAGAATGGTCTATTATGACATCATACTGTGACATCACAAATGTTCTAGAATGTTCTGCCATTCATTCCTTATGACCAACATTTCCCGTTTAAAGTCGATTTGTAGCCAAACGCTGCAGTGAAACTTTCCAAAAAGTTATAGCAACTCAAGTTGGACCAAGCCGGTTGTTTCTTTTTTTATTCTCTTTTTCTCCCATTTCTTTTCTATTTTTCTCCCATCCCAATTTCGCCTTGCCAATTCTCCCTTCAATTCACCCCTCCCCTGTCTCGAACGTTGCCAGACCATGCCTCCCACTGGTCGGCTGCAGTGATGACAAAGCCTTGCATCACGTGTCCCCTCCGGTACACGAGGAGGCAGCCGTCGCATCTTTTCACCTGTACAGCGCGATCTCTCAGTGGCGAGGAGTAACGCGTGGGAGGCTCACGCTGCCCCCGTTACTTCCTGATTCTGCTGTACAGGTGCACCAACCGACCTGTAGGAGTCGCTGTCCACATCGTCCGATCCCCACCGGCTTTCCCACCCCCTAATACTGCCAATTGTATTAGTATGAATGACCAGCCAAGCCGGAAGCAACGCAGAGAGCTTGGCTCGAACTCAGCATCTCCTGCGTTAGTGGCGAGCACCTTGCCCACTGCACCACTTAGCCGCCCTCAAGCCGGTCGTTTTGATACCTTACACTTGTGTGTGGTGTGAAAGCTGGACAAAAATCGGCAGAATAAATAATAAATAAAAATATATAGTATAGATTACAATAGTGTGGGTGGTCACCTCACTGTAATCAATGTGGACGGCCACCTCTTTCTCAGTAAGGCTCTCCTTGAGTGACTTCAGCCTCTGGAACTGGTGCTGGATGTTATACACATGAATGGCCAGTTTATTTACATGGTCCTGAGGTCAACAAGTTTGTCGATAGATGTGTGTGTCTTCTCCAGTGCTGTGTTTTTGACATTCGTCTCCTCCAGTGCACCATCTTTTCCCTTTTTTGTGATTTTACCTGTCCGGGTAACCCACTGGTCCCAGGAAATTATGTTTCCCTTGGTTGATGGATCAATAGTTGTAGGGAAGGTTTTGCCTTGGCATTGAATGCACCTTCTGTACATGCATTCCATATCACTTGAGCTGCAGACACAGGACTCAACTATTTCAGTTATGGATGGTGTGGCAACAATCCCAAGCTGGTGAAGCTTCTTGATTTTGAATTGGAAATTCTCGTGGATTTTGCAGGCACAGGTTTCTCTTTGGGAAACGTTGGGTCTCACGGTCCAAAAGGGCTTCAGTCTGCAGAACTGAGCCCTTGAGAGTTTGTAGCGAGGATGCTGACTGAAAAATGTAACATGTAGTCTCTCCATAGTGTCAGTCAGTGCCCTCTTCCTGAACACTTGTCCTTTCTTGCGGACTTCCCCTGTTTTGCCATTGATGACGGTTGAGTTGTCATCCTGGTGCAAGAAACGACTCACAACATGTCCCATCAATCGTCTCTGGCTGTTGTTGGGCAGGGTATTGGGCTCTCTCCGGTGGGTGGCTCTCTTCTCAATGGCGCCTATCAAAGGAGCTGGTCCTTTTTTGTTTTTTCTTGTTTTTCTGCCTCGTTAGGTTAGAGTATTTTCGGGACTGGATTTCCAGTTGATCTTTTGTTGCTCTCAGTTTTGACCTCAGAAGGTTATGGTTGCCTTCCTTTTTCTTCCTGCTTTGGGGGTGGAGGTCTGCTCTGGTGTTGGGCAGTTCAAAGGTGGCTCAGGAGGGCTTGGTACTACCTGCACATCCTGCATCCTCCTTTTTCTTCTTGCTTTGGGGGTGGACGTCTGCTCTGGTGTTGGGCAGTTTGATGGCAGTTCTGGGGGGCTTGGTGGTACCGGTAGGCCTCCATCTTGCTCCGGTACCTGTGCGGCATCTGGCTCATTGATGGAGGGAGGGGTCAAATCCAAGATGGCATTCAGTGTTTTCTTTTTAGCATAATGCCTGTTCGAATTTTCTCTCCATTGTTTTTGTTTCCTTTCATATTGTTTGGAGGTAAGATCTTCCATTTTCTTGATCTTACCATTTTCCTTTCGTTTTTGATATCTAGAAATGGAAAGGAAGCATACCATAAAATTAGGAAAAACATATATGGACAGACCATATACTAGTGTGTGTGCATATGTGTGTCCTACAGTAGGGTTCTCCCTGTGTGTGTGTGTGTGTGTGTGTGTGTGTGTGTGTGTGTGTGTGTGTGTGTGTGTGTGTGTGTGTGTGTGTGTGTGTGTGTGTGTGTGTGTGTGTGTGTGTGTGTGTGTGTGTGTGTGTGTGTGTGTGTGTGTGTGTGTGTGTGTGTGTGTGTGTGTGTGTGCGTGCGTGCGTGCGTGTGTGTGTGTGTGTCCTACAGTAGGGACTGAATGGCTTACAAAGTGCGAGTGTGTACACATCTTCTAGTAAGGGCCAGAAAGCTGGACATCCTATCAACTAAATGGCTTGTATGAGGCTTCCTATAAACTAGCATGTTTGCTAATGACTGTACCATTTCCAACCCCCCTAACCTCTCTCTCTCCTTCCTTCTGTACTCGTCCAGCAGGTCAGGGTTGTTGTAAACCTTTTCTCTGAATTTTGCTAGCCTAGCCTTTGCTAACGCTTTCTTTTTCTCAGTGGCTGACTGCAATGAAACCGGAAAGTTAGTAAATTACATCAAAATGAACTGTTGATGATACACATTTTATTATTACTATGTAATTACAACCATATGAACACTTAATGTTGAAGTGTTACCAACTATTACTATTTAATGACAAAATATGTGGTTGCTAGGGTGTTTCTAGGCGGTTGCTAGGGTATTTCTAGGTGGTTGCTAGGGTGTTCTAGGTGGTTGCTAGGGTATTTCTAGGTGGTTGCTAGGGTGTTATAGTTGGTTGCTAGGTTGTTATAGGTGGTTGCTAGGGTGTTATAGCTGGTTGCTATGGTGTTTCTAGGTGGTTGCTAGGGTGTTATATGTGGTTGCTAGGGTGTTTCTAGGCGGTTGCTAGGGTATTTCTAGGTGGTTGCTAGGGTGTTCTAGGTGGTTGCTAGGGTGTTATAGGTGGTTGCTAGGGTGTTTCTAGGTGGTTGCTAGGGTGTTTCTAGGTGGTTGCTAGGGTGTTTCTAGGTGGTTGCTAGGGTGTTATAGGTGGTTGCTAGGGTGTTGTTGGGGTGTCTAATGTAAGTGGTATAGTTAAAGGGTTAACCCATTGTATAGAGGTCATGGCTAACATCCACCAATGAATGTAGAAGTCAGTACTGAGTTGATTGACACATCCCTTAAGAGTCATGCACATACAGGTGTCAATCAACTCAGTACACCTGCAAGCCTTAATTGATTCAAATCCTGTGGTCAACATAGACCAATGAAAGAATATCCCTACTGAGTACAATGGCACAACCCGCAAGTCTCTACGACAAACGGTTCAAAAGATACACAAAAGGGAGCGTGGCCTACGGATCGGGGGAGTGGTCAACATAGACCAATGAAAGAGGATATCCCTACTGAGTACAATGGCACAACCCGCAAGTCTCTACGACAAATGGTTCAAAAGATACAAAAAGGGGGTGTGGCCTAAGGGTCAGGGGAGTGGTCAACATAGACCAATGAAAGAGGATATCCCTACTGAGTACAATGGCACAACCCGCAAGTCTCTATGACAAACGGTTCAAAAGATACAAAAAGGGGGTGTGGCCTAAGGATCGGGGGAGTGGTCAACATAGACCAATGAAAGAGGATATCCCTACTGAGTACAATGGCACAACCCGCAAGTCTCTACGACAAACGGTTCAAAATATACAAAAAGGGGGTGTGGCCTAAGGATCGGGGGAGTGGTCAACATAGATCAATGAAAGAGGATATCCCTACTGAGTACAATGACACAACCCGCAAGTCTCTACGACAAACGGTTCAAAAGATACAAAAAGGGGGCATCAAGGGTTAATGCCCTGAGAGGTCATTGCTAGGTCAGCAGTACTGAGTTGATTGACAGCTCTCTCAGAGTCATGCACACCTGCTACCCTTAATTGATTCGAATCCTAAGGGAATGCGTCCACCTAGCTCACATTTCCAGCTGAAAAACGCTGGCGTGCGCCGGTAGTGCTGGGATGAAGCGCATCTTGTAGCGAGATGACAGAGAGAAAGAAATCTAGCGACAGCCATCTTTTTATCGTATTTTACTGCCGCGGTTTTGCACATATAGCATATTTTAATACACTTTATTGTATATTAATTATATATATAGTTATTGCCTGACACCACAGTTCACCCTTTGCTTTTTATTAGCTTTTTATTAGTGTATTCGTGTAGTTATTAGTGTATTTGTGCCGTCTCTTGTGGGTAGACAGGCAGCCTGTAGCTGTTCCGCAACCGTTGCTATTTCCGGGGTAGGCCTGATTGGCCCCGACAGGCACGTGACCCGCCGCGGCCACGCGGCAGCCCCAGCGGCAAGCGCGCTACTGCTGGAGTTCGCTTCGCCTTTCACATCGCTGCCGTTGGCAAAAGCAGGATGAGAGGCGAGAGCGTAGATTTCGCTGTGTATCATTTAATCATTTAACATTTGAAAGGCATACATTGTTGTCATACAGAAGTACAGAATACTTTTATCCTAAATGCTTCTTACTGTTACACTGTTAGAGACTGTGCTAGACAAATTAATGACTAATTCGGTCAGAAATAACGTAACTAATAACGTTAGTAAGCACTGCTTATATGCTTATTATGTCTGCGGGGTACAGTAAACGTTTCTCCCGGTACATTCTGAAGAGCACACCGCTGTATGTTGGAGAACCAGCGGTCTTCCGAAGTTCCGCTCCTCCTCACTCGAGTGAGACTAAAGCCGTGCACAGCTCAGCCCTGTGCTGTGAGACGCGAGCAGGAAGGAGCTGGGAGTCCTTCCAATCGGAATATGTTGTTTCTTTACACATATGTTGGATTATGAATATGTCTTTATAGCTACAAATTAATGACTAATTCGGTCAGAAAGCAGTAACACAACAGTTGCAATGTTGTGTTACTGCTGTTCTCGGCATAAGCCCCAATAAGACCGTCACCAGAGCTCAGCGATGCCACTCGCGTGAGCATATTCTCCCCGCTATTTTATTTCATACAACAATGTATGCCTTTCAAATGTTAAATGATAAATGATTGCATGACTGCCGACTGCGGCGCGACGCTGTACATATGTCTCTATACTATTTTATTTCATACAACAATGTATGCCTTTCAAATGTTAAATGATAAATGATTGCATGACTGCCGACTGCGGCGCGATTATTATGACTGATGACTGCGATGTGAAAGGCGCCGCAAACTCCTTCCTAATGCTGCGGGCGGCGTTGAAGGCGGAAAGCGCCTGTGAACCACAGCAGCCTCGTTGCCGCGTCCTGAGGCTGCCGCGGGGCGTGGCCGCGGCGGGTCACGTGCCTGTCGGGGCCAATCAGGCCTACCCCGGAAATAGCAACGGTTGCGGAACAGCTACAGGCAGACAGGCAGGCAACTCCGGTGTCAGGTTACAAACAGAGTGGTAGATATGATTGGCTGTGATTGGTTGTCTGAAAATGCGCTCAGCGCATCGCTCTGAAAAGTTCAGAAAGTTTCAACTTTGGGCGGCTAGGTGGTGCAGTGGGCAAGGCACTCACCACCAATGCTGGAGACGCTGGGTTCGAGCCCAGCTCTCCACATTGTTTTCAGTTTGGCTGGTCGTCCGTACTAATACAATTGGCAGTATTAGGGGGAGGGAAAACTGATGGGTGGGGATCGGACGTTGTGGACAGCGACTCCTACAGGTCGGTTGGTGCGCCTGCGCAGTAGAATCAAGAAGCGATGGGGGCGGCTGATGATTAACGGGGCTACCGTGGACAGGGTGAGCAGCTTTAAGTACCTGGGGGTCCACATCTCAGAGGATCTGACATGGTCAACACACATAGACACAGTAGTAAAGAAGGCGAAACAGCGCCTCTACCACCTGAGACAGTTAAGGAAGTTCAGAGTATCGGGGAAGATACTCCAGTCCTTCTACTCAGGAGCTGTAGAGAGCATCTTGACCGGAAACATCACTGCCTGGTATGGAAACAGCACGGCACAGGACAAGAAGGCCCTACAGAGAGTGGTGCGCTCAGCCGAGCGTACCACGGGTATTGCACTACCTCCCCTGCAGGTTCTATACAACAAGAGGTGCAAATCCAGAGCCTGCAGGATAAATGAAAGACCCTCACCACCCCAATAACAGCCTGTTCCAGCTGCTGAGGTCAGGCAGACGCCTGCGAACCCCAGCTACTAGGACAGAGCGGCTTAGGCTCAGCTTCTTCCCCCAGGCCATCAGAGCCCTGAACAATGAACATTGAGTGCCACAGAACACTGAACTATCCACACACAAGCACACATGAGCACACACACGACACGCACGCTGTGCACGCTCACACACTAGCAGCCACTTAACACTTTAACATGAGCGGGCACACACTCATGCCGCACACACGCACACTTATGGCCAAAAGGAAAGGCCACTTTAAATTAGAATAACAGGAACAGTGTATTGCACTACCAAAGCTACCTAGCATGTCCTATATGCTCTGTAAATAACTATGTACAGATACCGAGATGTCACACCATGTTACCTGTTACCTGTTTATTGCACAATGTTGTTTTTTTATTGGATTCTATTATATGTTGTACCACTGTATTGCACATCGTTGCGGGCAAGACCACCCGCATTTCATTGTATACTTGTATGCCGTGACAATTAAAACTCTTGACTTGACTTGACCCCTGATGCTGAAAGATTGCGCTGCGCAGGTGAAAAGATGCGACGGCTGCTACCTCGAGTATCGGAGGGGACTCGTGCTATGTATGGCTTACACGTCCACATTGCAGCCGGCTTGTGGGAGGCATGAAACAGCGTTCGAGATAGGGGAGGGTTGAATTGGACGATACGAAATTGGGATGGGAGAAAAATAGAAAATGGGAGAAAAAGCTGAAAAGCGCTGAAAAAAGAAGCCGACTGCAGCGCATTTCCTATAGGCGGCAGCATGCGGCCGCATACGCTCCCTCCCCATTGGCAGACCAGGCTGCAGAAACAAATTAGTGGGGGGGCATAAAATGTTCTCGGGGGGGCACAATGGTTTTTCAACACAGGTTCCCTTTTATACGTTTCAGCTGGGACAGCGGCGCTGTGGCTTGCTTGGCGCTGCCCACGGTGCTGAACTAAACAGCAGAGAGGCAATTGAAAAATCTAATTTCTCTCTATCTTAAGAACTTTCACTTATACAAAAACAGACTGAACGGATATATATAACAGACCTGCTGGGGCAGCGGACTGAGAGCAGGGGACACAAACAGGCTGGATAAGATGGTCAAGAAGGCCAGTAGCGTGGTTGGGTGGAGCTGGACTCTAGCGAGGGTGGCGGAGAGGAGGAACCTTGCTAAGCTTCAGGTCATCAGGGAAAACCCCTCCCACCCACTATACACAGACTTGGCTGACAGGAGGAGCATGTTATAGGCTCACACTACCTAAATGCAGCACTGAACGGCACAGGAAGTCCTTCATTCCGACAGCCATCAGACTATACAATGCATCACTGTGCCTCACTGCATCACTGAGCACAGAGTGACAGTTACCATCTTCCTGGACTCTTACTTTTTAAACAGCACTGTGCATTATTACACCTACTGTAGACTTCAGTATATTTTTACTGTATTTATTTACTGTATCTTTTATTCTATTTTTATTCTATTTCATTTTATTCTATTCTTAGGCCATTTGTTTTGTTATTCTTATTTGTGACTTGTTCTGTCTAAATGTTTAATGTTGAGTGATTTGCAGTGTCAAATTTCCCTCAGGATAATACATTTCTATTATATTCTATTCTATTCTATATCTTTGAAAAGTCTCCATTTATTCAACACTTCTGAATTCACTGACAAACTGAACTGAACTGACAAAAATAAGGTGCATAAAAAAGCAAACAAAATTCCTCCACAGGCTACTCACCATCATTAGTAGAGCGGCAAGCGGTGTTTGGGGACAGAGTGAAATCCTCTTAAAACACTGCCCCTCCACTCATTCCTGAACTTTTTTGTTAAGTCCTTCTCAAATGCCAACTGAATTAAATTGGCCTTAGTTGCGTCGATGAAGCATACTAAGGCGATAATCATTTTCATTAAAAACGACGGTTCGAACGTCCGTTCGAAAAACCCTGACGAAGTTTGAATCCCAAAAACAGGCTTCGGGGACAGCCTTACCATACATATATTATTCAAATGGAACTCAAACATGTTCCGTTGTGATGTCACAGTATGATGTCATAATAGAACATTCTAGAACATTTGTATCTAGTCAACAATTCTCTCAGAAGATCTCATTGTGCATTTTGAAACAGGACTGAACAAGAGTCCTGACTAATAGACTAAACAACACATAGACTGAAGCCTGCATTTCTCAAACAAGATGCCTTGGTTTAGCTGTGGAAAGGTGAGTGTCCACAACGGCTAGCTAGCTGTTCTACTTGAATACTGAATGTTAATATTGAATCAGACCATATTGAATACTGAATGTTAAAATTCAGGTTGCCAGTTGACAGCCTATGGCTCCTAGAAAGATGGCGCCGTCAGATTTAGGAATTATAGGCATAGTAGGTGTGAGTGACCATGCTGTATTACGCCAATAGAAATTCTTCTGGAACTTTACTCTCACTCTATTGGCCACAGATTATGCCCCAAAGGGAGTAAATATGACTACTTGAGAGGAAAATAATAACTCCGTAATAATTACTCTGGGAAAATTACTCTCCAGTTTTTCCTGTGTATGGCTTCGGCTGGGCC
Source organism: Notolepis coatsorum (assembly GCF_963971535.1). Taxonomy (NCBI): domain Eukaryota; kingdom Metazoa; phylum Chordata; class Actinopteri; order Aulopiformes; family Paralepididae; genus Notolepis; species Notolepis coatsorum. Next base: position 182,052,666 of record NC_140167.1, read on the forward strand.
TTTCCTGGAGTTGGGTGCTGGTCTCTTGCGTGTGCTTTGATGGATTTTGGTTGGTTCTCGTCGTTGGGCTCCCTCGGTTCGCTGGCGTTTTGAGGATTCCTTGCGTGGGGGGCTCGCTGTGGCTTCCGCTGTGTTTCGGGGGGGGGGTCCCGGGGGTCCCGGTGTCGTCTCGGTTCATTCGTGGTGCTGCATGTCTTCGGGTTTTGCCGCTGTTGTGTCGGTCTGCTATCCTATACATCTGTAAAGGAATATAACGATGGTTTATGTTATGATAACAGGTATGGCAGACTCTAGTTTATTGAGTACATTTGTACAAATGGAAATTATATATTTATTTCCTTTTCAAAGTTATGTAGTAAAGTAATATTATATTGTTATTATTATTGTAGTTGTTATTATGATTATTACTACTATTATTAATACTATTATATGTCAAACATATAATAAAAAAAAATGTTTTTATTAAATTATTATTATTGGGGCGGCTAGGTGGTGTTAGTGGGCAAGGCACTCGCCACCAACGCAGGATATGCTGGCTTCGAGCCCAGCTCTCGGCGTTGCTACCAGCTTGGCTGGTCGCTCATACTAACACAATTGGCAGTGTTAGGGGTGGGAAAGCTGGTCGTTGTAAACAGCGACTCCTACAGTTCGGTCGGGGCGCCTGCACAGCGAGGGAAGGATCTGGAGGTAGTGTGACCCTCCACACGTTACACTCCCAGTGAGAGTCTGCGCTGCCAGGCTGGCTGCCGGCTGGCTGCACATGTGTCGGAGGAAAGCATGTGATAGTCTCCGGCCTCCCGGACCAACAGTAGGGGGGGGTGCGCAACAACCAGGAAGGGGGTTGGGAATTGGCATAACGACTAACAGTGGGATGGGAGAAAAATCGGAAAAAGGAGGGGGAAAAAGATAATAACAAAAAATTTAAATAAAAAACATTTAAACAAAAATTATTATTATTATTATTTTTTTTTCATCATTCTATTTGGGCTGTGGGGGTGCTTAGTGTCTGAATTAGGGTAAATCATACATTAAGCACCCCCACAGCCCAAATGAAATGATCCAAAAAATAAATAAAAGAAATATAATTAATTTAATAAAAACGTTTTTTTTTGTATGTCATAACAGAATGTCATGATGTCACAATGGAATGTCATGATGTTATAATGGAATGTCATGATGTCATAATGGAACGTCATGATGTCATAACAGAATGTCTCAACGGAATCTTCAGTTTTGAAGCATAACATCAGCCATGTCCAGTGCATTTTTTGTGTTAAAACAAACCATTTCCCCTGAAAATCTAGAATACGAAGCACACCAAAAAACAAAACACATTTTTGATGAGCAAAACTGCTATTTTGAACATTTAGGTCATATATATCAAACACGAAACAAACTTTGATCAGATTATAATGCAAATGTTGCACAGTGCAATCCACTGAAGCTAATCAAACACTTCCTGCCTTGTCCACTTCCTCCACACTCCAATACCTTTCAACCCTGCTCCTGTCATTCCTGCTCTTTCCATTCCCTCCATCATGTCCCCCCTTTCTGATGAATATTTCCTGCACTTAACCACTACATGTTCCACTGTCTCCTCCACCTGACAACAGTCACATAACCCTGTTGGATGCTTCCCCATCATTTTAAGAGTCCCCTTCAACGTACTGTGCCCTATTCTTAACCTTGTCATCACCACCGCCTCTTTCCTATTTCCTCGCCTGATTCTCACACCACCCACTCTGTTTTGCACTATATGTAACTGTCTTCCCCTAGTCTCCTGATCCCACTGCCGCTGCCACTCATTATTAGCTTCCCTCCACACTATACTCTTTCCATCTGCCTTTGATCATTGAATTACCGTGTCTATTTCTCCTTTCTTAACAGCTAGTTTAGCTACCTTATCCACCCTCTCATTCCCCAAAATGCCCACATGCGCTGGGGCCCATATGAATGCAACCACAGTTCCTTTCTTTATTACTCTTGTATGTATTTCCAATATCTCACCTATCGGATCTTGCCGCTTTCTAGATGTACCCAACTTAATGCTGTACAGGCCACTTGCAGAATCGCTGCATATCAGTACTGCTCGGTTTGGCTTCCTCCACCCACTCTAACGCCATCCAAATGGCATACAACTCCGCAGACTATACACTTAGACTCAAGTAAATATCTGTTACAAGCTTCGGTCTTAAGTAGAAAATTACATTTTAATCTAGATTAATTACAGAAAATTGTGAGATTAATTAGTTATTTCTTTTTTTTAATCTATTGACGGCACTAGTTAACTAAAACAAATGCTTTTTAATACATGGAGATGTCATCATCACTTAAAACCCCAGCTTCTCAAGTTCAAGTTCAAGTTCTTTAATAGTTGTCATACAGAAGTACAGAATACTTTCATACAAAATGCTTCTTACTGTTACGCTCCAGAGACTGTGCTAGACAAGATAGTATCAAATAACATAATAACATAATATAGCATGAATTTAGAAGAAGAAAATGAGGTCACAGTGTTCGGTATAGACATATGTACAATGTTCTGAGTTACCATATAATATACAATACACAATACTATGCAGTGTACTAATGTACAGTACTATCTAGTGCAAAGCAGAAATGGGATGAGGTACAATTTTAGGTACAATTTACAGTAAGGTGTACGAGTTGTAGTGCAATCCTTCATCCATAAATATAAAGTGTGGGGAGTGGGTGCTACAGTGTGTTTGTTTAAAGTGGGTGTGTGCTATAAGTGTGTGGAGTGGGTGCTACAGTGTGTTTGTTTAAAGTGAGTGTGTGCGTGTGGATGTGTGTGCTATGTGCGTTTGGTGGTTGTTGTTGTGTAGTGTTCATTCATTGTTCGTTTAGCAGCCTGATGGCCTGGGGATAGAAGCTTCTTCTGAGTCTTTCTGTGCTCGCCTTGAGACTCCTGTATCGCTTGCCTGACGGCAGCAGTTCAAAGAGGCAGTTGTTCGGGTGACTGGAGTCTTTAATGATTCTCTTAGCCTTGCCCTTGCAACGCTTGTAGTAAATGTTCTGGAGGGTGGGGAGCCCCCCTCCAATTGTGCGTTCGGCTGAACGTGTCACTCTTTGTAGTCTGCTTTGGTCTTGTGCAGTGCTATTCCCAAACCAGGAGGTGATGTTGCCGGTCAAGATGCTCTCTATTGTACATGAGTAGAAGTTCTTAAGGATCTTCTGGCTGACTTGGAACTTCCTTAGGCGCCTGAGGAAGTAGAGGCGTTGTCGTGCCTTCTTCACAACACTGTTAATGTGTGTGGTCCATGTCAAGTCCTCGGATATGTAGGCTCCGAGGTACTTAAAGCTGTTGACTCTCTCAACCGGTGCCCCGTCGATGCTGAGGGGGCTGTAGTCCTTGACCCCCGACCTCCTGAAGTCCACAATCATCTCCTTTGTTTTGCTGACGTTCAGGGAGAGGCTGTTTTCCTGGCACCATCCCGCCAGGACCTTGACCTCTTCCAGGTAGGCCCTCTCGTCGTTGGCAGAGATCAGGCCCACCACCACTGTGTCGTCAGCAAATGTCAATGTCTCATTTGATTGCTTTTACTGACCGATTAGTATGCATTACCTTTTGACTTGGATGCGAGCAACAGGATGCGAGTGGTCGATAAATATCCTCAGAGACATCTTGCAGGTTTGAGTGACGAATGGCAAGTTCTGATGCGTGTGCACCCATTGGTCAATCGTGGGGGGTCCTGTACAGCCCATCTTCGCAGATAGTTCATCCGCCCAATCATCCGATCAGCAGAGTTGTCACGATACTCGGCAAAACAATAACAAATACACGTGTAGGCTGCGCAGACGCGAGGGGGGGATGGCCGACAGCAGCCGATTAGCAGTAGGCTAACATGGACATTGCTCTGCCTAGACACAACAATCTGTAAAAAAGTTGTCTGGAAATACGTTGGATTTTAATCAAACAAGGAGTCATAAAATACTTCTGATTTAAATCAAACAAAGGGGTCATAATCGGACTTAACAACACACATTTGCAATGTAACGTCCGTCACGGTAACGTCCATAACACTTAAAAAATAAGACCAGGATGACTAATTGTTACTAATATGTCATCTTTATAAAAGTTAGCTTTGCTTAGGAAGTTTGGTTGACATTGCATTCCAGATGCATGTTTTATGACAACTTTTCCTGGAAAACATTATGGACGTTACATTGGCTGTCCCATAAAGGGGCATTATAACAGCATGCTTCACCTGCTAATGGAAAGACACAAAGTACATAATTGATTCACATATTGATACAACAGCCCGTCGTGACCAAAGGTGAGGTTAGAAAAATATCTGTTGATTTATTTTTTTGCCATTCTGGCCATTCAGAAAGTCATACAATTAGGTTAATCGAAAAATACATTTTTACATCATTGTGTCTCCTTCTGTAGTGTGGAAAAACATGTATTCTCATAAATATTACGATCAAATCTATTTTGTACTTCAAAATATAGACCCTGATGATACATTTTAAATTGGTTTGGTTATGATCATGTTATTTTAAAATGTTCATGGTGAGGTTGACATTTTCATGGAATTGCCCTCCCGGTACTTAACCCAGAGTCTCTGCCTGGTCGGATTTAGTAGCTACGGTAAAAATAATGTAGGTGCCATGTAGTATAAAACATGTCATAATCATAGACATGCTTGTGGTATTTATTGTCAAGACTATATTGTTAATGATATTGCCACTTTCAGGTTTAGGCCTAGCTAAAAAAAAAACAAGGCCTTCAATTCTTTCTTAGAATTCTTCAATTCTACCACCCTATTGCTGTCACAATGGTACAGTACATATGACCTTGATTATAATGTTCTGTTCTCAAACGTCTAATCTCACATCTGACGGGGTTAACCCATCCGTCCAACCCAACCATTAACAAATTAGGTTTTCCACAAGAGCCCGTTTCCGTCACATACTTCCACATGTGTTTTAAACCCGTTTTTATGTGAAGCGTTCTTGAGCAGTTTTAAAATGATATATTTTTTGGCTGTCAGTTTATCGCGTTAATTAGATTAATGAATTACACAGCAAATTATCGCGTTATGAAAATTAACTCAAAATTAATTACACATTTTTTATTTGTAATTTTATTACTGAATAACACCATGCTCAAATTGACCAGACCTGAAAAATCGAAGCAAATTAATAGATGGAAGATGATTAAACAGAAGGGTTTGTAGATACAGTACTGAATTCTGCCATCCGGACACATGCAATTTGAAATATGATTATAGAATATAGAATATCAGGCATACAATTGTTATGCGATAAAAATTTGATTAATTAGATTAATTAATTACAAATCCTGTAATTAATTAGATTCATCTTTTTAATCGCCTGACAGCACAGTAAAAACAAAACTATGCGTTAACGTGGGCGCTCAGACATTTCAACCAGAAATGTTGAGGGCTCTATACTAGGAGAACATCTTTAATTAAACAGGGTATCTGCAGGGTATTAAACAAATGTATTAATTCTTATTAGGCCATAAAATGTATGTTGCTTTCTTTTTGCTAGTATGGTCGTGAAATTGCTATAACATTTTGCTCTTAAGTGGTATTAAAAGGTCTTAAAAGGTCTTGAATGTAACTTGTTGAATCAGTTATCAGATTCTGTGCCGTCAAATTCACACACATGCGCCACATGGTGGTTAGGTTACAGATGGTAATCTCACAGCCACACACACACAGACACACACACATGTCGTCAGCGTGGAAGTTCCTCAGAACACACCAAGTTTGCAATTTGTGACACATGTGATGCCAGAATAAGCCGTGGAGGAGGAACAACCAGGAAAACATTCTGAACAATTATAGTTCTTGGAAAGACACATCTGACAGGAATCGGGTCACACTTTAAAAACGATTGCAGTCGGTGCATCATCTCTAATCTCTGCCCCGCTTCTGTCTTTCTCTTTCAGAACAAACGAGACGAACACCTACCGAAGAAGAGAAATGTACCACAGGAGGAGAATCTGGAGGACTCTGATGTCGACTCGGACTTCAAAGGAGTGAGTCTTGCTGTTGGTGTTTTGTGTGTCTGTGTGTGAGAGAGAGAGAGAGAGAGAAATGCAGAACAGGCCTCGGACTGTGTCTTACCTACATCTCGTGGTCTGTAAGAAGTTAGCAGGCCTAGATCTCGTGGTCTGTAAGAAGTCCCATAAAGGGGCATTATAACAGCATGCTTCACCTGCCAATGGAAAGACACAAAGTACATAATTGATTCACATATTGATACAACAGCCCTTCATGACCAAAGGTGAGGTTAGAAAAATATCTGTTGATTTATTTTTTGCCATTCTGGCCGTTCAGAAAGTCATACAATTAGGTTAATCGAAAAATAAATTTTTACATCATTGTGACTCCTTCTGTAGTGTGGAAAAACATGCATTCTCATAAATATTACGATCAAATCTATTTTGTACTTCAAAATATAGACATTGATGATACATTTTAAATTGGTTTGGTTATGATCATGTTATTTTAAAATGTTCATGGTGAGGTTGACATTTTCATGGAATTGCCCTCCCGGTACTTAACCCAGAGTCTCTGCCTGGTCGGATTTAGTAGCTACGGTAAAAATAATGTAGGTGCCATGTAGTATAAAACTTGTCATAATCATAGACGTGCTTGTGGTATTTATTGTCAAGACTATATTGTCAATGATATTGCCACTTTCAGGTTTAGGCCTAGCTAAAAAAAAAACAAGGCCTTCAATTCTTTCTTAGAATTCTTCAATTCTACCACCCTATTGCTGTCACAATGGTACAGTACATACGAACGACCATGATTATAATGTTCTGTTCTCAAACGTCTAATCTCACATCTGACAGGGTTAACCCATCCGTCCAACCCAACCATTAACAAATTAGGTTTTCCACAAGAGCCCGTTTCCATCACATACTTCCACATGTGTTTTAAACCCGTTTTTATGTGAAGCGTTCTTGAGCAGTTTTAAAATTATATATTTTTTTACATACGTTCTAGCTTGCTGGCCTGGACTTGAATGACGGGCAAGGCGGAGGCACTGGCAGTAAGTATTGGACATACAGTTATATGATGTAGTACAAATGCTCTTGACTAAATTCCACAATTCTTTTTACCCATAAGGGAAATTCACTACAAAGTAGAAGTCACATCAGTTATTTCTATATCACACAGCTCAGTTTCAATTTGTGAATTTGCATAGGTGTCTCCTTAAGCCGAGCACAAGAGAAACAAAACTAGTGATGTCACCAAGAGACACATCCTGGAGCTGCTCCATAGACAGTGAATGAATGGGACTACTCCTAGGACACGACAGTGCTATGGTGATTTGACTCATATGTATATTTCTGATTTAGAGCCCTACATATAAATACATTTATTTATACAAATACAAAAATTCTGAGCCAACAAACTTCGGTCACTACTTCATTGTCAATGGATCTATTCCAAAAAGTGTTTTCTGATGACGTGATGCTTTCCTGCTTAGGGAGACCATTGTCCATCGCTGCTGTCTGATTTTCAATTTTTTCTTTCATGTTCTCTTAGTTGTCAGTCAATTTTGTGACCCCAAGAATCACGAAACATATTAAACCTAACTAAATGACATAACTACATGAGTGTCAAATAAAAAAATTTAGATATTTTTTTCTTACTTCCTGAAATGTTTACCCATTTGGATATGCAAGGTTTTTGCCCGGACACGGGAGCACAAGAGCATTGGAATAGTACAATGTAAATTCTGTTCTGTGATTACTGCTTCTTTGTTTCAATAAAAATAAGGGATGTATCGAACCCACTACTGGTGGTGAAGCTAGCTTAGGCACATGGGAGCATGGTAAATCTTAGCTCTATTGATGAGCTTTGTGTCCATTACATGTATACAGAGCTCTATAACCAAACTTAATTCTGGGGGTTAAGTCAGGACTCATCCTAACTAATAATCGCAACTTCGCAAGGGATCAATATAAAGCTCAGTCTACAAAGACCAGTGGGGTGAAGACACAAGCTGCTGCTGAAATACAGTAGAAAATTACCCCTTTCTCTCCTAAGTCTCCTTTCAAATCCTCCAGTTGACGAATGCTCTGTGCTGCCACCACTGGTTGCCAATAAGATCAGCACCTTTACACGACAGGTTAACAGCGATGGTAATGTGTTTTATTGGCGACCAGTGGTGGCAGCACAGAGCGCTCTCCGAGCCATCCCAGAAAATGACCATAAGTAGGCGCCATTACCAATTTGAAAGGAGACTTTGCAGAGAATAGAGTACTTTTATACTGTATTTCAGCAGAAGCTTGTGTTTTCACCACACCAGCCTTTATAGAGACTCTTTGAGCTTTCTGTTGATCCCTTTGAAAACACAATGCAACTTGCAATAATTAGTTAGGACGAGTTTTGACTTGACCCTCAATCTGCTGCAATTTGTTATATAGCTTTGTATATATGTAATGCATACAAAGCTCTGTGCAGCCCTGCTCATAGTCATATTTGTTCAATGACCCTAAACTGATCTGCTCAGTGAGGTAATGGATCGGTACTCTGTAGCGGCCGATACTTAAGTTTATTATTGGCAGTGAAAAAAATGTGTGGATGCTTAATGTGATCCCCTGTGACATTGTTTTTTTTCTTTTCTATTCAGGACATTACATTCCACCTCACTTGAGGAACAAAGAGGTTTCCAAAAATGGTGAGCATCATCTCACACACTGCTTCATCTCTCACCCAGAGAGCATCATCTCTCTCTCCCACAGAGCATCATCTCTCTCTCCCAGAGAGCGTCATCTCTCTCTCCCAGAGAGCGTCATCTCTCTCCCAGAGAGCGCCATCTCTCTCACCCAGAGAGCGTCATCTCTCTCACCCAGAGAGCATCATCTCTCACCCAGAGAGCGTCATCTCTCACCCACAGAGCGTCATCTCTCTCTCCCACAGAGCGTCATCTCTCTCACCCACAGAGCGTCATCTCTCTCACCCACAGAGCGTCATCTCTCTCACCCACAGAGCGTCATCTCTCTCACCCACAGAGCGTTATCTCTCACCCACAGAGCATCATCTCTCTCACCCACAGAGCGTCATCTCTCTCACCCAGAGACCATCATCTCTCTCACCCAGAGAGCATCATCTCTCTCACCCAGAGAGCATCATCTCTCTCACCCACAGAGCTTCATCTCTCTCACCCACAGAGCGTCATCTCTCTCACCCAGAGAGCGTCATCTCTCTCTCACCCACAGAGCGCCATCTCTCTCACCCAGAGAGCATCATCTCTCTCACCCACAGAGCTTCATCTCTCTCACCCACAGAGCGTCATCTCTCTCACCCACAGAGCGTCATCTCTCTCTCCCACAGAGCGTCATCTCTCTCACCCAGAGAGCATCATCTCTCACCCACAGAGCGTCATCTCTCACCCACAGAGCGTCATCTCTCTCACCCACAGAGCGTCATCTCTCTCACCCAGAGACCATCATCTCTCTCACCCAGAGAGCGTCATCTCTCTCACCCACAGAGCGTCATCTCTCTCACCCAGAGACCATCATCTCTCTCACCCAGAGAGCGTCATCTCTCTCACCCACAGAGCGCCATCTCACACCCACAGAGCGTTATCTCTCACCCAGAGACCATCATCTCTCTCACCCACAGAGCGTCATCTCTCTCACCCAGAGACCATCATCTCTCTCACCCAGAGAGCGTCATCTCTCTCACCTACAGAGCTTCATCTCTCTCACCCACAGAGTGTTATCTCTCACCCACAGAGCGTCATCTCTCTCACCCACAGAGCTTCATCTCTCTCACCCACAGAGCTTCATCTCTCTCACCCACAGAGCGTCATCTCTCACCCAGAGAGCATCATCTCGCGTCATCTCTCTCACCCAGAGATGAAGCTTCATCTCTCACCCAGAGATGAAGCTTCATCTCTCACACCCAGAGCTTCATCTCTCACACCCGGAGAGCTTCATCCTTCATCTCTCACACCCGGAGAGTTTCATCTCTTACACCCGGAGAGCTTCATCTCTCTCACCCGGAGAGCTTCATCTCTCACCCGTAGAGCTTCATCTCTCACCCAGAGAGCTTCATCTCTCACCCGTATAGCTTCATCTCTCACCCGTAGAGCTTCATCTCACACCCGGAGAGCTTCATCTCTCACCCGTAGAGCTTCATCTCTCACCCGTTGAGCTTCATCTCACACCCGGAGAGCTTCATCTCTCACCCGTAGAGCTTCATCTCTCACCCGTTGAGCTTCATCTCACACCCGGAGAGCTTCATCTCTCACCCGTAGAGCTTCATCTCTCACCCAGAGAGCTTCATCTCTCTCACCCACAGAGCGTCATCTCTCACCCAGAGAGCTTCATCGCTCACCCGTAGAGCTTCATCTCTCACCCGGAGAGCTTCATCTCTCACCCGTAGAGCTTCATCTCGCACACCCAGAGAGCGTCATCTCTCACCCAGAGAGCTTCATCTCTCTCACCCACAGAGCGTCATCTCTCTCACCCAGAGCGTCATCTCTCTCACCCACAGAGCGTCATCTCTCACCCACAGAGCGTCATCTCTCTCACCCACAGAGCGTCATCTCTCTCACCCACAGAGCGCCATCTCTCTCACCCACAGAGCGTCATCTCTCTCACCCAGAGACCATCATCTCTCTCACCCAGAGAGCGTCATCTCTCTCACCCACAAAGCGCCATCTCTCTCACCCACAGAGCGTCATCTCTCTCACCCAGAGACCATCATCTCTCTCACCCAGAGAGCGTCATCTCTCTCACCCACAGACCATCATCTCTCTCACCCAGAGAGCGTCATCTCTCTCACCCACAGAGCGCCATCTCTCACACCCACAGAGCGTTATCTCTCACCCAGAGACCATCATCTCTCTCACCCACAGAGCGTCATCTCTCTCACCCAGAGACCATCATCTCTCTCACCCAGAGAGCGTCATCTCTCTCACCTACAGAGCTTCATCTCTCTCACCCACAGAGTGTTATCTCTCACCCACAGAGCGTCATCTCTCTCACCCACAGAGCTTCATCTCTCTCACCCACAGAGCTTCATCTCTCTCACCCACAGAGCGTCATCTCTCACCCAGAGAGCATCATCTCGCGTCATCTCTCTCACCCAGAGATGAAGCTTCATCTCTCACCCAGAGCTTCATCTCTCACCCAGAGATGAAGCTTCATCTCTCACACCCAGAGCTTCATCTCTCACACCCGGAGAGCTTCATCCTTCATCTCTCACACCCGGAGAGTTTCATCTCTTACACCCGGAGAGCTTCATCTCTCTCACCCGGAGAGCTTCATCTCTCACCCGTAGAGCTTCATCTCTCACCCAGAGAGCTTCATCTCTCACCCGTATAGCTTCATCTCTCACCCGTAGAGCTTCATCTCACACCCGGAGAGCTTCATCTCTCACCCGTAGAGCTTCATCTCTCACCCGTAGAGCTTCATCTCACACCCGGAGAGCTTCATCTCTCACTTGTAGAGCTTCATCTCTCACCCAGAGAGCTTCATCTCTCTCACCCACAGAGCGTCATCTCTCACCCAGAGAGCTTCATCGCTCACCCGTAGAGCTTCATCTCTCACCCGGAGAGCTTCATCTCTCACCCGTAGAGCTTCATCTCGCACACCCAGAGAGCGTCATCTCTCACCCAGAGAGCTTCATCTCTCACCCAGAGAGCTTCATCTCTCTCACCCGGAGAGCTTCATCTCTCTCACCCGGAGAGCTTCATCTCTCACCCGGAGAGCTTCAGCTCTCTCACCCAGAGAGCTTCATCTCTCTCACCCAGAGCATCATCTCTCTCACCCAGAGCGTCATCTCTCACCCAGAGAGCCACAATCAGATTGTCACCACATCATGGGCTCTCTTCTGTCTTTCTGTTCTATTTTCTTAATAGCACTAGATTGTTCTTAGATCAAATATAGGGCATATATTTCTGCCGAACCAGTTCCCAGACAGTACTTGATATTCTTTATTCAGTGTTTGACACCTTGACCTCTACCGTCTGTTACAACAACGTAACGGTAACTTAACTCCGCACATTGTTTGAGCTTTCTTTCCCATACCCTTAGATTCTGTTACATTTCAACTCCTCGGGGGCCAAAGACAACTGAAGGGGGAGAACGTACATTTTCTTGGTAACGCGAAAAGTAAACGTGCCTGAAATGGATTTTAGCACAGTTAAACAACGACAGCTGCTGCTTACAGTAAAACCAGTCACAGCCTTGTACCCCGTCTGATCACAATTAAAGGCCGGAAAACGGGGCATATTTATTTCAAAATTCGTTTTAGATTTGATTTCCTTGCCTTTTTAAGTCAACGGGAGATCCTGTTCTTCTGTTTGCCACTCCTCTCCCCCCTCTCTTTCTTGGAAATGGTTATCGCAGGTTAAGACATATGACGGGTGACCAAATAGCCTGGCCCAGCTGCAGAATGGATTCCAGAATAGCAAGTGACGTTGGCTAGAAGAGACACGCTAGGTGGTGGCTGTACTAACGAAGGGGATTTTCTAAAGCAGGGGTCAGCTACCTTTTTGATTCAAAGTGCCATTTTAAAATGTAAATCTCCAAGGGATCTGTAATTATATTCCATCCATATAGACAACGTGCACATAGCAATAGTTTTAATAACAATTTCTCTCATAATTATATAAGAGCGCTATACAAGAAATGCTGTCACCTTTTATGAGATGCTTGCTTGCCATACCTCAACACATTCAGCCTTGTCTGCATCAACTTTAAAAGATTTCTCATGTTTGGTCACAAAATGGCGTTTAACCTCTTAAGCCCGGGAGCCCTATTTTCTGAAAATCCGCCTAAAATACATACCTAAGTAAATGGAATATTGCTCCACTTCTACAAGGTCTATTTGCATGTTCTTGGTATCTAGGGACATCTATGGACCGCAGTGAATGTATTCCCAGTGTCAGAAATATTGTGACTATTACTAGGCTTGCTTAAATTGTGATGAAACAAAGGAGAATATGAATTATGATTTTTCTTTGACAGTGAATAACACCATGCTAGTACCTTCTTGAGATCACGTGTAAAACAAATCTAAGGAAATGAATAAAGGGAAGATGATTAAACAGAAGTGTAACTGAGGGGTACAATTCCCTGACTGTATTATATAAGTATGGTATCATTAAACCACTACTGTCTTATGTACATTACTACTGGCCATACAGTACACAGGTATATGATGAGAACACCTCCACAATGACACGGTTCCACACAAAACTGGGTTTAAGAATATTTATTAGCAGCAATGATAGTATATATAACAATACGTTACGTAGGGTGCGCTTATAATGCAAAATAATGTGCGTGAGCAAATCAATAACGTATGTCCATTTCTCATATTACGCAGGAGATAATTAATACAACCTGAATCTTAGGAATTATATCTATGGTTCTCTAGTAAGGTAGCGGGAGATACTGGTAGGGTCCCTCCGGTTGTAAGCCAGCAAGGGGAGAGGATTTGTCGGTAGTAGAGTGGGTCAACGATGAATAGAGAGACTCCAAGTACAGGAGACGGTGCAATAATCTCTTGATCCGCAGACGAATAACAGCTGTTCTCCGGCATGCAGCTCCGCATGGAAGAAAACTAGCCAGCCTCAGGCTTCCTAGAGGCGGGCTCGACGTTGCTCCTCACAGGGTAAATCCCACACAATTGTGGGTGTAGACGATTCTCCGCTCCATCAGTTACAGGACCAAAGCAAATATAATCCAGCAGAAAAGGGCTCTGTAGTCGTCGGGTAGGTTATCCAGTGTACATAATCCACACGGTCCTCGTCTAGGGCTCCTCGGATGAAGGCGCCAGGGTAAGCTGCCCAGCCTGGATAAGCACACTAGCTGGTGCGAGGAAGCGTTGGTGATGCTGGTCACTGTAGAACGGTAGCCGCACGATACACTATACCTAAATAGACTATTACTGAATTAATAGAATAGGTCGAACTCGACGGTACAGCGTTAAACTCTGATACTTCAGTTATTAATTCGCACGCGGTCTCAATGCTCTATTTGGGGCCAAACAGGCCTTACTTCACCGCACGTTGTATCGTGGGTGAGGCTTCACTTGGGTAACTCGAACTAGGTTAACTAACTGCTGTATTCACCTGCGCCGTATTTATACGTTAGGCGAACAAACTAGTACCAGCCCTATTCCTGTCTCGTATCCTTGCGCAGAGCCGTTCATGTCCAGGCAAGTCTTTGACGGTGACTTTGAATTAGACCCTGGGGGTATGGCAATGGCGCCTAAGGGACCGCTGTCCAATAGGAGAACGAAATATTATGGTCTGTACTAGGTTAAAGGGATATTCCGTGTATATGTACAAGGAATACACAAGGGATATCAAACGATATACAAATATTATGCAATATATATCAATCAATAAATATATATATTCGGTTTAATCTGATCCTTCGTAACAGCCGCCTCCTAATTAGTCCCACCTAATTAGATAAGCAGAGACAGATTAACCGCACTGTCCACTACTCAATGTCTGTTGTGAGGGTAGGGCAGTTCACAAAGTCAGTGGGTCATGGTCATCATTAAGCGAGTCAGGGAGCCTTGGCAACTCTATCAGCCTCGCCACGGGTCGGTTATATGTCCGCCCTTGGACGAGCACTTCTGCCGCTCTGACCTTTCCGTCGGCACCAGTGATCACTTTGCTTACGCGGCCGGCCGGCCACTCAGCTCGGGGTAGTGACTGGTCTATGATCATGACGACTGGACGGGATGAAGGGGGGCTTAGGAGGAAGCGGGCCTGAGACTGCTTTGATCTGTGCTTGGCTGTGCCTCCTCCTCCTCCGTCTGTTTCTCTTGTTTGCTCTGTACCCCGTCTGAGGAGGGGCCGGTTCTGGCCGCCCCATCAAGGAGTCGCTTGGGGTGCTAGGTTCGAGGTCAGCTACGTCTGGAGCGCAGCTGAGGGGGGTGGAGTTCCGAACTCCCTCTTGTGCCCACGGTTCTCTCACAGGCCTCTCGCTTAATGTCAATAGCCTCTCAACGGGCTGTACGAGGGAGTGACCGGTGTCGCTCGCCTTTGTGTGTAGGCAGCGTGTCGACGTGGGTTGACTGTCAAGTCCGTAGAGGGGGCCCTGGAGCGTCCATCCCAGTCGGGTCTGAACCGCGACTGGGCATCCTTTGGGTCCGATGTGGGCCGCCTCAATTGGGAGAATGAGGTCCGCGTGGTCGGAGCCGATGAGCAGGGTCGGTGTGGCGCCGTCGATAAGCGGTATAGGTAGTTGACGTAGGTGCACATACTTTGCCATCAGCTGTGGGATGGGGTAGGTGTACTGAGACAGGCCTATGTCGTGGCTGGTGAAGACGTTGGTTATACTATACTGCTTCTCGGGCTGGTCCACCGCTGCTATCTTGAAGGAGACCCTTTCACCTTTTATGGTCTTCTGGTCCCTTCTGATGGTGCGTATGGTCATGGTACCTTTGGCACCCCGCAGGCCCAACTGGGCTGCTGCGGAAGCGAGGAGGAGAGTCTTTTCAGATCCATCGTCCAGGACGGCGTAAGTGTCCAGGACCTTGTCCTCGTAGCTCAGGAGCACTCTGACCACTTTGATGAGCACTCGGGGGGTTCCGCTATGCTGGTCAATGTGGAGCACTCCTGTTGGTCGGTTGCTTTGGATCGTCTGGGGTGGTGCTGACTCGCGGTCGTCCGAGTAGCACCGTGACTCCCAGTGTCTGCTGTAGCAGTCGGGACACCAGGGAGCGGTCTGGTGGATCTTTGGTACTGGTGGATCTTTGGTACTGGTGCCACCGCCTCGGCATGGTACATTACCGCGACGGGCCCACTCTGTTATCCTGGCTGACGCTTGTTGATGTCATGCAGGACCTCCAAGTGGGTGCCGCCGCACCTGCCGCACTTCTTCTTCAAGCGGCACTCCGCTGCCAGGTGGCTGCGCGCACAGCGGAAGCAGCGGCGGTGGTCCTTGATCCACTGACTCACCTCATCCGTGGTCAGCTTCTTGAAATCGTCGCATTGATACAGCCGATGTTCCCCTTCACAGTACTGGCATTCAATCTTCCACTCCTCTTTCGTCGAGGGGGTGTCGTGGTTCTTGTGCTGCGGTACTGATTCGGCTTGGTGCATAACGGTCACCGACCGGCGGTTATCATTTAATCCCCGAGGTCCTGGTCTTGGGCTTGGTCCACTCCATACGAACGTGTCCAGTCGTAAGCTGCTGACCTCCCTGGCGAGGAACTCAGACAGGTCTAGGAGGGATGCCTCTGGGCCGTTGGGGTCACGGTGGTCTCTCTGCCGCCGAAAACGCTCTTGTCGGGCGGGAGGGAGCTTCTCTAATATTCTCTCTACATTAGAGTTAGCGTACAGTTCGTGTATCCCTTTTCCTTTTGGGACCCCAGCATCCCTACCAGGGACTGTACCTTGATAGAGAGGTCATCCAATGCTCTGTTGTCTCTGGCTGGGGGGAGACGGTTAATGTCTCTTATCTCCTGTATCACGTAGTCCCATATGCGTCCATAACGTTGGTCGAGGGCTACTAGAGCCGCGGTGTATGGGGTAGTAGAGTTGGAATATGCCAGCGCTATATTGTGCGCTCTGGGCACCTTCAGGTGCTTGAGTAGGATAGCATACTTGTACGTTTCATCCGGTACATCGGACATCATTGTCTCTAAGCACATTCGTAGCTCTGTGTACTGTGCTCTGTTCTCGTGTGTGAAGTCCGGGAACGTCGGTGTGCCAAGGTACGATGCCATGGATGGCTGGCACATCGGTGAGCATTGGGGAAGAGGCCTCCTGGGCGAGTCTCCCCGTGCGTGTCGTCTTGGGCTGGTACTTGGTGGGTACCGAAGCCCGGGTACCCAGGTGCTGTTCCTCGGGGCTGGCGGTGCGTCAAACTCACCCGTGAGTTGAGTCGGGGGTTTGTAGCGCAGTGCCTCGGGGCTGACGTCTGGGCTGTACTGGACCTCCTGGTCCAGAGTACGTTGCTGCTGGTCGGGGCTGTACTGGGCCTCCTGGTCCAGAGTACGTTGCTGCTGGTCGGGGCTGTACTGGGCCTCCTGGTCCAGAGTACGTTGCTGCTGGTCGGCTTGACATTCCTCCTCTTCCTCCTCCTCTTCCTCTGCTAGGTCCTGGAGTCTTCTGTTCAGTCTCTCGGCGTGGTCCGGTTCTTCCCGGTTGCTGGGTCTCGTATGGACCGGCCGGGGAGGGGGTTCGGAGACGTGGACAGGATCCTCCTGTTGGCGGGGTCCCGGGTCGCTTGGTCGGGTAGGGGAATGTGTCCTAGACCCTTGTCTTGATGATCTCCGGGAGCTCCGTGCGGATTGAGGGGGTGTCGCCATGGTAATCAATTTGTCCATCAGCTGCGCCTGCAGCCGGTCGCGCTCTGCCTCGCGCTGGGCATGGGCGGCGTCGCGCACTGCTTCGCGCTGTGCATTGGCGGCGTCGCGTTGTGCATTGGCGGCGGCGTGCTGCGCATCGGCGCGGCTTCTCTCAATGTTCTCTTCCGTCTGGAGGCGTCTGGTCTCCAGTCTTATGCGGTCGTCTTCACTCCTTTGTTGCGCCTGGAAGCGGTCTCGCTCGGTTGTAGAATGTTCGCGTTCACTGAGGGCTTGCGCTTGGAGTTGCGCGTGAAGGCGCTCTCGTTGGTCTGCAGCTTGTTCGCGCTCGCTCGTCTGTTGCGCTTGAAGTCGATCGCGTTCGGTGGAGGCTGCCAGGGTGGCGATGAGTGCCTGCGCCAGCATCTTGTCCGCTTCGCTGGGGGAAGACACCGGCGGAGGGGATCGGCTTCTGGCAGTGCTCGTTGGAGATCCGTTCTCCTGTCGCGCTCCGAGGAGGTCCGTCTCCTGGGTGTGCGTCTCTTCTGGTAGTGAGTCGGGTTCCGTCCCTGGAGGGCTTTCTTTATCCTGGAGCTCTCCGGGGACTACCTCGTTGGCGTCGGCGGGGGGTAAAGTCATGTCAGGTCCCTCCTGGTCCCCCCCGTGAGCTTGGTCAGTTACGTTAGAACCCACTAGGGCAGGGCTATTCAACTAAATTGTTCAGGGGGCCACATTGTCAGAAACCCAAGGGGCCAGGGGCCGGACTGCCACGGCGCCTCCCCGTGCTATGAATATATGTACACTTGACACAACACGCAACCACATTTTCACAACTTTTATTTAAAGGGGAACTATTTTACTATTTCTTTCACTATTTGGGCACTTTTACACAATTCCTGTGGGTTTATGGAACACCTCTGTAATTTTTTTTTTAATTCATTGTTTTGTATTTCTAATCAAGTACTCAAAAACAGCATTTTTCTACCTCAAGATCTTAAGCCGTTTTGAGCCTCATGGGCTCCAACCACAGTGGGAACTGTGTGGAAACTCAGCTGATTATCATGCAGTGGTGTCTCTCTGACATCACAAATCAGCACATTTTCAGATGACTCAGTTCAGTGAGGGTGAATATTGTGAGAGGAGAATTGGAAGAATGCGCCAATATGATCATCATAGATCATATTAATATAAGTCCACATAGCTAGGAAACAATGCTAAACACTGAAAAAGGCCATTTATAAGATAGTTCCCCTTTAACTACATTGCAAAAGTAGTATACTTTTCAAAAAAAGTGCTTCATTTATGTGCCACATCTGCAACATCTCCTGCAAAAAGTGCTTCATTTATGACTGTGCAACAACTGCAACATCTCCTCTTCAACATTTCAATATAAAAACAAACAAGTGCATGATGTGCATCTGAACATTCTAACATCAACACTTGAACAAAAAAACACATTTATAGTGCAGCTGAGCTTATGAAAAAGTGCTTAATTTCTGTGCAACAACAGCAAATCACAGCATCTTATTAGCACTTATTGTCGACTCTTAACTCTCAAACATCAGGGGGGTGGGGGGCAGACAGGCCTAGCCTACATACACACATCTAATGAGAGCGATTGCACTTCTTTGACTGGGCAATGGCAGAGAAAGAGGGTTCATAGGAAGTGAGGGCTACCCGCAAACAGTGATGCAAATGCTAATTTGTCAAGGAGGCATGGTTGCTTGTTTTAATGGCATTCATGTGAGAGAAACTGGATTCACAGGTGTATGTTGAGCCAAACATTGTTAGCACAGATATTGCCAGCGTTTTTATTTTGGGGAATGTCTTGACATGAATACACTTTATCTCAAGTGCCTGCTTCAGAGCAGATGATGCTTGCATGTCAATTATTTCAAGTTGCAGGAGACCTTCATCAATGTGAAGTGATGCAAGGAACTCTTGTCCTTTTGTGGAAATAGCAGCTACATTGGCAAATGGGTTGCTCACAAAATGCATCAATTCTCTGGACATGTCAAATTCATCAAATCGACTTGCAAAGTTTTCCCTCAATTTATCAATGAAATCTGTCATTAATTGAGTGACTTTTGGCTCAATTGTGCGTGTTAACGTTGACATGAAAAAAAAAAAAAAAAAAAAAAAAAAAAAAAAAAAATTAAATTTTTTTTAATTTTCATGTAATCTTTGGCGGGCCGGTCAGAATCATCCCGCGGGCCGGATCTGGCCCGCGGGCCGCCAGTTGAATAGCCCTGCACTAGGGTCTCTACTGGCGGGGTCGCCTGTTCGGTAGGGTTTGGCATACTTTTACTATCCGCTTTAGTTATTTTATCCGTATTTAACTTCCTTTTAAAGCTAGGTATTGGACTGACAACGTAGTCCTCTAGGTGAAGAGGTGGCTGCCGTCTGCGCTCCGGGCGATCTAGTTTAGGAGAACCGTTTGTGGAGTGTTCATCATCGGCCATGTTAATATTAATATTATATTAATATTACGCTAATTACCATCCGGGGCTCGAAGGACCAATTGTAACTGAGGGGTACAATTCCCTGACTGTATTATATAAGTATGGTATCATTAAACCACTACTGTCTTATGTACATTACTACTGGCCATACAGTACACAGGTATATGATGAGAACACCTCCACAATGACACGGTTCCACACAAAACTGGGTTTAAGAATATTTATTAGCAGCAATGATAGTATATATAACAATACTTTACGTAGGGTGCGCTTATAATGCAAAAGAATGTGCGTGAGCAAATCAATAACGTATGTCCATTTCTCATATTACGCAGGAGATAATTAATACAACCTGAATCTTAGGAATTATATCTATGGTTCTCTAGTAAGGTAGCGGGAGATACTGGTAGGGTCCCTCCGGTTGTAAGCCAGCAAGGGGAGAGGATTTGTCGGTAGTAGAGTCTGGGTCAACGATGAATAGAGAGACTCCAAGTACAGGAGACGGTGCAATAATCTCTTGATCCGCAGACGAATAACAGCTGTTCTCCGGCATGCAGCTCCACATGGAAGAAAACTAGCCAGCCTCAGGCTTCCTAGAGGCGGGCTCGACGTTGCTCCTCACAGGGTAAATCCCACACAATTGTGGGTGTAGACGATTCTCCGCTCCATCAGTTACAGGACCAAAGCAAATATAATCCAGCAGAAAAGGGCTCTGTAGTCGTCGGGTAGGTTATCCAGTGTACATAATCCACACGGTCCTCGTCTAGGGCTCCTCGGATGAAGGCGCCAGGGTAAGCTGCCCAGCCTGGATAAGCACACTAGCTGGTGCGAGGAAGCATTGGTGATGCTGGTCACTGTAGAACGGTAGCCGCACGATACACTATACCTAAATAGACTATTACTGAATTAATAGAATAGGTCGAACTCGACGGTACAGCGTTAAACTCTGATACTTCAGTTATTAATTCGCACGCGGTCTCAATGCTCTATTTGGGGCCAAACAGGCCTTACTTCACCGCACGTTGTATCGTGGGTGAGGCTTCACTTGGGTAACTCGAACTAGGTTAACTAACTGCTGTATTCACCTGCGCCGTATTTATACGTTAGGCGAACAAACTAGTACCAGCCCTATTCCTGTCTCGTATCCTTGCGCAGAGCCGTTCATGTCCAGGCAAGTCTTTGACGGTGACTTTGAACTAGACCCTGTGGGTATGGCAATGGCGCCTAAGGGACCGCTGTCCAATAGGAGAACGAAATATTATGGTCTGTACTAGGTTTTTTTTTTATCCACTTTTTCTCCCATTTTTCCATATTTTTCTCCCATCCCAATTTCGTATCATCCAATTCAACCCTCCCCTGTCACGAACGCTGTTTCTTGCCTCCCACAAGCCGGCTGCAATGTGGACTAAGTCATACATAGCACAAGTCCCCTCCGGTACTTGAGGTAACAGCAGTCGCATCTTTTCACCTGCGCAGCTCGATCTCTCAGTGTCGAGGAGTAACGCGTGGGAGGCTCACGCTGCCCCCGACACTTCCTGATTCTACTGCGCAGGCGCACCAACCGACTTGTAGGAGTCGCTTGTTCACAACGTTCGATCCTCACCCTTCAGTTTTCCCTCCCCGTAATACGGCCAATGTGTATTACTGCGGACGACCAGCCAAACTGAAAAACAATGTGGAGAGCTGGATTCGAACACGCGAATCCTAGCGTCTCCACACTGGTGGCGAGTGCCTTGCCCACTACACCACCTAGCCGCCCTGGTCTGTACTAGGTTAAAGGGATATTCCGTGTATATGTACAAGGAATACACAAGGGATATCAAACGATATACAAATATTATGCAATATATATCAATCAATAAATATATATATTCGGTTTAATCTGATCCTTCGTAACAAGAAGGTTTTGTAGATGCAGTACTGAATTCTGCCATCCGGACCCATGCAATTTGAAATATTATTATAGAATATGAGGCCTATAAATGACCTTATTATAGCCAACTCGCACATCTATGGATATCTATTGGGTCTTCTCTTTCAAATGGCCGAGTTCAATTTGGATTTAGTATCACCAGGCGTGCATGAAGAACAGAGAATGAAATCTACCGTATTTTTTCTTTCTTTTCTTTTCTTTATTCTTTCTACAGCTCCGCCATTTTGAAACTGATTTCAACACGGATGGTTGCTAAATGTTCACAATAGGGGAGACAAACTAACTGCGCTCCAATATGCCAATAACGTTCAGTTTTGTGGTATATAATCCAGAGAAATAAGAGAAATTAAGAAAATTCATACACACGTAATTTGCTTGCAGGAAGCTAGAATCCGTTGAGCAGTATAGTTTTTCGAAATTCCAACGCTCATTGAGAGCTCTGGATGTCCTCTTCTCATAATGACTACAATCATCATCATTCAGCGACGGCCGCTAATTCAAAATGGCGGATCTCCGCGAAAAATATAACACATTTCTAAAACTAAAATCTCACTAATAACACTTTAACGGTTAAAGTGTTATTAGTGAGATTTTAGTTTTAGAAATGTGTTATATTTAAAGTTTAACCTATTGGTAAACAAACGTATTGCTGAAAATATACACTATGACTGCTGTTGTGACATGGTTAGGATGTTTACTCTTGAATACATTTGAAAATAAACGATAATTATGTCAGACAGTAGAGAGAATGATTTATGACGTGATGTCATTTGCGGTCCGGTACCGCACGGGTGGAAGAGGTTTACACTCAATGTCCGGCAAACAGACTGACCCTTCTGATTGGCTCTGACCCTGAACTATCCCTGATATATCAGTCAACCTACCATAAATAACAAGCTGTGAAAGAGGTAACTCGGCATGAGAGGACACTTCAACATTTTCTAAAAAGGTTCCTCTCTTACACACTTGCTAGTGTGCCATTGGTTAAGATACTGCGTGCCAATGGTTGCCGACCCCTGATCTAAATGAAAGAACCCCACAATTGACTTGAACACCAGCAACCGATTTGGACTTCCGATTTTTCCAGGATGTGGTCGCCGTGTGTCGCAATTACAGCCCCAGTAGCGGGGAGTCCATGAAACAAGAGCCTCTTAACACTTTCCCCGCCAATCATGTTGTACGACGTGTTTCAAGTTCATGCGAATTCTGCCAATCCACGGCGTATGACGTTATTGAGATCATATTTCATATTTTCGACATGGTATTCATATTTCCCTCACGCAGCCTGGTCTGATGCTGTGTGAGCCGGCACAACTCTGCAACACTTCAATACTGCCCCCTGGTGGATGATCGGCGAGTTGCCAAACCGGAAATGGCCGGTTGGATATCGGTGCGTCTCCTAAATCCGTCCGGCCACTCGCATATCATCGCGGGACTCTAGCCACACACCGTGGATATGGATCGCTGCCATAACTCAATAATCGACATGATTTGGGCGTGTATTAGTATTATACAAACCGGAAATGGATCTACTCGATCCCCATCAAATAACTGGGATCTTTTTGCTCCAGTCTCATCGCCCAACGGTAAGAGGAGGCTGACGTCATTTTCATTCATAACACTGCCAATTGTGTTAGTATGAACGACCAGCCAAGCTGATAGCAACGCCGAGAGCTGGATTCGAACCCAGCGTCTCCAGCGTTGATGAATGAATGAATGAATGAATGAATGAATGAAAACTTTATTAACAGATTGCAGAATGGGTACAGTGCAGTACAGCTCAATACATACAATTGTTAAGGGGATGCAGACCAGAGAAAGACTTTCGTCTTGTTTCCACCAGGGTCCCCCATTTCCAATTCATCGTAACATATATGACATACATGACATACAGATAGACAGTACTGCTACATCTATACATTTATGACATACCAGATTTGCAATTACAGTACTGTATTTGTGATACAAAAAGAGTCCAGAAAGAAAAGAGTATATACATTAGGCGTAGAAACTGTACATTGGATTGGGTAGGTGGGGGTGGGACTGTACATTGGAGGTGGTTGGGGGGGGGGGGGGGGGGGGGGGGGTAGGAGTGGGGGGGGGGGGGGGGTGTTGGGTAGGAGTGGGGGGGGGGGGGGGTTGGGTAGGAGGGGTGGGTGGGGGACACTGTATAACTGTACAAACAACACTGTACATTGGATTATGGGACTGTACATTGGACTGTACATTGGAGGTGGTTGGGTGGGTGGGGGGGGGGTGGGTAGGAGGGGTGGGTGGGGGACACTGTACAACTGTACAAACAACACTGTACATTGGATTATTGACAAGACCATACTTGGTAATTTACTGTACATTGGCGGGGGTTGTGTTCGGACATTTACAGGGGCCAGTTTCGAGTTGCAGTCTCCCTTAGGTGTTTTTTGAGAGTGTTTTTGAAAGTGGGTAGTGATTCACATTCCTTTACAGCTTTGGGTAGGGCGTTCCACATTGATGTGGCATAATTGCGAAACGTGTTTAGTCCCTTGTTTGAGCCGAATCTGGGTTTAACATGATTTGTGGAGCTCCCTCTGGTGTTGTGATCGTGGTATTCACTGACCTTTGGGAAGTATTTAGTCATGTACATGGGTACCTTGGTCGTGTAGTGTATCTTGTAGACCAGGCCCATTGCAAGTTGCTGTACTCTGTCGTCTACTCTAAGCCATCCTAGGTTGTCAAAGTGGGCAGGGGTGAGGTGGGTTCTAGGAGTAAGGTCAAGCAGTAGTCTGACCAGTTTGTTTTGAGATGTTTGTAATTTTGTTTTTAGCGCCTTTGAGGTGCTTTGGTACCATGAGGTGCAAGCATAGTCGTAGTACCCTTGAATGAGTGCTCCTGCTAGAGTCTTCAGGGTATTCTTGTTTACCAGTGAGGAGATCCGGTACAAGAAACGAGTTCGTTGGTTGACTTTTTTTATTACATTGGATGCCATTTTGTCACAGGAAAGATTTGCCTCTAGGATGGAACCCAGGTAGGTAATATCTTCTGATGGCGAGCGCCTTGCCCACTACACCACCTAGCCGCCCTTGTTCTGACTTTTAATTAAGGCTGCTTTCAATAAGCAGCTAGGCGCTAGAAGTTTGATATAATTTGCAGTGTGTGCTGGGAGAATCATAAAATCATTTTACATTTGGTAACAGGACTGCATTTTTCATTGTATGTGTTTAACTAATATCCTAGTTCTGTCGAAGCAGTACCCACATCCATGGCAGGCAGAGCACCAGCAAAGACATAACTATTAGTGTCAACCTCAACACTCTTTACTTCAGCTTCCAGTAATCCTGGTGAGAGTCTTTGGGTTTTTTTATAGCCTGCTTCCTTACCTTTGCTTAGGTTACCCAAGACTGGCCCCTCAGGAGCTTGCCTTTTACCACGCCTACAGTGGGGGCTGGCCAATCAGATGTGGTATATACCTGGATCTACATGCATGCTATGATTTCACCTTCATATATTACGGAACTATCCAGCACAAACTGCCAGGCCTAAATCACTGCATTTAGCCTATGCTTTGTGATGGTCACTTGTAAACACTGACAGCAGTGTGAATTGTGGCCTAATGCAATGATTGTCAAAGCTTGCATTGTAGTTGCTTGTGATGCATGGTAGTGGTGCTTTGAAGGTTCTGCACTGCATCACTAGTATGGCTGTCTTACTAATGACAGTGAGGCAGTGTCTCCAGCCTACCACTTGTGTCCCGTGTTTATCCACTACTGCTCTTTATTCTCTGGACAGTTCCTCGTAACAGTTGGGAAATCAAAGCTGACTGCACTGCATTCCACTTTTTCTCCCTGGGTTTCTCAAGTATCTAAATGGCGCATTAAAAGGATTTCCTTTTTTTGGAGGACGTTGTCAGGACCGGCCGGCTTTTGGATACTTCTGAATAAGGCAAAGTTAGCTTTATCCTTTTGCATAGCGGTTGTTTTTATGCAGCCATTAGATCATTTAAAAGTTGAGGCATGGCTGGATCTGGCCAAGAAGGTGGCCATTGTCAAGACAAACACAAAATTACTTTGGTTGATGGTTTTCTGTGATTATAATGTCAGAAATAGTTGATCTATTGTTATGGATTGCTCCTGATGATTTCATACACAAACTTTCTCAGTGGCCCATAATAGTGGTGTGATTTCGGGTTTATGTTAAAAATGTCTTTGCAAGTGATTGCCTGGCCAATTCTCCACACATTTCTATGTTGGGAGGTGGGGGGTGTTAGCATAGTGTGCATTAATAGATTCTGAATTGTACCAGATAGGCTGGAGTTGCTGCCTCTTGTCATTGTATCTTGATGTTGTGGCTAACCATGTTTGCACAGGGCAGCGAGTGGGTCTGTTTGAGCACATCACCAACCAATGCCTGGTCCAAAGCATCTGAGCTGGTGTGTCATTACAAACCAACATTACTAGTTTTGCCCCTTGTGTGTGTGTGCTTGGGAGTGGGCACTGCACTGAAAGCACTTACCTGTTGGCCCACAGGTTTAAGTATAATACCCTACTTAACAGATCTGAGGTCAGCCTCGTGTCCTCCATATCCACTCCTCTTAACATCGGCGTTCAGAGGCAATCTAAGCCTAGATCTGTGCTACCTAGCAAGCTTCACCACGTGATGCTAACTGTCCCTTGTTGCCCCCAGCCTCTTCCCCCAGCCGGCACTGAAAAGTGTGTCCATCGCTGGGAAGGACGACACGGCCAGTAAATGTCGTCCCCCCCCCCAGACAGAGGCGTGGCTCCATTAGGTCGTCTGGGAAAAGATGTGTTTTGCCTTACCCATGTTCAAAAGTCTGGGAAGATCAGGATTTATTGTGATTTGTAAGCTTGCCCTCCTCTCATTCTACCCATCCTCTCTTGTATGAGAATTTTATTTTCATTTTAATTTGTTCTGTTGGATTGAACATGCCCATTTATAGCATGGAAATGTTTTTTAAGACCCCTTTGACCAGTGTTGAAGGAGATACAATGCTTTTTGTCAATTAATGAAGACCCCTCCCCCATCCCTCCCATTTTATGTGTAATAAGCATTGCTTTTAGTATTTGTAGACCAGCTCCATTATAACTAGCTGAGCTAACAGGAGTGACCTTGGGCTGTAAAGGAATCAGTGTCTTTACCCCCTTCACTTAGCTACTTGACCCTATCTTTACCCCCTTCACTTAGGGTAGCTATCTTTACACCCTTGACTTAGCTACTCTACCTATCTTTACCCCCTTCACTTAGCTACTCTACCCTATCTTTACCCCCTTCACTTAGCTACACTACCCTATCTTTACCCCCTTCACTTACCTACTCTACCCTATCTTTACACCCTTCACATAGCTATCTTTACACCCTTCACTTAGCTACTCTACCTTTACCCCTTCACTTAGCTACTCTACCTTTACCCCTTCACTTAGCTACTCTACCCTACCTTTACACCCTTCACTTATCTACTCTACCCTACCTTTACCCCCTTTCACTTAGCTACTCTGTCCCCTACCTTTACCCCTTCACCTAGTTACTCTGTCCCCTACCTTTACCTCCTTCACTTAGCTTACTCTGCACCCTACCTCTCACACACACCCCTCTCCCATTCATCTTCTTTCCACCCCCCCCCCTATAGATCCACCCGGATGAGACGGTGGATGCAGCAATGGATTTGTGAATGGTTACCATGACAACCGCATAAATGGGGGCTTTGGCGGTCGCGGAGCCCCCCCTCGCAATGATAGAGGTGGGCCTGGCGGCTACCGTGGTAACGAGGGCGGAGGCACGTTTAATCAGCCAATGCAAAATGCAGGTGGGGACAACCTATTGTTCCTTAGATTAAAGAGAAAAGTAGCGACTCAACATAGTTTTAGACGCACAGTGTAGTTTAGTCCCAGTGATCCTCCCTCCCTTCAGCAGCTCTAGCCATCATTCTTCATAACTCTACGACTTTTCACTTAGGTGATACGTTTTAGACCAAAGGCAAACCCGGCTGAGGTAATCCTTGGAGAAAGGGAAAGCCGAAGCTACGCTATCGGTAAGAAAATGTTGCCTGCCAGCGTGTGAAACTGTGGACAGGGCTCTTGCTAACCCATCTCGCCGTGTGCTCCGGCTCTAGGTTTTGGCGGCGGTTTAGAAAACAAAGAGGCTGGCTGGGGAGGTCAACCCCGGGACGCAGCGTACAACAGCTTTGGACGCGCCGACAGGGGCAAGTCCGCCTTCAATGACTGCGGGACAGGCTCCAGGGGCAGGTGAGAGTGCGCTCTTGAGTAGCATATTTTGAAGACTTCATCTATTGATCTCCTGTATGCAGGGTATCTGCAGGGGTTTAAAAATGTATTCATTCTCAATTTAAGGCCTTAAAAGTAGGGATGTCCGATATTATCGGCCTACCGATATTATCAGCCGATATTGGCATTAAAATGTTATATCGGAAAGTATCTGCTTTCGAAAAAAAAATATATATATTTTTTACATTTATTTAACCTTTTATCTACCCAGCCAAGCAAGTAAGAACAAATTCAGATATTATTTATTGTCAAAAGTATGCATAATGTTGTGTTAATTCCACGACAAGAGATATGTAATGTTAACACTTTGATTGCCTAAGGCTAAATTCATGATATACCATCCGTTGCCATCTCTATTTGTCTATGGAGAAGTTCCCCTTCTTTGCAGGGCTATAACTTTTTAAATTCTATTGCTAGATTGCCATTATTAGGGCCCATTCAAGGTCCTATATGTATTGTTCATTGTGTAGCAACGTTAAACTTTTTCATTCACATATTCATAGTAAAATATGGTCTAAAGTATAAGTATGTTTTCATCTCTTTCTGCAGCTTTCTCCAGAACGTGATTTATAGCCCCAAATGCATTATATTGATGATGAAATACAGTTTGGTAGGAATCTGTGCGAGATAAAAAATTTCAATTGGACGTACTTCTAGAAGTTTCTACGTATCATCTGATGATGACCGGATGGGCGGGGGATCGTTTATAATTCCGTGGGCAGCGTTATATCATTCATCTAGTGTGGGTGATATGATCATCAGAGCAGTTTATATCGAACACGTTCAAAAATAACGCTGAATCTTACCGTATCTTCCTCGCGCCGTTGGACGATGAGCGTGGAACTGAAATATTCCTATTATGGGATGTAGAAATACGCGATCTATTTCCAGGTTGTATAATAGTATATACGTCCAAATCATGTTGTTTATCGAGTTATTGGCAACGGATCGCTATGTATTGTGTCGAGATCGAGTCCCGGGACCTATAGAGAGTGCCCGGAAGTAATATGGACGATCAGCACTTCATCCACATGACTTCCTGTTTGGCGCTTCTGCCGATCGGCCACCAGATGGCGCTCTTGAACCGCTAGAGGGTTGAGAGGAGGCCAGCACTGTGTCTCAGGGCTGTGGAGGAAAAATATGATTTCGATCACAGATTTTTGAAATATTGATATTAAAGACGAGTTACGGCGTCCTCTGCAACTTGAGCATGGCGGGGAAGGAGGACGCCTAAACACGTTTTCGGCACTTAAAGTGTTAATTACCTGAAATTATTCCGTTTTTTTGGGGGGGAACCCTGCATATATCGGTATCGGTTTATATCGGTATCGGAAATTAAGAGTTGGACAATATCGGTATATCGGTATCGGTAAAAAAGCCAATATCGAACATCCCTACTTAAAAGGTATTAAAGTCTTGCATTTAATTTGTACAGGGGTGTTAAATTCTGGTCAGGGGGGCAAGCCCGGTTGTCGGGAGATTAAATATATGAAATGCTTTTGTATTCAAGTAGTTGTTTTTTTGCGTGGCTACCGGGAGCTTGGTGTGTCTGGTGAGAGCTTGTATCAAACACATGATCATTTTTTATTGGCGCACAACCGCCATCAGTTCAGTGTCCCTATGTGTTTAATTTTTTGCTACTCTGGTTGTGAAATTGGTATTAAAAAGGTCTTGAATGTAACGTGTTGAAACCGGCAGATACCCTGGTCTCCTGTGTGGTTTGTGTAGCGACACCTGTGTAACACCACCTACCTGTGTTCTAGGTATGAGCGCGGAGGTTTGGGCGGAGGCGGAGGCAACAGAGATGACGAGGATTGGTCCAAGCCCACCCCACCCAACGAGCGCCTGGAAAAGTAAGATAAAACCTTAACCACCAGTCTTGCCTCCATGTTGGAAGCCCTTTTCAAGTCACTCTAAACCCTAAACCCCTCCCTTGTCTCCTCCAGCGAGCTGTTCGCTGGCAGCAACACTGGGATTAACTTTGAGAAATATGATGACATTCCCGTGGAGGCGACTGGAGCCAACTCTCCGCCTCACATAGAGAGTGTAAGTCTTAGCTTCCACACGTCCTATTCCAGACGTCATGGTCTGTGATCGAAGTTAATGACTCATTGGAATCGTGGTATTGACGATGTTTCTCTTGTGACATAGTTCCATGATGTTGACATGGGGGAGATCATCATGGCCAACATTAACCTGAGCCGCTACACTCGGCCCACCCCGGTCCAGAAGTACGCCATCCCCATCATCAAGTCCAAGAGAGACCTGATGGCTTGTGCCCAGACTGGTGAGGACCTCTCCTGACTGTTCACGCTTGCTTGCACCCACCGCTACTGGTCATTTGCAGTCGGTAGTAGTATACTAAATGTAGATCCTTACTGGCCCTAGCCCCTTACGTGACTGCGAGCGAGCCTGGGTCTCTACCACAGTCACTCTCACCTAGACTGCGACCATTTGCAACTTAACGTACCAAGCGTGATCACATGGAGCGCGCTGGGTCAAAAATATATCATATATGAATTTCAAAGATACCCAGCGTACAATATGGGTTTAACACAGCTTTACAGTGGGGTCTGGAAGCTCGGAGTTGCTAATAAACAGTTTAAATCATTGTTACAAAACGAGTGGTACTCACAGAGCGAACGTTGGCAAGATGGCGTCTTCTTCTTCTGCCGCTATTCGGCTGCCTGGTGCGCATGCGCTGTGGCACCAATGGCGGAAATGGACGTTCTGTCTGTAAATACCACTCGTTTTGTAACAATGATTTAAACTGTTTATTAGCAACTCCGAGCTTCCAGACCCCACTGTAAAGCTGTGTTAAACCCATATTGTACGCTGGGTATCTTTGAAATTCATATATGATATATTTTTGACCCAGCGCGCTCCATGTGATCACGCTTGGTACGTTAAGTTGCAAATGGTCGCAGTCTAGGTGAGAGTGACTGTGGTAGAGACCCAGGCTCACTCGCAGTCACGTAAGGGGCTATACTGGCCCCATGGCATTGATGGACCGTACTATAAGGCTCTTGAGTTTGTCTGGTTAGTATCGGCGGACGCCATGGGGACTGTAAGCAGGGTTGTTGTTGGGACATGTTTTATATTTGCAACCTGGTCTTCATATTTTAGTAGATGTGAATAATGAAGTGTCCCCATTGCGTTTCAGGCTCTGGAAAGACCGCTGCCTTCCTGCTACCAGTGCTGAGTCAGATCTTCATGGAGGGTCCTGGAGACGCACTGCAGGCTGCCAAGACCAGCGGACATGTAAGGAGAACGGGAGCGTGCCTACGTTCCCACAGCCCTATGCAGGGCTCTACAGTGCGACCATATTGCTCGCATATGCCCCTAGAAATATGTGTGTGCGAACCGGAAAAATCAATTGAAGATGAGTGAAGATTACAGCCTCAGTCGTCCTTTTTATTCCTCCGCTGATAAATCGTTAAAGAACTACAAGTCCCACATTGCACTCAAGCCAACGGTCCAATCACAGTAGAGTGACGTGACTGGTTTCATGGGAAAGAAAGCAAATGACCAATCGGAAGCTCTCATTTTGCTTGTTTACTTCCTGAAAGTCCGCCATTGCGATATGCGAGTTTCCAGAGACATGTAACTTATTCTAGTCTTACCAATAGCAATAGATTTTAGAACACCTAGATTTAGCGATAGCAATAGTAATATAACGTTAATGCAACAAAACGAATGCCTTGCTTTGTTAATCATAACGTTGATGCAGTATGTCGTTGTGCCGCACACAACAGCAGAGGTGGGCAATAGGGTCCAGCTGCAGCGCAGGACAGCCGGAGTGCAACCGGTGTGATGTAATTGGCAGAATCGACTGTCAATCAATGGTCTACCTGACACGCAAACTCATAAACAATGTTTCTGTACTGGAGGTGTACAGTATTTCAATAGGCAACCCTGAAAGGATTATTTTTCTAGAAGAGCAACACTAGCCAAAACATAGGCATTGTATGCATAAAAGGGGCAAAAGCTATTTATTTTTTTTTAATCCACTTTTTCTCCCATTTTCTATATTTTCTCCCATCCCAATTTCGTATCATCCAATTCAACCCTCCCCTGTCACGGACGCTGTTTCTTGCCTCCCACAAGCCGGCTGCAATGTGGACTAAGTCATACATAGCACAAGTCCCCTCCGGTACTTGAGGTAACAGCAGTCGCATCTTTTCACCTGCGCAGCTCGATCTCTCAGTGGCGAGGAGTAACACCCCGACACTTCCTGATTCTACTGCGCAGGCGCACCAACCGACCTGTAGGAGTCGCTGTCCACAACGCCCGATCCCCACCCATCAGTTTCCCACCCCCTAATACGGCTAATGTGTATTAGTACGGACGACCAGCTAAACTGAAAGCAAATGTGGAGCGCTGGGCTCGAACTGACGAGCCCAGCGTCTCCAGCATTTCGTGGCGAGTGCCTTGCCCACTACGCCACGTAGCCGCCCTGGGCAAAAGCTAAAGTTAAGTGACTGTTACTTTTGTAGCAGTAGTTTGATTTGATAGTTTATTTGATAGGGACAGCACATGTTAATGAACATCAAGTACAAAATACAAAATGTAAACATGCAGGGTTGTAGCAAGAGCTAATTTACACCAGGAGACAGCAAACCTCTTTCAATAAATAAATAGCCTGCTTAGGGTAAAAGCATTGTGACAATCAATGATAAAAACAACAATAAAAACAAGAAACAAGTTACATAAACTAAATCAGATTAAAAATGATCACAGTTCTGGTTTTCCTTAAGATGCAGTTTAAGATGGGTCTTGAACATGGAGTATGTGGGGCACTCTAATCACAACTGGTAGGCTATTCCAGTAGTTACCACCCAGAGAACACAGTTTTAGCAAAGGTAGTATACCGAAAAGGCACCTTACAGTCCCCTCTACTGATGGCCCTGGTGGTAATGCCAGTGTCTCCTTTTTGTTCAATGTCACTGGCTTTTTTATTAGGCCTAGTTGTTGGCTACAACTTTGCCACAGTAGGCATTAATCACTTAATAGTTCAAATGTCTGTGTCCCATTCCCGTTTGCACACAGATACACACACACGCACACAGTGGGCCAGTGACTTTGGTGGTATGTGCTATTGCACAGATGTGTGTCCCGTTCCTGTTTGCACATGCACGCACAGTACAAATATACATTTATATAAAAATTAAAAAATCTGTTACTTGAAATATTTTCACTGTGCTCCTAAATATTTTTGTGTGCTCCTAAATTTCTTTGTGCTCCTAAATATTTTCATTTAGGAGCACATGTGCTCCTTGGGAAAAAGGTTAGCGTAGAGCCCTGCTATGTTCCCACATTTCCTTTTTTCATGAATTGCATCTGATTTTACCCCCCTTTCTCTTAATTTGATAGGCAATTACACCCAACCTATTATCCAATTGTCCTCTGGTAGTAGAGGGTTTATCTGGGAACATAGGGCTGTGGGAACATGAGGCCTAATTTTGAGAAAGATCTTAGAAATGTGGGAACATAGGGCTGTGGGAACATAGGGCTAGATGTAGACTTCCTCAACAAAACCGTTCCTACACTCCCCTTCTGCTCACGTTATGTTGACACGTTTTCCTCGTCCTCTCCACAGGAGAACGGCAAGTACGGACGCCGTAAGCAGTACCCCATCTCTCTGGTGCTGGCTCCCACTAGAGAGCTGGCCCTGCAGATCTACGACGAGGCTAGGAAGGTAAGGCCACCGCACATGTCGCACGAAGACCAGCGAGGAGCTGAAAGCTTGCTTTTGATTCTCTTTCCTCGCTCGGACGGGACGCTTAATCGAGGTCCTGACTAGGCATGTGCCGGTATGACATTTTGATGGTATGATAACCTTGGGCAAAAATACCACGGTTTGACGGTATATCACGGTATTCGGTAAAAAAAAACATTGAAACCATTGAACAAAACTTATTTTATTACAGAGTGCTTGTGATCAGCTTTTCTGTGTTATTTATGAATGTGTGAAGACTGTCTGTATTACACACAGCGGGAACTATTCTTACTGGATTAACCTCTTAAGCCCAAGCCCTATTTTCTGAAAATCCGCCTAAAAATACATACCTAAGTAAATGGAAGATTTCCACTTTCCCAAAAAGTTGGCGTGTTCCTTTTAAACAGTTTCTTTTTGGATAGCTTGCTAGCGTATACCATCGGCGCCTACCGTCTGAACATAATATTAGTGGTTTTGACACTGCAATGTTTTCAAACCGCGTCAAACCGGTAACCGGCCCATGCCTAATCCTGACTGAATCTCGGTCGTTAAAGAACCCAGGACGCCTATCGCAAAGAGAAGGGGGTTCCCCTGACGTTCCTGGCCAAATTCCCAATCAGGTCTCTGACATCAAGGCCACCTAATCATCCCTTCCCCTTAATTGGCTGACGTCAATCCCTGTCTCCTGAGCCGTTCAGCCATTGTGTAGTGTGATGTGTGCCTGGTGCCAGTTAGGGCTGGGCGATATATCGAGTATACTCGATGTATCGCGGCTTGTTCTACGTGAGATGTAGTAAATTACTATATCGTGAACATCGAGTATATGTTGTCGCGGCTGATATGAGACTTGCTTTAGTGCAGAGCGTTCCTCTCATTTCATTATAGACAGACCAGCGCGGACCTTAAATGACATGCAATTGTAATTTCATTACACAGACCAGCGCGGACCTTCAATGACATGCAATATAATTGATGCGAGCAATGGGCTAACGTTAGCTGCTAAGTTAAACCATAAATAGGCTAAGCTAACTAGCATTAGCTCTTAGCTGCTAACCCTGGAAGCGCTCAAAGCAGACTCCACGACACTAGTTCCATTCGTGAGAAAAGGGGGTGGGTTATAAGGGTAGAAAAATGGGGGGAAAAGGCGCGGCTTATAGTCCGAAAATTACGGTATATATATATATATATATATATATATATATATATATATATATATATATATATATATATATATATATATATATATATATATATATATATATATATGTGTGTGTGTGTGTGTGTGTGTGTGTGTGTGTTTGGCTAAAGTGGATAGAAAACACAGTACTGTGCAAAAGTCTTAGGCACCCAATAGTTTTTATATAAATTGTCTTAGATGTAAATAATTTTTTTTATTAGTGTGTCAGTAGACTACTCTTAGTACATTTTCATTTAATTATTTTTTAAAGCATCTTCATGGTTTAATAATGCAAACATATTTTGCAGGGACTTATTATAATCATCATATTGGCGTGCATCAAAGGGTTAAATCAAGCATTTTTAAGTGCTTTAGAGGAAATGTCAAAATATCGCGATATATATCGTGTATCGTGATATGGCCAAAAAAGATCGCGATATCATTTAGAGGCCATATCGCCCAGCCCTAGTGCCAGTGTATGGCAGGCATTGAGCCTGCGTAGCCCAAGGTTGGGTGCTACCAGTGAAGGAGGACATTTCCGCCCTACATTGTGGGGAGCACTTTCTGTCTAGAAAAGCGCTATATAAATGTAATGAATTATTATTGAGTGGGTAGCTTAAATCTCTCTTGAATCCCCTCTCCTCCCGCTCTAGGTGGCCTACCGCTCCAAGGTGCGTCCCTGCGTGGTGTACGGAGGAGCAGACATCGGCCAGCAGATAAGAGAACTGGAGAGAGGCTGCCACCTGCTGGTGGCCACGCCCGGGCGCCTCGTCGACATGATGGAGAGGGGCAAGATTGGACTCGACTACTGCAAGTCAGTACCAGGGAGAGGTGTATTTTTACATGCCAGGCTTTTGAATAGTAGAATGTTTTATTTTTTTTTGATCAAATTGTTTTTATTATTACTTACATGAAACAAGACAACACATTAATCACAATCACAATACACAGAACTTCACAGGAAAATAACAAAAACAATAATAATACAGAATATAACAATTTATAAATTATAAAGACAAAAAGAAAGAAAACAGAGTTCAACCTTTTTAAATTTTAAATTCAAAATTCAAAATTCCAGGGGTACTATCTAATAGATGACCAAATAGCGAAGAACTAGCTAAATAGCTGCCCCCCAATAAAATCCCTTGTTAAATTCAAGACATCACAAAAGACAAGACAGACAAGACATTTCCTCCTCCCCCTCCCACGAGACCGCCGGACTCCCCCGAACAAGCACCCCAACCCCGCTCAGCCGCACACGGCGGTCCTGACCTTCTCAGCTGCTGCGAACCATAGGTCAATCCCAGCCTGCCCCACCCCAATCACCCGCGCCGTGGATATCTCAAGATAAATCACATCCAACAGTGTTAGGGACCAGTTAATCACTGTGAGCTTCTCAGGCTCCTTCCATCTCAATGCTATTAGCTTCTTCGCTGCTGTGACGCCCGCTAGGACAACCCTCTTTAGTTGTACGGACGCAGGTAGTGTTGTTATATCGTTCAGGAGTAGCGTAACAGCTGTGAATGGGATAGTTAAGCCACACAGATCTGAAAGTTTGTCCGTTATTGACCTCCAGAAGTGGGCCACTGGTGGGCAATCCCAGTACATATGCATATAAGTGCCAGTGGCCTTTTGAGAGCACAAAGTGCACCGAGAGTCGGTTATCAGTCCCATAGCAAATAGCTTCCTAGGTGTAAGATAGGTCATATGAATATAATTAAAATGAATTTGCTGGTGATTGGGGTTGCGGGAAGACAATGCCACATTTGCCCAAACATCATCCCAGTCAAACTCGGGGTCCAACTCCGGGATATCCACACGCCAGATTGTATCCAATGATACATTTTTATACGTGGACTGAATTAAGAGCGTATAAAAGTCTGAGACAAACCCTCTGGAGGTCGTCCTGTCCACTATGAGCCTGAGGGGTGTGGTTGCAAAGCTTGAGCCCACGGCACGCCATGCGCCCTCAGCGCTGACCTTAGTTGAAGGTAAAGAAAGAAGGACTCGCCGGGAAGATCATAAAATTCTCTTAAGTCCTGAAACGCACGGAGGCCGTTCTTATCATAAATATCCTCCAGAGTATGAACCCCCCTCCTTTGCCATTGAGGAATATTAACCGGCTTGTGCCCAACAAGTACTTGCTGGTTATTAAAAATTGGAGAGTCCAGGTGCCATGGGCATTTAACCCCACACGACTTCTGTACATTACGCCACGTCTGGATCACGTGAGTTATGATCGGTCCATACCTCAGTCGGCATTTCGAAATAGGGACAGTGGAGTACACCACATCCTGCAATCTTAGCGGTGAGACCGCCGCCGCTTCTAAGGAGCGCCAAGATACAGCATCTACAGGGTCTAGCCAGCACATCAGAGGTCTCAGTGAAAAGGACCAGAAATAAAGCTTAAAATCAGGGATTGCGAGGCCCCCATCTTGTTTCCTACGTTGAGTAGTAGCTCTTTTGATTCTCGGGCGCTTGTTATTCCAGATAAACTTAGATACCATCGATTGTACCTTGCGCCAGTGGTCTATTGGAGGGGGCAGGGGGAGCATTGAGCTAACAAAATGTATCCTAGGCAGGACGTTCATTTTGATTATGGAATCTCGGGCTTGTAAGGAGTTAGGAAGGGACGACCATCTGTCTAGATCCTGGCGTATTTTATCATAAGTACCCGTGAAGTTGTACTTAGTAGTTTGACTCAGCGTGGGGAATATCTCTATGCCTAAGTATTTAAAATGTTCCACTATGGGGATATCAGCTGGTAGTCGCACCGCCTTGGCCAGCTCATTAAGAGGTAGGCAGGCTGATTTGTTCCAGTTAATCTTAAAGCCTGACAATTTACCAAAGTCGTCGATTATTCCCAATAATTTTGTGGCCGACCGGGAAGGGTCATCCATACAAATCAGTAGGTCATCCGCATAGAGAGCAATTTTGTGTGGTGTATTATTGATCATTATGGGGACGATGTCCTCCGATTGCCTAATAAATTGGGCCAATGGTTCGAGGGAAAGCGCGAATAGTCCTGGGCTCAGAGGACAACCCTGTCTAGAAGATCTGGAGACTGGGAAAAGTGTGGAACAGTTTTTGCCTGTCAGTATCATTGCCGACGGCGAGGCATACATGACTTTAATCATATGAATAAAATTCTTTCCAAGACCCATGACCTCAAGTACCTTCCACAGGTATGACCATTCTAGTCTGTCAAACGCCTTCATGGCATCCAAAGACAGAACTGTGGACGGAGCTGTATTGTCTTTACTGTTATCGACTACATGCAACAGCCTCCTAAGATTATCTGCAGCCAGGCGCCCCGGGATAAAACCAGTTTGATCGCAGTGTACCAATACCGTCATAAATCTCTGCAGGCGGCGGGCCAGCACCTTGGCAAACACTTTTAAATCGGCCCAGAGAAGACTCAAGGGCCTATAGCTACCACAATCATTGGGATCTTTGTCCTTCTTGAGAAGTAAAGAAATCAATGCCATGTTGACATCTCTTGAGAACTCCCCTTGTTCGATAGCGTAATTGATCATATCGAGCATCAATGGACCCAGTTGGTCCCAGAAAGCTAAATACACCTCGGGTGGAATACCATCCCAGCCTGGTGCCTTACCCCTCTGCATTTCAGCAATCGTCTCCCTTAGTTCCATAAGAGTGATCGGTTTCCCCAGTTCCTTAGCCTCTTCCTCAGAAATGTGGGGTATCTCAAGCCCGCCAATGAACGATTCAAATTTAGAGTCGTCGAGATTAACCTCTGAGCTATATAACTGTGAGTAAAACTCTTTAAAAGTGTCGTTGATCTTTTTCGAATCAGTAGTGACTGTACCCTGTTGCGTCTTGATCGAGGGGATATCCGAGAAATGATCATTTGAGCGTATTTTCATTGCCAATAGATGGCTAGGCCTGGAGCCGTGAAACTATGTATCAAGAACTCAGACTGTTGTTTAAGTATGGAGTTTATTTCTTTCTTGACTATCTTACGTTGTGTGTTTAGTCGTTCACTATAGTTAGTTTGCAAAGATGCGTATAGGTCTGCATATAATGTTTCCAGTCCTTCTAGTTTTTTTGACCGGGATTTACGCAAATTGGAGGCGAAAAGTGTGACATGACCCCTGATAAATCCTTTCAATGCGTTCCATAGGACCCTGGGGTCATCGACCGTGCCAACATTGATCTGCAAGAATTCAGCTAGTTTACTCCTGAACTCAGAACAGAAATCATCGTTCTTTAATAAGGTTGAGTTAAAACGCCACCTGGGAGCTCTCGTGGAGAGCCTGCCAAAGGTTGCCACAAGGAAAATCCCCTTGTGGTCCGAGAGAGCCAGGTGAAACAATGAGACGTCGAAACTATCAAACATATTAGGGGACGCGAATGCATAGTCTATTCGAGAGAAGGTTTTGTGTCTGGCTGACAGGTGAGAGTAATCCTTGAGGGTGGGATTGGATAAGCGCCATAGGTCTGCGAGCCCCGTGTCCTTCTTCCTATCATTTC
Source organism: Notolepis coatsorum (assembly GCF_963971535.1). NCBI lineage: Eukaryota > Metazoa > Chordata > Actinopteri > Aulopiformes > Paralepididae > Notolepis > Notolepis coatsorum. The sequence goes on from NC_140167.1 coordinate 182,092,008, forward strand.
CCACTGGAGTCATGGATCCAATAAGACGCTCTCCACTCCGACCCCCCTCTAGATAAACCCCTGATTAAACCCCCACTAGTCCAATAAACACAAATTAAAATTAAAATTCAATAAAGATATCGGTCGAAAACCACCGTGAGCCTTGGCCCTAACATGAGACAACTATAATGGAAAAAATAGCCATTATTATATAATAACTCAACATCAACGCTGTAACCATCTACTTCCGAGTCTGCGTATTAATGTCGCAATGTTATAGCATAAATGGGTAAAGGAAAATTCAAAACAAAATTAAATTAAAGCATACCAGCAGATAGTCTAAGGCAGGATCGGATCACAGTTAAATTGCGCAAACAGATGTCATTTAAACAGCGACAATAAGAAGAAAGGGAAAAAAAGGGTTATGGTCAAAGTGCACTCATGTAACAGCCCCTCTGATCAGGCACAACGGCTGGAATGACATAACCTATGTAAGAATAGAATTAAACACCTTCATTAACCCGGGGATAGTAATAAGCTATACCTGACACAACCTGTTATCATATATTGTATATATATATTCAACCGACCTTCCACCACTGGAGCCCAAAGCTCAAAACAGCCTGGATATAAAAATAAAAGCATACAAGAAGTTAGTTAAGGACCCGATCACCGTTGAATTGTGCAAACCGATGTCACTTAAACAGCAACAACAATCAAAATACGTAAACATTAACGGGTCTCGAATATCTCGGCGCGGGCGATAGACACAGCCTGCTAGCTAGCCCGAGGCTAGCGCGTAAGCTAGTGATGAATCCGGCTAGCACGCTAGAATCTGTTTTGTACATTGTTCAGCTAGCTCGCTAGCTTTCATAGAGGCGACACACACGTACGACCATGAGGTCAGCATTAGCAAGTAACAGAAGTCATTGGGATGCCCCGCTAGTTTGGATGGGCAGTGGACAGTTAGCATGTCTGGACATGACAACAAGCATTTGTGAGTAGTCCGCCCCATCAATGTATTCAGGCCCACATCGCCAAGTCACTCACCCGACATAGATATCAAGCTACAGTCTCGGCTATCCCCCCGAGATATTCCTTCGCTTTAGCCAACGACCAAAATGAACGCCGATCATCGTCCTTACCCAGCACAGATAATTTCGCGGGAGCGAATAGCGTAGGCCTCAGGCCTAGTTACCATAGCCTGGACATGACCACTTTGTATTCGCCTCTCTGTGCTTGAACCTCCGGCGTAAAGTCTTCGAAAATGGCCACTTTGTAATCGCCAAGACTTAGTTTACCCCTTCTGGCACGGGCCGACCGCATGATGAGCTCCCTCTGCTGAAGCCTGTTCAGCTTGACAATGATGGGCCTCGGCTCTTTGTTCACTCCAGGACTGGTTTTGCCCGCTCTGTAGGCCGATTCACATACGGGAGGGGTGGGGAGGACATCTTTCCCCAGTATTTCCTGCAGCAATTCCGGCATGGTCTCCGAGAGACGGCCTCTCTCGTTGCCCTCCGGTACACCAACAATCCTGATGTTGTAGCGTCTCTCCCGGGACTGCATTTCCACAATTACCGACTGTAGTTTGGCAACTTCAGCCTGCCTAGCCAGCAGGGAGGTCTCCAGACCCGCCATCCTCTCGCCTTGTAGTGAGACCTCTGTCGTTAGCGTGGCTAGTTTGTTAGCATTAGCCGAGGAGACAACGTGCAGCGACTCCATCTTGTCTTTCAACGGGTCGACCGCCAACCTAATTTCCTCTGACATCTCTCGATGAAGGTTATCAAAAAATTCCGCCAGCACTTTTCTTTGTGTTTCAGCGAAGCGTGTCTCAAAGTCTGCATGGAGCTTGGTCATGACCGAGAGCACAGCTTCGCTTATCTCACCGATACCGGGCGACGGCGAGGCTAGGGCCGGTGGCAGCTTGCCGGCTGGGGCGCTCATGGATCTGGTCGCCACCAACGACATCGCAGAAAGTTGAAAAAAGTCGACGACAGTAGTTGAAACTCGACAACTCAACAAGCAGACAAACAACAAACAAAAATAAAATAAAGACTAATGGGGAGAAAAGTATATTTCGCACGATAGAAGGGAGCTCACGTGAAACACGTCTACTCCATGATCGCCTAGCTCCGCCCTCCAATAGTAGAATGTTTATTTAAATTTGTTTAGGTATTTTTTCTGAATTTCACCCATCCCAATTTAGTCATGCCAATTCCCTTCCTGGTCGTTGCGTGCATTGCCCCACTGTCGGCCTGGGGAGGGTCTAGAACCACCACATGCCTCCGATACATGTGGAGTCGCCAGCCGCTTCTTTTCACCTGACAGCGAGGAGTTTCACTGGGGGAATGTAACGTGTGCGGAGGTTCACGCAATTTACCCCAGATCCCCTCCCTGCTGAACAGGCGCCCCGACCGACCAGTGGGAGTCGCAGTTTACAACGACCAGGACACATACCACACCGGCTTCCCACCTGCTAACTGCCAATTGTGTTGGTAGGGACGACTGACCAAGCCGGAGGTACCGCTGACTGCTGGATTCGATCCCAGAGTCTCTAGGGTGGTAGACGAGTGTTTTGTCCACTGCGCTACCCAGCCGCCCGCAGAAGAATGTGTTTTTGACACGGCAGACGGTGTCATGGTCTAAGTGTCTGTGCCGTGTCCTCTCTAGCTACCTGATCCTGGACGAGGCTGACTGTATGTTGGACATGGGCTTTGAGCCCCAGATCAGGCGCATTGTGGAACAGGACACCATGCCACCCAAAGGCATTCGCCAGACCATGATGTTCAGTGCCACCTTCCCCAAGGAGATCCAGGTAGATATGGCTAGCCAATCAGTGCACAGATCTGCACATCTCAGTCTTGGTATATTATGGCCAATTTATCGATTTTATTTCCATTTCAGATCCTGGCCCGTGATTTCCTTGAGGACTACATTTTCTTGGCTGTGGGCCGTGTGGGCTCCACCTCAGAAAACATCACCCAGAAGGTGGTCTGGGTGGAGGGGAACGACAAGAGGTCTTTCCTTCTTGACCTGCTCAACGCTACAGGTGAGAAACGCACACACAAATATTATGCTGTGTTTTTTTTTATGATAAACGCATTGAGTTGTAAAAGATTTCATATTTCTCCTTGTGCCCCCATCCTCCTGTGTTTGTCCGTCTGACCCATGCTAAGCTAATATTGACTTAGCCACATCCCTGTAAGCTAAAATGTGTTAAGTCTCCCTAAAGACCGTTTGGAGCAATTGGGTTATGCTTATTTAGGGGTAAGCACAGGCGCGTAGTCATGCGGCGGCCATTTTGCGCTTATGTCACTCGGTTGGGTTCCTTCCCACCCCCCGATTCCCACACGAAGTAAGAGCAAAACGGCCGCCGCGTAACTACGGTCAACACACCAAGAATGTATTTGAGGGGCTTCCTTCTCGTTTTCCTCTTTAATAAAAGCTGTGAAAGTAACGATGAGCAGCTTTGCGTTAACTGGGCGGTCTCATTTTTATCTCAGTCATTCTCGCTGATGTTCCGGAAAGTGTGCCCGACATACCAGATAAACCCGGTAAGTAAAGACTCACCACACTGTCTTTGGCTCTGGCTTGACCCACAAGCCAGAGACATCTTGCACCTCACCCCCTCCTTCCCCAGCTCACACATCCTGTCTTTTTTTCACCCTTTTTTCTTCTATTTTCTTTTCCTTCTCCTGTCCGATTATGAACTTCTAGGCGCAGCGAGTAACACTTGCCATGCACCAAGGGAACACTGCTTTTAGTGGAGCAGCAGATCTTGTATTGCATCTCGATAAATGTTCTCTTCTCTCCACCCCAACCCCCCAGCTCCGCCCCCCCCAAACTCCCTGTGGCCAAAGGAGACCTTTTTGGCTCTGTGTTGCTGCCTGGGAACATTTTCAACACCAACACGTGGCATTTGCCAGCTCAATATGGACTAATTGGTGGGTTGCCCGTAGAAACGGAGCCCCCCAGTCTTCCATGAGTCCGACGGCCGTGACATAGATCTGATATTGGCACAGACCTGTTGGTTCACAGCAAGTTGAATGCACAACAGACCAACTGTGTTGGATAACTTGATATTGCTCCTAGGAATAGGGAGTAGGCGGTGGAACACGCTAAACTACATATTCCACTGTAATAACATAATAAATCGCAATGTCATGGCCTAAGTATTATATCGGGGTCTCTGGATCAACCCCCACCTCTTATTGGTGTCACCCAGAAGTCCTCTTTGATCTCGCCTAAACGTAAAGTACCTTTTGTACTGTTCCCATGGTTACTTGTGCACCCAGCTACTGTTGAAAGTGAAGAGATGCATTATGGATGCCATGGGCAGCCTTGCTAAAGCACACACTAGTCTGTTATCACCATAGTAACAAGGCTTGACGAGGGCAACTGCATGAAGATAGCTTAGTGTTGTGTCCTCTTTGGTGCTGCTCAGTGTTGCCATGCCTACCTTTCTCTCCAAAAACCAAAACACACTGACAATTTGACCAATTAAGTTAAAAGTCCCCTATTTTGCTATTCCTTTCACTATTTGGGCAATTTTACACAATTCCTGTGAGTCTATGGAACACATCTGTAAGGTTTAAAAAAAATAATTCATTGTTTTGTATTTCTAATCAAGTACTTTCGATTCCAAGCTGTTTTTGCGCTAGCAATGCGCTTTGAGTGACAGTCACCCACACAGCGTGATACATACGAGAGAGAGAACGAGCAGGGGCGGCTACGTGGCGTAGTGGGCAAGGCGCTCCCCACGAAATATGGAGACGCTGGGCTCGCCTGTTCGAGCCCAGCGCTCCACATTTGCTTTCAGTTTAGCTGGTCGTCCGTACTAATACACATTGGCCGTATTAGGGGGTGGGAAACTGATGGGTGGGGATCGGGCGTTGTGGACAGCGACTCCTACAGGTCGGTTGGTGCGCCTGCGCAGTAGAATCAGGAAGTGTCGGGGGCAGCGTGAGCCTCCCACGCGTTACTCCTCGCCACTGAGAGATCGAGCTGCGCAGGTGAAAAGATGCGACTGCTGTTACCTCAAGTACCGGAGGGGACTTGTGCTATGTATGACTTAGTCCACATTGCAGCCGGCTTGTGGGAGGCAAGAAACAGCGTTCGTGACAGGGGAGGGTTGAATTGGATGATACGAAATTGGGATGGGAGAAAAAATATAGAAAATGGGAGAAAAAGTGGATAAAAAAAAAACGAGAGAGAGAACGAGCGAGAGAGAGGGCAGAGATCGCTCAGTGAGCGCGTGTGTGAGCGGCTCGACTCGCGATTGTGTGTAAATGCAGGGGCAGACGGAGAGCCTCAGAGAGCCTCTCCGTATGAGAGTCTCTCGCTCTCGCTCGGAAGTGACAGGGAAACCATTTCCGCATTGTTCCCACTGCTCCATTGTTGAGCGAATTGTGGGCGGTGGCTTCAACCACAGAGCGGGCTTAGATCAGCTCCTTGCTACGTAGGATAGCGAGTCAAATCCGCCAAAATGAGAATCTGAGACAGACATTGTTGATACAACCCCACATTGCTAGAAAACAATGCTAAACACTGGAAAAAGCGATTTATAAGATGGTTCCCCTTTAACAATATACTTTGTTATCACCATACATAAAGATTTTCCGGGAGTAAATACTTGATATCTTAATCATAACCATAGTTGCAAGACGTTATAATGAAAAGGTCTCGTTATCTTATGCATTGTTTTTACATAAGCAAGCACATGTTAATTTACATCCACAACATCATAATAATAATAATAATAATAATAATAATAATAATAATAATAATAATAATAATAATAATAATAATAATAATAATAATAATGCAGGACCTGTTGCAGAGGTCTTTATTCGGCATGCAACAACACTCAATGTTTTTTTTTTAGCGGTACATACAGCGGTTAGTTTAGCACACACACCGGAACACACACGCAGGCATTGTCTCTTTAGGATCGCCGATGCGATTTGTCTCTGCGATTAACCCATCCCGTCGTCCTTCCCCCCCAAGGGCAGCCGGGAGCAGACAGGCGTCAACGTGAGCCGCGCCAGGGGACCAATCCAAGTGCTCCTGTCCGTCTTCGTCAAGGACGCCACAGCGTTAGCGATCTGTTGTTGTGCATGTTTTTCCATTGGGTTTATCTTATCGGGGGGGAAACCCTTGCGAGCACGGGGAGAACATGTGGTATAACTGTGGTATCTTAAGAATGATACAAGATGCTTATATTGAAATGCCGTTCTTTCAACCTAAACGTGCACTTTCTTCAACCTCAAACCTAAATTCCTTAGCGACCCGTGTTACCAACGTAAATACGAGACACAGATATGAAACGACATACGGAACAAATAACGGAGGCTGAAATGAGACCAACGTGACTCACAAACTCACGACAGTACACATACAGACGCACAAAATTGTATCTGTATTAATTAACTGATAATCAAAACCCAGCTGAAGCCGTTAAACCCATGTAGAAAAAATATCCGGACCCTCATACGTTTATCTTCCATACGCTTAACCATAACATAACTTACCCAAACAACGTGTTCCAGAGTCCACATTCGCGCACAAATCCGTACTCTCAAACCGTTAGAAAAACGCTCCGATACCCGAATCCACAATCGTCCGATGTCTGGAAGTGGACCCATGGTCCATTCGACCTTAATAAACGGATGGCCATCGGTCCATAAGCTCATTCTATAGAAGAATAAGTCTTTATTTGTCATGCAGATTAACACGCATGCGAGATGGGCGACCCACAGGAACACACTATAACGTTGCGTGGCGCACAGTCTGTGACGTCACGCTCGCTGCGACGATCCCATCTAGAAAGAAACGTATGTATTTTTTACGGTATTGAAAATCATACCGACAGGATTTTTAAATACCCTGGTATACCGTCATACCGCCCAAGCCTAGTTGTCAGTGAATGCAAAGCTTCTATGCACCCCGTCTCCATTTTCAGTTGCCATTTTGGTTCTCTTCTCATGGTCTCGGAGCGCCTGGCCTTGTTGTATGATGACAAGTTTTAAGTTCCTGCTCCCATCTCTCTTCTCAATCTGGACATTCACTATTTTTTTATTCACCTGTACAGCCCGCAGACACTGTTCTCAATGTGTTTTGTATTTGTTTCTCTCTTCTCGCGCTCCTCCTCCTCCACTTCCTGTCTGCGCAGTCAAGAAGTCCTTGACTCTGGTGTTTGTGGAGACCAAGAAGGGAGCGGACTCCCTGGAGGACTTCCTGTACCGCGAGGGCTACGCCTGCACCAGTATCCACGGAGACCGTTCCCAGAGGGACCGAGAGGAGGCGCTGCATCAGTTCCGCTCCGGACGCTGCCCCATCCTGGTGGCCACAGCTGTACGTAGTCACTCACTCACACGGCAGCGGTGTCTCTACACCTCTTGTGATTCACCTTGATTATTAAGCACCATCTTTCTCCCCCCTGTGCTCCTGCAGGTCGCTGCCAGAGGTCTGGACATCTCCAACGTGAAGCACGTGATTAACTTCGACCTGCCCAGTGACATCGAGGAGTATGTCCACCGTATCGGCCGTACGGGACGTGTGGGCAACCTAGGTCAGAACCACGCCTCGTTTTCACCACATGTGCCCATTTTCTTTTATTTAGCCGTTGATGATATTGGACATGGAAGCTTTGTGGGCAGCTGTTTGTTATAATATTTTAAGTTACCGCCTTTATTAAAACGGGTTCCCTGTATTTGTGTGCAGGTCTGGCCACGTCGTTCTTTAACGACAAAAACAGCAACATAACCAAAGACTTGCTGGATATCCTGGTAGAGGCCAAGCAGGAGGTACCCTCCTGGCTGGAGAGCCTGGCCTACGAGCACCAGCACAAGGGCCCTACACGGGGACGGTCCAAGGGGTGAGAGGACACTTCTGTTCAAACACAAACATCTAGTGGTCATCCTCTAGTGGTCGGGTGTTGAGTTGGGGGAAAAGCCTTTACCGTATGTTATAACTTCCTTATTGCAGTAGATCCGGTGGTGGTTTCGGAGCCAGAGATTACCGCCAGACGTCGGGTGGATCCAGCAGCTTCGGCGGTGGTGGCGGTGGCGGACGCGGTGGACCGCGCGGCGGCAGTCACGGAGGAGGAGGAGGAGGAGGAGGAGGTGGCGGACGTGGTGGTGGTAAGTTATCAGTCCTCTGAACTGACATTAACCCTTTCATTACCACACTACAAATGGTTAATCATCTGTAGTGTGGTAGTGAAGGGTTAACCTTCTGTAGTGTGGTAGTGAAAGGTTAACCTTTTATTTTTTTTTTTACTTTTTTTTTTAGCGTTTATCGCTTTTCTGGTCAAGCATGACAGACAGTTGTAGAGTGAAACGGGAGGGAGAACAGGGGAAGACATTCGGCAAATGACAGCGGGTCCGGGAATCGAACTCGGAGTCAACCAGAACCGTGACGCAGCACGGCTCCTCCCGACGCAGAAATAGCGCCGAGATACGCGGTGAGCTACTGGAGCCCCCAAAGGTTAACCTTTTGTAGTGAGGGTTAACCTTCTGTAGTGGTAGTGAAGGGTTAACCTTCTGTAGTGAAAGGTTAACCTTCTTCTTTTTTTATCTACTTTTTCTCCCATTTTTTCTATTTTTCTCCCATCCCAATTTCGTATTGTCCAATTCTACCCTTCCCCTGTCTCGAACGCTGTTAGGCCATGCCTCCCACAGGTCGGCTGCAATGTGGACCAAGCCTTGCATCACGTGTCCCCTCCGGTACACAAGGAGGCAGCTGTCGCAACTTTTCACCTGTACAGCGTGATCTCTCAGCGGCGAGGGTCTGCGTGGGAGGGACACGCCGCCCTCGTTGCTTCCTGATTCTGCTGCGCAGGCGCACCAACCGACCTGTAGGAGTCGCTGTCCACAACGTCCGATCCCCACCCACCAGCTTCCCACCCCCTAATACTGCCAATTGTATTCGTATGAACGACCAGCCAAGCTGGTAGCAATGCAGAGAGCTGGGCTCGAACCCATCACCTCCTGCATTAGTGGCGAGCGCCTTGCCCACTGCGCCAGTTAGCCGCCCTAAAGGTTAACCTTCTGTAGTGTGGTAGTGAAAGGTTAACATTCTGTAGTGGTAGTGAAAGGGTTAACCTTTTGTAGTGTGGTAGTGAAGGGGTTGTAACCTTCTGTAGTGGCAGTGAAGGGTTAACATTCTGTAGTGGTAGTGAAAGGGTTAACCTTCTGTAGTGAAAGTGTTAACCTTCTGTAGTGAGAGGGTTAACCTTTTAACCTGTAGTGTGGTAGTGAAGGGGTTAACCTTATGTAGTGAAATGGTTAACCATCTAGTGTGGTAGTGAAATGGTTAACCTGTAGTGAAATGGTTAACCTTCTGTAGTGTGGTAGTGAAAGGGTTAACCTTCTGTAGTGAAACGTTAACCTGCTGTAGTGTGGTAGTGAAAGGGTTAACCTTCTGTAGTGTGGTAGTGAAAGGTTAACCTTCTGTAGTGAGGGTTAACCTTCTGTAGTGGTAGTGAGGGTTAACATTCTGTAGTGGTAGTGAAGGGTTAACCTTCTGTAGTGTGGTAGAGAGGGTTAACCTTCTGTAGTGTGTTAGTGAAGGGGTTAACCTTCTGTAGTGAAAGGGTTAACCTTCTGTAGTATGGTAGTGCAAGGGGTAACCTGCTGTAGTGTGGTAGTGAAAGGGTTAGCCTTCTGTAGTGGCAGTGAAGGGTTAACCTTCTGTAGTGGTAGTGAAGGGTTAACATTCTGTAGTGGAAGTGAAAGGGTTAACCTACTGTAGTGAAAGGGTTTACCTTTTAACCTTCTGTAGTGAAAGGGTTAACCTTCTGTAGTGAAACGGTAAGCTTCTGTAGTGAAAGGGTTAACCTTCTGTAGTGTGGTAGTGAAAGGGTTACCCTGTAGTTTGGTAGTGAAAGGGTTAACCTTCTGTAGTGTGATAGTGAAAGGGTTAACCTTCTGTAGTGTGGTAGTGAAAGGGTTAACCTTCTGTAGTGTGGTAGTGAAAGGTTAACCTTCTGTAGCGTTAAAGGTGTTTTCACCTGGAACCCGTCTTGACTCTGTCCTCTTTACTCTCTCCCTTCCAGGTGGATTTGGCAACAACGACGGCTACGGGGGAAACTACAGCCACTCCGGCAGCATGGACTGGTGGGACCCCACGGAAACCACATGTTAACTTTAGCCAGACCATAACAATCCCCCCTCCCTGTGTAGCTTCACTGACACACAGTACATTACCAACCCTGATTCTCTGCCCTTCGCTTCTCACAAAACTGAAGTGCAAGCGCGACGCAACGGGGAAAAACACTGGAGACTGCAGAGATTCACCTCGTAGATAAGAGAGTGAGCATGGACGCTGACATGCATTGTCCGACAGCAACCTCAGACTTCTTTGTGGGGGGAAAAAAGAAAACCGCTAACTAATTGAAATAACCTGAGGATCATTTGTATGTTAATGTACTGTGCCTTTTGAATTTAAACAGGAAAAATCAATGTTGTCATTTCACCAAATGAACTTGGCCAATAGCTCTAAATTTGTTATTACTGTTGTTAAAGTTAGAGGTTCTATGTAGGAAGTAACTGTCTAACTGTATTTAACTGTTTCCACTGGCTGTACATAACTGTTTCCACTAGAGGGCGTTCTAGGCGGAGCCACTAATGCTGCCACCAGGTGGCGAGTATTTAAGGAGATGTCTCCTCCCTCTCTATCTCTTTCCCACCTGCCTCTCACGGAGAGGAGAACTCATGTGCTGCTGCTTTACCATGCAAATAATAAACCACGCTGATTAATGGCTGAAGATAGAAACCATGCCTCGGGTGCTCCAGTAGCACACCATGTTACCGCGCTGCGTCGCGGGACTCCGTGCTGCGTCACGGATCTGGTTGACTCCGAGTTCGATTCCCGGACTCGCCGTCATTTGCCGAATGTCTCCCCCTGCTCTCTCTCCCGTTTCACCCTACAACTGTCGGTCATGCTTGACCAGGAAAGCGATAAACGCAAAAAAAATAAATAAATAAATAAAAAAATAAAGTTTAAAAAGAAACCATGCCTCTTGACCACATTATTGTCGCCCCATAGCCAGATTCTGTCAACAACTGTTATTTTGTTATTTGGTGAAAAGCGTTAGAAAAGTGTAGTATAATTTGGCTGTTAAATTATACATATTAACTCCCAATTTTGGAATTCAGGATGAAGGTTTTAGATTAAATCTGGTGATTTTAACTAGGAAATCATTATAGGGACCATTTGTCTGTGGTCATGCAAGCAAGGATGTCTCAACAACTTTGCATACAGACCTGCTGAACCCTTAGAGAACAATAGTGTGAAGATGTAGCCGGGGGTCACAGTTTGTCAAGAGCCTGGTTACCTAGCAACCGACTTTGGAACAAAAGTTGACCCACGGAATTTTCCTGCAGGCTACACACCTCTGTAAGCTTCAAAGCAACACACACAAAAGGAACCAAGGGATATGATTCACCCCCGAAGACTCAAACAATGATTCGGCCAATGAAGGTGTTAACATTCAAATCGCATGCATATGTGATAACAGCTATATCAACACAGTGTTGTGTGAGCAGGTAGGCTGCTCTTGAAAATCATTTAAAATATAATCATGAAATAAAACATGGCCTGAGCGTCTGGTTGAATCAAGCCTTTTAAAAAAGTAACTTAAAGCATTACATCTTCAAAGTATTATGTGGGGAAAAGTATATATATCTTTCAAGAATAACTCATTCTGTAACTAAGAAATTCAAGAATCAGAAAATGCTGTGGGTGTAACTGAAAAGGGAGACGAAAGCATTTGCATAGAAGCAGGCCAAACAGCTGTGTAAACACAGATATAGATAGGGGAGGAGGAAGAAGTGTATAATGTCTAGTAATCATTAGAAATGTATTTTTCTATATTCAATTTAAATCTGATTAAACTACAATTATCAGGTGGTGGCTAGGCGAGCAATGGAGTAACACGCTGTTTGTTCTAGCTCCCGTCGAGCCTCTACTTATTTTTATTTTATCTTAATTTAATAAGCTTACGGATTTACAAAACTTAGTGAATCTTACTCAGGGTACATTTGTTCAAACCAATGGTCATTGTTTACACGGACAGATGGCATCAAAACTACGCAAATACAAATACGTCTCGACTCCAAGAAGGCCTGAAAAAGCCTCGACTTCCAGTTTCGAGCCACCACCGTCCACACTGTCAAAGATGTCCGGCGTGGATACCACAGCCTTAAAGGCGGAGATTCTCCTCGCGCTGAAATCGGAACTCGCAGAGATAATACAATCGGAATTGAAAGGTGCACTTTCCAAAGAGTTCGACCTTATCAGAAATTATTTGAAAGTGATGAATGAGGAAATGCAAAGCTGTGTAGCGGCACTGCGCGTGGATATGAACAAAATGGAGGCTACAGTTAAAGACGTGGAGGGTGGTCTCTCGAGGTGGTCGGACGAGGTGGTAACGCTACAAACCACAGTCGAAGACTTAAATTCAGAGGTGGCAGGTCTCAGAGGGAAGTGTGAGGACATGGAAGGTAGAATGAGGAGGTGCAACGTGAGGATAATTGGGGTGGCTGAGACGGATGGCTCGAGTTCCACTGCGTCGGTCTCAAAACTACTGAGAGACATGCTACAAATGGATAATGAAGTGCTGGTAGACTGCTCGCACAGAACACGGGCCGAAGAGGACGGACGGGAAGCCTCGTGCTATCAGTGGCGTCGCGTGGGTAAAATAACAGGGGAAGCCAAAAAAAAATTATTAAAAAAAAATTATTAAATTTTTTTTTTTTTTTTTTTTTTTATACTTTTTTTAAGTCAAGCAGTCACCATGTACACTACAGTATGGCTCGGCGGCCAGTCAAACTTTCTTTTTATTTATTTAACAGATTGCAGAATGGGTACAATACAGTACGGCTCAATACACACAATTGTATAAGGGGATGCAGACCAGAGAAAGACGTTTGTCTTGTTTACATCAGGGTCATTAATACTGCTGGAGCATTGGTTAATTTTTGGTCCGATTTTTCCTTGCACGATTTTGCGCGCCGCGTGGGAGCAAATTCGAGACACATATTCGGTTGCAAAAAGGTGTCCCACGGTCTCCTCTATGGCCGTGAATATTTTCACGCGGATCGGAATCACGGCGCGCCCGTGGGACACTTTTCCGTTTCGGCGAGTTTATTCCACGCTTTCTGTTTTCCTTTTCTAAGCATTTTAGGGGCTACATGTGAATGAGTAAAAGTTGCGGGACGCCGAGATGTTTCCACGATAGAAAGCTCGCGTGGATCCCATAATAGGCTCACTTAATACAGCGTTTTTAAAATCACGCAATATTTTCAGGGTCGCGAGCCGACCTTTTCCCCTCGTTTTCGATGATGGAAGTGATTTAGGAAAAGCTTCGGCACGCCGAGAGGTCCCCGTGGATTTAATCTCGCGAGGATCGGGGCAATATTCGGCCCGTGGGAACAGTTACGGGTTAATACAATGTTCAGAGTGCAGAGGGGAAAATATGCTGAGTGTTTTCCTCTCAGCCCCGTTTTAAACTTTTAGGGTGTGGCAGTCAGCTCGAATCTGATTGGCTAGGATCGGATTTGGACTCTATAATGCTGGAAGCCTGGAGAAAGAGACCTACCATCTGCCTCCTCTCCTGCTGCAGTGAGCATAGTGAGGCTGACAGTGTGTTAGAGGGAGTGAGAAGGAGAAGAGGGAGACATTTAAAAAAAATAAAAAAATTATAACACAGATGCACAGATGAAAAAGAATGTAAACTATATTAATTTTTTATTTTTTCATATTTCATATTTGATATTAATTCATATTTTAATATTAGGGAGGCATGGCTTCCGTTGGCTTCCATAAGGATTCGCCACTGCGTGCTATCGTGGCTAAACTCCACTACTACCAGTACTGTGTCGAGGTTTTGAGCCGGGCGCGCGCCAAGGTTCCAATACAGATCAACGGAATGACTATTGCAATCTTCCCCGACTATGCCACAAACGTCGCGAAAGCCAGGGCTGCGTTTACGGAGGTAAGGAAGCTACTACGCGGTCGTGAGGACACCCGGTACGGCATTCTTTTTCCAGCCCGACTTCGCATCACGCACAAGGGAAAAGATAAAGAGTTCATCGATGCAAGTGAAGCAATGAGCTACGTCAGAAAGAACATTGTACACGCAGCAGCGGGTGAGGTCGGGTAGGCTACCTTTGGCACACACAATGCTAGCATTCTTTAGAAAAGAATAAAGGATTCTTGAGATGCTGTCTGCTCTGCACATCACTATAAACTTTTTCGATCAGAAAGGGGAGATACTCGGATATTTGTGTGTTATATCTGTACCGTACAGATGTTGTGAATGATGTGCCATCTTGTCCCCAACGGGTTACTGCTTGCTAAAAGGCCACTGTAAAATCTGCTAATTAACAATCTAGTGTAATGATCCACCTACTCACTTTCAAGAATTTACCACTGGTTGTTATTAAGCTATACAACAGACTTAACACCCAGCAAATCTCTGATCCTATATCAACAGACCACATAGAAAGAGATGTATCGGTGTGTACGTGCTGCTTGTGATATGCAGGTGATGTGAACAATGTATCATATTAACTTCAACAGGACAATATATGTATAGAGGCTACTGTAATGTCTACTGTGTGATCTATGTGTAGCATCATCTGCCTAGGATTGAGAGGATGCCACTGGACACCATATATCAAGCTAAGTGACTCACCAATCTCCAGCAAATTCATTGCCCTCTGTTACAAAGGATCAGATTAAACCGAATATATATATTTATTGATTGATATATATTGCATAATATTTGTATATCGTTTGATATCCCTTGTATATTCCTTGTACATATACACGGAATATCCCTTTAGCCTAGTACAGACCATAATATTTCATTCTCCTATTGGACAGCGGTCCACAGGCGCCAAGGCCATGCCTCCAGAGTCAGGTTCAAAGCCACCGTCAAGACATGTCTGTACATGCCCGGCCTTGCCCAAGAATACGAGACAGAAATGAGGTTGGCACTAGATTGTTCGCCGTGCATATAAATATGGCGCAGGTGAATACAGAAGTATGTTACCCAATAAGTTGAAGCCTCACCCACGATACTCCGTGCGGTGAAGTATGGCCTGTTTGGCCCCAAATAAGAGCATTGAGACCGCGTGCAAATTAATAACTGAATTGTCAGAGTTTGGCGCTATACCGTCGAGTGCGACATATTTCTATTAAGTCAGTAATAGTCTATTTGTGTATAGTGTATCGTGCGGCTAAAGTTCTACAGTGACAAGCATCACCAACGCTTCCTCGTATCAGCTAGAGAGCTTATCCAGGCTGGGCTGCTTTCATGGCGCTTTCACCCGAGGAGCCCTAGACGAGAACCGTGTGGACATGTACACTGGATTAATCTACCCGGCGACTACATAGCCCTTTGCGGCTGGATTATATTTGCTTTTGGTCCTGTGATTAATGGAGCGGAGAATCGCCGACGCCTACACGTGTGTGGGATTTACCCTGTGAGGAGCCACGTCGAGTCTGCGCCTCAGAGAGCCTGAGGCAGGCTAGCTTTCTTCCCTGTGGATCTACAGGCTACGGAGAACAGCTGTATTCGTCTGTGGATCAAGATCTTATTGCACCGTCTCCCGTACTCGGAGTCTCCTTATCATCGTTGACCCAGACTCTACTACCGACAGATCCTCTACCCCTGCTGGCTTACAACCGGGGGGACCCTTCCAGTATCTCCCGCTATATATTACTAGTGCACCATAGATATAATTCCCTAAGATTCAGGTTGTATAATTACCTCCTGCGTAACCAGAGAATGGACATTCATTATTGATTTGCCTACGCACATTCCTTTGCCTTATAAGCGCATCCAAAGTAAAATAGAGAAGTATATTATGTACCTTTTGCTGCAATAAATACTTAATTACAACTTTGTGTGGAACCGATTCATTGTGGGAAGTGTTCATCATATTTATATATCATGTACTGTATGGCCAGTAATTAAAGTACATAAGACGGTAGTGGTTTAATGATACCATACTTATCAATACAGTCAGGGAATTGTACCCCTCAGTTACAATTGGTCCTTCGAGCCGGAGCGTAACTAGTGTAATATTAATATAGTGGTATTAATATTGACATGGCCAATGATGAACACTCCACAAAACGGTTCTCCTAAAGTAGATCGCCCGCAGCGTAGACGGCAGACACCTCAGTACTTAGAGGATTACGTTGCCAATATACTACCTAGCTTTCTACAGACGGTAAACGCGGAAAAAGTAGATAGTAAAATTATGTCCGACCCTATCGACCAGGCTACCCCGCCAATAGAGGCCCTAGTGGGTTCTAACGTAACTGACCAAGCTCACGGTAGGGACCAGGAGGGACCCGACATGACTTTACCCCCCGCCAAGACCGAAGAAGTAGTCCCCGGAGAGCTCCAGGATAAAGACAGCCCTCCAGGGATGGAACTCGACCCGCTACAAGAAGAGGCGAGCACCCCGGAGATGGATCTCCAGGACTCGCCACAGGAGAACAGATCTCCAACGAGTACTGCCAGGAGCGGATCACCTCAACCAGCGTCTTCCCCCAGCGAGGCGGACAAGATGCTGGCACAGGCATTCCTCGCCAGCCTGGCAGCCTCAACAGAGCGCGATCGACTCCAAGCACAGACGCTTAGTGAGCGCGAACATTCTTCCATGGAAAGAGAACGCCTTCAAGCGCAGCAACGGAGCGACGAAGATCGTATACGTCTAGAGATTAGACGCCTTCAGACGGAAGAGAATATGGTAAGGGACCGGGCCGAAGCCCAGCGCGCCGCCACCGAAGCCCAGCGCGCCGCTGCCAGTGCCCAAAGAGAAGCAGAGCGCGACCTCGCTCTCACCAAGCGCGAAGCCGAGCGCGACCGATTACAAGCGCAGATAATGGAGCAGCTGATCACCAGGGCAACACCCCCTCCCTCCGCACGGGGTTCCAGGGCCTCGTCAAGACAAGGGTCAAGGGCACCCCCCCCTACCCGATCAAGCGACCCTGAGCCCGACCACCAGAGAGAGCCTATACCCCCCTCCGAACCCCTTCCCCGACCGGTCCAAGTGAGACCCAGCTACAAGGAAGAAACGGTCTACACCGCGGAGAGGCTAAATAGACGACTACAGGATCTAGAGGACCTGCCAGAGGAAGAAGAAGAGGGAGAGGAGGAGAGTCAAGCCCGACAGCAGCACAGTACTCCACAGGACCAGGAGGTCCAGTACAGCCCAGGCTCTACCCCCGCGGCTCTGCGCTACAGACCCCCGACTCAATTCACGGGTGAGCTTGACGCACGACCAGCCCCGAGGAACAGCACCTGGGTACAAGGGCCATGGTACCCAGCAGGTACCAGCCCACCAAGAGGCGTAAGAGGAGACTCGCCTAGGAGGCCTCTCTTCCAACGCTCACCGATGTGCCAGCCATCCATGGCATCATACATTGGCACACCGACGTTTCCGGACTTCACACACGAGAACAGAGCACAGTACACGGAGCTACGAATGTGCTTAGAGACAATGATGTCCGATGTAGCTGATGAACCGTACAAGTATGCTATCCTACTGAAGCACCTCAAGGTGCCCCGAGCGCACAATGTAGCGCTGGCCTATGCCACCTCTACTACCCCATACACAGCGGCTCTAGCAGCACTCGACCAAAGATATGGACGCATATGGGACTACGTAATACAAGAGATAAGGCATATTGACCGCCTACCCCCAGCCACAGACAATCGCTCACTAGATGACCTGTCTATCAAGGTACAATCCCTGGTAGGGATGCTGGGGGCGCAAAGAGAAAAGGGTATGCACGAACTGTACGCAAACTCTAATGTCGAGAGGATTTTAGAGAAGCTTCCGCCCGCCCGACAAGAGCGCTTCAGGCGGCAAAGAGACCACCGTGATCCTAACGGTCCCGAGCCATCCCTCCTAGACCTAGCCGACTTCCTGGCGAGAGAAGTCAACAGCCTACGGTTGGATACGTTCATGCGGAGCACACCAAGCTCCAGAGAGGGACCTAGGAGAGCAAACGATGGCCGCAGATTGGTGACCGTCATGCACCAATCAGAATCAGTACCGAGCAGCAAGAACCACAGTACCCCCTCGATGAAAGAGAAGTGGAAGATGGTGTGCCCGTACTGCGAAAAGGAACACTGGTTGTCACAATGTGACACGTTCAAGAAGATGACCGCCGACGAGGTGAGTCAATGGATAAAGTCCAACCGACGCTGTTACCGATGTGCGCGCAGTCACATGGCAGCCGATTGCCGCTTAAAGAAGAGGTGTAGTCGGTGTGACGGAGCCCACCTAGATGTCCTACACGACAGTAACAGAAGAAAGCCTGCACCCTCAAGCAGCACAAAGGCAAGTGTTATGTATATTGACCCCGCCAGCAGCGGGGGCGCCCGGGTGCTCTTAAAGGTGGTCCGCGTAACACTGAGTTACCAAGATAAGGTCATGGACACTTACGCCGTCCTTGACGACGGGTCAGAGAAGACCCTTCTCCTCGCGTCCGCTGCGGCCCAGCTGGGGCTGCGGGGGAGCGAAAACCAGATGACGATTCGGACAATAAGAAGAGATCTAAAGACGATAAAGGGCGAGAATGTCTCCTTCACTATCGCAGCAAGCGGGCAGCCAGAGAGACGGTATAGGATTACTAACGCTTTCACCAGCCAAGAAATAGGCCTGTCGCAGTACACCTACCCCATCGCCAAGCTGATGGATAAATATGTGCACCTGCGTCAACTACCTATACCGCTCATAGACGGTGCCACCCCGACCCTGCTGATAGGCTCCGACCATGCAGACCTCATCGTCCCGATAGACCGGGTCCACACAGGGCCCAGAGGCTGTCCTGCAGCAGTCGAGACCCGCCTAGGATGGACATTACAAGGCCCCCTCGCTAAGTCTCTTAACCGAACAGCAGCCACTAACTGCCTCCACTCCAGAGTGACAGAAGAAGACACCACCCTCCTACAGCATGTCGAGAGGCTATGGACACTAGAGACAATGCCCTTTAAGAACGAAAAGAAAGACATTCGTTCCAAGGAAGACATTTACGCTATAGCCCTCCTCGAGCAGGGGACAAAGAGAGTCAAAGTCAACGGAGTGATGAGATACGCAACTCCACTCCTGAGGCGAGAGGGTATGCCTACCTTCCACGCCCCAAAAGAAGCGACGGAGCGGTATCTATTGAACACAGAGCGGCGCCTAGCCAGAGACCCCGCTCAAGAGACTGTGTACCGCGCTGAGATTAACAAGCTAATCACAGCGGGACACATAAAGAAAATTGACATTAAAGAGGCCGATCAGACGACCGAATCATGGTACGTGCCGCACCACAAAGTCCACCACAACGGCAAGGATCGTATTGTGTTCAACTGCAGCTACCAGATCGGATCACAAAATCTGAATAAAGAGCTCTTGCCCGGCCCAACACTCGGCCCCTCTCTACTAGGCGTGTTACTACGTTTCCGCCAAGACAAGGTGGCCATCAGCGGCGACATCAAAGGGATGTTCCTGCAGGTGAGACTAGTGGAGGAGGACAAGCCCCTGCTGCGGTTCCTATGGAGAGAGAGGATCGGGGATGAGCAACCAGCCATCTATCAATGGGAAGTCCTCCCTTTCGGAACCACATGCAGCCCATGCTGTGCTACGTTTGCACTGCAAAAGCACGTCGCAGAGGATCCAGCAGCTGATGAAGAGGTCCGACAAAGTGTAGGAAATAGTTTCTACGTGGACAACTGTCTGCAAAGCGTCTCGACGCCAGAAGAAGCCGAGGCCCTTCTACTCAAGCTCCGCGCCTCCCTGATCAAAGGCGGCTTTGATCTCAGGCAGTGGGCCAGCAGCGACCCGCAAGTATTGCGCAGCCTCTCCCCCGAGGACAAGGCAGCAAGCAGCGAGACCTGGATGGCGACCATCCCAGGAGAAGCCCAAGAAATGACATTAGGACTAGTCTGGCGCTTCAAAACAGACTCGCTCCATTATAAACACACACCCCTGACCAAGGAGCAGGGAAGGTCGACTGCACTACCGACCACCAGACGGAGTGTATACAGAACACTCGCCAGACAATATGACCCGTTGGGATGTATTCTACCTTACACCACCAGGGCAAAGATGATTGTAAGAGCGCTATGGGACAAGGACCAGGGCTGGGACGACCCCATACCCGAGCACCTTGCGTCCACATGGAGAGAGTGGGAGACGGAACTCAGCTCACTCCCAGGTGTCAACATACGCCGCAGCTACTTCCCACCCACAGTGAGGCCGGAGACGTGCCAGATGGACCTGCACGTCTTCAGCGACGCCTCCGAAGTAGCCTACGGTTCAGTGGCCTACTTGCGTGCCCGAGAGGAGGGAGGAGAAATACATACTGCTTTCATCCTGGCTCGCTCAAGAATAGCCCCACGCAAGCAACAGTCTATCCCGCGTCTAGAGCTCTGCGCAGCCCTAGCAGGAGCGCAACTCGCCACGTTAATCCAACGTGAACTCACCATTCCGGTGCAAAGAACAATCTTGTGGTCAGACTCCACGACAGTACTCACATGGATCCGGTCTGATTCGTGCAGATACAAGGTCTTCGTGGGAGTCAGAGTCACAGAGATTCAAGATTTAACAGAAGTAGCAAGCTGGAGGTATGTGGACACAAAACACAACCCAGCTGACGTCATCACCCGGGGAATGTCCCTGGATGACCTCCCGTCACAACCTATACAGTGACGGGCCAGAGTTCCTCAAGCTCCCGGAAGAAGAGTGGCCTACACCCACCCCACGGGAAGCGAGTAAAGAGGAGGCCGAAAACAAGAAATCTATGTTCTGTGGATTGAACACACTCGTCTCCACAGACCCCGACATAGACGATTGCCTCACCCTAGAGAGTGCGCAGCTAAAGACATTCCTGTGGCACCACCCAGAGGTTTGGGCTCACTACTGACATTACAGCAGCTGACTACGAAGAAGCAGAACTTCTTCTACTACAACGAGCCCAGAGAGACTTGTTTCCCGATGAGCTAGACTGTCTACAGGGAGCAAAGCCCGTCCCATCAGACAGCAGACTGCTCCACCTAGCCCCCGAGAGCGACGCCCATGGTCTCATCAGAGTGGGTGGTCGTCTGCGGAGAGCTCCAGACTTACCGGATGACGTCAAGTACCCGATAGTCTTAAACAGCCGACACAAGGTCACAGAGCTGATCATAAAGAAATACGACGAGGATGTGCATCACGCCGGGGCAGAGAGAGTCTTCGCGGAGATCAGACGTTGTTATTGGATACTGCAAGGGAGAGAAGCAGTGCGGCGCTTCCAGCGAACCTGTCTAGACTGTCGTAAGTGGCGAGCGCAGCCCAGTATACCCCGGATGGCTGACCTACCTCCCTGTCGCCTCCGACTCGGCGACAAGCCTTTTCACTCCACCGGTATGGACTGTTTCGGCCCGCTGTATATAAAGAAAGGAAGAGGAACCGAGAAGCGGTGGGGTATTGTATTCAAATGCATGACCACCCGAGCGATGCATATAGAACTCCTTCCAACCATGAGCACAGACTCATTCCTTATGGCCTTCCGAAGATTCACATCGCGGAAAGGCAAACCGTCTATACTATTGTCTGATCACGGGACAAACTTCAAAGGCGGAGAAAGAGAGCTGAGAGAGAGCTTCCAAGCTATGGGCCCAGAACTTAAGACCCACCTCGCTCCATCCCAGATTGACTTCCAGTTTAATCCCCCGAACGCACCTCACTTCGGTGGAACTTGGGAACGAGAAGTACGTTCAATAAAGACAGCCCTGTACGCCGTGCTTGGGGCCCAGACCGTGGCGGAAGAAGTCCTAATGACAGTCCTCACGGAGATCGAGGGAGTATTGAACTCAAAGCCCCTCGGTTACGTCTCAAGTGATGTAGCAGATGTCGACCCAGTCACCCCCAACACACTCTTGATGGGGCGGCTGGACCCCGCGCTACCACAGACAATGTACAGGCCTGAAGAAGCGAACGGCCGAAGAATGTGGAGGTACAGTCAAGTATTGGCTGACAAGTTTTGGAACAGCTTCCTACTCCACTATCTACCGTCTCTACAGACCCGCCAGAAATGGGTGAAAGAGAGAGACAATTTGACAGAAGGGACAGTCGTCATGATTATCGACCAGTCACTACCCCGAGCTATGTGGCCGGCTGGCCGCGTAAGCAAAGTGATCACCGGTGCCGACGGAAAGGTCCGAGCAGCCGAAGTGCTCGTCCAAGGACGGATCTACACCCGACCCGTGGCGAGGCTAATAGAACTGCCAAGGCTCCCCGATACTATCGATGACGACCATGACCCCATGACTTTGTGAACTGCCCGACCCCTCACAACAGACATTGAGTAGTGGACAGTGCGGTTAATCTGTCTCTGCTTAGCTAATTAGGTGGGACTAATTAGGAGGCGGCTGTTACAAAGGATCAGATTAAACCGAATATATATATTTATTGATTGATATATATTGCATAATATTTGTATATCGTTTGATATCCCTTGTATATTCCTTGTACATATACACGGAATATCCCTTTAGCCTAGTACAGACCATAATATTTCATTCTCCTATTGGACAGCGGTCCACAGGCGCCAAGGCCATGCCTCCAGAGTCAGGTTCAAAGCCACCGTCAAGACATGTCTGTACATGCCCGGCCTTGCCCAAGAATACGAGACAGAAATGAGGTTGGCACTAGATTGTTCGCCGTGCATATAAATATGGCGCAGGTGAATACAGAAGTATGTTACCCAATAAGTTGAAGCCTCACCCACGATACTCCGTGCGGTGAAGTATGGCCTGTTTGGCCCCAAATAAGAGCATTGAGACCGCGTGCGAATTAATAACTGAATTGTCAGAGTTTGGCGCTATACCGTCGAGTGCGACATATTTCTATTAAGTCAGTAATAGTCTATTTGTGTATAGTGTATCGTGCGGCTAAAGTTCTACATTGACCAGCATCACCAACGCTTCCTCGTATCAGCTAGAGAGCTTATCCAGGCTGGGCTGCTTTCATGGCGCTTTCACCCGAGGAGCCCTAGACGAGAACCGTGTGGACATGTACACTGGATTAATCTACCCGGCGACTACATAGCCCTTTGCGGCTGGATTATATTTGCTTTTGGTCCTGTGATTAATGGAGCGGAGAATCGCCGACGCCTACACGTGTGTGGGATTTACCCTGTGAGGAGCCACGTCGAGTCTGCGCCTCAGAGAGCCTGAGGCAGGCTAGCTTTCTTCCCTGTGGATCTACAGGCTACGGAGAACAGCTGTATTCGTCTGTGGATCAAGATCTTATTGCACCGTCTCCCGTACTCGGAGTCTCCTTATCATCGTTGACCCAGACTCTACTACCGACAGATCCTCTACCCATGCTGGCTTACAACCGGGGGGACCCTTCCAGTATCTCCCGCTATATATTACTAGTGCACCATAGATATAATTCCCTAAGATTCAGGTTGTATAATTACCTCCTGCGTAACCAGAGAATGGACATTCATTATTGATTTGCCTACGCACATTCCTTTGCTTTATAAGCGCATCCAAAGTAAAATAGAGAAGTATATTACGTACCTTTTGCTGCAATAAATACTTAATTACAACTTTGTGTGGAACCGATTCATTGTGGGAAGTGTTCATCATATTTATATATCATGTACTGTATGGCCAGTAATTAAAGTACATAAGACGGTAGTGGTTTAATGATACCATACTTATCAATACAGTCAGGGAATTGTACCCCTCAGTTACACCCTCTATTTATGATGTACAGGTGATGTGAACAGTGTATAATTTTGGCCCCAATAGGACAATGTGTGTATACACATACAGACATATAAATATGTACACACATGCTCACACCTACGATGACGCACATGCTCGCACACCTAATGGATGCACTATCTAGAGAGACGTACCCCACACACACGTGGGGGCATATTACGTGCATGCACAGACACACATGTAGACACACATACACGTTTACACATTATACAGATACGGGGGCATGGACCCACACACTCACGCCTACACACCCATACGCTTACACCCTGTCTGTGTCCGATACATCCATACACACACATAGGTTCACGTGCACGCAACTGCACGAGCACTGAAGTGCATATGCCCAGGTACACACCCATTTGTAGACGCATGGCCACACGCACACTCCCACACCTCTTCCAATTTATTCTATATCACCCAATCAGGCACCCTTTTTTGTGTTTAACGGGGCATGTTGGTTGCCCTTGCTCGGGAGTACGGTGTTCTGCCTTATTTCGGGGCCTGCTTGATGTGAGGTTGTTAATGTTATATTATTGTTATGCTTACCGTTTACCGTTGCCACCTATATTACCTTACCTGGTTAGGTGTATCCCACTGGGCAGCTGAAGACCTTATATAATACCAAGATCTGAGTAAAAACTTTTACTCTTACTTTTCTTTTCTTTCTCTTTATTATTTTCTTTTACCTAAGGGGCTCGACGGGGGCCTGAGCGGCTGGCTCCATAGGTAGAGCACCTTCAACACAAGCACATTATGTGTGGATTCGTTTCTGAAGGGTATTTTGGGCGGTCTTGTACATTCAACATGCTTAACTGATCAGACGTCTGTTTTGCTTTTCACCTGCAGTTGTGCTGAGCTCTCTCTAGCTTCCAGATGCATTGCCTCTCTCATCTACTATGATCGACACGGGTGATACCATGGGGCTGGAAGGGTGCTCTGTCAATTTCGTGAGTTGGAATGTTAAATCACTCAACCACCCAGTAAAGTGTAAGAAGATACTTACACATTTAAAACAACTCAATGTAGACAGGAGACACACTTAAAAACTGTGGACCATGCTCGACTGCAGGGGCGTCCATTTGGTATGGCAAGGTATGGCACTCGCCATACCTTGGCAAATAAAAATGTTACAATTAAATTTTTTATTTTTTTTTACAATTTTTTATGTTGATTTAGAATTCGAATGTCAACATTATGAACGAAGCTTCGAACTATTCGGTACAGCCCTAGCATGTTTTGATATTGTCAATTATCTCACTTTTACTAGGTGACTTTTGCTGTGACTAACTGAAATATGCCAAAAAAAAAAGGAAAATGGACATAGGGAAGTTTTTTTTATCAAAGGGCAGCAGAGACAAGTGATACAGGGACACAGGTAAGGTCTGGCTTAGTGATTATAATAGTGCAGGAATGTGTTTTTGATACTACATTCTGTTGAACACACACCTCAAAACCGTACCTAAGGAAAATTGGCTCAATTGCAAGAAAAGTAATAGACAGTTATGATATTACATTCTGCATAATTCGTATGCAAAATATTGTGGTTCCCTGCTTTAGTCTGTTGACACATTTCTATACTAAAAATGCTAAAAATGCACAACACCCCCCCCCCTCCCCCCCTCCTCGCCATACCTTGCCTTTTAGTGAAAGGACGCCACTGGACAGATGTATCACTCCAACTTCCACACGAGGGCCAGAAGAGCAGCCATTTTGATAGATAAAAACACGCCATTTACTATGTCAAGTGTAGAGGCCGACCCTGCAGGGCGCTATATTATAGTGGTGGGGAAACTGCATTAATTTCCGGTCATTCTGGCTAATATCTATGCACCAAACTGGGACAACCCTTTGTTCTTCACCAGCCTTTTTTCTCGTCTACCGGATATGACCTCGCACCATCTCATCCTTGGCGGCGACATGAATTGTGCACTCTCCCCGGTGCTGGACCGTAGCTCGCCCAGAAAGGCCCCCCAGTCCAGCTCGGCCCGCGCAATCCGGCGCTTTCTTAAATCATATGGGGTAGCTGACGTGTGGCGGTTTTGTAATCCTACATCCAGAGGATACTCCTTTTTTTCCCTGGTCCATAATACATTCTCGCGCATAGACAGCTTTCTCCTGGATAAGTGACTCCTTCCCCTCGTAACCAAATGCGAATACGGAGCGATAGTTATCTCAGACCATGGTCCCTTAGTTATGAAAATGAGTATCCCGAATACACGGCTCGGCCACCGCCAGTGGAGACTCAACCCGTTGCTCCTGTCGGAGGAAGCCTTCACAAGCTTCATCACCTCGGAAATTACATTATTTCTCGACATTAATAAGACTCCGGGAATGTCTTCTTTAACCATTTGGGAATCACTGAAGGCTACTTAAGGGGACAGGTGATTTCATATTGCGCCAACCAAAAGAAGATAAACACGGCACGCCTTAAGCAACTGACGGACGAGATTTTGGAGCTAGATAGACTACATAGCCACTCGCCATCAACCGACACGTTGAAAAAACGTATATCGCTGCGAACTGAGTTTGACCTCCTGTCAACGCGACAGGCTGAGTACCTCATTACTAAAACGCGACAGGGGTACTATGAACATGGGGAGAAGGCCGGACGGATACTTGCCCATCAGCTGCGACAAAAAACTGCCAACCAGTCCATCCCCACTATCAACGACGAGCGGGGCTCAAAAGCCACTGACAACCTTAAAATGAATAAAAGCTTTAAAACGTTCTACCAATCGTTATACACCTCGGACTCGCAAGTGGGGCCCTCCACGCTAGACGATTTCTATAGGACCCTCCGCGTTCCGACAGTCGACCCAGAGAGGGCCGCAGATCTGGAGGAGGAACTTACGGTTGCAGAGATTATGTCAGCGATTAGATCTATGCAGAGTGGCAAGTCCCCGGGCCAGACGGCTACCCTACAGACTTCTACAAAAAATGCTTGTAATGGGCCACAGAATCTGAGCCATAAGTGCTTCTCATATACTTCACTTTTCCACTCTCCTCCTCCTGTGGCCCCGCCAACCTGCTCCTACCTCTACCCATAGCGCAAATAAAATAAAATAAAAATATAACAAAACAAACCAAATAAACAAACCCAAAATAAAACCAAACAAAAATTTTAAAATTTAAAATAAAAACCACAATAAAATATGTGGCAGACAAATAGTTTCCTCTAAACACTTTGGAGAAAAAAGCTCTGTGAACAGCGTACTAACAACGCCCCTATCTTATTTCTATTAAGAAAAACTGCAGTTTGACCAGATATGGTGGTAGAAACTAATCATACAACAAAGCACCTGTCTCCTATCTCTTGGTATTCCCCACGCACGGTCAACTACCCGCCTGTCTGTGAAAGAAAAACAACCAATAAAAACAGAATCAGTGCCTAAAAGATATTAAACCCACGCCATAATTTCGGGACTATTGCATAAACTAAAGTAATTTCCACCATACCCACAGTACCCTTTGCAACCCCACCTTAATTTCGGATACAAATGTAATTCTCGCCTAATTATCGGAACGTACCTTTTAATTCCAAGTGTTCAGAGGAAAACAAGAGGGTACCCACAAAAAACAATACTATGTTCCAGTCCTAGACAACACCTGGACTCAGAGACTCCAAAATAACTTCAAACTCCTGCACGCATCCACATGGGTTTACCTGCCAGAGTTGACAAGACAGTCGGTAGACAGGCGTCCCCCTTCTCCTTGACTTTCCCGGAGGATTGAGGCAAGGGATAACAGTTCTCCCCTGGATTGCTCGTCTGCAATGCACCACTCTGTGTCATTCGCTGTCTGGTCAATCTAGACACCCTAATCTAATTGTAACATAACTACTTTATAGTTTCAAAAACAAAAACGCTTTAAACAGAATGCCAACAGCTCAGGAATGTTCCCCATGCGTTCCCAAGGTTCAAGCCGGAGGTGACAGCCAAACGGACGGCGCAGACGGTCCTCTCCCCCCCCCAGTGCGCGGAGGAGGTCGAGATAGGGCAGCGCTTCCCTGGAATCCCAAGATTCACCCTGTCTGCAGAATTCGTCCCGCGGCCACCTCGACACCCATCGCTTTAAAATCTAATAAAACTAGTTAAAAAAATATCCCATAATTTCACTCGTCGCCATCTGTAATGGGAAATATTAAAGGACTAAACGATGAGCCGTTTACAAATCATTATTAATAATAATAAGAACATTTATTTCACCTTGGCCACAAATGAAAGGACAGTTTATAGTCAGAGACAATATGTTAACACATTAGCGTCTGGCCATAGACTGACCCAGAGCGCTGTTCAGACATATGTTAAATACACAGTTGTCAGACATAACATAATATCAGATATGATGATGAAGGTAAACAAAAATGGTTCTCAGTCACTGGGAGTAACAACAAAGAAGTTATGGCTGGGGAGATGTCGGAGTCTTCTTAAAGAGACATACACACATTAACCAGTCAAGCTGGTCACACTGAAAGTCACGCTGTATAACATGATGTCTCAACACAGATCTATAAGAACATGATAATATATTCCACGACAACTCCCCCGTTTGATAATTAATCACAATCATTATCACTTCATAAAGACAACAAAAAATATTATCATCCTTAAACCAAAAATAACACAAATTATAATAACTCAGCACAAACTATTTTTATTATCTAAAAACAAAAGGTCCTCTGGATTGACCCTGTGTCACGTGCAAAAGAGAAGTTGCCATAACAGCCAACCATCATTAGTGTCTCTTTGCAAATGTCCAGACGGTGGTCGAAGGACTCAACAGTACAATGTCCAATCTCTGGTTTTGTCAAGGCCGGAACAGCTGCACCATATTTCCTCTAACCACCAAGCTGAAAAATAGAATCACAAAATAAAACCAGGAGAGTATCTCGCCAAAAAGAGCATTTCCCATACAAACTTATTCAAAACAAACAATTCCCATAAAACTCTTTCAGTAGCGAAGAACAGATAACAGCAAGAAACAAAAACCAAATTTGCAGACTCTTCACAAAGAATGAAATATAATCTCAGGGAAGTCACACATAACCCAAGTTTACCATTGCAATGTACAGCACATTCAAAAACATCTTCATTCTGAACCAAGTTCAGTACATTATTACCTAATATCTTTTAGGATGATACCGTAATATCTGTATGTGTTTGGTTCAAACTTGCCTCATTTATCATCTGTGATGAATCCCGGAACGGTCTCTCCTCCTTCCTCTGCCCGCAGTCCAAACACCCCCCCTCTGCAGTCCATGGCTCTGATGCAAGGAGCGGCCCGGTGAATGGCCCAGACCGGCTGGCTTAGATCTTTGTCATCAGTTGATGCCCAATGAGTCTGGTCGAAAGCCTGATGGAAGCCGTCTCTTAGATCTCTATCTCTGGACCACCGATAATATCAGGCTGGGGTCAGCTGTCAGTTGATGTTCTTAGCGTCCCATCAGCTGGGTGTATGCGTTCACCAGCCGATAGGCCTAGTTCTGCAGCAGACTGGGACAGCTTACTTTCTCAGAAATCAGTTCAGTAGAATAGCTGTCTCCCCGTGCTAGAGCAGTGGGCCTCAGCTTCCTCTCAGTGGTCAGCTGGCCCAGCACATGCCCCCGGCCCGAACCGTGGGCCTCAGCCTCCTTTCTCAGTGGTCAGCTGTCAGCAGTGTCCTAGCTGCGTCCCATCAGCTGGGTGGGCATTTGGACCGGCACAGGAGACTGAAGAGAGACACGCCCAGCGAGAACTCACAAAAGAAAAAGAGAGAGAGAGAAAAAGAAATAAAAATAAAAAACTGTCCGGTAACATTTCAACTCAGCTTCAATGAGCAGGGCAGTTTCCCAGGTCATGACAACAAAAACAAATGTCCCCTAGAGCCTCGTTGGCCAAAAAACAAACCATATATATCTATATATATAATATTGAACCATGACACATTCCCAGTGACTCGATGTGGCCCGACAGTGGGTAATGTACAAGTTAACATCTTTTGCAGTTAACATCTTTTGCTTTGAAATCAAATAACAATCTCACAATGCAATGTCCCCTCTACAAATATATTTGCTTTTCCTCAAGACTTATCTAATTGCATTAGTGACAACTTCTCCTCTCCCTTAAAGCGTGCAAAAAATAAAAATAAAAAATGTTGCTCGTTATCACATTTCTTTCCTCCAAATCATACTGTAACTGAGGGGTTACAAAACCCTGACTGTATTAAAGATTGTGATAGATTAAACCACTGCTAGTTATGTACTTTAATTACTGGCCAGACAGTACATCAAATATAGATGGTGAACACCCACAAGAACACGGCATTGACACAGAAATAGTATTTGAGGGTAATTTATTATTATTAGGCAACGTTAGGTTACAGAATGAGAATTAGGGTTGCGCTTGTATGGCGAAGAATATACGTAAAGTCAGTCAAGAGCATGAGTCACTAAGAATAGCAGGAATCCTACGATGGGTCTAAGTTGACGCCACCTGTTGTATAGTAGCAATTATATAGGGCAACACTGGTACCGACTGGAGACAATGGGTTCCCTCCGGGGTGTAAGGCCTGGAGGGTAGAGGAATGTTCGGGTACTCCGTCTGATTCAATGAGGAATAAAGAGACTCCAGGTACAGGAGTCGGTCCTTGTAAACTCCCTTGATCAGCAGCCAAAGCAATAATTGTAATCCAAATGCCCGACAGCATTGATGACAGTTAGCCAGCCCCGTCCACGAGGCAGGCCCGAGTTGTAATCCTCACGAGGTTAAATCCCAAACGATAGTGGAAATCAACGATGCTCTTCTCCGGGTGCCACGTTCCAAATCAATATAATCCAACCAGGAATGGTTCTGCAATCGCCGACGCCGATTCTCCTGTGTACATGTCCAACGGTTCTCCGCCTAGGACTCCTCGGGTGTGGGCGACGTATTTAGGCCACACAGCCTGGTTAAATGCACTAGCTAAAGACACGACGAACCGATGGGTAATGCTACACACGAAAGAACTGTGGCCGCACGATGTACAATAAATGAACGACTATTTACACATTAGATTAAGTCGAACTCAACGTTACTTCATTAAACTCTGACACTTTTCCCATTCTATTCGCACGCGGTTCTCAATGCTCTGTTTAGACGCAAGGTTGCTCACTTCACTGTTTTACCGAACTTGATGAACAGCTACTTAGACGAACACTGCTGCTGTTCACACCTGCGCCGTATTTATACTTAAGTGAATATCTAGTCCCAACCTCAGTCCTTGTCTCGTATTACTACGCTGACTCCGGGCATGTTCTGACATGCCTGCAGTTGTCTTTGAACTTGCCGTTGGGGGCTTGCGCGCTGGCGCCTGGGGGCGCTGTCCAATAGGAGAGCGAATATTACTCTGGTCTGAACGCAGGTAAAGGGATATTCCGTGTATATATATAAATAATATACAAAGTATATCAAACAATAAAGGGATATTCTCAGTTTAATCTGGCCCTTCACAACAGCCGCCTCCTAATTAGTCCGCACCTAATTAGTTAAAGGAAGACAGATTAATAGTCCAGTCAACTGCTCAATGTCTGTTGTGGGGAGTAGGGCAATCTACAAAGTCAGTGGGTCATGATCGTCATCAGGGGAGTCAGAGAGCCTCGGCAACTCTATCAGCCTCGCCACGGGTCGGGTGTGACGGTGAGGCAGGTCGGCCATCCTGGGTATACTGGGCTGTGCTCGCCACTGGCGACAGTCTGGTCGAGTCCGCTGGAAGCGACGTACTGCTTCTCTTCCGTTCAGTATCCAATAGCGATGTCGGATCTCAGCGAAGACTCTCTCTGCCCCAGCGTGGTGCACATCCTCGTCATATTTCTTTATGATGAGCTCGGTGACCTTGTGTCGGCTGTTGAGGACTATAGGAAACTTGACGTCATCCGTTAAGTCCGGGGCCCGTCTCAGACGACCACCCACCCTGATGAGGCCATGGGTGTCGCGTTCGGGGGCCAAGTGGAGCAGTCTGCTGTCTGACGGGATTGGCTTTGTTCCCTGCAGGCAGTCTAGCTCGTCGGGGAACGAGTCTCTTTGGGCTCGCTGTAGCAGAAGGAGTTCTGCTTCTTCGTAGTTCGATGCGTTAATGTCGGTAGTGGGGGGAACCTCAGGGTGGTGCCACAGGAATGTCTTTAGCTGCGCACTCTCAAAGGTGAGGCAGTCGTCTATGTTAGGGTCAGTGGGGACTGGGGTGCGCGTCAACCCACAGAACATAGATTTCTTGATCTCTGCCTCCTCTTGACTAGCCTCCCGAGGGGTGGGGGTAGGCCACTCTTCCTCCGGGAGCTTGAGGAACTCAGGACCGTCACTGTAGATATTGTGACGTGTGAGGTCATCTAGGGACATCCCCCGTGTGATGACATCGGCTGGGTTCTGTTTCGTGTCCACGTACCTCCAGCACGCTGATCCTACTAGGTCTTGAATCTCTGTGATTCTGACTCCCACGAAGACCTTGTATCTACAAGAATCGGACTGGATCCATGTGAGTACGGTCATGGAGTCTGACCACAATATTGTTCTTTGCACCGGGATGGTGAGTTCACGTTGGATTAACGTGGCGAGTTGCGCGCCTACCAGAGCTGCGCAGAGCTCTAGACGCGGGATCGATTGTTGCTTGCGGGGGGCTATCCTTGAGCGAGCCAGGATGAAGGCTGTGTGTATTTCTCCTCCCTCCTCTCGGGCCCGCAAGTAAGCCACCGAGCCGTAGGCCACTTCTGAGGCGTCGCTGAAGACATGCAGGTCCATCTGGCACGTCTCCAGCCGCACTGTGGGTGGGAAGTAGCTTCGGCGTATGTTCACATTTTGGAGCGAGTTGAGTTCTCTCTCCCACTCTCTCCAGGTGGAGGCTAGGTGGTCGGGTATGGGGTCGTCCCAGCCCTGTTCCTTGTCCCACAGCTCTCGTACAATCATTTTCGCCCGAGTGGTGTAAGGTAGGATACACCCCAGCGGGTCGTATTGACTTGCGAGTGTTCTGTATATGCTCCGTCTGGTGGTCGGTAGAGGGGTCGACCTTCCCTGCTCCGTGGTCAGGGGTGTGTATTTGTAATGGAGCGAGTCTGTTTTGAAGCGCCAGACTAGGCCCAATGTCATTTCCTGTGCTTCACCTGGGGTGGTCGCCATCCAGGTCTCGCTGCTTGCTGCCTTTTTCTCTGGGGAGAGGCTGCGAAGTACTTGAGGGTCACTGCTGGCCCACTGCCGGAGATCAAAGCCGCCTTTGATCAGTGAGGCGCGGAGCTTGAGTAGGAGGGCTTCGGCTTCTTCTGGCGTCGAGACGCTTTGCAGACAGTTGTCCATGTAGAAACTCCTCTCTACACTTTGTCTGACTTCCTCGTCAGCTTCAGGGTCTTCTGTCACATGTTTTTGCAGTGCGAACGTAGCACAGCATGGGCTGCATGTGGTTCCGAAGGGGAGGACCTCCCATTGGTAGATGGATGGTTGCTCATCTTTGATCCTCTCTCTCCATAGGAACCGCAGCAAGGGCTTGTCCTCCTCCACTAGTCGCACCTGCAGGAACATCCCTTTGATGTCACCGCTGATGGCCACCTTGTCTTGGCGGAAACGTAGTAGTACGCCGAGGAGAGAGGGGCCGAGTGTTGGGCCGGGCAAGAGTTCTTTATTCAGATTCTGTAGTCCGATCTGGTAGCTGCAGTTGAATACAATGCGATCCTTGCCGTTGTGGTGGACCTTGTGGTGGGGCACGTACCAAGATTCGATCGTCTGGTCGGCCTCTTGAATGTCAATTTTCTTTATGTGTCCCGCTGTGATCAGCTTGTCGATCTCAGCGCGGTACACAGTGGCTTGAGTGGGGTCTTTGGCTAGACGCCGCTCGGTGTTCAGTAGATATCGCTCTGTCGCTTCTTTTGAGGCGTGGAGGGTGGGCATACCCTCTCGCCTCAAGAGTGGAGTTGCGTATCTCATCACTCCATTGACCTCGACTCTCTTTGTCCTCTGCTCGAGGAGGGTTATGGCATAAGTGTCTTCCTTTGAGCGAACAAGTTTCTTTTCATTCTTAAAGGGCATCGCGTCTAATGTCCATAGCCTCTCGACGTGCTGTAAGAGGGTGGTGTCTTCTTCGTTTATCCTCGAGTAGAGACAGCAAGTGGCTGTCGGTTGGTTGGAAGACCCGGAGAGGGGGCCTTGTAGGGTCCAACCCAGGCGGGTCTCGACCGCTGCTGGACAGCCTCTGGGCCCGATGTGGACCCGGTCCGTTGGGACGATGAGGTGTGCGTGGTCGGATCCTATGAGCAGGGTCGGGGTGGCGTCGTCGATGAGCGGTATAGGTAGTTGACGTAGGTGCACGTATTTTTCCATCAGCTTTGGGATGGGGTAGGTGTACTGTGACAGGCCTATGTCGTGGCTGGTGAAGGCGTTAGTGATGCTATACTGCTTCTCGGGCTGCCCGACCGCTGCTATCGTGAAGGAGACATTTTCACCCTTTATGGTCTTCAGGTCTCTTCTAATGGTACGGATTGTCATTGTTTCTTCGCTCCCCCGCAGACCCAGCCGGGCTGCGGCGGATGCGAGGAGGAGAGTCTTTTCTGACCCATCGTCTAGGACGGCGTAAGTGTCCATGACCTTGTCCTCGTAGCTTAAGATCACTCGGACCACCTTCAAGAGCACTCGGGAGCTCCCGCTCTTCGCAGGGTCTATGTACATGACGTTCACTCTCGAGCTGCTTGGGGGTACGGGTTTCTTCTTGTTGCTGTCGTGTAGGACCTCCAAGTGGGCGCCGTCGCACTT
Source organism: Notolepis coatsorum (assembly GCF_963971535.1). NCBI lineage: Eukaryota > Metazoa > Chordata > Actinopteri > Aulopiformes > Paralepididae > Notolepis > Notolepis coatsorum. The sequence goes on from NC_140167.1 coordinate 182,126,526, forward strand.
GCTGCATCTTTTCTTTAAGCGGCACTCAGCTGCCATATGGCTGCGCGCGCAGCGGAAGCAGCGGCGGTTGGCTTTGATCCACTGACTCACCTCGTCAGCTTCTTGAAGGTGTCACATTGAGACAGCCAATGTTCCTTTTCACAGTACTGGCATACAATCTTCCACTTCCCCTTGGTCTGGGGGGTGCTGTGGTTCTTGTGCTGCGGCACTGACTCGGCCTGGTGCATAACGGTCACTGACCGGCGGTTATCGTTGGACCTCCGAGGTCCATCTCTTGGGCTAGATCCACTCCACACGAATGTGTCCAGTCGTAGGCTACTAACTTCCCTTGCGAGGAAAGCGGCCAGGTCTAGGAGGGATGGCTCTGGGCCGTTGGGATCACGGTGGTCTCTCTGCCGCCGAAAACGCTCTTGGCGGGCTGGAGGGAGCTTCTCCAGTATTCGCTCCACATTAGAATTTGCATACAGTTCATATCTCCCCTTCTCCTTTTGGGACCCCAGCATCCCTACGAGGGATTGTACCTTGATAGAGAGGTCATCCAGTGCTCTATTGTCTTTGGCTGGGGGGAGGCGGTCGATATCCCGTATTTCTTGGATCACGTAATCCCATATGCGTCCATAACACTGGTCGAGGGCCACCAGAGCCGCGGAGTATGGGGTGCTTGAGTTGGAATATGCCAGCGCTATGTTATGCGCTCTGGGCACCTTGAGATGCTTGAGGAGGATGGCATATTTGTACGACTCGTCGGGGACATCGGACATCATAGTCTCCAAACACATGCGTAATTCCGTGTACTGTGCTCTGTCCTCGCGCGTAAAGTCTGGGAACGTCGGTGTGCCAAGGTACGATGCCATGGATGGCTGGTACATTGGTGAGCGTAGGGGAAGAGGCCTCCTGGGCGAGTCTCCCCGTACGTGTGGTCGTGGGTTAGTACTTGGTGGGTACCAGAGGCCGGGTCCCCAGGTGCTGTTCCTCGGTGCTGACTGTACGTCAAACTCACCCGTGAGTTGGGTCGGGGGTTTGTAGTGCAGTGACTCGGGGCTGAAGTCGGGGCTGTACTGGGCCTCCTGGTCCAGAGTATGTTCTTGCTGGTGGGCTTGACATTCCTCCTCTTCCTCTTCCTCTTCTAGGTCCTGGAGTCTTCTAGTCAGTCTCTCGGCGACGTAGGCCGGTTCTTCCCGTTGGCTGGGTCTCGTATGGACCGGTCGGGGAGGGGGCTCGGAGACGTAGATAGGTTCCTCCTGTTGGCCGGGTCCCGGGTCGCTTTGTCGGGTAGGGGAAGGTGCCCTAGACCCTTGTCGTGATGATCTCCGGGAGCTCCGTGCGGAGAGAGGGGGTGTCGCCCTGGCGATCAATTGTTCTATCATCTGCGCCTGCAGCCGGTCGCGCTCTGCTTCGCGCTGGGCATTGGCGCGTTCTCGTTCGATGTTCTCTTCCGTCTGAAGGCGCCTCTCAAGTTCTTTAATAGTTGTCATACAGAAGTACAGAATACTTTCATACAAAATGCTTCTTACTGTTACGCTCCAGAGACTGTGCTAGACAAGATAGTATCAAATAACATAATAACATAATATAGCATGAATTTAGAAGAAGAAAAATGAGGTCACAGTGTTCGGTATAGACATATGTACAATGTTCTGAGTTACCATATAATATACAATACACAATACTATGCAGTGTACTAATGTACAGTACTATCTAGTGCAAAGCAGAAATGGGATGAGGTCCTCTCCTCCAGTCTTATGCGGTCGTCCTCACTCCTTTGTTGCGCCTGGAGGCGTTCTCGTTCGGTTGCAGAGTGTTCGCGCTCACTAAGGGCTTGCGCTTGGAGTTGCGCGTGAAGGCGCTCTCGTTCCGCTGCAGAGTGTTCGCGCTCGCCTAATTGTTGCGCCTGGAGGCGCTCTCGTTCCGCTGCAGAGTGTTCGCGCTCGCTTACTTGTTGCGCCTGGAGGCGCTCTCGTTGTTCGCGCTCGCTCATCTGTTGAGCCTGGAGGCGCTCTCGTTCCATGGCAGAGTGTTCGCGCTCACTTAACTGTTGCGCCCGGAGGCGCTCTCGTTCCACGGCAGAGTGTTCGCGCTCACTAAGGGCTTGCGCTTGGAGTTGCGCGTGGAGGCGCTCTCTTTCCGTGAGTGTTCGCGCTCACTAAGCGTCTTTGCTTGAAGCCGGTCGCGTTCACCCTGAAGTCGGTCTCTTTCGGTTGAGGCTGTCAGTGTGGCGATCAAGGCTTGCGCCAGTCTCTGGTCCGCCTCGCTGGGGGATGACACTGACGGAGGTGATCGGGTGCTGACAGGGCTTGTTGGAGATCTGTTCTCCTGGCGCGCTCCGAGGTCTATCTCCTGGGCGCGGTTCTCTTCTCTTGGTGGTGTGTCAGGTTCTATCCCTGGAGCGCGTTCTTTATCCTGGAGCGCTCCGGGGTCTATCCCGGTGACGCTGTCTGGAGGTATAGTCATGTCATGTCCCACCTGGTCCCCCCCGTGAGCTGAGTCAGTTTCGTTTGAACCCACTGGGGTCTCTACTGGCAGGGTCGCCAAGTCGATAGGATTGGACATGCTTAGACTATCCGCTTTATCCGTATTTAACGTCTGTTTAGATAAGCTAGGGGGTAGAACGAAAGCGAATTCCTCCTGGAGGTAGCTGACGTTTGCGCTGCGGGCGTTCTAGCTTAGGGGAGCCGCTTGGGGAGTGTTCACCGCTGGCCATGTTAATATTAATATTATATTAAATATTACACTGATACCCTCCGGCTCGAAGGACCAATTGTAACTGAGGGGTTACAAAACCCTGACTGTATTAAAGATTGTGATAGATTAAACCACTGCTAGTTATGTACTTTAATTACTGGCCAGACAGTACATCAAATATAGATGGTGAACACCCACAAGAACACGGCATTGACACAGAAATAGTATTTGAGGGTAATTTATTATTATTAGGCAACGTTAGGTTACAGAATGAGAATTAGGGTCGCGCTTGTATGGCGAAGAATATACGTAAAGTCAGTCAAGAGCATGAGTCACTAAGAATAGCAGGAATCCTACGATGGGTCTAAGTTGATGCCACCTGTTGTATAGTAGCAATTATATAGGGCAACACTGGTACCGACTGGAGACAATGGGTTCCCTCCGGGGTGTAAGGCCTGGAGGGTAGAGGAATGTTCGGGTACTCCGTCTGATTCAATGAGGAATAAAGAGACTCCAGGTACAGGAGTCGGTCCTTATAAACTCCCTTGATCAGCAGCCAAAGCAATAATTGTAATCCAAATGCCCGACAGCATTGATGACAGTTAGCCAGCCCCGTCCACGAGGCAGGCCCGAGTTGTAATCCTCACGAGGTTAAATCCCAAACGATAGTGGAAATCAACGATGCTCTTCTCCGGGTGCCACGTTCCAAATCAATATAATCCAACCAGGAATGGTTCTGCAATCGCCGACGCCGATTCTCCTGTGTACATGTCCAACGGTTCTCCGCCTAGGACTCCTCGGGTGTGGGCGACGTATTTAGGCCACACAGCCTGGTTAAATGCACTAGCTAAAGACACGACGAACCGATGGGTAATGCTACACACGAAAGAACTGTGGCCGCACGATATACAATAAATGAACGACTATTTACTTCACATTAGATTAAGTCGAACTCAACGTTACTTCATTAAACTCTGACACTTTTCCCATTCTATTCGCACGCGGTTCTCAATGCTCTTTTTAGACGCAAGGTTGCTCACTTCACTGTTTTACCGAACTTGATGAACAGCTACTTAGACGAACACTGCTGCTGTTCACACCTGCGCCGTATTTATACTTAAGTGAATATCTAGTCCCAACCTCAGTCCTTGTCTCGTATTACTACGCTGACTCCGGGCATGTTCTGACATGCCTGCAGTTGTCTTTGAACTTGCCGTTGGGGGCTTGCGCGCTGGCGCCTGGGGGCGCTGTCCAATAGGAGAGCGAATATTACTCTGGTCTGAACGCAGGTAAAGGGATATTCCGTGTATATATATAAATAATATACAAAGTATATCAAACAATAAAGGGATATTCTCAGTTTAATCTGGCCCTTCACAACACATACAGTGCAGCAATGTTGCTCTGAAACGTTGCCAAACAGTTCAAAAGCCATCTCGACCTGTGTATGGTATCCCAGTAAAAAAGAAATACAAATAAAACATGACAGTCTTAAAACCTGACAGCCTTGAACCTGTACCAAAACAATAGATCAGAGGACTCTTATTGGAGATCGTCTGGTGTATTAATCAACCTGACTGTAATATATCCAAAACAAAAATTCAACAGGTTTTAAGTAGTCAGCCATACTATTGTTGGAATACGCCTAAGGCAAGAAAGCACCCCTTTCTAACTAGAAAGCACTAGTTAGAGTACCCCTGGTACTCTATTTAATTAACCTGTATATCAATATTATTATTATAATAGATCCACCCGAATCCCCTGGTAGATTCTAGACTTTAATCACTCCCCCACTCCGCCACTAGATGGTAGTACAGACCTATCTTCAAAAATGTGCCTGCATTATCCCACTGTCCCCCCTAGATGGTGGCAAACTCAGTCTAGAGTATTTTAGCTGACGTCACTCTCCGACTCTAATCCGTTAGCCTCCTCGTGGTTCTACGGCCATCTTGTCTTGGTGCAAATTTGTTGACATTTCCTCTCATCTTATCTCATCCTCCTCGTGGCTCCTTGCGGCCATCTTGTCTCGCTCATAATCTAATGGCTACTCTTTCTTGGAAGAGCGTTGTTTATATCGAATGATGTTCTGGCTAGGAATGTAAACATTCTGCCCTGCTAACACGGACTTCAAAACAAACACTCTGCCTGCTACACTGTCTCCTCTCGCCATAGCAACGACAGGCCCCTTCTGGCTGCCATGACAACAGTCTTAACCTTTACCCACATTAAAACGTTCCCTTACTGTTTCATTAAGATGAAACCTCTCTCCGCCCAACCCTCTGGGCCCACACTCGCTATCAGCTTGTTGTGTCTTAGATCGGAATTCAAAACATTCCCTGCTCAGTGTGCTGATATTCAGTGACCTACATTGAAAACACCATTTTCTCTCATTCGTTAGCCTCCTGACCAGATAAGGTGTGGTGTAGTTCCCTTTCTATTGAAGAATAATGCTAGTTCTCCACATTTTGATGCAGTTCCCTTCCTCACAATGAAAAAGAGTTGGGCCTCCTTTATCATTTATCTTGGAAAAGAAATGATCACTTATCTTGATAGTAAATGATGTCTACTTGTTGAGTGCATTTAAAGAGTTTCATTGTCTCTTGCAAAGTGGAAAAAGCAAAGCAATACATAGACTCAGTGTTTAACTGTAACCTAAACAAAGGATAAGTGCTACAAAGTAAACCTGAAAAGTGACTCAAAATAACTGAAAACAAACAAACGCGCACGTCTGTAACAGACGTATAAGTAGGCTGTGCCTGAGATCATCTGATTGGCTAATGCCACCTGCCCAGTTAACGTTAGGTTATGACTATAACCAAGTTCTGTTAGTAGTGGTGACGCTCGGCGTCACTCTCTGCACTGTCCTCGCACACGTGCACGCGCACTGAATAAAGACCACAATGTACCTTTAATCCCAATATTTGTCTGACCACACCCCTATCACCTTACCCATATAAGCAGGGGTGGGGCCACCCACTCGCCTCCTTCCCAAGCTTTCACCACAAGGCGAGATCAAGGGCTGCAGCGGCGTCGGACGCCGAGCGTCACCACTACTAACAGAACTTGGTTATAGTCATAACCTAACGTTCTGTATCGTATGGCTCTCGCTCGGCGTCACTCTCTGCACAAGGGAGGCCGAGCGAGAGCCATCGGCCGACAAATACACCCCGCTGTAAGCCCCCCACAACCATCAGAACAGGGAGGGCCGAGCCCCCCCGACCCACCCTAATGGAGGGCACCCCCCCTATTGGAGGTTTCCCGGGAGGGCGACGGACCCGACCGTGCGAAGAGGCACTCAAGCAACTCAACGCACAGGGTGAGCAGACCGTGGCCTGACCCCACGACTACACACACGCACAACCCGCATGCCACCCGGGAACGAACGGAGGGAACACCCTCGTTACTGCCCCCAGAATCACGGGGTCAAGGGCAAACCAAACCCCGTGGCAAGGCCGTAGCAGCGGAGCGCGAAGGAAGGCCCAGACCCACCAAAGGGACTGGACCCCCTGGAATGGGGGCCCGGAGAAGTCCATGATGCCAGCATCAAGACCCCACCAGGTGGGCACTTAGTGACCCCGCCCCCCACATCGCCAGCGTATTCGGACAAAGGCCCCTCAGCCGAGCGGGCCCTGTCCCCCCAATAGTACACCGCCTGGCACACTGACCCTGCAGAACAGGCAGTCAGCATGGCCGTAAGCACACAAAAAAGGTTAACCAACGGAAGCAGGCAGCGCACCGGGGAAAAACCAGGCAACAGGCTGTTAACCCTAGCCTGGAGACTGCGGACGAGACAGGCGCCAGAGGGGACAGCTGAACACAGCCGCCCCGGCGGAAGGGGCGTATGCTGGCGTTGTTGCATGACCAAGCCTCCATTTAAAAAACCCCACCCAGAGGGGTTGAGGCAGAGAAGGCTGACACGATTGGCAGACGTCATGAACGTGCAGGGGCACCCTCAACCGGGTAACCCGGGAGTTGACACTGCTCCAACACACCAGGGAATCAACCACCTTGGTGTTACCCAATGCGGTGGTTGTTCCTATAACCCCTCAAGAAAAAAACTCCAAAACACACCTGCGGGTATACACCGGCTATACCGCAGTACAAGTGTTTCAGTTTTCAAAAAAGGGTTAACCCAGGCCTACGGGTCGATGAAACATGACTTCGTACCGGGCCCGGCGATACGGAAAGCACAGGGTCACCAGAGGAGGTCAAAGACCACCCCAACAGGCCCCTCTTCGCCATGCGTGAGAGAGGAGCGAAAAAGAATGGAGAACCAGCCCCAAGCACACCGTACTTGGTATTCCCAGGCGGTCTCCCAACCAAGTACTAACCAGGACCAACCTGTGTAGCGGCCGAGATCTGACGAGATCGAGCGTGTACAGGTTGGCATGGCCGTAAGCCATTACGACAGTGCTGAGTAAAAAATGTACCCAACCAGGGTCTCCATAGCGCTTAACCCTGTGACACCCGGACTGACCTGGCATTTTTCCCCCTGAAAAAAACCCAAGTCCCTCAGGGTACCAGAACAGCAGATCTGCATCCCCGGCGGACAACGGGTTCAACTGATCCGGACCAGCGTGACCAGAACCAGTCCCGTGCCCTAACCACGCCGACATGCCTACTCCAGAAGAAGGGGCAGATATGCGTGTTGATCTTAAACATGAAAAGAAGGCGCCACCCAGACGTTCGGGGTGAACCGCGCCCGGTGGCCCACCCCCAGGGCGTGAGACCCCTCTACATATGTTCAGATCCATTCCGTCATCATCCCCCAGATATGAACGAGAATCCGTCGACAACCAAAACAGGTCGTCGGAAGAGGAAAACCCTCCATCCCAGTTGCTTTATAAAAACGCCGTTTTAACCCCAAGCAACCAAGGCGTGCCAGTCAGTCGCCTGATTACAGAACACCCCGAGCTAGCACTATGCATGCGTCGGGACACAACCACATCAATGAACAGGCTATTTAGACCTGTCATTGAATCCCCAAGGCGCCATGGGGAACGACAAGAGGGGTGTGATACTTCCTAACTCCAACTCTTTTTAAAAGAAAAGAAGGAAGCACCAACAGTATGTATCCCAGTCTACACAGCCGGGGGTACATTTTTTTTACATTTTTTACATTCCACCACCCTCCCATAGAGAGGAGACGGAAATCCCCAGAGAGACTTCCCACGCGAGCTGTACAGATTGAAAAGAATATATTGCACCTTGAGCCATGTAAAAGTTTGGTTTTAGGGCTCTCCGGGGAGGAGGCACTGAACCCATACACACTCAATAATCGAATTGAATCGAATACACACACAATAGAGTAGGACTCCTTCTTGAGGTTCCACTCACCTTATCAATCTGAGGAGGAGGCTCTGTACTCTGAGGAGGCTCCCTCACATGGAAGGAGAGTCCCAACTCACAGAAGGCCCGAATAGGAGCCCTGACCACCCCCCGTTTTAAACAGATCCATCATATGGACCTGAACAGCACACGGAAGTCCTACCAACAGAGACGCGCACGGTGACGTACTCTATGGCGGGGGAATTTCTGCGGTGCACACGCCCAATATTCCAGGGCGTGGGACCAGGAAACCCCCCCCCCCCCCCTCACCCTGTAACGTGCCGAACCGCAACGTGACAGGAACCTTGAAGGACAGGTGGGTTTACCCCTGACCAACAGAAAAAAGGGGAGGAAAGGTTACCAGTTCACCCCTTTACGACCCCACACCCATGATACGATGTAATGACAAAAGAGAGTATGACACAGTCATAGTCAGCTCCATGAAGCGTCTAACAGCTTCATACAGCGCATGTGCTAACCTGCTATCTGATTTTTACTAAGGAAAAAACACAGAATAGAGAGGGCTCTCCAAGAGCCCCGGTACCAAACTTACACATGTGCTTCTGTGGCCAGCCCAACCCAGTTGTAGGTCACATGACACACACAACCCATCATCACCTACAAAAAATGGCAAAAACACTCTACAGAGGAACGCCGTTTTTCATAATGAGAGAATACATAATTCTCGATTAGTATCGGCCACAGGCCTTGCTAAGCACACACGAAAAGCGACCAAACAATTTTTTCTTTTAGGAAAATAAAGTTTCTCAAGCAGTGTTTAGCACAACCTCAGCAATCAAGCTAAGGGTTACATCATTGTATCCCTACCACACAGTGACACAATGTAGTGCAACAACATGTCTGAGAGGAGGATGAAGAAGTCCCCAGGGAACCGGGGGGAAAAACACAAGCCTCCTACTTTACCCTTAATACGGCCAGTTGAACAGGTAAACCTGTTAATATGTGAACACACTGTTCATTGTCATTACAGGCTGAGAAAAGAATCATTCATTCATTATTATGATTATTATTCTTTTTTTTACTTTATTTTTTAGCGTTTATCGCTTTTCTGGTCAAGCATGACCGACAGAAACAGGTTGAAATGGGATGTAGAGCAGGGGAAGACATTCTGAGAAATGACGGCGGGTCCGGGAATCGAACTCGTGTCCCCCAGATCCGTGACGAGCACGGTTTTCCCCAACGCAGAAATAGCGCAGAGATATGCGGTGAGCTACGGGAGCTCCCCGAAAAGAATCATTCTTTACTCATATGTCACTAAGCATAGCTTTATAGGTTAGTTTAACCCCCTTAGTTGTGAGTACACAGTACATAAACACACATGATGTTTCTCAACACAACAAACCAGATAATTTCCACATCTGTAACAAACAACCCATTTTGCATGGAGAAGCTAATACCAGTGACAAGACAATTCACACATAACTCGCATCGTATCCTAAATGTAGTGCAGCAACACTCGTTTTGGAAAACATCGTTATTTACAAAACATTTAGAAGGGAAAGCAAGAAGAAGTGCTCAAGGTCTGGTCAGACCTGGCCTACCTTGAGCGCAGATCAAGCGAAACTGCAGACTCCAACAAGGCACCGTAGTAAACACAGCCGTTCTGTGTTGTCGACCTGGGCAGCGTCGCCGCTCCATCCCGCCGCTACGGTCCCCCTTGTTGACGCAGTCCTTGCCGTCCTGGCCCAGGGCAGGTTCGATGAACATCCTCTGTCAAAGATGACGTCGTAGTCAAGAGTGTTTAAAACATGTTATAATCAAAGCACGTTCAACAGTGTAGCATTAAGCTAACGGCCGCTCTAACCGTCGGGCGCTACCGCTCCTGCCCGCGAGACGCCGAGCGAATGGCGCACGTGACCAGAGGGGAGACTTCGAATCCCCCCCCGCCTCTCCCCGTGAGGGAGAGGGGAGTTGGGAACTGCGGCGGCGCGCGAGGGGCCGGAGCCACCCCGCGCTGGGCCTCGGCCGATAGCAGCAAGCTAACGTTTCCTAGCCTAGCCTAGGTAGGCCACGACTAGCACGCAAGCTAACGTTTCCTAGCCTAGTGATCACAGCAGGCTAGCGCCGCAGCTAACAGCTGACTGGCTAACAGTAGGCCACCACTAGCACGTAAGCTAAGCAGCTATCACCTGAACTTGTACACAATGATATAACACTCACTCACTCAGACAGGCCGCCGTTCTGAAACCCTCCTCACTTTTTAAGAGAAAAGAGAAACAAGATGTTAACACAGTTTTACAACGGTGATTTTACCAACACCCGACGGAGCCAGCACAATACCCAACTGGCCTGTAGCTGACTTGAACACAGATCTTCCGCTAACGAACATCCATGCCCATATTTCCTCGTGAGGGAATACTCTCATTTGGATATGAAAGACGGGGCCTACACGGTGACAGAGAAAACATCCACTCGTCCAGAAAACACAGGGATCACCAGTGTTAATGGTCGTGGCCCACTAGTTAACTATAATGGGCTTCAGACCAAGGTCTTCTGTCGCCTAAGAGGCTGAACAAAGGACCCTAGTCTGGGGCCGGTTTTCATAAACATTGTCAACTAGCCCCCATAGCACTAACAGACAAGTGGAGCTCGCCAGCAAAACATAACTCACCAAACCTGGAACCCACCGCTTCTCACAACAGCGGCGCGTCCTACAGCCCAGCTGTGTCTTTACCGCAACCAGCACACAGCAAGGACTGCAGTTGGAAAAGCATGTAGCGGCGCGAACTCCCAATACGAAAACCGGTGGAGGATTTTTAGAATGATCATCATCTTCCAGACACTCCAGTACAAAGACAATATCGCCGTATTTTCTCGAATATAGTGAGAGAGAAAATAAAGATATGATGTCAACGTATCCTTGTTTTCCAACTCTTCTCCTACCATCACATCACGTCAAGTGGGGATCTACCGAGGCACTTCCTTGTGGTGAAAGCGAGAAAGGAGGCGAGTGGGTGGCCCCACCCCTGCTTATATGGGTAAGCTGATAGGGGTGTGGTCAGACAAATATTGGGATTAAAGGTACATTGTGGTCTTTATTCAGTGCGCGTGCACGTGTGCGAGGACAGTGCAGAGAGTGACGCCGAGCGAGAGCCATACGATACAGAACTAGTCAACAGCACGATGGTAATCCAATGAGAGGACTGACATCAATAAACCCATTATAAAGCTCTGCATTAAAGTACATGTGTTTGCAAGAGTCCCATTGTAATAGATTTTATGTAAAATCTTCGGTTTGACATCTACAGTCAAGCCCCGTCATTACCTTTGCTGAGGCAGCAACAGAGTTTGTGGAGTTAAATCACCAGAGGTTTTTCCTGGTGGAGCGAGAATGCCACTGATGTGCCGGCTCTCCTATTAAATAAGACGATGGCTATGAAATGCAGCTTAAAACTGCAGAGGTCCGATTCCCTTTTTAAAGACTACAACAATAGAATGGCCTGAACCTCCTGTTCACTACCCCTCCAACCCAAAACAACTCCCGCAGGGCAAACCTTCCTCTCTGGGTGCAGTTCCCTTTCTCAGCGTACAGTTCTAGGCCTGGGTCCTACACAGTTTTAAAACCTGACAGTTCCTCTTGTTTGATACACACACAGTTCAATACCTGACAGTTTTGAACCTGTACTAAAACAATAGACAGAGTTAACTTAGTACAGTGTAAAAAAAACCATCTCTCTTATTTTGCTCCACGAACAGAACAAGTTTCACACATACACGCATCAAGAAGCTAGATAACTATGAACAAAAACACCCTGCTTTTGTTTTACTCATCACACAGGGAATTCTCCGTAAGGATCCTAAGCTTATCAGCCTACTGTATACTAACCCGCAGCAGTGGCTCTCTTCTCATCTCGCTCATACAATTCTGCACAGTGGCTTCCATGCTCTGAGCACCGTTTTTTGTTTGTCTAAAGATAACCCTCGGGTTTCAAAACAAAAACCGTGCCACTCTGCTGTCTCTGCCTGCTACCTAGCTTATCTTGTTGATGTTCTAAAGGAATGTCAACATTCAACTCGCTGGCAGTGAGCTGCCAGCCACTAGACTGCTTCCTCCACCGTTCAAACCACCACCACCGTCACCATGCACATTTCTGACCTGTCTATCACTATTTTTTTTCTTTTTTTTCTTGATCTTTTTCCCCCTCCATTTTCCTCCGATTTTCTCCCATCCCAATGTTAGTCGTATGCCAATTCCCAATCCCCTTCCTGGTCGCTGCGCACTTACCCCCACAGTCGGTCTGGGAGAGTGGAGGCTACCACGTGCTTCCTCCGACACACGTCCAGCCAATCACCGCTTCTTTTCACCTGGCAGCGCGGATATTCTCTGAGAGGGCGTAGCGTGTGGAAGGATCACACTATCCCACTCAGGTCCCATCCGCGCTTAGCAGGCGCCCCGACCGAACTGTAGGAGTCGCTGTTTACAACGACCCGGACCCACCCCGCCAGCTTCTCCCACCCTCTAATACTGCCAATTGTATTAGTGTGAACGGCCAGCCAAGCTGGTGACAACCCCGGAGCTGTGAGCTGGATTCGAACAGGCGAATCCTAGCGTCTCCGGGGTTGGTGACGAACGCAATCTCCGCTACGCCACCTAACCGCCCTGTCTATCACTCTTTTAATAACGACCAAAAGGCAGTGATTATAGTCTGATTACTCAGAAGCATGTTTGAAAGTGAGAGGGCAAGGTTATGATACATTACGACCGCAAAGTCATTAGTGGCATTTCCAAACCTTGAATATGTTTCTACAGTTAAATCAGACATCCGTCCTTCAATCTTGTGGGTATAGGGCCAATACAGGAAGTTGAGTAGTTACATTCCAGACAGTTTTGTAAAGCTCAGTTGATATAACGCAAGCAAATTTTCCTAGTTACTCTCCCGCAGGGTTTTTGCTAATTGCGTCCATGTCTGTATCACGACATTATAGGCATATATATATATATATATATATATATATATATATATATATATATATATATATATATATACACATACACACACATATATACATATATATATATATATCGCAGTGGACCCTGAGCTTGGTTTTCTTCCATTTTCGGCCAGCAACTCTACAGCTCCTCTTTGTCTGACCAACACTGCTATCGTTTTTACCCATGGGGAGCTTTTGTCACTTGACCTTTCCCCCCCCCCCTTTATTGTCTCTGTTAAGTTTAGGTTAACATTGAAGAATACACAGTGATGGTCAGATATAGGTAATTCGATTACTGATACTTTATCAATTAAGTCTAGGATGTCACCATGTTGGTATGATTAATATTTCACATCTCTAAGGATACCAACTGAGATTAGCTTCTGAGAACCAGGGGTGTAAATTACTTGAGTAATTGTACTTCGTTACCACACTTAAGTACTGTTTTTGGGGATTTGTACTTTGCTTCGACACAGCGTAATAGCTTACAAGGAGAAGCGTTGTTTATTGATATAAACAGAAGCCTCAGCCCAGATGTTATCAGATTGTATTTTCATTGCTATCATCTCTGCCGCTATTCAGTCCAATGGTGGCTCAGGCCTTGTCTAGCCAGAACCCTTCTCCCGTTAGCCGAAGCTAATGATGATGTGTCATCCCCCCCCCCCCCCCCCCCCCACTGGCGAGGGTGAGAGGGATGAGAGTCTCCCTATGTAGAATTTTATTGGCGCACACACAAAGCATGATAATAAAGGTGCAATCCTGTGGGATAAATTTGACAATCAACCCAAAACCAGCAGCATAATCACTGATTATTACACAAGGACTTTTTTATTTTTACTCAGAAGTGTGTCTTACTAGTTAGTCTCTTTATATCAGTTTATAACCCAAATATACATTGAAAAACTCTCTGATTCCCCCCCCTTGATTCTAATCACCCTTCAGAATCATAAATCATTATTTGGTTTTTCAATTAATTATACCCAAAAATAGGCCCCTCCGTCTGCTTCCATTATACCTGTCTCAATGTATAGCAAAAATGAACCCTTGGCCCATGATGGAATGAGTTTGAGACCCCTGGTCTATCCCTTTAAAAAAAAACAAAAAAAAACAATGTACTTTTACTTTTCAGTACTTAAGTACACTCAAAAGTAGGACTTTTTTATTCTTACTCATAAGTGTGTTTTTGGCCAGCTACCTTGTACCCACTTATACACCGCACTGCATACCCCTGTATGATAGCACGCACAATAACGTCTGTACACACCCGCACATAATTCTCCCTTACATATCTGTAGATACTATATCTATACCTGTACATATCCTTTACCTACTCTTACTAGTTATGCTATACTGGCCAGTATCACTGTACATGTTAATACTACACAGTAAATTTCACAGAGTAAATTTTACTCAAACTGAGTCCATTTGAGCCCAAGTGAGTAAGATTTTACTCAGTTTGAGTAAAATGTACTCAGTTTGAGTAAAATTTACTCAGCTAAATTTACTGTGTATACTCTGTACATACATCTGACCAGCACCATTACTCAGTAGTATCCTGTACATATCCAGTGGGTCTTTTTAGACCTAGTGTTGTCTCATATATGTGATACGTGCTCGTATCTCTGATCATATGCCTGTTTTATTTTCTGCTGTTGTCCCATGCTCTGCAGCTGCTATTCGTCCTCCTGCACACTGTTTTTGTGCTCTAAATACAGACACTCCGCTGAATCTCCACACAGCTTTTAATGACTTTGTGCTTTCTAGTGTGAATGGGTATAATGCCCTAAATGTAGATGAGCTTTGTTGCACTTTTTTTTTTACATAATAATATCCCCATTTACTCACTTGTTACACTGTATATTGTCAATGTACTTTACTGTTACCTTTCACTCTGACACACTGCACTTTACTATTACATCTACACTCTGTTTGCCACATTTATTCCCAATGTACTGTATTTGTGCTGTATAATGACAACACATTTGACTCTAATCTAATATCACCAACCTACACCCAGGTTTCCCCTTCTGTTAGACTTCGTCATAGTACTGAGACTGCTTTTTTTTTTTAAATGTCCAATGACATTATTTTAACTGTGGACTCTGGGTGTGATGCCATCATGGCAACACTGGATTTTGACCGCCTTCTCAGATTTTGAGACGGTACCCATACTTTCACTTAAGTATAATTTCTGGGTACTTTTACACCCCAGGTAGGATAGTTCTATGAATTGATCACAGACATGTAGGATAGTTCTATGTATTGATCACAGACATGTAGGATAGTTCTATGTATTGATCACAGACATAAGTGTTAATTTATGTAAAGAGAAATGTCCATCGTCACTAATCTCTGAGTACTTTACACCCCCACTAAGAACTCCTACAGAAATATTGATGAGTATTTTGGTGGCCGGTACAATGTGTTGATGAGAAAAAAAAACAGTCCAGCTCTTTAGTTCAATAACAAGATACTAGAATGATGTAAATTCACCCATGCCAATGTCATCACATACTAATGATGCAGATAAAATAGCTAGAATTGTTTATCCCTTTTCATAGCGTGCATGCATGTAAAAATGTGTGTGTGTGTCATATACTCTGCCTGCTACATCATGTCCTCCTGGTCGATGCCTCCCCGCAGTGCCGTCCAGTCAATGCACTGATGGCTTCGTCCCGCCTTGCAACTCTGCCCCCCACTGCGCCTTCTTCCGCTCAAAATCCTTGTTATTGGCACAGTCTTTATACCAGTGATCTTCTGGCCGCACATAAAACAAACACCAGCAGGTTTGCGCTGCCTCTTTCTCCTTCGTCTCGGGATGCTCTGCCCAACTGAGTCGTCCTTTGCAAGCTGTGAGACAGTTCTCACCAGGGCTAACTGTGATTGTCCGACCGTTTTTATCAGTGACAATTGTGACCGCTCCATCAGCTGTTGAGCATGCAGACTCAGCTTCCCTAATTGCCTGGCCATTTCATCTGCTGCTATTGATCCAGGCCCGTGTGTGGCCGTTGACACAGGCCAGACCGTTGCGGGTGGTGGTGGTATACGAGGCCTATCTCCTCGCTTCGGAGTTGATGGTCGTCGGCGAGGCAGTTGACGTGGCGGGACTGCCGGTGACACACACAGAAAGGCACAGAGCCCAGAGTCCACTGCAAGCCCCGAACATACCGCCGTGGGGGAAGAGAAAGAAAACAAAATGTTATCCTCTGCACCGTCTGCAGGCAAAAGTTTCATCGCCCTCTTTCCCTCTCTCCTCTCTGCCTCTCTCTTCCATAGCACTAAACAAGCTTCCTGCTTCTCTAAATCCTCTATAACTTCTATCTTAACACGCTTCTTTTCCCTCAACCGACTTCTCACTTCCTTCAATGCTTCATCTAGCTCTTTCAATTTTCCCAACAAGAAAGAACCCCCCATCGGAAAATTGTTCTCCTTTACCCACAAGTCTACGTAGGCCACAGAATCTGAGCCATAAGTGCTTCTCATATACTTCACTTTTCCACTCTCCTCCTCCTGTGGCCCCGCCAACCTGCTCCTACCTCTACCCATAGCGCAACTAAAATAAAATAAAAATATAACAAAACAAACCAAATAAACAAACCCAAAATAAAACCAAACAAAAAATTAAAAATAAAAACCACAATAAAATATGTGGCAGACAAATAGTTTCCTCTAAACACTTTGGAGAAAAAAGCTCTGTGAACAGCGTACTAACAATGCCCCTATCTTATTTCTATTCAGAAAAACTGCAGTTTGACCAGATAAGGTGGTATAAACTAATCATACAACAAAGCACCTGTCTCCTATCTCTTGGTATTCCCCACGCACGGTCAACTACCCGCCTGTCTGTGAAAGAAAAACAACCAATAAAAACAGAATCAGTGCCTAAAAGATATTAAACCCACGCCATAATTTCGGGACTATTGCATGAACTAAAGTAATTTCCACCATACCCACAGTACCCTTTGCAACCCCACCTTAATTTCGGATACAAATGTAATTCTCGCCTAATTATCGGAACGTACCTTTTAATTCCAAGTGTTCAGAGGAAAACAAGAGGGTACCCACAAAAAACAATACGATGTTCCAGTCCTAGACAACACCTGGACTCAGAGACCCCAAAATAACTTCAAACTCCTGCACGCATCCACATGGGTTTACCTGCCAGAGTTGACAAGACAGTCGGTAGACAGGCGTCCCCCTTCTCCTTGACTTTCCCAGAGGATTGAGGCAAGGGATAACAGTTCTCCCCTGGATTGCTCGTCGGCAATGCACCACTCTGTGTCATTCGCTGTCTGGTCAATCTAGACACCCTAATCTAATTGTAACATAACTACTTTATAGATTCAAAAACAAAAACGCTTTAAACAGAATGCCAACAGCTCACTGAATGTTCCCCATGCGTTCCCAAGGTTCAAGCCGGAGGTGACAGCTAAACGGACGGCGCAGACGGTCCTCTCCCCCCCCCAGTGCGCGGAGGAGGTTGAGACAGGGCAGCGCTTCCCTGGAATCCCAAGATTCACCCTGTCTGCAGAATTCGTCCCGCGGCCACCTCGACACCCATCGCTTTAAAATATAATAAAACTAGTTAAAAAAATATCCCATAATTTCACTCGTCGCCATCTGTAATGGGAAATATTAAAGGACTAAACGATGAGCCGTTTACAAATCATTCTGAGTCTTTAATAATAATAAGAACGTTTATTTCACCGTGGCCACAAATGAAAGGACAGTTTATAGTCAGAGACAACACATTAGCGTCTGGCCATAGACTGACCCAGAGCGCTGTTCAGACATATGTTAAATACACAGTTGTCAGACATAACATAATATCAGATATGATGATGAAGGTAAACAAAAATGGTTCTCAGTCACTGGGAGCAACAACAAAGAAGTTATGGCTGGGGAGATGTCGGAGTCTTCTTAAAGAGACATACACACATTAACCAGTCAAGCTGGTCACACTGAAAGTCACGCTGTATAACATGATGTCTCAACACAGATCTATAAGAACATGATAATATATTCCACGACATTCTCAACCCAGCTGTCCCCGCTGCTGCTAGCCATATTTGATGAATCATTCTCAACAAATTCTCTTCCTCCGACCATGCGCCAAGCGGTTATCTCCTTAATCCTTAAGAAAGACAAGAACCGGGCGGTTAGGTGGCCGAGCGGAGATTGCGTTCGTCACCAGCCCCGGAGCTGAGCTGGATTTGCCTGTTCGAATCCAGCTCACAGCTCCGGGGTTGTCACCAGCTTGGCTGGCCGTCTGCACTGATACAATTGGCTGTATCAGAGGGTGGGAGAAGCTGGCGGGGTGGGTCCGGGTCGTTGTAAACAGCGACTCCTACAGTTCGGTCGGGGCGCCTGCTAAGCGCGGATTGGACGTGAGGGGGATAGTGTGGTCCTCCCACACGCTACGCCCTCTCAATGAGAATCCGCGCTGCCAGGTGAAAAGAAGCGGTGATTGGCTGGACGTGTGTCGGAGGAAGCACGTGGTAGCCTCCACTCTCCCAGATGATCTGACTGTGGGGGGTAAGTGCGCAGCGACCAGGAAGGGACTGGGAATTGGCATACGACTAACATTGGGATGGGAGAAAATCGGAGGAAAATGGAGGGGGAAAAAGACAAATAAAAAAAAAAAAAAAAAAAAGACAAGAACCCACTAGAATGCGGCTCGTTCCGTCCAATTTCCCTCCTTAACGCCGATGTCAAGGTTCTCGCTAAGGTTCTGGCCCGTCGTCTGGAGGGGGTTCTTCCCTCAGTTATCTCGCCGGACCAAACAGGCTTCATCAAGAATCGGTACTCTTTCTTTAATATCAGACGCCTCCTAAATATCCTGTATAGCCCCTCTCCACCCGGAACACCTGAGGTGGTCCTCTCCCTTGATGCAGAAAAAGCGTTTGATCGGGTGGAGTGGAACTATCTTTTTCACGCTCTGGAGAGGTTTGGGTTTGGCCCTAAACTCATAGCTTGGATTAAAATTTTATATACGTCTCCGATGGCTGCCGTTCGCACCAACAACAATCTATCCACCTACTTTGAACTCCATAGGGGTACGAGACAGGGATGTCCTTTATCTCCACTCCTTTTCGCGATCGCAATGGAGCCCCTTGCGCTGGCTCTGAGGCAGAACACCGATATCAAGGGGATCATGCGCGCAGGCTCGGAGCATAAAGTCTCGCTCTACGCGGACGACATGTTGTTGTATATATCACAACCCCAAACAAGTCTTCCTCGGTTGATGACCCTACTTGCTGACTTCGGCAAAATATCTGGATACAAATTCAACATTCAAAAAAGCGAACTGATGCCTGTCGGCACCTCGGCGGATCGGATACCTCTGAGCACATTCCCGTTTAAAATTAGCCCTAAAAAGTTCAAGTACCTCGGGATATGGATCACGCATGAACATAAGGACCTATATATGGCTAACTATCAACCTTTACTGTCTAACCTGGCGAGAGATATTGAACGTTGGGACCCCCTGTCGCTATCCCTGGGTGGGAGAATCAACACAATAAAGATGAATGTATTGCCGAAATTTCTATATGTATTTCAGAGTCTTCCAGTCTTTTTTTTTTTTATCCACTTTTTCTCCCATTTTCTATATTTCCTCCCATCCCAATTTCGTATCATCCAATTCAACCCTCCCCTGTCACGAACACTGTTTCTTGCCTCCCACAAGCCGGCTGCAATGTGGACTAAGTCATACATAGCACAAGTCCCCTCCGGTACTTGAGGTAACAGCAGTCGCATCTTTTCACCTGCGCAGCTCGATCTCTCAGTGGTGAGGAGTAACGCGTGGGAGGCTCACGCTGCCCCCGACACTTCCTGATTCCACTGCGCAGGCGCACCAACCGACCTGTAGGAGTCGCTGTCCACAACGCCCGATCCCCACCCATCAGTTTCCCACCCCCTAATACGGCCAATGTGTATTAGTACGGACGACCAGCTAAACTGAAAGCAAATGTGGAGCGCTGGGCTCGAACAGGCGAGCCCAGCGTCTCCAGATTTCGTGGCGAGCGCCTTGCCCACTACGCCACGTTGTAACATGCGTTACTTTATGAAGAAGATGTCAATGTGTTGATAAATGAAGTGTGGGCCCAATATGTTAGGATATGCCAATGTCAGCATATTTGGGTCACTTGACCTTTAAGATTCCAGGTATGGGTGTGGTTAGGGGCGGTCCCAACCATCAGGGGGCCAACTTGGATTGGAATCATGGCCTCATGGAGTTTTGTTTGCTTACTGCTATTGTGAGAGGAAGGGGGGATTTTTCCAGGCCTCCTAAAAGATTCTCCAGTAACCAAGGACAGTTCAGCTACAGTGGTTTTTCCCAGTGGATTACTTCTTTTTCCTTTCCTTTTCTAAGATGTGGATCAACCCAGGACTTATCACCTTTTGGACACTCAAAGGTTTGAGTGTTGTTGGACACTACTAACTCTACCATGCAGGCTGCATGGTCTGGTAGGCCTGAACATTATACATGGTAACACACATGGTAACATTATACACGGTACATTATACATGGTAACATTGTACATGGTAAACATACATGGTAACATTATACACGGTACATTATACATGGTAACATTATACATGGTAAACATACATGGTAACATACATGGTAACATTATACACGGTACATTATATATGGTAACATTGTACATGGTAAACATACAGGGTAACATTATACACGGTACATTATACATGGTAACATTTATGTTGGGGCTAATGGACTGTAAAGCTGACAGGACCGTTCTTATTGGTTTGAGATGATTTTTGTTGTACCATACGTTGCTATGGGGTGCCCCATTTATTTTGATCCTCTTTTTGGTTAATACAACTCTTTGTACAAACATGTACAAAGCATCGGTTAAATCCACCTCCCTATCTGCCTTGTTATGTGCTAAGCTCCCGTTCACACAGCCCATATCTAGCTTTACCTCGAACCCAGTTGTCATCCACTCGATAAAAGTGTGGAACCAATTTAGAAGAACATTCTCCCTCAGGGAACTATCACTTGCTGCTCCGATCACAAGAAATCACATGTTTGTCCCATCAACGATGGATAAGGCCTTTGACAGTTGGGTTGGGAGTGGAGTGATTACGCTGTCTGACCTCTATATAGACTGTAACTTTGCCTCCTTTGAACAGCTAGTACAGAAATACAAGATCCCTAGGTCACACTTCTATAGATACTTGCAACTCCGGAGCTTCGTAACTTCGAACTCGGACTGCTACCCAGTGTGTCCTCCTGCCTCCCTTTTAGACTCAATCTTGAACTGTAAACTGATCCAGAAACAGGCTATAAGCAGAATTTATCAAATCAAATTCAAATCAAATTTATTTATAAGGCCCGACAACACACGTTAATGTCCCCATGGGCCGTACAAGTCTTCTTTAAACAAGTCAAGAAGAAAACATAACAATAAGTCAAGAACAGAACAAGAACACCATAAGGTCCAACAAATTTAAAATAAATGCAAATAAATGAAAGAATGCAAGCACTACCAGACATACCCCACGCGAAGGTAAGGAAAAACTCACTAAAACCTAACAATAGGGAAACATGCTCCACAGGCAGTGTGGAGGAGTGAAACCTTAGAAGGGCCATTCAAGGGGGGATCTCCCTTCTTAGATGTCGGTGATAGTAGTGTTGCAGACTAACAGTTGGTAAGCATGCACTCAAGTGTGTAGTGAAACACAGATGAGTGCATGCAATAGCAACTGAACATTTTGAAAGATTAAAGATAGAGCTGATAGCGATAGCAACTGAACATTTTGAAAGATTGAAGATAGAGCTGATAGCGAATCTATTTGAGGCACAGGGGCGGCGCAAAGAGGGTCGCATCCTCCCTGTCTTAATCACGGGACATTCAACACTCCGGTCATTGCTCAGGGACAGCCGGAGACAGGGAGATAGGGGGCGGCGCAGAGAGGGTCGCGAACTCCCCGACATCATCACGGGACGTCCGGCACTCCGGTCACCACTACGAGACCTCCGGAGACAGGAGGGCACGCAGAGAGGGTCGCATCCTCCCGGCCTTCATCACGGGACGTCCGACACTCCGGTCAGCACTCCAGGACAGCAACTCACAGGGGGACAGGGAGACGGGACAGGCGTTAGACAGCTCATGTGATTGTAGTGGGCGGACATAGCAATAGATACAAGTGGTAAGCATATATGTGAATAGAGTAGATATATGAAGTAAGCATATTATGTGAATAGAATAGAAGTACTTAACCCAGCAATGAAACCGCGTTGACACATCAGTTGACAGGACCACGGACAGACGACGGTAAGTAACTGATCCAAGGCCTCGGTGGTGCATGTAGAGCAGTCACTGCAATCTTGGCCAAGACCCCGAGGCATCCATCACCTTAGTCAGCGCTAGGAGACGGGCACTCAGAGAGATGGGGGAGGGAAGGGGGGGGGGGGGGAGGGGGGGGGGAAGGGGGGGAGGGAGGGGGGGGAAGGGGGGGGGGAGGAGTTAGAGAGTTCCCATGTTTGTGGTGCTGCAAAAAAGCAGACATGGGGGAAAATAAACTTCCTAACTAAACTAGACAGATTAATCTAAAGGTCAGTCCCCGACCAGGTGAGATCAGGGTAGGTTGAAGGAAAGAGAGAAAAGATGGGTATTAAGCAGGGATTTAAAAGCTTCGACAGAGCAGGCGCCCCTGATGATGGCAGGTAATTTATTCCACAGGTAGGGAGCGGGGTAGACAAAGGCTCTGTGGCCGGCGGATTTCTTTTTAACCCTAGGAATCGATAGAAGCCCCGCATTTTGTGAGCGCAGAGCACGAGCAGGCGAGTATCGGGAGATGAGATTGGATAGATAGAGCGGTGCAAGCCCATTTAAAATTTTGTAGGTGAGGAGTAGCACTTTAAAGTCAGATCGGGCTTGAATAGGAAGCCAGTGTAGGGCGGACAAAACTGGTGTGATGTGATAAAATGTTCTAGTTCTAGTTAGTATCCGTGCAGCCGCATTTTGCACAAGTTGAAGATTTTTTATGCTTGAATTAGGTAGGCCTGAAAAAAGTGCATTACAGTAGTCCAGACGTGATGAGACAAAAGCATGAATCAGGGTTTCAGCATCAGCCAGAGTTAAAATGGGGCGAATTTTTGCGATATTACGAAGATGGAAGAATGCAATTTTGGTGAAATTTTTTATATGTGCATTAAATGAGAGGGAGGAATAAAAAATTACTCAGAGGTTTTTTATGGTGGAGCTCTGGGATACATGACAGGTATCAAAGTTGAGGGAGATGTCCTGAAACAGGCCTCTGTGGTTTGGGGGGCCAACAATTAACATCTCAGTTTTATCTGCATTAAGGAGTAGAACATTTTGCGACATCCATTTTTTGACGGCAAGCAAGCAGGCCTCAAGGTTTTGTAGTTGGGAGGAATCATTTGGCTTAATAGGTATATATAATTGGGTGTCATCAGCGTAAAAATGAAAGTTTATGCCAAATTTGTGTATGATATCGCCGAGGGGTAGCATGTAAATCGAAAATAGCAAAGGGCCCAGGACAGAGCCTTGTGGGACACCACATTGCACTGGGAGGGTCTCAGATGTTAAATCATTATAGACCACGCAGTGTGTTCTATCAGTTAAATAGGATTTAAACCAAGCTAGTGCGAGACCCCGAATGCCAACATGATTCTCAAGCCGACCTAGAAGAATCGAGTGATCGATAGTGTCAAAGGCTGCACTGAGATCAAGCAATAAGAGCACAGAAGTGAGGTTTGAGTATGAACTACTTAATAGA
Source organism: Notolepis coatsorum (assembly GCF_963971535.1). Classification (NCBI taxonomy): domain Eukaryota; kingdom Metazoa; phylum Chordata; class Actinopteri; order Aulopiformes; family Paralepididae; genus Notolepis; species Notolepis coatsorum. The sequence continues at coordinate 182,150,265 of NC_140167.1, forward strand.
AGCAACTCGACACCTTTGGATCTCCTCAGGGGCAGATGGGAGACTGACTTAGGTGAACCAATCACAGAGGTCACATGGGACAAGATAATACAGGGGATTTTCTCCTCTTCCATTTGCCTTAAACATGCGGTTATCCAATTAAAAATTGTACACCGACTGCATTGGTCTAAAGACAGGCTCTCTAAGATATATCCCGACATAGACCCTTTATGCGACCACTGCAGACAGGCTCCAGCCACTCTGCTCCACATGTTCTGGACGTGCCCAAAGTTGCACACCTACTGGCAGACCATCTTTGACACCTTCTCTAAGATATTTGGAAAGGAAGTGGAGCCATCACCATATATTGCATTATTCGGAGTGGCCCCAGCGGACATCCACTTTAGATGGTGGGAATCTAGAATGCTGGCTTTCTGTTCACTTTTGGCCAGAAGGCTGATACTGTTCAAATGGAAGGACCCAGGTTCACTGGTCTATGGCCACTGGATGAGAGAGGTCATGTATCATATTAAACTGGAGAAGATCAGGTATACTATCAGAGGTTGTACCGAAAAATTCCACAATATTTGGGATCCTTTCCTAACTTTCTTTGAGGGTATGGAAGTGGATAATGTGACAGAGGCGATCTGACTGGCCTTCCTGGTCTCTCAGCTTGTTATTATTTATTTTTTCTATTATGTTCTTACTTTTCTTCTTCTCTATCTGCAGAATGCAAGAGATATGTGACTGCTGTCGGGTGCTTTAAAAGCTAAAAGGAAAAACAATGATTAATAAACGATCTAAGATATTTTAGAATGATTTTGTCTGGTATAGGGGTGGGGGGGGGGGGAGTGAGGGCCTTATTTTATTTTTATTTTCTTTTGGCCCATGTGGGACCGCCAACCTGTTCCACTCGACGGGGTCGGTACCGACCCCTTTTGACATTATGATCATATAGGCATATTTTTATGAATGATGAAAATAATTTGTGATTTTAAAATCAACCGTTTTCAAGTATTAACATCACTACTATGTCACAAATGCATGTAGAATGTAAAACGTTAGGTTGGCAATAGTTTAGCAATAGGTTAAAAGTGTCCTTATATCGTTTTAAGTTTTCGATGTGCAATCGTCTATCTGACCCGGAACCGGAAATGGAAATGTTGAACCATGGGAATTGTAGTTTCTTTGCGGCCATTTTGTAGAGGAGATTCATAGCTATCGGCCAGCGTTGAAATTTCTCCGATCTACACTTCCTGTCACATACTATGGTGGTTCAAAGTTCAGCGTTCTGAATGAATCATATCAATAATTGTTATGATTCGCGATAATAAGCCACAAAAGGTAACGTTTTTGACAAATATTGAAACGCAGTCAGTTTCTCCTCACTATTGTTACCATGTAGGAAGAGTTAGATCTGAAATTAGTTTCAAAATGGTTACACTGTGGGGGAAATAAAAAAGTACAGTCGATTACAGTAAATATCAGTATCTGTTATTATGCACGCCTGGTGATACTATATCCAAATTGAACTCGGCCATACTATATGTATATATATATATAAATGTGCGAATTGGCTATAATAAGGTAATGTATAAGCATATATTCTATATTCTATAATAATATTTCAAATTGCATTGGTCCGGATGGGAGAATTCAGTACTGTATATACAGAACCTTCAGTTTTATCATCTTCCCTTTATTAATTTCCTTAGATCTTTTGTACGCATGATCTCAAGAGGGTACTGAATGAGGTCAGTGGTAGTGTTTTAAGTCTGGTCATTATTATCATGGTGTTATTCACTGTCAAAGATGAAAAGAAAAATCATAATTCATATTTTCCTTTGTTTCATCACAATTTAAGCAAGCCTAGTAATAGACACAATATTTCTGACACTGAGAATACATTCACTGAGGTCCATAGATATACCTAGATACAAAGAATATGCAAATAGCCCTTGTAGAAGTGGAGCAATATTCCATTTACCTAGGTATACATTTTATGCAGATTTTCACCTGGGGTGGAACAGGTAAAGACATTTTCAAATAAAAAAACCTTGTTCAAAAAACGACAATTATCACTGAAATGATGTGTTCAACCAGGGGAACATTTTGATATTAGACTTGGAGTGGTTTATAGCCAAATGTACAGGAATAAGGGAAGATCATTTTCAAATAGCTTATATGAGTGTTAAATAAATGTAATTATTTAGAAAGGCATGGTTTAAGACTAATGAATCTAGGAAATAAGTTGAATAAGTCAAATGATTAAATGTAATCTTTATACAATGGAATGGAAACAAATAATTTGAATATAAGTATTGTGGTTTACTCTGGGACAAACAAGTAATGTTCTATGTTGAAATGTGTGTCTTTGAGAGAAGTACGTTAATATTCATATATCAGGTGTATTAAAGGTAATAGTGACAATGAATTAGCCTTAAAAAAGATGAAGACCCCACCGATTGCGGTAGTTACAGACCCTTAAGCCTCCTCGGGACCGATATCAAGCTGTATTCTAAGGTATTAGCCATCAGACTCCAAAAGCATATGACGTCTTAAAGAGGCAGGTCCTCCTATTAAAGGGAAATAGTTACCGTTCTAAAGTTTAGCGTTTAAAGGTATAAGTATCTAATTTTACTAACTGAAGAATTAGAGATTAGTTATTACTTGGCTTAGACAGTTAATTCAAGTCTTTTCCCGAATTCTGTGGCTTTCTAAATACCTAATTTAGACCTATTGTTTGTTTTAAGACAAACTATTGCATTATATATTCTATAATCTTATCCTTGAAGTTAGTTTAGTCTTCTAAGTAAGTTACACATGTTTTGCCACATTAATCTTCTATTTTAAACTATATTACTTTCTTAATTAACTTTAACAATGGTTAATAATTATCTGGTTTAGTCTTAGATTCATCAATACACTATTTCATAACTATTGAGGCTATTTTACCTACTGGATTAATAAAGGGTTTTGGTTGTGGTTACACACTTTTAAACCAAATGGTGTTCCTCTGTGTCATATGCAAACAGAGTTTCCCACAGCCGGCATCCTGTCTCTTACCATGTGACTGTGAGACCAGGTGGCTAGAGCCCCCAAATAGCTGAGGGGGGTTCTACTCAACAGTTCTTATCTTTTACAGCAGGCTGTTGAGTAATATATCTTACAACCTATTGTTGGGGTCTGGCTATAGTAAACCACACTATCTTTTCAGATGCTATTTCTAGCCTTTAGTAGAAGCCTGGGACAACAGATGAACTATTCAAATGCTAAATTACTTTGTCACAAGACCTAAACTATGTTCCAGGGTATTTACAGTTACTGGGAGCAAGGGAAGTAGGAGTAATTAAATCACCCTTTTCAGAACTATGTGTAAATTAAGGGTGATTTCATTTTGTGATGCCTCACCTCTCCCCCTCCGGGGGAGGTGAGACACCGCTTGAATCCAGAGCCTCTAATCTTACCTACCAAAGTGATTTCTAGAAGAAATGTATCTTAATAAACTATTTGGGGGAAAAACAGAGCTAACAGAGTGAATCTATCTAGGGTGTGATGCACTGGACTCTTACATTTCTCAGTTATCTCCCAGTGGCGGTCGACCTTGGGAAACAATATTTCATAACTCATAGCAGTTTGAGACTGAGATTATACCACAGGATCTTTAGACCCAAATATGTTACAAATTGTGAGTTCCACTGGAAGGGGAAATTGGACCTTGGTATTTTTTCGGCTAGTGAGTTAAGTGGCATGGCCACGCTCTTTTGTGCATTAACCTTGTAGCCTGAGATTACATTATACTTTGACAGTAGTTCCATAAGGGCAGGCATGGATGAGTCAAGATTGGTTAGAAACAGGACTATGTCGTCCACGTATAAAGAGATGACATGGCTCTCACGACCCACCTTGATCCCACTAATAGCTTTATGTGACCTTATTGCTATAGCCAGGGGTTCAATTACCAGTGCAAAAAGTGTAGGGGAAAGAGGGCAACCCTGCCTAGTACCGCGCCTTAGAGGGAAAGAAGGTGAAATCTCAGAGTTGGTCTGTATCCTGGCTGTAGGGTTAAGGTACAGCATATGGATAATTCTTAGCATATTTGGGCCAAAGTTCATTTTTTGTAGAACAGCGAAGAGAAAGTGCCACTCTACCCGGTCAAATGCCTTCTCCGCGTCCAACGAGATCGCTATGACTGGGTCTTCTATGCATTTGGCACAGTGCGTCAAGTTAAGAAATCTTCTCACGTTGTCTATTAATGAGCGATTCTGTATGAAACCGGTCTGATCCGTATTAATAAGTGAGGAGGTTACTCTCTCAAGTCGAGTGGCTATGATTTTAGTAAAATTTTTATATTCGTTGGAAAGGATCTAAATTGGTCTGTACGACCCGCATAAGGTAGGGTCCTTCCCTGGTTTTGGCAGGACTATAATAAGAGCTTGCTCAAGGGTATCAGGTAGTTGGTCATTCTCAATGTAGTAGTTGAACATTTCTAGGAGAGGGTCTATCAATTTGCTAATAAATGCCTTGTAGAAGTCTATAGAGAAGCCGTCCGGCCCTGGAGCTTTCCCTGGCGTCAGTTTTGATAAGACATCTAGTATTTCTTGCTTAGTTATCGCCTCGTCAAGGACCCCCCTTGTACCTTTTGTTATCGTAGGTATATCTAGGTTGTCCAAGAACTCACACATCTCCTGTCTCTTCTCCCCCTGCGAGGAGTAGAGAGACTTGTAGAAGTCTGAGAAGGCCCGATTTATGAGCAGTGGGTTCCGGGTCAACTCCCCTTTGTCAAATACCCTAATGGCCGGTATACACCTAGCGGCATCCTCCCTTCTAATTTGCCACGCTAGTAGTTTCCCTGCCTTGTCACCCTGCTCATAGTAGCGATGTTTCAACCTTGACATAGCGTTTTCTACCTCTCGCGAGGTGATAGTGTTATATTCTGCCTTTTTTGCCGTTATCTGATCCAATAAGGTCTGTGATTGTAATAGGGAATGTTGATTTTCAAGCGCTTTTATATCCGTCTCTAGTGAGCGTAATTTGGTTTGATATTGTTTCTTTTTCCAGGAAGAGTAACTAATAATGGAGCCTCTTATGTAAGCTTTAAGGGTCTCCCAGACTATAGCTGGGGAGGCAGAGTTTCTATTAATCAATAAATACCAGTCCAACTGGAGGGCGAAGCTGAGCGATCATGGAGTAGACGTGTTTCACATGAGCTCCCTTCTACCATGCTGAATATACGTTTCTCCCCATTAGTCTTTATTTTATTTTTATTTGTTTTTTATCTGTTTGCTAGGTCGTCGTGTTTAGTGTACTGTCATCGCCTTTTTTTGACTTTCTGCGATGACGGGGGTGGAAACTAGAGCCATGAGCGCCCCAACCAGCAAACCACCACCACCGGGCCTGACCGCATCGTCGTCCGGTGTCGGGGAAATAAGCGAAGCTGTGCTCTTGGTCATGACCAAGCTACACGCAGACTCTGAGGCACGCGTCGCTGAAGCACAGAAGAAAGTGTTGGCGGATTTTTGTGTCAACCTCCGTCGTGAGATATCGGAAGAGATACGGCTGGCGGTGGTCCCGCTGACAGACAAGATGGAGTCGATTCACGCTGCCTCATCGGCTAATGCTAATGAACTAGCCATGCTAACGACGGAGGTATCATTACAGTGCGAGAAGATGGCGGGTCTCGAATCCGCCCTGCTGGCTAGGCAGGCTGAAGTCAACAAACTACAGTCGGCAATGGAGGAGATGCAGTCCCGGGATAGACGCCACAACGTCAGGATTGTTGGAGTACCGGAGGCCAGCGGTGAAGGCCGTCTCTCTGAGACCATGCCCGAACTGCTGCAGAAAATACTAGGGACGGACGTCCTCCCTTCGCCTCCTGTCTGTGAGTCGGCCTACAGAGCGGGCAGGTTTTCTCCCGGCGTGAACAAAGAGCCAAGGCCCATCATAGTCAAGCTGAACAGGCTTCAGCAGAGAGAACTCATCATGCGGTCGGCTTGTACCAGAAGGGGTAATCTGAGGCTTGGCGATCACAAAGTGGCCATTTTCGAGGACTTTACGCCGGAGGTTCAAGCACAGAGAGGCGAATACAAGGTGGTCCTGACTAAGCTATGGAAACTAGGCCTTAGGCCCACGTTATTTGCTCCCGCGAAATTATCTGTATTGGAGAAGGTCGATGGTCAGCGTTCATTTTGGTCGTTGGCTAAAGCGAAGGAATATCTTGCGGGGATACCCGGGACTGTTGCTTAATATCTATGTCGGGTGAGTGACTTGGCGGTGTGGGCCTATATACAATGATTAGGCCGACTATTCACAAATACTTGCTGTCATGCCCAGACATGCTAACTGCCCACTGCCCATACAACTAGCGGGGCTTCCCAATGACTTCTGTTACTTGCTAAAGCTGACCTCATGGTCGTACTTGTGTATCGCCTCTTTGGAAGCTAACGAGCTAGCTGAACAATGTACATAATAGGCTAACGTGCTATCCGGATTCATCACTAGCTTACGCGCTAGCCTCGGGCTAGCTGAGCGGGCTTCGTCTATCGTCTGCGCTGAGACATTCGAGACCCGTTAATGGTTACGTATTTTGGTTGCTGTTGCTGTTCAAAGTGACATTGGTTTGCACAATTCAAGAGTGATCGGGTCCTTAACTAACTTCTGGTATGCTTTTATTTTTATATCCAGGTTGTTTTGAGCTTTGGGATCCAATAGTAGAAGCCAAGGTCGGTTGAATATGCATATACAATATATGATAACAGGTTTGGTCGGGTATGGCTTGCACTTTATGGCTATATGGTTATATGGCTTGCACTTTAGCCATAACCCTCTTTTCCTTTTTTTTTCTTATTGTCGCTGTTTTTATGTCATCTGTATGCGCGATTTAAATGTGATCCGATTCTACCTTGGACTAACTGCTGATATGCCTTAATTTTGTTTTGAATTTTCCGTGATCCATTTGTGCTATAACGTTGCGACATTAATATGCAGACTCCAAGGTAGATGGTTACAGGGTTGATGTTGAGTAATTATATAATAAGGGCTAATTTTTCCATTATAGCTGTCATGTTAGGGCCAAGGCTCACGTTGGCTCTCGACCGAATATACATAAAATAGGTGATAACAGGCTGGCTTAGGTTTAGCTTTGCTTGCACTTTAGCCATAACCCTCTTTTTCCTTTTCCTATTATTGTCGCTGTTTTAATGGCATTTGAATGAGCAATTTAACTGTGATTCGATCCTACCTTAGACTAACTGCTGATATGCTTTGATTTTGTTTTGAATTTTCCTTTATCCATTTATACTATAATGTTGCAACATTAATAAGCAGACTACGAAGTAGATGGTCACAGGGTTGATGTTGAGTAATTATATAATAATGGCTAATTTTTCCATTATAGCTGTCATGTTAGGGCCAAGGTTCACGTTGGCTCTCGAACGAATATACATAAATATGTGATAACAGGCTGGGTCAGGTTTAACTTTGCTTGCACTTTAGCCATAACCCTCTTTTTCCTTTTCCTATTATTGTCGATTCTTACATAGGTTATGTCATTTCAGCCGTTGTGCCTGATCAGAGGGACTGCTTCAGGGGTGCACTTTAACCATAACCCCTTTTTTCCCTTTCTTATTATTATCATTGTTTAATTGACATTGTTCACACAATTTTGCACAATTAACCTGTGACCCGATCCTGCCTTAGACTATCGGCTGGGATGCTTTAATTTAATTTTGTTTTGAATTTTCCTGTACCCATTTGGGCTATAACATTGCGACGTTGAAGCGCAGATTCGGAAATAGATGGTTGCAGGTTGATGTGGAGTTATTATTTAATAATGGCTATTTTTACCATTATGGTTGTCTTATGTTGGGGCCAGGGCTCAGGTGGTTTTCGACCGATATCTTTATTGAATTTTATTTGTATTATTATTTGTGTTTATTGGACTAGTGGGGGTTTACTCAGGGGTTTATCTAGAGGGGGGTTGGAGTGGGGAGCGTCTTTTTGGATCCATGTCTCTAGTGGGAAGTGATAGGAAGATGACCATCCTCAGTGGATGGGGCATAGGGTGGGGATTGGAGAGTGGGTATAGGGGGGCTTATAATAGGACGGGTGGGTTAGGGTTTAGAGTAGAAGGAGGGGGGGTTGTAGCTGGGGTGGTATTTTTATGTGTTTTATGTACTGTTGTCTTATATGTGTGTAATTGTTCCTCCTCTGAACTCCTGGGATTGACCATCTGGGCCCGCCTGGATCAGCGCCTCTGTACTCAGCCTGGCTGCACTGGTATGTTCTCTACGCATTTAGACGAGCTCGACCATGGCTAAATTGAATATTTTAATTTGGAACGCAGGAGGGCTTAACGCCCCACACAAGCGTGCCAGTGTCCTTTGGCTATTGAAGAGGAGAAATATTGACCTTGCTCTCCTTAGTGAGACGCATTTATTGGTAGGTGACGTGTCAAGACTGGCAAATCGGCAATATCACGTTATCTCCTCATCCTCAGCCGATGATAAGACGAAAGGAGTAGTCATAGTTACAAGACGTAACCTTGATATCAAAGTCTTGGATGTATGGTCGGACACGGAGGGAAGGATTACTATAGCAAAAGTTGAATTCTTGCATAGGAAGATGGCTATAATAGCATTGTATGCTCCTAACACATTTGATTCAGCGTTCTATAATACAATCACGAAGAATATGTTGGAACTTAATGGATACGCTCTCATTGTGGGTGGCGATTTTAATGCGTGCTGGGATGCGGAGATGGATAGGTCCGGGCCCTCTGAAACGAGCGACCAAAAACGGGCCTCTAAGGCCCTTAGGATGTGGGCCAAGGACACGGGGCTCACAGACCTTTGGCGCTTATCCAACCCCACCCTCAAAGATTACTCTCACCTGTCAGCCAGACACAAAAGCTTCTCTCGAATTGACTATGCATTCGCGTCCCCTAATATGTTTGATAGTTTCGATGTCTCATTGGTTCCCTTGGCTCTCTCAGACCACAAGGGGATTTTCCTTACGGCAACCTTTGGCAGGCTCTCCGCAAGAGCTCCCAGATGGCGTTTTAATTCGACCTTGCTAAAGAACGATGACTTCTGCTCTGAGTTTAGGAGTAAACTAGCTGAATTTTTGCAGATCAACGTTGGCACAGTAGATGACCCTAGGGTCCTGTGGAACGCATTGAAAGGATTTATCAGGGGTCATGTCACACTATTTGCCTCCAATTTGCGAAAATCCCGGTCAAAAAAGCTAGAAGGACTGGAATCATTATATGCGGACCTATACGCATCCTTGCAAACTAACTATAATGAACGACTAAACACACAACGTAAGTAGTCAAAAAAGAAATAAACTCCATACTTAAACAACAGTCTGAGTTCTTGATACATAGGACAAGACAAAATTACTATTTTCACGGCTCCAGACCTAGCCATCTATTGGCAATGAAAATACGCTCAAATGATCATTTCTCGGATATCCCCTCGATTAGGACGAGCCAGGGTGCAGTCACTACTGATTCGAAAAAGATCAATGACACTTTTAAAGAGTTTTACTCACAGTTATATAGCTCAGAGGGTAATCTTGATTACTCTAAATTTGAATCGTTCATTGGCGGGCTAGGGTTAGGGTTAGATACCCCACATTTCTGAGGAAGAGGCCAAGGAACTGGGGAGACCGATTACTCTCGTGGAATTAAGGGAGACGATTGTTGAAATGCAGAGGGGTAAGGCACCAGGCTGGGATGGTATTCCACCCGAAGTGTATTTAGCTTTCTGGGACCAACTGGGTCCATTGATGCTCGATATGATCAATTACGCTATCGAACAAGGGGAGTTCTCAAGAGATGTCAATATGGCGTTGATTTCTTTACTTCTCAAGAAGGACAAAGATCCCAATGATTGTGGTAGCTATAGACCCTTGAGTCTTCTCGGGGCCGATTTAAAAGTGTTTGCCAAGGTGCTGGCCCGTCGCCTGCAGAGATTTATGTCTGTATTGGTACACTGCGATCAAACTGGTTTTATCCCGGGGCGTCTGGCTGCAGATAATCTTAGGAGGCTGTTGCATGTAATCGATAACAGTAAAGACAATACAACTCCATCCACAGTTCTGTCTTTGGATGCCATGAAGGTGTTTGACAGACTTGAGTGGTCATACCTGTGGAAGGTACTTGAGGTCATGGGTCTTGGGAAGAGTTTTATTCATATGATTAAAGTCCTGTATGCCTCGCCGTCTGCGATGATACTGACAGGCAAAAACTGTTCCACACTCTTTCCAGTCTCCAGATCTTCTAGACAGGGTTGTCCTCTGAGCCCAGGACTGTTCGCGCTTTCCCTCGAACCTTTGGCCCAATTTATTAGGCAATCGGAGGACATCGTCCCCATAATGGTCAATAATACTCCACACAAAATTGCTCTCTATGCGGATGACCTGCTGATTTTCATGGACGACCCCTCCCGGTCGGCCACAAAATTATTGAGGATAATCGACGACTTTGGTAAATTATCAGGCTTTAAGATTAACTGGAACAAATCAGCCTGCCTACCTCTTAATGAACTGGCCAAGGCGGTACGACTACCAGCTGATATCCCCATAGTAGAACATTTTAAATACTTGGGCATAGAGATATTCCCCACGCTGAACCAAACTACTAAGTACAACTTCACGGGTACTTATGATAAAATACGCCAGGATCTAGACAGGTGGTCGTCCCTTCCTAACTCCTTACAAGCCCGGGCTTCCATAATCAAAATGAACATCCTGCCTAGGATAAATTTTATTAGCTCAATGCTCCCCCTGCCCCCTCCAATAGACCACTGGCGCAAGGTACAATCGATGGTATCTAGGTTTATCTGGAATAACAAACGCCTGAGAATCAAAAGGGCTACTACTCAACGTAGAAAACAAGATGGGGGCCTCGCAATCCCTGATTTTAAACTTTATTTCTGGTCCTTTTCATTGAGACCTCTGATGTGCTGGCTAGACCCTGTAGAGGCTGTATCTTGGCGCTCCTTAGAAGCGGCGGCGGTATCTCCGCTAAGATTGCAGGATGTAGTGTACTCCACTGTCTCTATTTCGAAATGCCGGCTGAGGTATGGACCGATCATAACTCACGTGATTCAAACGTGGCGTAATGTACAGAGGTCGTGTGGGGTTAAATGCCCATGGCACCTGGACTCTCCAATTTTTAATAACCAGCAATTACTTGTTGGACACAAGCCGGTTAATATTCCTCAATGGCAAAGGAGGGGAGTGCATACTCTGGAGGATATTTATGATAAGAACGGCCTCCGTGCGTTTCAGGACTTAAGAGAATTTTATGATCTTCCCGGCGAGTCCTTCTTTCTTTACCTTCAACTAAGGTCAGCACTGAGGGCGCATGGCGTACCGTGGGCTCAAGCCTTGCACCCACACCCCTTCCTCAGGCTCATAGTGGACAGGACGACATCCAGAGGGTTTGTCTCCGACTTTTATACGCTCTTAATTCAATCCATGTATAAAAATGTATCATTGGATACAATCTGGCGTGTGGATATCCCGGAGTTGGACCCCGAGTTTGACTGGGATGATGTTTGGGCAAATGTGGCATTATCTTCCCGCAACCCCAATCACCAGCAAATTAATTTTAATTATATTCATAGGACCTATCTTACACCTAGGAAGCTATATGCTATGGGACTGATAACCGACTCTCGGTGCACTTTGTGTTCTCAAAAGGCCACTGGCACTTATATGCATATGTATTGGGATTGCCCACCAGTGGCCCGCTTCTGGAGGTCAATAACGGACAAACTTTCAGATCTGTGTGGCTTAACTATCCCATTCACAGCTGTTACGCTACTCCTGAACGATATAACGACACTACCCGCGTCCGTACAACTGAAAAGGGTTGTCCTAGCGGGCGTCACAGCAGCGAAGAAGCTAATAGCAATGAGATGGAAGGAGCCTGAGAAGCTTACAATGATTAACTGGTCCCTAACTCTATTGGATGTGATTTATCTTGAGATATCCACGGCCCGGGTGATCGGGGTGGGGCAGGCTGGAATTGACCTGTGGTTCGCAGCAGCTGAGAAGGTAAAGACCGCAGTGTGCGGCTGAGCGGGGTTGGGGCGCTTGATCGGGGGGGTCCGGCGGTCTCTGGGGAGGGGGAGGAGGAAATGTCTTGTCTGTCTTGGTTTTTGTCTTGTCCTTCTTAACTTTGACTGGGGGGATTGTAGGGGGGGTTGGTATTTAGCTATTCTGCGCTATATGTCAATTCACATGCCATCTCCCCAAGGGACTAATATTGGCAGTCTGATTGACCTGTCAACCAACTTGGAGGAAGAATTTCTTTCTTCTTACATTTTACCTTCTGCAAGTTTGGCAGTCTTGAGTAGGTGTAAGGGACCTAGGCTATCTACAGTAAATCTGCGGCAACACTCTCATAAACAATCTTTTAAGTCACTCCACTTTGTAAAGGTGGGGAAAGGTTGCCAAGTTTTTGAAGACCCTTTTTGTTATTGAAGTAGCCATCTATATTTGATAGGTTGGACGCTGTTTCTTTTTCTTTTTGTCTTTATAATTTATTATTCTGTATTATTATTGTTTGTTATTCTCCTGTGAAGTTATGTTTTTTGTTACTGTGGTTATTGTGTTGTCCTGTTTCATGTAATTAATAATAAAAAAAATTGATAAAAAAAAAAAAATACCAGTCCAACTGTTCGTTAATTAATTTGACAAAATCTTTATCGTTATTTAGAAAGTTAGGAAACCTCTGTGGTAAATTGTTTAAATCAAAATTCCCAGTTTACAATTCTACAGGACAAATCAAATAATCTAGCTGTCTCTGGCAAAGGAGAAGGACACCAAAGGACATAGTTGTACAACCCTCCCCCTTCACATTTCTTCTATAGGAGGCCACAATGGTCATTTAGATAACAGCAGGTTCTGGCTGCAGTAAGTTAAACAGTTGAACAAATGGCTATGGACTAAAACCTTCCCTCACACAACGGAGTGTGATTGAGTAGGCCCACTGTAAATAACTTTAGGCCATAATATGGCGCCTGAAGGCTGGATGGAGTTAGCAGGAAGAGTTTCTGTTTACTCTATCTAGAAAACCAACAGGCCACTCCAAAGACCCACTGTTAGGCTTGAGCAAATCATCTATTTCAATCTTTATTGGGTCCAGCGTCCAAGGACAAGGCACCTGGTTGCCTCCTGGCCACAGAATTTTTTTTTAAGTAATTGCCTAAATTTGGACAAACAGTAAACTCAGTAGAGACTCTGGCTGCTTTGAGACAGAGATAAACTAGGGTTAAAAGTAATCTAATAGTTATAATAGAGACAGAATATTATCAGGAATATTCTGCCCAATAGAAAAACAATCTAAAGACTAAATCAGCTCAGGTTGAAACTAAACAAAACATATAGTGATCGATTAAGAGTTAAATTAGGCGACATAATGATAGAATCACATTAGAAATTGGTTAGAATGTATGACTAATGGAAAAAACAGGTATAAACAAAAGCTAGAACTACCAAGTTAACTTATAGAGGATAACTAAGTTGATCAGATCAATAAAACAGGTTAAAAGATATATACAAGGCTATAGAAATCGGGAGAAAGAATGGAATTACTCTAGTTTACTAAACAGAAAGTAATCTAGGCATGTAAATCCTTATAAAACAATGCATTCCATAAGACAAGTGATTTGATGGAGAACCGCGGATAGAAAATAGGCCTGCCCCGTTACAGAAAGATCTTGGCTCGGGTCACCTTGTAAGGCGATTTCTCAAGAACAGGATGACGTAGACCACAATGGCTACCATCTATAAGTAATTCAGCCAATCAGAGAAGCCATGTCCCTGCGTCGACGTCACATGACGTAGCAGGAACAGGGATGTGGTTTTCAGTTCTTAAATACAGGTGGAGCTGAATGGGACGGACAGACGGAGACGCAGAGAGAGACGCCGAGAAGACTTGATCCCGGGAGAATCTTCCACCGAACAGTTCGAGAAAAGAGATGATTTAGAATAGAAGTAATTTCTGCTGTAAAGACTGATGATTAAGCTGTGGTTTTCATTCAAACACAGAGAGAGTTCTGTTTGAACCCGACGCGCCTGTCTCGACTCCAACTTATTTCAAAACGGACCAATCGATTGAATGAACAACGTGTTTTGCAGCGCAGAGTAGAAGGCTACTCCACTATACACCAGAGAAGAACGATCTAGTAGCTATACGTACTACAATTAAAGACAGACACGTTAAGTGGTGCCGTGATTCCCGGGCTGTATATTCGAACCGAACCAGACAAGGACACTCAACTGGACCTCAAAGACTCTCATCTACAAGCGGCGACGGTTTTCTTCACCATCCAGCCGAGAAGCAACTGCGAATTTGACGGTGAGTTCAAAGGGGTGATGGGGTGTTTAGATTTGGTTGGAATCGAGCAGCTTCCGAATGGGGTTGGGGATGACAGAATGATTGTGTTTTACAGAAAGATGGTGTCGACTGCGGCAGAGATCAGAGACCAAGTCTCACACAATTGATCTGGTCTCGGCCGTGCGATTACTGTCTGAATGTGATGCACTAATGGAGGAGTTATTAGAGGGACGCACGATTGAGAAGAACAGTATGGAGCAATGGGTAGTAACAAATCTGCAGCGAGGCCAGCCCTGGATACAACCAGGACCGGTAAGCGGTGTAGATAGGGATATCATTCAGGGAATGATGTGGGTCTGGCGGTAGCGTTTTGTCTGATGGAAGGGTTAAAATGAGGCTCTGTTTCATTCATCAAACCAAGCCCCGCGCTCTGGGGCGGCTGGTGAAGGAAAGAGGGTGCCATGATAGGTTTGCAAACCCTCCATCAAGCAATAATATGGCTGTCAGTAAGAGAGGTTAGGATGGTCTGTATTTGGTTCAGATCGTGCGCGGCCGGGCAAAAGGGGATTCGTGCCAGTTTATCAAAAGGAGGATTTTGCTTTAAATCGATGCGCGAGACATTTGATTTTTGTGAGACGTCGCAAATACAAAAATTGTTCGACACATCCGACACATTCCGGCTCTGATTTGCCTTTGTCCAAATAAGAGAAATATTGGGCTCGTTGATGAGGGATAACGTGGGGAATGAGAAGTTTGTGGTTATACTGAGAGCACAATCTGGCCACAAACTTCGATTCAAGCCAACTATAGGCGCCTACAGTGCTGTCTTTGCCGAGCCCTTTGCAGGAATGGAGCGAAGTATCTGAAAGGGTAAGACGATTTTCAAACACCTGGTATAGTATAATAAGCACTTGCTGAAGTTGAATAACTGGACTGCGCTTATGGTTAGGACTACTTGTATAGTACGGGCGATGTTTAGATTAAAAATTGCACTTAGAAGCGGTAAGAATGTGTATATAGAGTACTGTTAAGTAGCGAGGCTAATGGCTAAGCTAGGCTAATGGCTAAAGCTAACGGCTGAGCTAACGGCTGGCTGTTGAGGTCAAACTAGCATTCTCACATTTTTTGACAACAAAGCCTTTGAACCGGAAGTCGTTCTAAGCTGAGCTAGGCTAAATGGCGAAAGCTAACAGCTGGTTAGGCTATAGGGGTCAAACTAGCAATTGAATGTCCGGTGTCAACAAAGATTGACCTGGGAGTCGGCCTATGTATAATGTTTTTATGTTGCATAATCTGTAGAATGGCGCATACATTGGATCAAAGTTCTGTTATGGGTTGACGTCGTCATAACGATGGCGTCGCAGACTGCTATAATGCTGCGGTGAATGGAATAGATTGCCGTTTAAGCTCGTAAGCTAATGCTAAGCTAGGCTGGCTATTAAATGCTAAGCTAAGCTGCAAGCTAAGAGCGATACTGGAAGCTAATGTAGCTAATGCGACTACTGTTGTGAATGACAGAGGGTGAAGCATGGCTAGTGGCTAAGGCTATCTAGCGATGCTACATGCTAAACAAGGCTACCCAATGCTAATGTTGCTGAATGAAAGGGTTGAAAGTAACTGTGGTGATGTGATATAACGTGTGTTTATTGAATTAATGGTTAGGGGTGAGAGGAATGAATGGATTATTTTTGTAAACAGAATGTAATTCCCGTGACGAAGTCTCGCGTGATGCTACTTTTTTGTGGCTGGCGACGAGGCCTCGTGTTTGTAAACATGACGCAACTCCCGTGACGAAGTCTCGCGTGATGCTACTCTTGGTGGCTGATACGAGACCTTAGAGAGGCGCGGAGAGCAACTTCCGGTATAAAAGGATTCTGGGGGTTGTGGTTTCTTATTGAGTAAGCACGTCGGTTTGACGTCGCGTGGTGGTTTGCTGCATGATGACGCACTTGTTGTAGGATGGTGAAGACGCCTCCTACAGGACGTTGTGGGTATTGTAGTACAATAGGTGTGATGTTCGAACATTACAGCAGAGGGCGATGTTGCCTCTTATGTTCTTTCCCTCTCTCTTTTTCTTTTGTTTTCCTCTTTATCCCTCTTCCCTCTCTCTCCCTCCCTCTCTCCCCTCCCTCCCTCTCTTCCTCTCTCTCTCTCCCCTCCCTCCCTCTCTTCCTCTCTCTCCCTCTCTTCCTCTCTCTCCCTCTCCTTCCCTCTCACCCCTCCCTCCCACTCTTCCTCTCTCTCCCTCTCCCTCCCTCTCTCCCCTCCCTCCCTCTCTTCCTCTCTCTCTCTCTCCCTCCCTCCCTCTCTCCCCTCCCTCCCTCTCTTCCTCTCTCTCCCTCTCCTTCCCTCTCTCCCCTCCCTCCCTCTCTTCCTCTCTCTCTCTCCCTCCCTCCCTCTCTCCCCTCCCTCCCTCTCTTCCTCTCTCTCCCTCTCCTTCCCTCTCTCCCCTCCCTCCCTCTCTTCCTCTCTCTCTCGCTCTCTCCCTCCGTCCCTCCCGCGTCTATATTAATCCCAGCCAAAGAGTGCGTCGCATTTCTCTGATTGGCCATGACGCCCATGTGACCGCGGCAGCGCGAGAGAGCGGCAGTGCGGAAATAGGCTGCATCCTCCACGTCAAGAAAGACAGACAGGCTGGAAAAAAAGCATTTGACAGGCTGGAATGGTCGTTTCTATGGGCAGTATTAGAAAGGATGGGGTTAGGAAAAGGATTCATTGATATGATTAAAGTATTGTACAAGGACCCATCGGCCATGATTACAACAGGCACATTCATCTCCGAAATCTTTCCGGTATCACGCTCAGCCAGACAGGGTTGCCCTCTTAGTCCCGGACTATTCGATCTATCATTAGAGCCTTTAGCACAATATATAAGACAATCCCAATACATAGAACCAATCGTAATCAAGGGCACACAACATAAAATTAGTTTATATGCGGACGACGTAATATTGTTCATGCAAAGCCCCAACACCACATTGCCGCATCTACTCAAGTTGATAGAGAACTTTGGTGATTTATCGGGATTTAAAATAAATTGGCCGAAGTCGGCTTTCCTTCCACTTAACATCCATGCAAAAAAAGACACAACCCTCCCAGGTGCGATACCCATGGTAAAACATTTTAGATGCTTGGGAGTGGAAATATTTCCCACCATAAGACAAACGGTGAAGCACAATTACACAAAAATACAGAACAAAATCAAAGACGACCTGGACAGGTGGGCAAAACTTAAAAACTCAGTACAGGCAAGGGTATCAATAGTTAAGATGGATGTATTACCAAGAATCAACTTCATCAGCTCAATGCTACCGTTACCCCCTCCAGAGGGCTACTGGAAAAGATTACACTCCTCCACATACAAATTTATTTGGAATAACAAACCACCTCGCATAAAAAGATCCACCGCACAGAGAAATAAAGCAGACGGTGGCATGGCAGTTCCAGATTTTTTACAATATTTTAAGGCTTTCACATTAAGACCATTGACAATATGGTTTGATCCCCAGGCTTTGGTATCTTGGAGAGAATTGGAAGAAAACATAGTAGCCCCACAGAGACTGAAGGACATAGCACACACTAAACTTCCAATCAAGCACTGTGAGCGGAAATTTGGCCCCATAATTACCCATGCAATCCGAACATGGCGGGAAACACAAAAAAAATATCCTAACCCTCAAAAATGGCATAATCACACTCCCATATTCAATAACAATGCACTCTTAATGGGAAAACGTCCTATAAGATTCCCTATATGGGAAGAGCAAGGCATACACTCATTAGGGGATATTTTTAATAACCAGGGCTTCTGTAGTTATGGAGAAATATGCACAAAGTTTAACCTCACCGAGTCCACATGGCTTTTTTACATACAGTTACGCCTATGTTTGAAGTCTCACGGTGTTCCATTACACATACCAGTTGAACACCACAGATACCACAAATTTTTCTATGAAAGAGAAACATTGGGAGGTTTTGTATCAGGTTTTTATTATCAATTACTAACGTCCTCGTATGAAACCCTTCAACTAGACACTGTCTGGAGGAGGGATATTCCAGACCTGGAAAGTGACTTTGATTGGCAAGAAGCATGGGCAAATGTCCGTCTTACATCAAGGAACCCGGACCATCAACAAATCAATCTTAACTATATTCACAGGACATACTTGACTCCTATAAGACTGAACAGAATGGGCCTGAAACAGGACTCAAAATGCTCCCAATGTACAAATGGAGACGAAGGGACATTTATGCACATGTATTGGGACTGCCCACCAGTTAAGGCATTCTGGAAAGATGTGACCCATCAATTATCAAAACTCGTATCTTGGAATATACCAGTACACCCCTCTGTATTGCTTTTAAATTATGTTTTTGAGTTTGCAGTAAATCCACAGCTAAAGAGATTGGTCTTATCGGGTATCACAGTAGCTAAAAAACTGATCGCATCACGCTGGTTTCAACCGGAAAAAATGTGCCGGAAAGTTTGGTCTCTTACATATCTCGATGTGATATATCAAGAAATATCTACAGCAAGAATTCTGGGTCTCAACGAATCCAAAATGTCAATGTGGGTAGAAGTGGTGGAGAGAATAAAAGCTAGCTTATAATGGTAGTGTCTGGTTAGGAGTGAGGGATAATGGAGGTACTATCCAAGGAGGGGTCCGGGAGGGGGGGGTTCGAGCTGGAGCATATGTGTGTAGGGTTTTAGAAAATAGGTATTAGGGGTATGTCCTATATAAGCATTTATATAATTGTTAATTTCGCTGGATATACACTGTATACGGTTAAAATATTATTATAGACTTTTTTTTTTGTCTTGTTTCTGTACTTGCATGTAATTTTAACCACTTTGACTGTTAGTTTCATTATGCATTATGTGTTGAGTACTGACTTTTAATAATTTTTGTTTTGCAATAATAAAAAAAAAATATAAAAAAAAATAAAATAAAAGACAGACAGGCATTCTCTGCGACAAATCCTAACCTTAACCAACTCCGAAATAATGCCTAACCTTAACCCTAACCTTAACCAACTCCGAAAGAATGCCTAACCTTAACCCTAACCTTAACTTAACCCTAACCTTAACCAACTCCAAAATAATGCCTAACCTTAACCCTAACCTTAACTTAACCCTAACCTTAACCAACTCCGAAATAATGCCTAACCTTAACCCTAACCTTAACTTAACCCTAACCTTAACCAACTCCGAAATAATGCCTAACCTTAACCCTAACCTTAACTTAACCCTAACCTTAACCAACTCCTAAAGAATGCCTAAACTTAACCAGCGAAAGAATGCACGTTTATAGCGAGAGATGATAAACGTAAAAAAGAAGAAAAAAAATAAATTGAAGTGATTCGAACTTGTGACCAACCGCACCGCAGGCTCCACAGCACGGCGGTGTACCAGTTGAGCTAAGCGTCGATGGAAAAACAGCAGGGATTACGGCTACATAATGCCGCAAGCTCTGCCGCTCCGCTCCGCCTGTCTGAAAAAAAAAGAAATTGAAGTGATTCGAACTTGTGACCAACCGCACCGCAGGCTCCACAGCACGGCGGCGTACCAGTTGAGCTAAGCGTCGATGGAAAAACAGCAGGGATTACGGCTACATAATGCCGCAAGCTCTGCCGCTCCGCTCTACCCCTGCCGCGGGGCGTGTCGCGGCCAATCAGGGAAAACGCGGAAGCACTCGGCAGCACTCTTCGGCTGGGATTAAAGAATAGGCATCCCTCCCTCTCTCTCTCTCTCTCTCTCTCTCCTTCCCTCTCTCTCTCCCTCCCTCTCTTCCTCCCTTTCTCCCTTGTACCCTCTCGTTGGGTTAAACCCCCCCCCTCTCTTTTCTTTTCCCTTCAGATGATTAAAAGTGGTAGGGAATACGCTGCGGACGAATTAAAATACGTAGTGGTACTGGAGAAATCATTCGGAACCCCCCCCTCTTTCCTTGAATGTTCCTTCCCTCTCTTTCCTCCCTACATCCCTCTCTTTTCTTCATTCCTCCCTTCATTCCTTTCCTCCCTCCCTCCCTCTCTCTTAGACCTTAGTGATGTTTACCCCCACCCCCCACTTTTTCCTCAAACGTTCTCTTGACATCCCTCTCTTTCCTTCCTTTCTCCCTCCATCACTTCCCTCACTCCTTCTTTCCTTGTCCATAGTGTACCCCCCCTCATTCCATGCCCCCCTCCCCAGTTTTTCCTTAAAGGTTCCCTTTCTTTCTCTGCCCTTGCCCGCTCTCTCTCACTCTCTCCCTCTCTGAGAGCACCATATGGTGGTCATGTGCATTAGGATCGGCTAGAACACTAACAAATGATAGTAATAGAGATGTGTATTACATACTGTAGTGTCATTAAGTGAAGAATAGAGAATCGAACCGTTAAGATTGTCTAATGCATGACTAATTTGACCAGTAAAAGATGGTGAAAGGCGCAAAGGAGGGACAGCAGTCTGCAGCAGAAGGCTTATTCGCGAGGGCAATCGCCAAGGTGAGGGGAGCCAGTGCACCTTCTGCACCGCCACTGGCACCTCACTGTAACCAAGTCCGGACGCGGAGGCTTTTGAGGGAGCTCCAGGAGATCCGACGACTAGGCGGCAGTTTCGTCACGGTGGAACTGGTCGAGGACAACCTCTTCGACTGGCAAGTTCGGTTATACCAGGTAGACGTAGACTCTCCGTTGTGGCAAGACATGAAAGAAACGGGCACGGAGTTCATATTGCTGAATGTCTCTTTCCCTGACAATTTCCCATTCTCTCCGCCGTTCATGCGGGTACTCGCCCCGCGGTTGGAGAATGGGTACGTGAGTGAGGGTGGGGTCATATGCATGGAGCTGTTAACACCGCGTGGTTGGTCTAGCGCCTATACCATGGAGGCCGTTATGAGACAGTTTGCCGCAAGCCTCGTGAAAGGACAGGGTCGCATTAGTAGAAGGGTGGAAGAGGCTGGTGGGGAAACTTTCAGCCAGAAGGAGGCGGAGGCCGCCTTTGGGACCCTGGTAAAGAACCATGAAAAATATGGCTGGAAGTCTCCACCAAAGTCGGAAGGCTACCTCCCACTAGGCATGAGTTATGGTTTTTGTTGTATGAATGGTATTGTTTTGGTTCCAGTTTCCCCCCCTCATCCGTGTAGAATTTCTTTTCCTCCATCCCACCCCTCCCTCTAGATCCCTTCCTAGTTCCTGGTTCCTCCTTTCCTAGCTCCCTTCCTGGCTCCTCCCGTCCTTTCCTCCCTTCCCGTCCTTCCTCCCTAGTCTCTCCCTCCCTAGTCATTTCTCCCTTGCTCCCTAGATTACTCTCCTACGCCCCTCCTCCTTCCAGCGCCCCTGGGTTTGTAGGTGAGAACTTACATCCCCGGGTTGTACGGGGGAGGATTTTCCATTTCCTTTCCCTGCGTGTCCATGCCTTTTCCCTGCCCGGCTACACCCCCCCATTGGTGGTTTGGCTGAGGGTGGGTTGAGACGTTGTGTGTGTTGTTTGTGGGAGGACGTGTTGTTAAAAGGCGTGTTGTTATTTGTTATTTGTGGGGGTTACAGGAAAAATAGGAAACGCGCGGCTGAAGGAGGAAGGCAGAGATAACGCAGGAGAGGGCAGGCCGGTCCGAGGATGTGCTCTGGTTTGTCTAGACGTGCGGGGTGCACTTTAGTGACGTGCACTGTGGTAACGGTTTGGTTGTTATGTGCGGCAGGGGTTATGCTGTATTTTTGGGACCAGACACCCGAACTTATAAATATAGACGTGGACAAGCGAGCATTGCCGGAACCTTACAAAAATTTGTTTATAAAGATAACAAGAGCGGTGGCGAAAAGTGCGAATAAGACAGATTGTTATGTGTGCGGCTTAGCGCCACAATCTGCAGCAGCTGGTTTACCTCTTATGGCACACCCGTTGACTGAGTGTCATAACTCAGTGGTGAAGGGGTATAATTTGCCTTTCCTGTGTAAGGGGGTAGGAAAGGAGAGGATGGAGGGTTATCGTGGGACGGGGCTGTCACTAGGGGGAAAGACGGTGCAGGCTCAGTTAGATGTTGGGCCTATTCCGGTGGCGGTTAGGCCGGAGGAATTTACGAGGTGTGAGGATGGTAAGTCGGAAGGGATAGAGGTAGGGTTGTTGGGGAATTGCGTGGGCAGTGTGGGCCTAGGGGCTGCGAAGGTAGCTACACGGGCTCCCCCGGGTACGTATTGGATTTGTGGCGAAAATGCGTATGCTATGTTGCCAGCGGGTTGGAAAGGGAGGTGTGCAATGGGGTATTTGGTGCCGGCGATGAGGGTAACTGATGTCTTGCCGACGCACCCTGGGGCTAGGAAGACGCGGGCTGCGACTCATGCGGATCGTTTTTTCAGGGTGGTACTGCCCTCGTATGGGACATACGCAAATATGAAAGAGATTGATCATTTGGCTAAGGTATTTGAGGACATGGCTGCCACATCGGCGAAGGGGTTTAGCCTGGAGAATGAGGAGATACGGTCATTAAGGCTGATGGAAATGCAGACTAGGGCAGCTATGGATTTTTTGTTGGCAGCTTCGGGGGGTACATGTACGAATGTCGTATGAATGTGTATGCATGTGAATGAATGTTGGTGGTGGTCGGAGGGGCCGTAGGTGTTGATTATTCGCCACGCTTCCGTGAGTCTGCCTCAGGGCAGCTCTGGCTGCAATTGTAGCTTACCACCACCGGTATGACTGTGTATGAACGAATAATGGACTCTGTAAGCGCTCTGGGGTCTCTGGGGTGTCACGAAGAGCGCTATATAAATCCAATCCATTATTATTATTATTATTATCATTATGTGCATTAATTGGTCAGGAATGCTGTACATATGTGCCCGCGAATGATGAAATGGGTATACCGGACATAATTGAGCATTTGAAGAACATTACAAGGGATCTGCATGAATCTCAGGGGGGATCGTGGGAAGATTGGGGTCAAGGCCAGCTAGGGTATATAGGTTGGGTGATAGTTAAGTACCTACTCTATGCGGTGGTGATATTTGTGATATTAGTCGTGTGTGTGTCGGTGATCAAAGCATGCTTTGGGTATCTGATTGGGACTCTCTGCGCAGCCGGCCCGGCGGTAGAGAAGTCACTCTGCTCGGCTGCACCTGCTATGGCAATGATGATGGTGATAGAGGTGGATGATAAGGGGAGCCGAGCAGAGGTGGGCGTTCCGTTGGTGCCAGGATACCAGGAGTACGCCCTGGCTACCATTCTGTGATCTGAAATGGTGGACATTTTGGGTCAATGGGTGGTGGGTTTGGGGTGTACGAAGGGGTATGGTAATAGGGGACGTGCCTGGGGATATTGTAAAGTAATGTTTGTTATGTATGAATGAAATTGGTTTCCATAGTAGGTACACAAGAGGAGGATGTGTTGGAAGTTATTAGGTCCCTGGGGTTTGGTGCTGAGTCTGTACGGTTATGCATGATCGTTCGGCAGGGCATTGGATTTCCTGGGGGTGATAGACTAGATGACGGGATGGGGTGTTTGGGCATTGACTACCTTGTACCTGTGGTGAGGTATATCCTGGCCTCTGTGGGGAGTCTGTGATGGACGCTTCAGAAAACAGAGGGTGGGGCCTCACGGCGTGCAGGGAGTGATGTCTAGAGATGCTTGAGAACGGTGTTAGTGGACACGTGTCTGAATTCGACAAGTGTCCGCTGGGTGGAATAGTATTGAAATATGGAAACAAAAGAATAGACACCTACATTTAGACAGGGAATACAAAAAACACTTTCTTGTCTACTGCCATTTGAAAAAACAGAGAAAAAGATTTCTTAAGACTAGGAAACAAAATAGGAATTAAAACTCTGGTAAATGAGAAATAGAAACGCATATAAGAAAATGGAAACCGTAGTAAATAAAGAGATGACTACCCTAATTGGTTGGATGGAGGATAATCCAGTACAAATTATTGCTAAAAATAATCCTTTCACACAGGACAATCCTTATTATTTGGCAAAAATTACTAGGTTATCAAAGAAATGGAACAAAAGATGGCCACACATCGCAAAACGTTGGCCTATTGAGGGCTCTTTTGATTTGGCTATAATAGCAGATCTGCATGCTCTAATTAGGACTTATAAGACGGTGGAGGAAAAGGGGAGGAAGGGGAGTAAAGCGACGAAAAGAGGGGAAAAACGCATGCAAGAGATAACCACTTTAGAACTCTTCTCTCGGGAAGCTGAGAGAAGGAAGAGTGAGGAAAAGGGCAGTTCTACTGTCAGTGAGGAGGCCAAGCCGATAGAGGAGATAGCCCCAATCACGACCACTCCCCTGGCCCCTGACAGGACAATAGTCACCTCCCAAAGCGCAGCTGAGATAGCCCCGCTCACCCAAGGACCC
The DNA here is from genome assembly GCF_963971535.1 of Notolepis coatsorum. Lineage (NCBI taxonomy): Eukaryota > Metazoa > Chordata > Actinopteri > Aulopiformes > Paralepididae > Notolepis > Notolepis coatsorum. Next base: position 182,174,930 of record NC_140167.1, read on the forward strand.
CAACCGAGAGCAGAACAGGTAAGAACTGAGGTAGCTATAGCACCCCCACCGTATGATAGCAGGAATAGGGAACCAATATACCCTATCCTGCCTGTGATAGAAATTAACAGCCTTTATAATATAACAAACGACAGGGGCCGTGAGACAGAGTCGGGACGTGCAGTGACAACAATCACCCTAACGCCTGGACCAGACGAGCAAGAGGAGATTGAATGGAGGGAGCGAGCAACTCGCCCCCGAACTCCTCCTGCTACCAGAGCGGCGAAGATATATCTAGAAGAAATGCAGCAACAAAGGAGGACTGCACCGCTCTCTGCCGGACAGAAGGAGATCCTCTGGGCGGAAGGACAGGGACGCCTAGGGGGCGGAGGGAGGACTCAGGCTAAAGGACTGGATTCAAGAAAATATCAATACAGTAGCGACCTCAGCGATAGGGAGTACTACCGCAAGAGAGAGTCAGCGAGAGGTTCCCCCTCTTGGCCGTCAGAGACCTCAGTGACAGGGGAGACTACCACCAGAGAGAGCCAACGAAAGGTCCCCCCTATCGTTATCTCCCCCCCCCCCTCAGCCGGCAGATACCAGGACGAACTGGAGGAAGACCCAGCGGTGGGCGCCACAATGGACGAGTGGAAGAAAAAGGACAAAGAAGAGGAGCAAGAGGAGGAACCGAGGGGAGCCTCCATGAGGACACAAAGAAGTAGAACATCTGCTCCAAACTACTCTCCCCCCCAGCCGCCAAAGAAAGCAGCGAGATGATGCGACTGAAAGACGCCCTGGAGGAACAAAGAGTAAAACACAGGGGAATAGTCAAGGAAAAACGCGAGCTGGAAGAACGGATACAGGTCTACAACGAGGACAAAGACGCCGTTTCCGAGGGCTACCAAGCGGTCACCGAAACCTGGAGACAGGCCGAAACCATACGAGCAGCTTTGGAAGAAGAAAGTGAAAAAATAACGAAAGACATCAAAGAGTTGGAAAGGATCGAAACGAGAAGAGTGACAAGATCAGCTACAAGAGAGCAAACGGTCACCATAGCCCCAGTAATAATAAAACCACAGGGGTTGGAATATAGGCCCTGGAATGCTTCAGATATGACCGAAGTATCGGAGAAATTGCCATCCCTCCAGAACGGGGCATTTCCGTGGATTGCCAAACTGGAGGAACTGATGGTAGGCCAACAGCTGGCTGTCGGCGATGTCAAGCGGTTGTTCTCTCACAAAGTAGGAGTCGCGGCCATGGAAGAACTACTATACAAGGCTGGTATGATGAGGTACGTAGTTTCCGGAGCACATGACCAGGACCTATTCGCCGCCCACAGGGGAGTACTGTGGCAAGCCCTGCGGGAAACCTATCCAACCTTGATGCACCCAGACAAGATCTACATTGGTACCTTGGGGCCTAATACCCACCCCAGGGATTATGTGGCGAAGGCCTACGCCACCTGGAGAGACATGACTGGCCAAGCCCCAGAAGCCAATCCGATGGGTGAGGCGATGCTCAGAGAAAAAATTCAGCTGGGCCTCTCCAGTGAAGTGAGACAAAAACTGAATGAGGTGGTATGTCTGGGAAATCTTCCTTTAAACCAGTACATGGAAAACGTAAGCCATCAAGTTGAGCTGTACAGGAAGAAGGAGCAACAGGCCAAGGAAAAAGAAACGGCAAGCCAGCGAAAGCTCTTGTACCAACAGCCTGTCGAGGCAACCAAGGTAGTGGAATACCTACAAGCTATGGTACAAGCTGCACAGCCCAAAGCCGAGATGGGGACTGGTGGACAACTAAACAACCAGGAACCAGCACAGCCCGGAACACAGGGAGGACCGGCACCAGTACAACAACAGTACCAGAGGGGGCCGAACTGGCAGCCCAGAGGACAGAATGGACGCCAAAGAGGAGGACCGACTGGATTCCCGTCTTCGGCTGAGTGCTGTTATTGTGGAGAGATAGGTCATCTGGCCCGAAACTGTGACAGAGGGTGGCGAACCCAGAGAGCAAGCAACAGGGGTCGAGAAAATACCAGAGGAGAAGGCCGAGGAGGATACGGCCGACTCCAGGATCAGTATTACGGGCCGACGCGAGGCCAGACCCAAAACCAAGGCCAGACTCAGAACCAAAGCCTGACCCAAGATCAGAATCAGCAACAGGACATGGGCCCGGTAAATCCATCCAGGGGGCCGGAGCAGACGTTCTGACGGGGCCCAGATAATTCAATGGGGGGGTGTCAGCTGTCATTGTCAAACTTAAGGGAGGAGCCCATAGTGTACGTAACGGTGAATGATCAATCTGTCAGGATGATGGCGGACACCGGGGCAGCGTTCACTGTAGTCCAACTTAAGGATGCCACACACCTACCCATGTCCGGTCGATATGTACGGACAATTGGATTTGAGGGAATCAAACAGCTGATCCCAGTGACAGAACCTGTCACCCTGAAATACAGAGGCAAGGAAGCGACTGTTTCCATCTTGGTCTCCGACACCGCACCCATCGGCTTACTGGGCAGGGACGGCCTTGGTATGCTGGGGATGAACATTTTATGCACGCCTGATGGTTGTGTGATCGATGTCCCGGAGGATCACTACTATCAGATGATGCAAAGGACAGACACCCGACCACCGGAAGTATACTGGTTGGGAGACCTAAGCCAGGAATTGCTCGGGCCAGCATTGGAATGGGAGACATTCATCACAGCCAACATGCCAGAAGCAAAGAACCCAGAGACACCATACCATTGCACTCTACAGTACTATAGAGATGCGGATCAGACACAAGCCAAGGAGTGGCTGAGGAATCAACCAGAGGAGGTACAGCTCAACGCCACCAGCATTATAATGGGACCCCAAGGAGCAGCAATACGGCTTGCACAGAGCACCTATCTACAAAAGGAACACGAGATCACAGGCAGCGTTCCCCACGTGACGCTAAAGGTGACAGACTCGTGCGATCAACAACACATCGGAGGGATGATGAAAGAGGCAGAAGAAATGGATTTCGAACAGACGAAGGAGAACCGACTCATATGGATAAGCCCGGACAAGCGGTTTGTCAAGATAATGATTCAAGGCACAGGGATGGGACGTCCCCAAACGGTGCAGCTGTCACAGGAATTGAGCCTCCAGGAGGAGATGATGGGGGCCGTGCCAGAAGTGTTGTGGTCGAAACATAGCACTGACATCGGACTGATCAAATCTGCTCAACCAGTGAGGGTGGAGCTTAGACCAGGAGCAACCCTGCCCTGGAAGAGTCAGTACCCACTGAAGGAAAAAGCAGTGGCTGGAATCGAGCCACAGATCAGAGGACTTCTAAAAGCAGGAGTACTACAGAAAACGAATAACCCCAGGAGCAACACACCGTTGCTTCCAGTGGAGAAACCTGACACCTCGTACCGGTTGGTACACGACTTGAGGGCGGTCAATGAGGTTTTAATTGACTATCCCGCTGATGTCCCAGATCCCCACACGCTACTGACATTCATCCCACCGCAAGCTGAGTATTTTACGGTTATAGATTTGTGTAGTGCTTATTTTAGTGTACCCTTGAGCAAGGAGTGCCAAAAAATTTTTGGTTTTACCTATAAGAATGAGCATTATGAGTACACTAGGATCCCCCAGGGATTAAAGCATTCTCCACACATATTTAACAAAATCTTAAGAGAAGATCTAGACGGGTTAGACCTGATATTGAAGTCCAGAGTCATTCAGTATATGGATGACATTATTTTGTGTGCCGACGATCAGACAACATGTCATAAGGAATCTGTTAAATTGTTGCAGCTATTAGCAGAGAAGGGCCACAAGGTGTCTTTGAAAAAATTGCAATACTGTCAACCTAAGGTGACATATCTAGGTCAATTAATTTCACAGGGCCATCGGGCTATTTCAGAGGAACATTTGGTGACTATTAAGAAAGCTCCCAAACCAGTGACTGTACGTCAGATGATGGCTTTTCTGGGGATCGTGGGGTATAGTTCCACTTGGGTGGAGAACTACACAGAGCTAGTAGGGCCCTTAAGAGCCATGATAAAAGTGTGCGGAAACGATAAGTTGAGTGCTAAATTAACATGGACTGAGGAGGGCCTGCGGGCATTTGAGACCATAAAGACCTGTATGTTAGCTGCCCCTGCCCTGGCTTTGCCTGATTATACAAAGCAATTCATACTCTATGTCTCTTCCTCTTCAGATCAGAGGTATGCATGCGCGGTGTTGGCCCAAAACACCGGGGTGGGGATCCATCCACAACCAATAGGATACTACTCCGTCGCCTACTCGGAGGTGGAAATGGGAATGCCTCCGTGCTACCGAGATTGCACCGGGGTCTTCTTGATGTACGAAAAAGCTGCAAGTATCATGATGGGGTATCCAGTAAATATTATGGTAGCACATGCAGTAAAAAAAATATTGGAATCTGGTAAATCTGCACTAACGATACCCCGTCTTAAAAATTATTACAGGATTTTGGAACAGGAAGATGTTACTTTGACTAGGTGTTCCACGGTGAACCCAGCGCAGACCCTTCCTAAGCCTGAGGATGGAGACCCTCACGACTGCGTGGCTGAAGCCGAGAGGTACTCCAGACTTAGAGCTGACTTGCAGGCTTTTCCGTTTAGCAGTCCTGATTTGGAACTATGGACAGACGGCTCATGTTACAGAGTTGGAGAGGACCTAAAAGCAGGTTACTCTGTAGTGAAATCACAAGGTGATGGGCTTGTCGTAGAGAAGGCCGAAGCCTTGACACAACCCTGCTTAGCTCAGTTGGCAGAATTAGTCGCTCTGACTGAAGCATGCAAAATGGCAGAAGGTAAGACCGTTAATATCTATACTGATAGCAGCTATGCACAGAATATCGATTTTCTCTACGGAGCGGTGTGGAAAGGGCGAGGTTTTAAGAGAGCAGATGGTACCGCCATACGTCACTGTAGTCAGATAACCAATTTGTTAGGAGCAATAATGAAACCCAAACAAATTGCAATCATCAAATGTGCTGCCCATCAGTCTGATGAGTCTAAGGTGACCAGAGGTAACAACATGGCAGATGACGCTGCCAAGCGAGTGACAGGTGCGGACAGAGCAGGTAAGGTATTGGTTATCACACACAAGGTTGAGCTGGAAGATAAGATTACTTACAAAGATGTTTTGACCTTTCAGGAAGAGGCGGGTCAGGTGGAGAGAAATCTCTGGTCAGCAAGAGGGGCTAGTAGGGATGGGACAGGTTTGTGGCGGAACCATGAAGGACTTGTGGTTGCACCGACGGGCCTGGTTGGACTGCTGATCCAAACGGCGCATGATTTCTGCCATGCACACCGGAGAGAGGTGAGTAGGAAAATAGAAGAGTATGGTTTTTGGGCACCAAACCTGCTACAGCAAATTGATCATGTGATAAGTAGATGTGCGATTTGTTTGAAGAATAATGCACGAAGAGGGATGATTGTGTCCCCGGGACACATCCCCACACCAAATGGCCCCATGAGAGAACTTGTGATTGACTATGTAGACATGATAAAACCGATTAGCCAAAAGCGGTATATTCTCGTCGTGGTGTGTCGATTTTCGAGATGGGTAGAGGCGTGCGTGACCAAGCATAAAGATGCTGCCTCAGTGGCTAAGTTCTTATGCCGTGACGTGATAAGCCGTTTTGGAATTCCTGACAAAATTTGCAGTGACAATGGAAAAGAATTCGTGGACAAGACTGTACGTTTAGTACTCCAACAACTGGGGGTAAAACAGCGTTTTGGGTCCGTTTACCACCCTCAGAGCCAGGGGGCTGTAGAACGCATGAACGGAGTTCTGAAGAACAAATTGGTTAAGATCTGTCAACACACAGGTCTAAATTGGTTAAGTGCGCGTGTCGTTCAAGCGAAATTCGAAGCCTGCGTTTAACACCGCATGAAATGTTGTTTGGCCGATGTATGGTTGTGCCAGGCTTGCGCGCAACAGGCAAAGGTCCGAGTTTGGACATCCTGGACCATGAGATGCGTGAGTACGTAAAGTACATGTCAAAGCTCCACGGGGCGATCTTCGATTATGTCTCCAGTAAACAGGAGACAGAAGAGGAGGAGAATAGGCGGAGTACTCCTCAGATAATACCAGGAGATTACGTTTATGTAAAAGTGTTCAGACGCAAGTGGTACGGAGCGCGGCGAGAAGGACCGTATGAGGTCGTAAGAGCTACGGAAAAGGCTCTACAGGTTAAAGGATCACCGATGTGGTTTCATCTTTCGCATTGCGTAAAAGCCCTGCGGGATGGGCAAGAATTGGAATCCGAACCCCTGTTCATTGATCAAGAACAGGAGGAAATGCAAGACGAAGGGGGAAATGAAGACGATTATGGTGAACCAGACAGGGGGCAAAACGATTGTCCCTCTGTGGGAAATGAAGGATTTTTGCAGGAGCCAGACAGAGGAGATCATGAATTGGAATTGAAAAATTATGATTTTTCCTCTGTGGACTTTGAAGGCGTGCCGACAGAGGTACCGAAGACACCGGAGGAGACAGCGATTAGCGCAAATTCAACAAAGAGGCCACGGCCACAAAGGGTTATCAATAAACCTCAGAGGTTTCGATGAAGGATAACTGGCAGGATTGCAGCTAAAGTAAATAGACCTCAGATGGTCCTTTCGAGGGAGAAAGATTGTATATGGTTTCTTGTTTAAGTCTCCCTCGTTTTTATTAGAATTGTTAAGTATTTTATTGGGGCGATGTATTAATCTTTTCTTGCAGAGTCAATTACACAAAATAGACACATTGAAGCTAATTACATGGATAAAATAGTCATAAACAAAAAAGCTGATACAGAAGGAAATGGTTATGGTATTGTGGTTTTTGTATTTTTTTAATTTTTAAATTTTTAAAGAAATATTAACAGGATTATGGTTTATATAAATGTTTGATTTTGGAATTTACTGGTTACATGGAGACTACAAAGGCGCCTCCCTCAAACTGAACAGTGACATCTCCTTAGCAAATGACCTCAATACCTTCTATGTGAGGTTTGATGCTGGTAATAACAACACCAGCTCACAAGCCTCGGCAATGGGGGGGGGGGGGGTCGGCTGCTGATGGAGGCGCAGTGTTCAGGGTAACAGAGCATGAGGTGAGGCGGACCTTTAAAAAAGTGAATATCAGGAAGGCAGCAGGTCCAGACGGCATCCCCGGCCGCGTCCTAAAAGTCTGTGCCGACCAACTGGCCCCAGTATTCACTGACATATTTAACCTGTCCTTAGAACAGGCTGTCATCCCCACCTGCCTGAAGAAGTCCACTATTATCCCTGTACCCAAAAAATCCAAGCCTGCTTGCCTCAACGACTACCGCCCTGTAGCTCTCACCTCCATAGCCATGAAGTGCTTCGAGAAGCTAGTAAAGGGCTACATCTGCTCCTCCCTCCCCATCAACATGGACCCCCTGCAATTTGCATACCGCCCCAACAGGTCCACGGAGGACGCCATATCCCATGTGCTGCACACAGCAGCATCACACCTGGACAAGAGGCAGGGGAACTATGTGAGAATGCTATTCATCGACTACAGCTCGGCATTCAATACCATAGTCCCCTCCATACTCATAGCCAAGCTCAGGGACCTGGGCTTGGGCTATGACCTCTGCCAGTGGGTCTTGGACTTCCTGACTGGCAGACCCCAGGTGGTGAGAGCAGGCAACTGCACCTCCTCATCCATCACCCTCAACATAGGGGCCCCCCAGGGCTGTGTTCTGAGTCCCCTCCTCTACTCCCTGTACACACACGACTGTGTGGCTCAGCGGAGTAGCAATACAATCGTCAAATTTGCTGACGACACAGTGGTGGTGGGCCTGATCTCTGCCAACGACGAGAGGGCCTACCTGGAAGAGGTCAAGGTCCTGGCGGGATGGTGCCAGGAAAACAGCCTCTCCCTGAACGTCAGCAAAACAAAGGAGATGATTGTGGACTTCAGGAGGTCGGGGGTCAAGGACTACAGCCCCCTCAGCATCGACGGGGCACCGGTTGAGAGAGTCAACAGCTTCAAGTACCTCGGAGCCTACATATCCGAGGACTTGACATGGACCACACACATTAACAGTGTGGTGAAGAAGGCACGACAACGCCTCTACTTCCTCAGGCGCCTAAGGAAGTTCCAAGTCAGCCAGAAGATCCTTAAGAACTTCTACTCATGTACAATAGAGAGCATCTTGACCGGCAACATCACCTCCTGGTTTGGGAATAGCACTGCAAAAGACCAAAGCAGACTACAAAGAGTGACACGTTCAGCCGAACGCACAATTGGAGGGGGGCTCCCCACCCTCCAGAACATTTACTACAAGCGTTGCAAGGGGAAGGCTAAGAGAATTATTAAGGACTCGAGCCACCCGAACAACTGCCTCTTTGAACTGCTGCCGTCAGGCAAGCGATACAGGAGTCTCAAGGCGAGCACAGAAAGACTCAGAAGTAGCTTCTATCCCCAGGCCATCAGGCTGCTAAACGAACAATGAATGAACACTACACAACAACAACCACCAAACACACATAGCACACACATCCACACGCACACACTCACTTTAAACAAACACACTGTAGCACCCACTCCACACACTTTATAGCACACACCCACTTTAAACAAACACACTGTAGCACCCACTCCCCACACTTTATATTTATGGATGAAGGATTGCACTACAACTCGTACACCTTACTGTAAATTGTACCTAAAATTGTACCTCATCCCATTTCTGCTTTGCACTAGATAGTACTGTACATTAGTACACTGCATAGTATTGTGTATTGTATATTATATGGTAACTCAGAACATTGTACATATGTCTATACCGAACACTGTGACCTCATTTTCTTCTTCTAAATTCATGCTATATTATGTTATTATGTTATTTGATACTATCTTGTCTAGCACAGTCTCTGGAGCGTAACAGTAAGAAGCATTTTGTATGAAAGTATTCTGTACTTCTGTATGACAACTATTAAAGAACTTGAACTTGAACTTGAACTACATAATGAGAGTTAGAACCCTCAGAGAAGGGATTGTGGTAAATTGTTTAAATCAAAATTCCCAGTTTACAATTCTACAGGACAAATCAAATCATCTAGCTGTCTCTGGCAAAGGAGAAGGACACCAAAGCCTAAAGATAGTTGTACAACCCTCCCCCTTCACATATCTTCTATAGGAGGCCACAAAGGTAATTTAGATAACAGCAGGTTCTGGCTGCAGTAAGTTAAACAGTTGAACAAATGGCTATGGACTAAAACCTTCCCTCACACAACGGAGTGTGATTGAGTAGGCCCACTGTAAATAACTTTAGGCCATAATATGGCGCCTGAAGGCTGGATGGAGTTAGCAGGAAGAGTTTCTGTTTACTCTATCTAGAAAACCAACAGGCCACTCCGAAGACCCACTGTTAGGCTTGAGCAAATCATCTATTTCAATCTTTATTGGGTCCAGCATCCAAGGACAGGGCACCTGGTTGCCTCCTGGCCACAGAAACTATTTTTAAGTAATTGCCTAAATTTGGACAAACAGTAAACTCAGTAGAGACTCTGGGTGCTTTGAGACAGAGATAAACTAGGGTTAAAACCAATCTAATAGTTATAATAGAGACAGAATATTATCAGGAATATTCTGCCCAATAGAAAAACAATCTAAAGACTAAATCAGCTCAGGTTGAAACTAAACAAAACATATAGTGATCGATTAAGAGTTAAATTAGGCGACATAATGATAGAATCACATTAGAAATTGGTTAGAATGTATGAGTAATGGAAAAAACAGGTATAAACAAAAACTAGAACTACCAAGTTAACTTATAGAGGATAACTAAGTTGATCAGATCAATAAAACAGGTTAAAAGATATATACAAGGCTATAGAAATCGGGAGAAAGAATGGAATTACTCTAGTTTACTAAACAGAAAGTAATCTAGGCATGTAAATCCTTATAAAACAATGCATTCCATAAGACAAGTGATTTGATGGAGAACCGCAGATAGAAAATAGGCCTGCCCCGTTACAGAAAGATCTTGGCTCAGGTCACCTTGTAAGGCGATTTCTCAAGAACAGGATGACGTAGACCACAATGGCTACCATCTATAAGTAATTCAGCCAATCAGAGAAGCCATGTCCCTGCGTCGACGTCACATGACGTAGCAGGAACAGGGAGGTGGTTTTCAGTTCTTAAATACAGGTGGAGCTGAATGGGACGGACAGACGGAGACGCAGAGAGAGACGCCGAGAAGACTTGATCCCGGGAGAATCTTCCACCGAACAGTTCGAGAAAAGAGATGATTTAGAATAGAAGTAATTTCTGCTGTAAAGCCTGATGATTAAGCTGTGGTTTTCATTAAAACACAGAGAGAGTTCTGTTTGAACCCGACGCGCCTGTCTCGACTCCAACTTATTTCAAAACGGACCAATCGAATGAATGAACAACGTGTTTTGCAGCGCAGAGTAGAAGGCTACTCCACTATACACCAGAGAAGAACGATCTAGTAGCTATACGTACTACAATTAAAGACAGACACGTTACCTCCAGCGTTTGGAGTTTGTGTGAGAGTCGCTTAAGGCTATTTTAATCAAAAGGGGGGCGTGATCTGAGTGTGTCATGGCTAAGTATTCGCAGGACGAAACAAGATGGAGTTTTGCTGTATGTATAAAGAACGTATCAATCCTAGAGTAGCTGTTGTGCATGTGTGAGTAGAAGCTATATTCCCTTTGAGATGCATGCCCCTCCCGCCATATATCAAACAAATTAAGATCTATAAGTTCTTTTTTAAGAGCCTTGGCCACCGAGGTTAAAGGTTTATGGGTAGGGGAGGATCTGTCCATAGCAGGGTCTAATACCAGGTTAAAGTCACCACCAATTATAAGTTCTGAAGGGGTGCATGTCACTTTAAGAAAAAGGTTCACATAGAAGTTAGGGTCATCGTGGTTCGGACCATATACATTTAGCATAGTGACCAGTTGGTCTCCCATATATCCCCTGACTAAAATATATCTTCCCCCTTTATCCTTTTCAACTAGGTTTGGTTGGAAGGGGATCCCTTTTCTTACCAGAATAGCCACCCCCCTTGCTGAAGATGTAAATGAGGAGAAAAATATTTGACCTTGCCATTGTTTCCCCAGTTTGCTGTGCTCTGCGTCATCCAAGTGTGACTCTTGCAGGAAGGCCACGTCTATTTGATGTCTTCTGATGAAGCTAAGAACTTTACGGCGTTTAACTTGCTGGTTAAGACCATTAATATTCCAACTCAGAAACGAGTATGTCATTCACCCATGTGGTTGGTATAGCTGATTAGTAGGACACTGGGATACCTGAAAACATAGTATACTGTATACAATACCTAGATGTGTAAACATTATAAACCAATTCACAAAAACAGTCCTGTCTGAACTCCTCCCTTTTCCCCTTAATACCCCCCCTTCCCATAAAAAAATACCCTGGCCTATATATCCCCCCGTAGTCTTGCATAGTACCATACCCTATCCTACCAAGCGGAGCCGGGCTCCCTACTTGGTTTAGGTTAAGTAATTAAAGGTGTGGGTACAAACAACTCCTTTAAGCATTTCAAAACATGTATATATATATATATTTTCAGGGGTAATATCAACGCTTAAAATGCATAAATGTAATGTGCACCCATATATATATAATACATGTACACCTACATATACCCATAAGCACATAACCATCTTGAAATTAAACGTAGTAATATGAACTCACATCAAAAGGTCCCGTGAGCATTAAACATCTCAAGTCCAGTGTCGCCAATAACGACACATATTACCCGGCGGTTAATATTTCAAAAAGTAATTAGAGTATGAGGCTTATTGCCTGGTATGTGTCTTTATTTACCGCTCCTTTCTGGTCGAGTGAAGACCGCTGGATCACTTCAGCATAGCCGGGTGGTGGTTACTCAGATACGTCTCCGCCGAGCCCGGTGAGTTAAAGGTGCGTCTGCCCTCCGGGAGGTCCAGGCTCAGGTTGGTGGGATGGAGTAGCCTGAAGGAGACGTTGTTCTCGTGTAGCTTCTTCTTCAACGGCATGAAGGCTTTTCTCTTTTTGTAGAGGGCCGTGGACATATCCTTGGAGATCTTGATAGTAGAATTACCGTATGCCAGTGATTTATTTTTCCACGCCGCGTCCAGGATTCTCGTCACATCGGTGAAACAGAGTAGCTGGATCACTATGGCTCGGGGGAGGCTGCCCTCTTCGGGACGGCGTTGGAGCGTACGGTGAGCCCTCCACACCTTCTGGGAATCCCACCAGTCGCAGATTCCTTCTTCTCCCTCTGTTTTCCAAGTCGTCCAGCTTTTCCCTCAGACCGCAGATTTCCTCCTCCGTGTCTTTCCTATGATCGCTGAGGTCTTGGTGTAGGGAGTCGAGGCTATCACCGAAGCTAGCCTGCACTCCCTCCATTTCCTTAACACGTTGCCCCAGTGCCTGGTTGTCATTGATAAGTCTTTCCACCGAGATGCTTAGAGAGTTCATCTTAAGTTCCATCATGGCTTGAATTCTGTCGAATACTTTCTCCAGTTCCCCAATAAACCATGTCGGCGGTGTGTCATCGTTAGCTTCGACGTTAGCTTCGCCGTTAGCTGGTGCATTAGCTTCTATGTTAGCTGGTGCATTAGCTCCTTGCGGTCTCATGCTAGCACTAGTGCTAACGCCGGGCGATGTCACCGTCTTCCTGCTCGGTTCGGTCCTTTTGGGTGGCATTTCTTTGTTGATTATGTGATTAATAAGCGTGAGTTGACATAAACTTAAGTTAGGCGGAGTATGGTTGATACATCAGGTTTTTTACATACATCAGGTTCCACTACGTCCTTCCTCTACGCCGCCATCTTGGAACCCCAGCATTTCAACCCTTAACGGGACGGGGTCCATTACTGTGTATTAACCTGTGTGGAAAGAGAACTAATCATGGTGTTGGGTAACAGTAGGGTGACCATATTTTGATTTCCAAAAAAGAGGACATGATACTTTGCACAATGATACTTTGCACAATCAAATCCACCTTCATTTCACTATGTCTTGTGTACTGTACTGTATGTGATGAATAAACCTCTTGAATCTTGAATCTCTACTAAAAGTTTACTCAAAGATGCCTTTATTGTTTTAACATTTGCTTGGAAACTTGCACCCAGAAAAGCGGCAATTTTTTTTTATACTTGAACTTGAGGACTGCATACTTTTTTTGCAAAGCTTATCTTTATACTTTATGCTTATAGCACATGCATAAGCCTGGTCTCTTTTGAAAGATAACATTCTGAAGTTTCATACACAATAAAGAAAAATCACTTTTAGTGCTAATGAGTAACATAGGGCTGAACATGAATTGAACTTGTGTACTCACGTTTTTGTGTAGTATAGTTGCAATATTCCAAAATAATATATATATTTTTTGTATAAGCTGGAAAACACAGCAAATCCATAGCCTGAAAGGACATGGGCCTGAAGGGACATGAACGTGTGTTGTCGGGCCTTACAAATACATTTGATTTTGATTTGATTATCAATAAGGTAGGATATCTGGAACACACAAACACACTATTTTTTAAATCACATGCCATGAAACTCTGGGACCTGGCTGAATTTAAGACTGCACAAATCATGTTTAAAGCACGAAACAATTCACTCCCGGGTAACATCCAAAAATGCTGTTATAGAGAGGGGGGTTACAATTTAGAGGAGAGTCTAACTTCAAGAAACAGGCTGTTCATTCAACAATGTATGTATATTTCAGTTTGTGGAGTGAATATGAGTTGCATAAGATAATAGAGTGTGAAGGTATACTGAATACTGTCTATCTGTATGTCATGTATGTCATATGTTATGATGAATTGAAAATGGGGGACCCTGATGTAAACAAGACGAAAGTCTTTCTCTGGTCTGCATCCCCTTAACAATTGTGTGTATTGAGCCGTACTGTATTGTACCCATTCTGCAATCTGTTAATAAAGTTTTCAATCAATCAATCAATCAATCAATCAAGGGGGTAGGAATACATACGTTTACACTTCATTCTATACTCCTGCTTGTTTGTTTTTTTTTTTTTTGAACTTTCTTTTATTTTGTGTCATAATGAACATCACATTGCAATAATCATACAGTATAATACACTTGATTCACATATTCAATGACATTTGTTACTCAGGCTCTTCCCTCTTATTCAATTTGTTTTCAAAGTATTCAGCGTAATCAAAATAAGCTATATAATCCGAGTACGCCTCTTAAACAACCCAGTGAGGAGGGATTTTTACAATATTTTTCTTTTTTTTTGGGATTTTTTGTAGGATAAGAAACGAAAAAATAAATAGAAAAATAAATTTAGCAAAAAGAAGAAAAAAAAGAAAAAGAACAACAAAAAAAGAGAGAGAGGGCGTCAGACTCATGCTAGTGTATCTCCAGGTACAAGGTTACAAGTGACCATCTCTGCATAAACATATCTTTTTTCAGTTGCAATTGTGCAGTCATTTCTTCCATTGTGTACATCTGTCTCAGTCTCTTGGTCCATTGTTTGATTGACGGTGGTTGATTTTGTAGCCATGCCATAGTTATCATTTTCCTTGCTATTAACAGTATCACTCTCAAGATGTATAACGTATCTCCATAGTATGTGCCTTTCGGTATACATCCCAAGATATAGTACGATGGATTCAGAGGTAAGTCAAGATCTAGAATGGTTTTAATCTCATTTTTGATATTCACCCAAAATGTCTGCACCCTTGGACAGTCCCAGAAAATATGTGTATGATCTCCGATCAATCCACATCCTCTCCAACATAGTGGTGAGGACCCACCAGCAAATCCGGAGAGAACTTGAGGAGTCCTAAAGTACCTGACCTTGACCTTCCAGTCAAACTCCTTCCACATTGGACTATTTGTGATTTTATGATTGCTTGAATGGCTGTCCTCCCATTCTTCATTTTCTATGATCACATTAGCTTCCAACTCCCATTTTTCTTTAATATAGGTGGTGTCTCCTGGATCGTCTAGTTGTAACATGTTGTAAATATTGGATATCTGCTTTCTTTCCATCAAGTTTTTTTCTATTGTGTTAATAAAGTACAGCTCCACATTTGTTGGTGGTCTCTTAATTGCTTCCCACTCACTGTGAGTCATTACATAGTGTCTTATTTGAAAGTATCTAAACATGTCTTTCGAAGGTAGATCAAAACATTGCTGTAGCTGTGCAAACGATTTAAAACAGTCTCCTTCCATTAATTGATTGATAGTAACCAGGCCCAAATCCGCCCATTTTTTAAAACCCCCATCCTCCATAGCTGGCCGGAATTCTGTATTGTCTGCTATTGGCATGGCCCTAGATATTGATCGTGGACCTCCCCCCTTTTTCCTTACACTTTCCCATACCTTTAATGTATTTGTAATCCATTTGTTACCAATCTTAATTTTTTTCCAGTATGCTTTCCCCAGGAATATTATGGATCTGAGAGGGGTCTTTGGAATTGAGTTTTGCTCAATCTGTACCCATCCTGAATCTAGGTCCTTTTGTATCCAATGCACAAGTATGCGTAATTGAGCTGCCCAGTAGTAGTTTCTTAGGTTTGGTAGACCAAGACCACCCTTGTTCTTTGGCAAACATAGTGTTTTAAGCCTTACTCTAGGTTTTTTCCTCTGCCAGATAAATTTGGATAGGAGTTTATCTAACATTTTAAAGGTAGTGGCAGGTATTGGTATAGGTAGAGACTGGAAGAGAAAAATAAGTCTAGGTAGCACATTCATTCGAATTGATTCTATTCTTCCCACTAGGGAGAGAGGTAAAATGTCCCATCTGGCCATGTCTGATTTGATTTGTACAATCAACTTTTCGTAGTTTGCTTGATATAACTGATTGCTGTTGGGAGTCAAAATGATTCCTAAATACCTGAATCCGTCTCTAGCCCAATGGAAGGGTGCTATACTGTTCAGATGTGTTGGCCATGTTCCCACTATCATCATGGCTTCTGATTTGGTCTCATTTATCTTATAACCCGACAGTTCGCCGTAATTTCTTAAATCCATCATTATGTTTGGAATTGATTCTAAAGGGTTTTTGATATAAAGTAAAATGTCATCAGCAAATAGCGAGATCTTGTGTGTAATGCCTTTTTGGTCATCTATTCCCTGTATCTGAGGGTTTGATCTAATCATCTCCGCTAGTGGCTCTATGCCAATCGCGAATAGTAATGGAGACAAAACGTCTCCTTGGCGTGTCCCTCTCTGTATCTCAAAGAAGTGAGAGCAGTGACCATTCACCCTTACTCTAGACTTAGGATTTTTATATAAACATTTGATCCAATCTATAAATGTGTTATTGAATCCCATACCTTTCAATGTTAGTTCAAGGTACAGCCAATCAACTCTATCAAATGCCTTCTCGGCATCTAAGCCGAGAAGCATTGATGGTTCTTTTCGAGATCCAGCCACTGTTTGCAGATTTAAAGTTCTTCTGATGTTGTTAGCACCCTGTCGACCAGTGATAAAGCCAGTCTGGTCTGGGTGTATCAGTTTTATTATATGTTTCTGTATTCTTTTTTTAAGTATAGATGTCAATATCTTGAAATCGTTGCAAAGGAGACTTATGGGCCTATAGGAACTACATCTTGTGGGGTCTTTACCTTCTTTATGTATTACCGAGACAATAGCTTCTGACCAGCTTCCTGGTGGATCTCTCTCAGATAGGGCATAGTTATAAACTACACTTAATACTGGTGTTAATTGTTCAGTGAAATGTTTATAAAATTCATTTGAAAACCCATCTGTACCTGGTGATTTATTGTTCTTAAGCATCTGAATAGTTTCCCCTATCTCCTTCTCCGTAATAGGGGAGGTTAGCTCATCCGCCTCATCTGGGGATAGTTTAGAAAGTTTAAGGTTATCTAAGAAGTTGTTGATTTTTTCTTTCTTGTTTTCCAATTGCTGTGCTTTGTAGAGGTCGGTATAGTAATCTGCAAATGCATTAGCAATTTCTTGCGTTTGCATTACTTCCATGTGTGTGCTGGGGTGTTTAATCTTTGGAACTATCCGACTTGACTGTATTTTGTGGAGCTGGAATGACAGTAGCTTGCTTGCCCTATTTCCCATCTCATAGTAATTCCTACCAGCAAATCTAAGGGCTCCTTCCGCTTTGTATGTCAACAGGTCATCTAGTTTTTGTTTGCAGGTTAGTAGAGCTTTTAAATCTTCCTCATCTCTGTTCAGTTTATGTTTCCTTTCTAGTATTTTTAAGTCATTTTCTAGGTTCTGTTGTTTTTCATTTCGCTGTTTCTTTAGTGCACTTGAAATTGAGATAATTTTACCTCTCATTACAGCCTTTGCCGCGTCCCATAAAATTGATGGTGAGACATCCCCCTTATTGTTGAGATCAAAATAACTCTTCAGTTCTTCATTTATCCTCTCCCGTGTGTGAGAGTCAGACAGCATGGATACATTGAGCCTCCAATATTTAAAGATTTTATTGGTACTGAGGTTAATTTGAAGAGTTAGAGGTCCATGATCTGAGATGGTCGCTGTTTCAATGATACATGATTCAACTTTGTCAATATCTTGCTTGGAAATACAGAAGTAATCTATCCGAGAGTAGCTACCATGGACCCCAGACCTAAAGGTAAAGTCTTTCTGCCTAGGATGGTGGAAACGCCATGCATCTATAAGTCCAAATTCTTTTATCATTGCATTCAGTGATCTAGATTTTTTTGAAATGGGTCCACAATCTACAGGCAGTTTGTCTACTTTTGGATTTAGTACACAGTTGAAATCACCGGCCATAAGGATAATTCCTTTGGCGTTACCAGCCAAAAGTGAGGCTATACCTTTAAAGAAATTGGGACAGTCTTCATTTGGTGCATATATATTTAGAAAGGTTATGATTGATCCTCCTATTGACCCCAGGACCATAACATATCTGCCCTGGTCATCTGCAATTTCCTTTTCTTTGGTGAAGTATACTGATTTGTTAAATAGAATAGCCACTCCTCTCTTTTTCCCTGTTTGACAGGACGCACTATACACCTGGCCCACCCATTCTCTCTTCAGTTTCTGGTGTTCGTTCATTGATAAGTGCGTTTCTTGAATGAATGCTATAGAGCACTGCATTTTCTTAAGTTGTCCAAAAAGTTTTTTCCTCTTTATTGGGTTGTTAAGACCATTTATATTATAACTAATACATTTAAGGCTTGTCATAATGTCATTGTATTTCGTATGTACAACATAGATCTATCTTCCATAGTATATGAGCTTGAGGCATTTGTCAAAGAGTATACAACATAAAAAACAAAACAAAATGGTCCCCTATTCACTTGTAAGGGAAAACCTAGGGCTTCCAATTTTCCAGTAAGCTGTCTTACATAAATCACAAATGAAATAATCTCCCGATGTTCTAGAGAGGTGTAGCTTTCTCTCTCAGGGAGCATATTGCACTAAGTGCAGAGAAGTTAACCACGAGCGTATAGGGTTAACCTTTGCCTGATAACACAGGCTAAGTGTGATCCGTCTATGGCTCAGTCTCTGGCCTCAGAACCACATATAAATTAAAGTAGATTTGATATATTTAAATTTTCCCAACAGGTAATTAATACTCAGGGTAAATGATAATCATATTAGTCAGCAGCATGTCCATTATTTCTTGTGTTTTACACTTATTGTAAACATTTCGTTAGTCTACTATTACTATATCTAACTGGTTTACTCATCTTTATCGTCCATGAATGATCTTAGGTCTGCGGCAGATAGTGACGTCATGGCTCCTTTCGTTCGCTGCTCTCGCCCTCTTCTTTGTGTTCGCCACCTGTCCCTTGTCAGTTCTCTTTGTAGTTGCTCTCTTTCGTCGATTTGGACATGAATTCCCAGTTCTTTTAGTGTGGGAATTGCATCCACCAGCGAGTCAAACACCTTCGTTCCCGATTCTGTTGTCATCCTGAGTCGTGCCGGGTATGGGCAATTAGCGCGTATCTCTTTTTCCTTCAGCTGTTTGATGACGTGACGCACCTGACCCCTCTTCTTTTGCAGGTCTGGGGAGTAATCGTGATCAAAATAGATCCTTTTCCCTTGAAGTGTGACGGGTTGTCCCCATGCGAGCTGTAACACCTGTTCTTTGATATTGAAATCTAGAAAGCGCACAATGATAGAGCGCGGGGGGGCGCTAGAATCTCTCGGTTTGGCCGTCAGTGATCTGTGCGCTCTTTCTATCTTAATCTCAGACTCAAGTTCAGGTGTTATTTTCAGGGATGTTGTCAATAGCTGCTTCACAAACTCTTTAATATCCTTGTCCTCGCTACCTTCAGGGACTTGGTAGATCCGGATATTGTTGCGTCTGAGTCTATTTTGCAAGTCTTCACAGGTTGCAGTAATTTCTAGTAATTGCTTGTTTGTTTTTTAATCTGTTTATTACTTGTTTTTTATTATTATTTATTTTCAATTTATGTTCGAAATAAATAAACGCATTCATTCATGATATTGTGTCAGCAAAGTTAATATATAGTTAATTTACTCCCTCGAGTCTGGCCCCGCGCGGATCTCGCAGCTGTGCCCGCACAGTGCAATACTCCAATTTAGCCATTGGCAATTCAGCCATTGGGTGGGTGGCGCTGCTGAGCGGCCCTCACAGCGTGGCCGTCAGCGCGCGGCCCTGAGAGCGCCGCTGGCTCTGCGGCTCTGCGGCTCTGCAGCTGCATGCTTCTCCGGGAGTCCGGGGTGATAATCTGGAGCGCCATGTAAAAAGTCGCACGCCTGACATATCGGCATGTAACTCGAGAACCGAGGCACGGATTTTGGCGATTCAGATGGCATTCGAACGGCAACGAATAGTGCTTTAATTCGTTTAATTCGTTTAATTATATGTTCAGCAAAAAATGCTGTCCCGAGCCTTCAGATGCTCGCAAAGGGCAGTGAAACTGAAACTGAAACTGAAAAACAATGAAACCCCGGACATTTCCATGAATTTATAAACCCCCCCCGGACGCCCCGGACAGGGCGTGAAAAGAGGACATGTCCGGGCAAAAGAGGACGTTTGGTCACCCTAGGTAACAGGGGAGCTAACAGCAGCAGCTAAAGAGGCTAACAGGGGAGCTAACAGCAGCAGCTAAAGAGGCTAACAGGGGAGCTAACAGGGGAGCTAACAGGGGAGCTAAAGAGGCTAACAGGGGAGCTAACAGCAGCAGCTAAAGAGGCTAACAGGGGAGCTAACAGCAACAGCTAAAGAGGCTAACAGGGGAGCTAACAGGGGAGCTAAAGAGGCTAACAGGGGAGCTAACAGGGGAGCTAACTGCAGCAGCTAAAGAGGCTAACAGGGGAGCTAACAGCAGCAGCTAAAGAGGCTAACAGGGGAGCTAACAGGGGAGCTAACAGGGGAGCTAAAGAGGCTAACAGAGGAGCTAACAGGGGAGCTAACAGGGGAGCTAACAGCAGCAGCTAAAGAGGCTAACAGGGGAGCTAACAGCAGCAGCTAAAGAGGCTAACAGGGGAGCTAACAGCAGCTAAAGAAGCTAACAGGGGAGCTAACAGCAGCAGCTAAAAAGGCTAACGGGGGAGCTAACAGCAGCAGCTAAAGAGGCTAACAGGGGAGCTAACAGCAGCAGCTAAAGAGGCTAACAGGGGAACTAACAGCAGCTAAAGAAGCTAATGGGGGAGCTAACAGCAGCAGCTAAAGAGGCTAACAGGGTAGCTAACAGCAGCAGCTAAAGAGGCTAACAGGGGAGCCTAGGCATCATTGGGACAGGTCTCTGCTCATCAGCAAGGAAAGGTACTGCTTTGGGGAGAAAGTATATCATCTATCACTACTGCCACCGGGTGTGGGAGGGTGCGGGTAGTAATTAGGAGAAGTGTGGGTGTGTGGGGAATTACTGCGAGTCGCCCTGGAGGGCAAGAAGGACCAGCGCACTACCCCTAGGTTAGTAAATCCTAGGCCCCATCCACTCCCTCTGCTAAAGCTCCACTCTAATACTCCTACACTAAAGTCGGGGATTCAGTTGGACTCAGATCTGCTGCGTTCCCCCTACCTGGTGACAGTGTACATCTACTCTCATAAAGTAGGGATAATCCACCCTGCTACACAAACATCTCAAAACAAACTGGTCAGACTACTGCTTGACCTTACTCCTAGAACCCACCTCACCCCTGCCCACTTTGACAACCTAGGATGGCTTAGAGTAGACGACAGTCGACAGAGTACAGCAACTTGCAATGGGCCTGGTCTACAAGATACACTACACGACCAAGGTACCCATGTGTACATGTCAAAATACTTCCCAAAGGTCAGTGAATACCACGACCACAACACCATGCAGAGGGAGCTCCACAAATCATGTTAAACCCAGATTCGGCTCAAACAGGGACTAAACACGTTTAGCAATTATGCCACATCAATGTGGAACGCCCTACCCAAAGCTGTAAAGGAATGTGAATCACTACCCACTTTCAAAACCACTCTCAAAGAACACCTACAGGAGACTGCAATTCGAAACTGGCCCCTGTAAATGTCCTAACCCAACCCCCTCCAATGTACAGTAAATTACCAAACATGGTTTTGTCAATATTCCAATGTACAGTTGTGCTTGTACAGTTGTAGTGTCCACTCACCCCTCCTACCCAACCTACCCAACCCCCCCACCCCACCCACCCAACCACCTCCAATGTACAGCCCCCCCCCCACCCCACCTAATGTACGGTTTCATAAATGTATAGATGTAGCAGTACTGTCTATCTGTATGTCATGTATGTCATATATCCTGATGAATTGAAAATGGGGGACCCTGATGTAAACAAGACGAAAGTCTTTCTCTGGTCTACATCCCCTTAACAATTGTGTGTATTGAGCTGTACTGTATTGTACCCATTCTGCAATCTGTTAATAAAGTTTTCAATCAATCAATCAATCAATCAGTACCCGTTCTGCACTTGCGTATTGGGGCCACTATATAACTGCACACCAGCTTCCTGGGCGCCTCCCAGAATGCACTACACCTGTGCCCCGCCTCCCAGAATGCACCTGGCTGTGCTGCAGCTTCCTGGATTGCAGTATCCTTGTGTCTCTCTGCATCGTTAAGACCAATAATACGTGAGTAGTGCATGATAAAGTCGATGGTGGATATTATGTTGTATATTGTATGTATGATTTCGATTGCAAACGCCAGCGGAGTAGTGCCGTGTTCGTTTTTACATGGTAGAGAATGTTATATTAACCGTTATGCGTGCCTGCTGCTAATTTAGCTAGTAACGTTAGCTGTTAGCTGAATATTTCTTGATCTGTGATATCCACCTGTTGCATACTGTTATACATTTCATGTAGGCTACCGTCAGTAACGTTTCAAGTTCGCGCTTAATGCATGATGCTTATGTGCTCATTATTAAACGATCATTTTAAAACGGGAATATAAGGGGTTCTAATAAGAAATGCATCTTTGATAGATAGTGGTATTTATGCTGGGGGGGGAAGACATTGGAACAACATTGTGGTAAACCGACAACATGGCAGGCATGCAGGGGAGTCCTATGTTCCCCGGTAGCGATAGATAGTCAGACCACCATAGGGATGACCCCGCATGCAGGGCCTGTTGTGGTATCCTTGACTGGTATTTCATAACAAATCCATGTATGTATAAATTAGTTTGGAACAAACAGTAGCAGGCTTCAGTGTTGTGTGACATTCTGGGGAGAGTCTTCAGGCAAACCCCCACACAAACTGTTTACTCAACTGTATTTAGAAGACAGTTGGAGACACAGTGGCAGGTCATAAAAGCCCCCTCATGCTAAAACTGTTTGTGACACATTCAAGGAGTCTTGAAGACAGTTGGGTAACTGTGAAACAAAACCCCCCACTTGAGAACTGTTTGAATCCATACAATAATAGATTAGAGACAAAACACACGGTTCAAATAATGCCTTAAGTACAAATATGACTAAGATGAGTAGAGCTTCCCACGCTCAAGAGTGGAGATCTGTAGGAAACTAAACCATATCATTTTAAAAGGAAACTGACTTAGTAGATAAAAGGTATTTGAATAATCTAAAACCTTAGAACTATTAATTCAGTATACTTTATATAGGGAATCTGGTATTAAAATATAGACAACACCACATTGGTTTAATGTTGAATATATATGTAACTCATTACATTAAAGCTACAAATATAGAAAAGGCTTTAGGGTTAAGACTCTGTGCTCATCAAGAAACCACAGCCCACACAACGAGGAGATTGGTGGGGGGCGGGCCCCCCCCCCCCCCCAGAAGATCATCTGATTGGGACCCAAGGAACAGAGGAGACTCCATATATAGAATCAAGAAACCTAATTGGACCAACGTATTATTAGAATATGTGCTACTATTGGTGGAAATCAGAGTATAAATAAGAATGTATTGATGAGAGAGAGGAGGCCAGACAGATATTCCCACCCCAGGGGGTTTTCTGGCCTCCACCAGCTCCACAGACCGTACTCTTGCCACGACGTAAGTAAACTGAATGGAATAATCACTGTTTGTGGTGATATAGAGTAAGATGCCTATCTTAGACCAGGTTTAACTAGGTGGTGGCAAAAGGAGAAGTCTATTCCATTGATAAACGTGACTAATTTTATGTGCAGACTTGTTTTGATGTGAGAGCCACCGTGAATGGGCTATAATTATGTAAACCTCATCAATCCTTTTGTATATCATGTCTTATGTAAAATGATGAATAATCCCTGTATGTAACTGCTGCATTTTCACCTTTGGGCCTCTCGGCAATAAATACATGAGTTTGAATTAGAACTCTGTGGTCTTGCTGGCTATATTTGAAGTCAGATGAGGAGACCATTCTATCACTTATGATCTTTCCTCCTTCCAGATAACAACCTCATTGTACTGTAAATAACCTTAGGTATGTGCTTAGAATATACCACACTGTCTCTCTCCCTCCCTCCCTTGTGAATGAT
The DNA here is from genome assembly GCF_963971535.1 of Notolepis coatsorum. NCBI lineage: Eukaryota > Metazoa > Chordata > Actinopteri > Aulopiformes > Paralepididae > Notolepis > Notolepis coatsorum. The sequence goes on from NC_140167.1 coordinate 182,198,808, forward strand.
GAGCGCATGTTCTCAGAGCATTTTCAGAGCACTGTTAAATGGTCATTTTAAAACTAATATAAGAAATTAATGTATATAGTGGTATATTTATGAGGGGGAAAAAATATTTGCAACAACTTTTAACCTTTATACAGGTAGGTTATTGATAACTAATTCTGTTATGAGTGTCATATTACAGTGACATTCATACAGTATCCTTTGATTTCACATAATTTAATTAGTATTTCACAATACAATACTGTAATCAAAATCCTCTGTAATATCACAGCAGATTTTGTAATCTCACAATAACATAGCTATATTTCACATAATTTAATTAGTATTACACAATAAAATACTTTTGTTAAGATTTTGTAATCTTAACATAGCAATATTTCACATAACGACCTGTTGAATCCAACTAAACTGCCTTGCCTCTCCCTCCCTTGTCGTATAGGGCCTACTGATTGCCTGCCTGAAATTTTCGGCCGACGAGGCGTACAGGACAGTAATCTGCACCGACGGGTTCAACCTCTCCCTGTATAGGTAGGCCTATGTGTAACGGTTTGAAGAATGATCAGCTGTTTTAGTTTACCGTTTTTAGTTTATTGTAAATTCTGAATGATTTGGGACAACCAACTATTGTAAATAGGTATTTTATTTTTAAATTGTCACTTCAGGAGGAAGTGACGTATTTGCTCCGCGACGTATGGTATCTGGCTTTACGTGCTGCTTCTACCTCAGTCTATCCTGAATGATAAGAGGTAAGCAGCTATCCGTGTACCTTGATGTTATATCTCTGGTCTAAGCCGATAATGTTGTAAATAGGTTTCCAAGTAATGAACCGAGTTATGAACAGTGGTTTGATGTTGATGATGTGCAGTTGTGTATCTGTTTATAAGAGATTTGGCCGTTTTCGCGAACTCTTATATGAGCATGTTGGTAAACTAGTATTCATGGGGGGGAGGGGCTTTACACCTGGCGCTGCTGAGAAGTGTGTGTTCTAACTGGAGTTTTCTCCTACCACAGAGATGTGTGTACTTACCAACATGGATGTGCTTAAGGCTGACGGCATTGTATATTTCTTATGCTTGACAGTATAAAGAAAATAAGTACTCCGTCCATCCTGTCTCCCGTGTCCATTATTCAAGCAGAGCAGGAACACAGTGGTCACATTGGTGCCGTGATTCGTTGATTCTTCGCTGGAGATGAACTTCATCTTCACGTCCCGGGGATTGTCCTGCTGCTGCCTGTCTACGTGGATCGGGGCTAGTACTTATCTCAATGCACAGCTTTTAGTCCTCTCTTTGTAAATATACTATAGCAGTTATTTTCTATTGTAATGGCTTCTTCCTCAATTGGGCAGTTTGAGTTTATTTTGACAACATTGTATATTTTTGCCAGTCCTCTCATTGTAAATATACTATAGCAGTTATTTTCTATTGTAATTGCTGCTTCCTCAATTGGGCAGTTTGAGTTTATTTTGACAACATTGTATATTTTTGCCAGACTTTTAGAATGGATTATGCTGGGGGAGGGTTCAACACCCCACTAGGAGGGAGTGTGGGTAGGGGTAGAGGCGTTTTGAATGTGCCTGCAGCTTTGCAATTTGAAAGTCCTCCTCCTTTTCGGCCAGGTGTTGTTGGTGTGGAGAATAGTAGAGGTTCCACAGAGGTTCCTTTAGTCAGTGGGAGCGGGGTTCCTCCTCACAGTCCTCATGTAGATAGCATGCATGGAGTCCCGGTCGTTAGTACGTCCACGCCGGGCCCTGCTACACCTAGTGCTGATTTCGTGAGTCAGATGGGGGAGGTGATTCAACAGGTCAGTCGCCAACTAGCACATGATATTCTCACTCAGCTTAGTCCACCTGTTAGCACTGCACCTCCCACTTCCACGCCTGCACAGGCTGATTCTAATTCATCTAGCTCACGAGTACTTGACCTGTCCCAGGTCCAGCTAGTGTCCCACAGAAAAATGAGAGATCCCCCTAGCTTCAGAGGGGATGGGTCTGATAATGTTTCAGTCGGTGAGTGGGAGGACCTAATGAGAGATTTCATCAAGAGGGGGAATTTGAGGACTGAAGAGCAGGCAGATGAAATTCTCATTCATCTCAGGGGCAAGGCTAGAGATGTGGTCAGGTTTGGCACAAGAAACAGTGACATTGATACTACCCGCAACCCTGAGGCTATAATGGCCTCCTTCGCAGACATTTTGACACAGTCCCGTGCTCGCCTCTTCCACTGGCAGACTTTTACACGACTTTACCAGAAAGAGATGAGGATGCCTTTGACTACTGGCTCAGACTTAATCATGCAGTGGACCTCGCCATTGCGCGCTTGAAGGAGCAGAGTAAGGGCCCGCGTCCACCAATCTCACAAAAACACTGGCAGTGCGCCGGCAGTGCTGGCATGAAGCGCATCTTGTAGATGACAGAAAGAAATCTACAGCCATCCTTTTATCGTTTTTTCCTGCTGCGGTTTTGCACATATTATAGCATATTTTAATAACTTTATTGTATTGTATTGTTATTGCCTGACACCACAGTTCGCCCTTTGCTTTTTATTAGCTTTTTAGTAGTGTATTTGTGTAGTTATTATTATTAGTGTATTTGTGTTTTGTCGCGAATCTCAATGGCCCGTCTACTGTGGTAGACAGCCAAGACAGGCAGGCAGCTCCGGTGTCAGGTTACAAACAGAGTGGTAGATATGAATGGCTGTGATTGGTTGTCTGAAAATGAGCTCAGCGCATCGCTCTGAAAGTTCAGAAAGTTCAGAAACTTTCGGCCGCACAAAAAAGCTGAAAAAAGAAGCCGACTGCAGCGCTTTTCCTATAGGCGGCGCATGCGGCCGCATACGCTCTCTCCCCATTGGGATACATTGAAAAAAGACGCGTGCGGTCATAAATATGAGGCAGGTGGATCCGCGCCCTTAGTCACTGGATTGCCTGAGCACAGAGGTGGCACGTATGTTCATAAGAAACTGCCCCTCCAAAGAACTCGCCATGACATTCAGGTCAAAGACGATTGACAAATGGTCAGCGCATAAGGTCCAAGACATACTGAAGGAATACCATTGTGAGATGAGTTTGAGGGCTGCGGCGAATAGAGGGCCAAAAGAGAAGGTGACAGTGAACACAATGGATATTTCACAGGCCGCGGCACTGCCTCCTGAGGGCCAGGACTTGTCACAGGCAAAGAGTACTGAGTCCTCTGCTCTTGAACGTGTCATTAGCATGCTCGAGAAGGTTTTGCTGCAGAGACCCGCTGCTACTACTGCAACACGGTTCAATTCAAACAGGCAGACCAGGCCACAGCAGCCCAGGATTGATGGTTTTCATGACATGCCTTGTACTGTCTGCCGCAATACTGCTCACTCAGCCTTCACTCACTGCCGTGACAACAGACTTTGCTTCCAGTGTCACGCACCTGATCACTCCAGACATGACTGCCCCAATGGGAGGAGACCTGCCTCCCATCAACAGTCGGAAAACTAGTAGATCTGCACCTGGGGGAGGATTGTGCAGATCATGGTGGTGACACTCCCGGCTGTGACATTGTTGATTTGGAGACTGAGTATAGTTCGCTTTGCTCTGCTGCGCCTTCTGGCAAGACGGTGGTGTTTCAGGGGATACACAAACTTCAGGCAGTTGATAGTCTGTTTTATACAGACGTGTCTGTGGCGGGCAGAGTCCAGATGAAGGCCATGATAGACAGTGGATCTATGGCATGCTCTCTGAGTGAGGCTGCAGAGGCCCGCCTCTTGCGACACAACCCTGACGTCAGGAAATATCCCGCTGATAATATCATTGTGGTTGGCGCAGGCGGGCATCATGTCACACCAAAGGCAGTGTATGAGTCGGAGGTCACTGTGTTTGGCTGCGAGCTGCTTATTCCAATGCTAGTGATCCCTGGGAAGACAGATGACTTGATACTGGGCAGCAATACTATAAAGAGACTTTTACAGTTGATGAAGAGCACAGAGAGTTACTGGAGGATCATGTCTGAACCAGGTGGTGCCATGGATGATGACTGTCGGCGGTTCTTGTCTCTCCTCTCTAATTCGGAGAGGTGGAAGGGAGAGTCTGTGCCTGACAAAGTTGGCACAGTCAAGCTGAACAAATGTGTTACACTACAGCCACAGTGTGAACACCTGGTTTGGGGAAAGTTGCCAGAGTCAGCTGGCATATCAACAGGCAGCACAGTGATTGTTGAACCGACCCAGTCGAGATCCAGGCCCAGGAATATCATGGTTGGATGAGTCATCACGCCATTATGGGGCGACAGGTGGGTCCCTCTCAAACTGATTAACCCCACCAATAAGACAGTTGTGTTAAAGAGAAATATGAAAGTTGCAGATGTCTTTCCCTGCATTGCAGTTGAGGATCTGTCTCCGCCTGAGGGCATAAAGATTAACACACAGCGTGTCACATGTAATTCTGAAGAGCCAAGGTCCAGAGAAGAGATGGAAAGAGCAAAGGAGAAGCTGGGGTTACATGAGCTGAATCTTGAAGCATGTGAGGTGTCTGATGAGTGGAGAGACAGACTTCTGCAACTCGTCGAGAAATACGAGTCGATCTTCTCAAGACACAAGTTGGACTGTGGAGAGGCGACAGATGTCATCCATAAAATACACCTTATTGACGAGAAGCCATTCCGCTTGCCCTACCGGCGAGTACCACCGAACCACTATGAGAAGCTGAGAACTGCTCTGAATGAGATGGAAGAGAGAGGCATCATCCGGAAGTCGTACAGTGAGTACGCATCACCCCTAGTTCTGGTATGGAAAAAGAATGGTGACCTGCGCATTTGCACCGACTTTCGGTGGCTCAACGCGAGAACTGTGAGGGACGCCCATCCGCTACCTCACCAGAATGATGTCCTTGCTGCGCTTGGAGGGAATGTGTTTTTCTCGACTATGGATCTGACATCTGGCTTTTATAATGTGCCGCTGTACGAGGAGCACAAGAGATACACAGCTTTTTCGTCACCATTTGGCCTCCATGAATATAACAGGCTACCCCAAGGACTGTCAAACAGCCCTGCAACATTCATGCGGATGATGTTGTCTATCTTTGGAGATGAAAATTTTACCAGCCTGCTCTGTTACCTGGATGACCTGATGGTTTTTGCCCCCACTGAACAACTAGCCCTCGAGCGCCTGGAGATGGTGTTTTCACGCCTCAAGAACCACAATCTCAAGCTAGCACCCAAGAAAGCCACAGACTGGAATTTCTGGCATTAAAGTGGGCCGTTTGTGAGAAGTTTAGCCATTGGCTAAAGGGAAGGCGCTTCACTGCGTGGTCCGACAACAACCCTCTGACTTACATCCTAACAAAGCCGCGTCTGGATGCATGCGAGCAACGATGGGTCGCCAAGCTCGCTGCGTATAACTTTGACCTGAAGTATGTCCCAGGGACCAAGAACATTGTTGCTGATGCTCTGAGCCATGAGCCATTCGTCAAGTCATGCGTGAGTCACCGCCTTGTTAAGGAGCCTTACATTGCGCTGTTGGATGAGGTCAATGGTGTGATCAAGTGTGTTGTGCAGGATGCTTTTCGGCTTTCTAACAATTGCCAAGCCGTCCAGGTGGTAGGCGAGGGAGCGTCAGATGATGGTGCTGCTCAAGACGAGGAGGACTCACACCTCGGAAGAGGCTCCATCGGTTTGGAGGAGGTCTCTGCAGTTCAATCGGCTCATTGTAGCGGTGGAGTGTCCATGCTGCCCGGGGCTAACCCATCATCTCTCCAGCTGCCTGAAGAGGACCCGTCTATCGTTATCCCTCAAAGTCGCATCAGGAGTCTCCAGGAGCAAGATACGACAATCAGCAGGGCTCTATACTATGTGCAACGGCATAGGAAGCCTACCAGGCGTGAGAGGATGTCTGAGCCGGCCTGTGTCACTAAACTTCTTAAAAACTGGGAGAAGCTGAAGGTGCGTCTGGTCTGCAGAGTTGAGCGACAAAAAAACAGTTGATGTCTTGGTCGTGACGGACCATTTTTCTAAGATGGCACCCGCCTTCCCCTGTCAGAACCAGTCCGCTAAACAAGTCGCCCGTCGGTTGTGGAACAACTTCTTCTGCATCTACGGCTTCCCCAGGAGAATCCACTCAGATCAAGGGGCCAATTTTGAAAGCAGGCTTATAAAGGAACTTCTGGAGATGGCTGGAGTGGATAAGTCACATACCACCTCGTACAATCCCATGGGAAATGGGATCACAGAATGCTTCAACAGGACCTTGGGGAACATGATAAGAGCACTTACCCCAAAGGAAAAGTCTAGATGGCCTCAGATGCTGCGGATGTTAACATTCAGCTATAACTGCACGGTGCACGAGACAACCGGCTTCGCCCGTTCTACTTGATGTTCGGGCGAGTCTCGCGTCTGCCCATCGACATTATGTTCCAGCATGTACTGAATGACGAGACCGTTGTCAGCCACCACGAATTTGTCACCCAGATGAAACGAGACTTGAGTGAGGCTGCACGGATTGCCCAGAGACAGAGCCACGACGAGCAGGCACGGCACGCAAGGCTTTACAATCGTCACTTTGTTTTGTTACCAGACTCTGTCTTATTACTGGACTCTGCCTCGTAGATTTCTACGTTTCTATTACTGACATTCTCCGTTTTCTTTTTCTCCACCAGTGGATTATTATCCAGCTGCAGAGCTGCAGAGCCCTACTCGGCTGAAAGGATTATCAAGCTGCAGAGCCGCAGAGCCCTACTCGGCTAAAGGATTCTCCTCGGATGGATTTACTTTATTGTTGCCCATTTCTGTTGTGAAATAAATACGCCCATCGTTTTTGGCTAACTCTGAACTACCTGTCTGTGTCGTGCTGTTGGGGTTGTTTACAAACCATAACAGAGAGCATCCTGAGACTTCCGGTTTAGCGCAATATGTAGCGCACGCATTTGGCAATAGCTCCGCTCCCGTTATCGTTAATTTCGTTTAAAAACCTTATTTGGACAATACCAAAAGAGATTGGACCACATCGTATGTATTGATAAGACCTTCTACTAACTATATCAAAAGACAACATGGTTAAGGATAGGGAAAAGACGGTAAAGAAACAAGAAACGGCAACTTCAGCGGCGCAGATTGAAACACGTTCGAGAAGAAACATTCAAGGCGACGCCGCCACAGATCCGTTGGCGACAAGCCCCGACGAGGAGAATAAAGAGGAGAATACACCGAGACCATCGACTATTGTCCCCGACAGGGAGACAATAGTTGTCAACATAACAGGAGCGACATGAACAAGCTCCGTGAGAGATATAGCAGTTGATTTTGAGAAGATAATAGCAGACAAATCCATCGGCATCGTCACTGCACCTATACCACCAACTGACACAAGCAGTACAATCACACCACCCGATTTCAACTCATTGACTAACCTGATGAAAGAACAGATGGTCGCTTTCAGATTACACATCGAGGAACTCAAAGATGAATTCAAAGCACACGTCGATGCTAAACTCGAACACATCGATGCTAAATTAGAAGAAGTTAAGAAAGCGGTCGCTGTACAGTCCGAGCGAATCACGACAGTGGAGAATACGGTGACAGATATTACACGGGCAGTCAAAGTGAACGAGAACACCATCTGCATTGGCATGACAGAGGTGACAAAAGAGATAGAAAGGGTGGAAGAAGCATGCCGGAGGAAAATACAAGAGGTTAAAGATGAAGCGATGGAGAGGCTACTCGAAACCCAGCGCTACCACAGGCGAAATAACATCCGCATTGTAGGACTTGATGAAGCAGTCAATTGCGCAGACGACAACTTTCCAACAGTGCTATCAGTGATTTTGGGTAACAACTTTCTAAACACAGTACCGAAAGTGGACCAAGCTTACAGAATCGGTTCTCGGGAGCAAAGAAACAACGGGCCAAGAGTCATCATTGTTACTCTGCGGAAGACATCAATAAGAGATGACATCATCAAAATTGCTCGCATCCAACGTGGGAAGCTGAAACATGGTGAACATTCAATATTTATCTACGAAGATCTAAGCAAAGACGCCATCGCTCGACGTCTACCATACAAGGAGGTGATGCAAAAATTGTTCAAGTCTGGCCTCAGACCAAGGCTAACATACCCGGCGCTGTTATCGATCGTGGGCAGGGACGGCCGTAGGATTGGATTACACACACCTGAAGAGGCTGAGGAATATTGGAATCGATATGGAGCAGATCCCCCAAGGCAGAACGACACTGTCTGAAAACAGATAAGCCGATTCATCTCCCTCTTTCTCTGTGTATATCAGTATTAGAATGACTTTTATTGTGTTCATCAAAAGTAACAGATGATATGCAGGCCGTCTACACCAATGCGTATTGTGTATAATACGATTCGTAATACATTATAATTTCAGACCTCTGGTCTCCGGGGAGACAAGAACATATCATTGGCAATAAGAACAATCTGGAATATTCTGGGTTTACCGCTCGACTGCCCTGGGTCACTTAGATCATTCTGGGACACAACAACAGTCTATTAGTACTAGTGTATTCTACAACCTTCTAGAATATAATGCACCATGACAACGAAGGCTTGCAACTCTAACATTAAACATCCGGTGTGTATAAACATAGCATATAATCAATTGACTGAAGTTCAATCAGACCTTAATAATACTTTAAAAATCAACCACACCTAAACGTATGAACACAACAAGGTTATTCTAACAATTTAAGTAATCACTCCACTGATGAAGAGACTGGCACATTGAAGCTCTAAAAGGCTCTGTTTTTCTATTTTATCTAATCACTTAATTCGGTTCTAGTGGCTTCTCCACGTTGAGTATTATTCTATCTCTCACTCCTTATCTTTATCTTTCTTTTATTAATTCTATTTTTTCTCTCTTTCTTTTAGCTTACATTGTTCTTTTCCATTGTTCTTCACACTAAGGTGTCAATATTTCTCTACAATCTTTTCCTTTTTCCTGATGTTTCCTACATATGTTAGTAGAGGGTTCAAATGAATATGTCGATGAAAGTTTATTCTTTTTTTTTTCATTTTTCACAATATTTCATTACAGTAAGGGAAGGTGCAAGACCAAAAGCGACATTCTATTGTATTAGAATGAAAATGTTAGATCCTATGGCAATTACCATAGGAAGATTAGGATTACAATGCTCAGTTTGGGCAATCCGGTGGACTAAGGGAGAAAGTCATACGCGGAGGATGTGTTTTTGGAACACAGGCCTGTACGACTCTCTGGGTGAGGGGAAAATAGGGGATTTTTATTTGTATATATATATGTTTTTAAGCTCGGCTCTCAACGGGACCTCAATAATTGGATGTACATCTATTGTAGCTTCGCACTCCAGAAACATTACCAAAAACTACACAAAAACATGCATAGATTATGGCTAGTTTGAATATAATGATATGGAACACTGGTGGGATAAACAAACAACACAAACGCGTGCTCACACTGATGAAAAAAGAACATGTGGACGTGGCTCTACTAAGCAAAACGCACATTTTACAGGAAGACATAGATACGTTAGCGGATAACACATACCATAATATTAGTCACTCTTCTTTTGGTACGAGAACTCGAGGTGTAGCCATAGTCGTCAGACGTAAATTAAATATCGAATTAAAAGGGGTATGGTCGGATGCTGAGGGGCGTATAACTATAGCTAGGATTGTACACATAATAACAGGAAAATAGCGTTGGCAGCGGTATATGCCCCAAATTTGTACGAAGTGGGTTTCTTCACTTCACTAACCGTTGAAATGTTAAACCATCCCGAGTACTCATTTATAATAGGTGCGGATTTTAATGCCATTTGGAATCCAAGGATGGACAAATCTTACCTCGCCTTTTCCAGCGAACAAAAAAATTCATCTAAAGCATTAAAAGATTGGTCAAAGACTACAGGGGTAATTGATTTATGGCGTTCACTTAATCCCACGACCCGAAAGTACTCCTGTCGATCGGCGAGACATAACACATTATCCAGAATTGATTATGTCTTTGCATCCCGAGACTATTTGATAAATATGAAGTGGAAATGATACCCAATGCGCTTTCAGATCACTGTTATTTAATCCTAAAAGCAACATTTGGTATACTATCTTCCCGGGCCCCAAGATGGCGTTTTAATACTATGCTGCTAAACAACAAGGAATTCATTACACAACTCAAAGAAGCTCTCACAGTATTCCTACGGGAGAATGCAAACGCGGTGCAAGACCCCAGAATAATATGGATGTCGGCAGGGGCATAGCTGGGGGGGGGTAGCTTAGGATGATTCCAAGGGCCCAGCACTGGGGCGGGGGGGCAAAAAAAAATAAAAAATAAAATTTTTTTTTTTTACTAGACATCACTCAGGTGTATTATTGATGCTCTCATTGATACTATGTTTGTTTCTGAAGTGTGTGTGTGTGTGTGTGTGTGTGTGTGTGTGTGTGTGTGTGTGTGTGTGTGTGTGTGTGTGTGTGTGTGTGTGTGTGTGTGTGTGTGTGTGTGTGTGTGTGTGAGATATATAGAGAGAGAGGGGGGGCTTTGGTAGACTATTGCATTGGTCCATTCATTGAAGATGAACGCAATGCGACATCCTTTACTAGGCTCACCCACCAACAGTGCAGGTGCTGAACTGCTGATATGAATGTATAGGTAAAAACCATATTATGCGTTTTCATCAATAAAAAAATGGCACAAAAAAATTCCGCTTACGCGCGCTCGCATTCACTGGGGGCCTACAAATACATTCTTTCAGGGGGCCGAGAATCTGGAGCTATACCCCTGGATGTCGGTAAAGGGTATGATCAAGGATTTCACGGATAGATTTTCCTCCATATTGCGCAAAAATCAATGCACAAAACTGTCTGAACTGGAAACGCTTTACTCAACGTTATTTAATTCTTTAAAATACAACAACTCAACTAGACTAGAAAATCAAGTTAACGTTCTAAAAACAGAGATCAATGCAATATACAGACAAAAATCGGAAATGCAAATACGCAGCACAAGACAACAGCAGTATTTCCAAGGTTCTAAACCTAGTCACCTATTAGCCATGCGGTTAAGAATTAATGCAAAATTTGCAGATATAACTGCCATTAGAAAACAACAAGTACTTGTAACAGACCCCAAAATAATAAACGATACATTCAAAGAATTCTACTCCGACTTATATAATTCAGAAACGACCTTTGATCAAAACAAATTGGACACATATCTTAATCAAATTATTCTCCCTAAACTTTCGGAGGACGACGCTAAACAGTTAGAAGCACCGATCACATTAGAGGAACTCAAGAAGGCCATATCCGAAATGAAAAATGGTAAGGCTCCTGGAAGAGACGGTATCCCATCAGAAATGTACCTTTCTTGTTGGGACATATTTGGACCCTTATTACTAAATATGATCTTATACTCAGTCAAGGAGGGGAGCTTCCATAAACACCACAATATCGCACTCATTTCAGTCCTTCTCAAAAAAGACAAAGACCCCACCGAGTGCGGTAGTTACAGACCTTTAAGCCTCCTCGGAACCGATGTCAAACTGTACTCTAAGGTATTAGCCATCAGATTGCAAAAGCATATGACGTCTTTAGTTCATCCGGACCAAACTGGCTTCATAAGAGGTCGCCTGATCAATGATAACATAAGACGAATACTGCACGTACTAGATGCAGACAAAGAGGACACCACACCTAAGGCGATGCTATCCCTGGATGCTATGAAAGCATTTGACAGGCTGGAATGGTCGTTTCTATGGGCAGTATTAGAAAGGATGGGGTTAGGAAAAGGATTCATTGATATGATTAAAGTATTATACAAGGACCCATCGGCCATGATTACAACAGGCACATTCATCTCCGAAATCTTTCCGGTATCACGCTCAGCCAGACAGGGTTGCCCTCTTAGTCCCGGACTATTCGATCTATCATTAGAGCCTTTAGCACAATATATAAGACAATCCCAATACATAGAACCAATCGTAATCAAGGGCACACAACATAAAATTAGTCTATATGCGGACAACGTAATATTGTTCATGCAAAGCCCCAACACCACATTGCCTCATCTACTCAAGTTGATAGAGAACTTTGGTGATTTATCGGGATTTAAAATAAATTGGCCGAAGTCGGCTTTCCTTCCACTTAACATCCATGCAAAAAAAGACACAACCCTCCCAGGTGCGATACCCATGGTAAAACATTTTAGATGCTTGGGTGTGGAAATATTTCCCACCATAAGACAAACGGTGAAGCACAATTACACAAAAATACAGAACAAAATCAAAGACGACCTGGACAGGTGGGCAAAACTTAAAAACTCAGTACAGGCAAGGGTATCAATAGTTAAGATGGATGTATTACCAAGAATCAACTTCATCAGCTCAATGCTACCGTTACCCCCTCCAGAGGGCTACTGGAAAAGATTACACTCCTCCACATACAAATTTATTTGGAATAACAAACCACCTCACATAAAAAGATCCACCGCACAGAGAAATAAAGCAGACGGTGGCATGGCAGTTCCAGATTTTTTACAATATTTTAAGGCTTTCACATTAAGACCATTGACAATATGGTTTGATCCCCAGGCTTTGGTATCTTGGAGAGAATTGGAAGAAAACATAGTAGCCCCACAGAGACTGAAGGACATAGCACACACTAAACTTCCAATCAAGCACTGTGAGCGGAAATTTGGCCCCATAATTACCCATGCAATCCGAACATGGCGGGAAACACAAAAAAAATATCCTAACCCTCAAAAATGGCATAATCACACTCCCATATTCAATAACAATGCACTCTTAATGGGAAAACGTACTATAAGATTCCCTATATGGGAAGAGCAAGGCATACACTCATTAGGGGATATTTTTAATAACCAGGGCTTCTGTAGTTATGGAGAAATATGCACAAAGTTTAACCTCACCGAGTCCACATGGCTTTTTTACATACAGTTACGCCTATGTTTGAAGTCTCACGGTGTTCCATTACACATACCAGTTGAACACCACAGATACCACAAATTTTTCTATGAAAGAGAAACATTGGGAGGTTTTGTATCAGGTTTTTATTATCAATTACTAACATCCTCGTATGAAACCCTTCAACTAGACACTGTCTGGAGGAGGGATATTCCAGACCTGGAAAGTGACTTTGATTGGCAAGAAGCATGGGCAAATGTCCGTCTTACATCAAGGAACCCGGACCATCAACAAATCAATCTTAACTATATTCACAGGACATACTTGACTCCTATAAGACTGAACAGAATGGGCCTGAAACAGGACTCAAAATGCTCCCAATGTACAAATGGAGACGAAGGGACATTTATGCACATGTATTGGGACTGCCCACCAGTTAAGGCATTCTGGAAAGATGTGACCCATCAATTATCAAAACTCGTATCTTGGATTATACAACGGCATGCAAATTTCTCGATTCTGATTGGCCATTTACACGTCTTTATTGGCAACAATCCACGGTCCTGGGCTCAGGACCCGCCCACAACCGAATCACATATCACTCCCCGGCTCACTCCGGGAGAAAACAAGATCGCGGACAACAAATGGTTATGTTGAAAGCACCATAACGACTAAATATGAAGCGATTCTGTCAAGGGGAATGTGTTAGTCCTTTAAACAATGTTGGATGATGTAATTGATGGGTCTTGAGTCAATCTAGAACAAAAGAAAAATCGCGGATTGATTGATTGATTAATTGATTGATTTAAATTTCTTCCTTCCTACTTTCTACTGACTGCAGCGTTCTCTCTCACACTGTCCGACGCTGGCGTACCCACAAACACACACACACACATACACACACACACACACACACACACACACACACACACATACACACACACACGCACGCACACACACACACACACACTGTGACACACACACACACACACACACGCACACACACACACACACACACACACACTCCTGTCTGCAACAGCGGGGGAGTCAGACTGAGAGAGAAGCAGCGCTGTTTTAAGTGAGCATGGTCTATTGAATTGATTGATTGGTTGATTGCTAATTTGATTACTGTACCCCTGGTTTCCAACTGGTTAAGTTTAGGCTAAAAGAAATAAATAAAAAAATAGGGCGAAGAAAACGTTTTTTTCCTATAGGGCAAAGAAAACGTTTTAATTTGTTTTACCTACTTTATATAGAAGCATCTAAGAATGAAGTTCTATGGAAAGTAGGTCTGCATTCCCTTAGCAATTGTGTGTATTGAGCCGTACTGTATTGTACCCATTCTGCATCTGGTAATAAAATTTTCAATCAATCATTCCAATAATACACAGTTGGATGTGTTAGTTGGTTGGATGCACTTCAAGCTGCTTCCACATGAGGCAACTTCTCTCAATCATTCCAATAATACACAGTTGGATGTGTTAGTTTGGTTGGATGCACTTCAAGCTGCTTCCACATGGAGGCAACTTGTCTTTTTTGTAGTTGTGGGAACTACTTTTTCTGGCGGATGGTTTTTTCAATAAATCTTCGATTAATGTGTGTTTATTGTATAGAAATAAGGTTGGATGAATCTGGCAGTTGTATAAAAGCTTTACACCACTTGTAGTCGTGATTTGTGACCAATAAACCATGCCTAGGGGGGTCTAACGACCACCCCTAGGCATGGTTTATTGGTCACAAACCACTCCTGCGCGTGATGTAATGCTTAAATATACCAGTACACCCCTCTGTATTGCTTTTGAATGATGTTTTTGAGTTTGCAGTAAATCCACAGCTAAAGAGATTGGTCTTATCGGGTATCACAGTAGCTAAAAAACTGATCGCATCACGCTGGTTTCAACCGGAAGAAATTTGCCGGAAAGTTTGGTCTCTTACATATCTCGATGTGATATATCAAGAAATATCTACAGCAAGAATTCTGGGTCTCAACGAATCCAAAATGTCAATGTGGGTAGAAGTGGTGGAGAGAATAAAAGCTAGCTTATAATGGTGGTGTCTGGTTAGGAGTGAGGGATAATGGAGGTACTATACAAGGAGGGGTCCGGGAGGGGGGGGTTCGAGCTGGAGCATATGTGTGTAGGGTTTTAGAAAATAGGTATTAGGGGTATGTCCTATATAAGCATTTGTATAATTGTTAATTTCGCTGGATATACACTGTATACGGTTAAAATATTATTATAGACTTTTTTTTTGTCTTGTTTCTGTACTTGCATGTAATTTTAACCACCTTGACTGTTAGTTTCATTATGCATTATGTGTTGAGTACTGACTTTTAATAATTTCTGTTTTGCAATAATAAAAAAAAAAAAAAAAAAAAAACAGAGAGCATCCTGACTGGCAATATCACCTCCTGGTTTGGGAATAGCACCGCACAAGACCGTAGCAGACTACAGAGAGTGGCACGTTCAGCCGAACGCACGATTGGAGGGAGGCTTCCCACTCTCCAGAACATTTACAACAAGCGGTGCAGGGGTAAGGCTAAGAGAATTATCAAGGACTCCAGCCACCCAAACAACTGCCTCTTTGAACTGCTGCGGTCAGGCAAGCGATACCGGAGTCTCATGGCAAGCACAGAAAGACTCAGAAGAAGCTTCTATCCCCAGGCCATCAGGTTGCTCAACGAACAATAACACTATGCAACAACCATCAAATGCACTCACAACACACACATCCACACGCACACACTCACTTTAAACAAACAACACACTGCAGCACCCACTCTCCACACTTTAGAACACCTAAACACAGTTTATATTTATTGGTAAAGGATTTGCACTACAACCCATACCCATTCTGCATCTGGTAATAAAATTTTCAATCAATCATTCCAATAATACACAGTTGGATGTGTTAGTTGGTTGGATGCACTTCAAGCTGCTTCCACATGAGGCAACTTCTCTCAATCATTCCAATAATACACAGTTGGATGTGTTAGTTTGGTTGGATGCACTTCAAGCTGCTTCCACATGGAGGCAACTTGTCTTTTTTGTAGTTGTGGGAACTACTTTTTCTGGCGGATGGTTTTTTCAATAAATCTTCGATTAATGTGTGTTTATTGTATAGAAATAAGGTTGGATGAATCTGGCAGTTGTATAAAAGCTTTACACCACTTGTAGTCGTGATTTGTGACCAATAAACCATGCCTAGGGGGGTCTAACGACCACCCCTAGGCATGGTTTATTGGTCACAAACCACTCCTGCGCGTGATGTAATGCTTAAATATACCAGTACACCCCTCTGTATTGCTTTTGAATGATGTTTTTGAGTTTGCAGTAAATCCACAGCTAAAGAGATTGGTCTTATCGGGTATCACAGTAGCTAAAAAACTGATCGCATCACGCTGGTTTCAACCGGAAGAAATTTGCCGGAAAGTTTGGTCTCTTACATATCTCGATGTGATATATCAAGAAATATCTACAGCAAGAATTCTGGGTCTCAACGAATCCAAAATGTCAATGTGGGTAGAAGTGGTGGAGAGAATAAAAGCTAGCTTATAATGGTGGTGTCTGGTTAGGAGTGAGGGATAATGGAGGTACTATACAAGGAGGGGTCCGGGAGGGGGGGGTTCGAGCTGGAGCATATGTGTGTAGGGTTTTAGAAAATAGGTATTAGGGGTATGTCCTATATAAGCATTTGTATAATTGTTAATTTCGCTGGATATACACTGTATACGGTTAAAATATTATTATAGACTTTTTTTTTGTCTTGTTTCTGTACTTGCATGTAATTTTAACCACCTTGACTGTTAGTTTCATTATGCATTATGTGTTGAGTACTGACTTTTAATAATTTCTGTTTTGCAATAATAAAAAAAAAAAGAAAAAAAAAAAACAGAGAGCATCCTGACTGGCAATATCACCTCCTGGTTTGGGAATAGCACCGCACAAGACCGTAGCAGACTACAGAGAGTGGCACGTTCAGCCGAACGCACGATTGGAGGGAGGCTTCCCACTCTCCAGAACATTTACAACAAGCGGTGCAGGGGTAAGGCTAAGAGAATTATCAAGGACTCCAGCCACCCAAACAACTGCCTCTTTGAACTGCTGCGGTCAGGCAAGCGATACCGGAGTCTCATGGCAAGCACAGAAAGACTCAGAAGAAGCTTCTATCCCCAGGCCATCAGGTTGCTCAACGAACAATAACACTATGCAACAACCATCAAATGCACTCACAACACACACATCCACACGCACACACTCACTTTAAACAAACAACACACTGCAGCACCCACTCTCCACACTTTAGAACACCTAAACACAGTTTATATTTATTGGTAAAGGATTTGCACTACAACCCATACCTCAGTACACCTTACTGTAAATTGTACTTAAATTGTACCTCATCCCATTTCTGCTTTGCACTATATAGTATTATTGTATATTAGTATATTGCATAGTATATTGTATATTGTATGGTAACTCAGTTACTTCTATTCTGCATCGAACATTGTACATATGTATATACTGAACACTGTCTATGTACGTGACTTCTATTTTTACTTCTATTTTTACATGCTATACTATTTTATTTCATACTTATCTTTTGTCTAGCACAGTCTCTGGAGCGTAACAGAAAGAAGCATTTTGTATAAAAGTATTCTGTACTTCTGTATGACAACTATTAAAGAAACTTGAAACTTGAACTTGAAACTTGAAACAGTGACGTCCATGTTGGCTCTTGCTGCTGCAACAGTGACGTCCATGTTGGCTCTTGCTGCTGCAACAGTGACGTCCATGGCGGCTCACACTGCTGCAACAGTGACGTCCATGTTGGCTCTTGCTGCTGCAACAGTGCAACTCGCTGATGTTTTGGAATGACCTGGGGGTCCAGCACACGCACTGTGCAGTCTGAGCCCTGTCCAATACTTGCTCCATGCCCCAGGGAGAACCCCAGAGCTGTTTAGATGTAGACTTTGCTTTCTGTACTAGCTTAGAAGCTAATGCACTGCATGGGAAATACACAGCTGTGCGATTTATTGTATGATTTTACCAAAATAAAAGGTTTGAATGCAAAAGTATCTGAAAAATCAAGCATGTTTCCTAAAGACTTGTTTACTGTAGTTGTGCTGAGGAGACTATTGTAGCAGGCGGGCTTGTTGCCTTGTGGCTGCAGGGTGGAGAGGCAGTGAAAATATTGAAGTTGGCTTAGATTGGATAGGCTTCAATTCTTTTGAAAAAATATATAAAGATGGGGCGGCTAGGTGGTGCAGTGGGCAAGGCGCTCACCACCAATGCAGGAGACGCTGGGTTCGAGCCCAGCTCTCCGCATTGCTATCAGCTTGGCTGGTCGTTCATACTAATACACTTGGCAGTATTAGGGGGTGGGAAGCTGATGGGTGGGGATCGCACGTTGTGGACAGCGACTCCTACAGGTCGGTTGGTGCGCCTGCGCAGCAGAATCAGGAAGCGACGGGGGCAGCGTGCCCTCCAAACGCAGACCCCCGACGCTGAGAGATCGCGCTGTGCAGGTGAAAAGATGCGACTGCTGCTTCCTCGAGTACCGGAGGGGACACGTGATGTAAGGCTTAGTCCACATTGGAGCCGGTTTGTGGGAGGCATGGCCTAACAGCGTTCGAGACAGGGGAGGGTAGAATTGGACGATACGAAATTGGGATGGGAGAAAAATAGAAAATGGGAGAAAAAGTAGATAAAAAAAAAGAAAAAATATATAAAGATTTCATTTGTAAACCTAACCATGTCAATGTTTTCTTTTTGCAAATGTGTCTTTAAATGGTTTACGAGACGCTCGCACATTTAAATTCAATCTTTCACAACATGTTATGAAAACGAGTTTGTTTTCTGACTGATCACTTATTAAAATGTAAGACTTAAAGAATATGGATGTGTAAGATGTGCATTAACTTTTCCTCTCGGTCTACAGATGAACTTTGACCACCTGAAGCAGCTGTTGTGAAGGAGATCAATATTTTACATGGTCCTCAACAGATCACTGCTTACAGCATGTTGGCCCATGAAATGCTCTTAGGTTTCCAAGATGGCCTTGTATAAGGACATGTAAGTAGGCTTAATTCAGCTACAGGAAGTTAGCTGTAGATATTGGCCGTAACCTACACTGTAAAATTTTTCACCCTAAAGTTACAATAAATTACTGGCAATATTTTGCATGACTTTTACAGTAAGATTCACAATAATTTACTGTGAATGGCTTCACAGCAATGTGTTGTACTTTCACAGTAATGGTAGTACAATACATTGTTGTAATTTCACAACTTCATACTGTAAGAAATTACTGTGATATTACAATAAATTACTGGCAATATTTTGCATGACTTTTACAGTAAGATTCACAATAATTTACTGTGAATGGCTTCACAGCAATGTGTTGTAATTTCACAGTAATGGTAGTACAATACATTGTTGTAATTTCACAACTTCATACTGTAAGAAATTACTGTGATATTACAATAAATTACTGGCAATATTTTGCATGACTTTTACAGTAAGATTCACAATAATTTACTGTGAATGGCTTCACAGCAATGTGTTGTAATTTCACAGTAATGGTAGTACAATACATTGTTGTAATTTCACAACATCAAATTGTAAGAAATTACTGTGATATCACATTATTCTGTTGTATATATATTACAACAATGTATTGTGACTTCACAACATCAAATTGTAAGAAATTACTGTAATATCACATTATTTTGTTGTATATATATTACAACAATGTATTGTGACTTCACAACATCAAATTGTAAGAAATTACTGTAATATCACATTATTTTGTTGTATATATATTACAACAATGTATTGTGACTTCACAACATCAAATTGTAAGAAATTACTGTAATATCACATTATTTTGTTGTATATATATTACAACAATGTATTGTGACTTCACAACATCAAATTGTAAGAAATTACTGTAATATCACATTATTTTGTTGTATATATATTACAACAATGTATTGTGTATTTACAATAGCCTACATGTATTTTTGTAGTCCAGCTCCAGTACACTTCCTGAAGGTCACACTTTGGTTTCCTGTTGTGTTTAATCACGTCATCCTATTGTATCTTGACATGAAACTATTGTATGAGCTTCCTCCAGAAGTATACTGGAGCTGGGGACTATAGAGTTATGCATGTCTATCATTGTAAATTGACTGTTATTTTGCCAAATTATATAATATAATAATTATTATTTTTCAATTATTTTGTTGGCAAGTCTTTTGCATTACTTTTCAGACTTGCCAACAAAATAATTGAATAATAATAATTATTATATTATATAATTTGGCAAAATAACAGTCAATTTACAATGGTATGCATAACTGTATAGTCCCCAGCTCCAGTATACTTCTGGAGGAAGCTCATACAATAGTTTCCTGTCAAATACTATTGGATGACGTGATTAATCATGACAGAAAACCAAAGTGTGAGCTTCTGCCAGGAAGTATACTGCGCTGGACTTCAAAAATGCACATAGGCTATTGTACATTAAAAACAACAGTCCAAACGCACAAATGAGGTAAGCCAGCATTTATTGTCAAAAGACATAGAATTATTACAAATAATTACACGAGGTAAGCCGGCATTTATTGTCAAAAGACAGAATTATTACAAATAATTACATGAGGTAAGCCAGCATTTATTGTCAAAAGACAGAATTATTACAAATAATTACACGAGGTAAGCCGGCATTTATTGTCAAAAGACAGAATTATTACAAGTAATTATATACAAAGAATTATATTCTTATTCTTGAAATGGTAAATGGCTGTTTTCTTTTTTACAATTTGTGCACATTTTACCCATAGGAAAATCCTGCTCGTTGTACAAGTATCGCAGAGAAAATTCAAAGGTACTCAGTTGCACAAGAGTTTCGGACAGAGAAACGCAATGGTTTGAAAGCTCGGCGTTGCTAATAAACATTTTAAATATTATTTTATAAACTGTTGGTCAACACTGCTCAAAACGGCTTTAGCTGACTGATGCGCCTTGCACATCGAGCGTTTCGCCAGTTCTTCAGAGTTAATTATGGGATTTTATTGTCAAAAGACAGAATTATATTACAAAGAATTATATTCTTATTCTTGAAATGTTAAATGGCTGTTTTCTTTCTTCTTTTATATACAATTTGTGCACATTTTACCCATAGGAAAATCCCATATTAACTCTGAAGAACTGGTCCTCTGCGAAACGCTCGTTGTACAAGTATCGCAGAGAAAATTCAAAGGTACTCACAGTTGCACGAGAGTTTCGAACAGAGAAATGCAATGGTTTGAAAGCTCGGCGTTGCTAATAAACATTTTAAATATTATTTTATAAACTGCTGGTCAACACTGCTCAAAACGGCAAAACTAAGACAAAGTAATCATATTCGTAAGTAAAATGGTAAATGGCTGCTTTTTTTTCTTCTTTTTTTACATATTTGTGCACATTTTACCCATAGGAAAATCCCATATTAACTGTGAAGAACTGGTCCTCTGCGAAACGCTTGTTGTACAAGTATTGCAGAGAAAATTCAAAGGTACTCACAGTTGCATGAGGGTTTCGGACAGAGAAACGCAATGGTTTGAAAGCTCGGCATTGCTAATAAACATTTTAAATATTATTTTATAAACTTCTGGTCAACACTGCTCAAAACGGCTTTAGCTGACTGATGCACCTTGTACGACGAGCATTTCGCCAGTTCTTCAGAGTTAATTATGGGATTTTATTGTCAAAAGACAGAATTATTACAAAGAATTATATTCTTATTCTTGAAATGGTAAATGGCTGTTTTCTTTTTTACAATTTGTGCACATTTTACCCATAGGAAAATCCCGCTCGTTGTACAAGTATCGCAGAGAAAATTCAAAGGTACTCACAGTTGCATGAGGGTTTCAGACAGAGAAACGCAATGGTTTGAAAGCTCGGCATTGCTAATAAACATTTTAAATATTATTTTATAAACTTCTGGTCAACACTGCTCAAAACGGCTTTAGCTGACTGATGCACCTTGTACGACGAGCGTTTCGCCAGTTCTTCAGAGTTAATTATGGGATTTTATTGTCAAAAGACAGAATTATTACAAAGAATTATATTCTTATTCTTGAAATGGTAAATGGCTGTTTTCTTTTTTACAATTTGTGCACATTTTACCCATAGGAAAATCCAGCTCGTTGTACAAGTATCGCAGAGAAAATTCAAAGGTACTCACAGTTGCATGAGGGTTTCAGACAGAGAAACGCAATGGTTTGAAAGCTCGGCATTGCTAATAAACATTTTAAATATTATTTTATAAACTTCTGGTCAACACTGCTCAAAACGGCTTTAGCTGACTGATGCACCTTGTACGACGAGCGTTTCGCCAGTTCTTCAGAGTTAATTATGGGATTTTATTGTCAAAAGACAGAATTATTACAAAGAATTATATTCTTATTCTTGAAATGGTAAATGGCTGTTTTCTTTTTTACAATTTGTGCACATTTTACCCATAGGAAAATCCCGCTCGTTGTACAAGTATCGCAGAGAAAATTCAAAGGTACTCACAGTTGCATGAGGGTTTCAGACAGAGAAACGCAATGGTTTGAAAGCTCGGCATTGCTAATAAACATTTTAAATATTATTTTATAAACTTCTGGTCAACACTGCTCAAAACGGCTTTAGCTGACTGATGCACCTTGTACGACGAGCGTTTCGCCAGTTCTTCAGAGTTAATTATGGGATTTTATTGTCAAAAGACAGAATTATTACAAAGAATTATATTCTTATTCTTGAAATGGTAAATGGCTGTTTTCTTTTTTACAATTTGTGCACATTTTACCCATAGGAAAATCCCGCTCGTTGTACAAGTATCGCAGAGAAAATTCAAAGGTACTCACAGTTGCATGAGGGTTTCAGACAGAGAAACGCAATG
Organism: Notolepis coatsorum; assembly: GCF_963971535.1. NCBI lineage: Eukaryota > Metazoa > Chordata > Actinopteri > Aulopiformes > Paralepididae > Notolepis > Notolepis coatsorum. Next base: position 182,221,618 of record NC_140167.1, read on the forward strand.
GTTTGAAAGCTCGGCATTGCTAATAAACATTTTAAATATTATTTTATAAACTTCTGGTCAACACTGCTCAAAACGGCTTTAGCTGACTGATGCACCTTGTATGACGAGCGTTTCGCCAGTTCTTCAGAGTTAATTATGGGATTTTATTGTCAAAAGACAGAATTATTACAAAGAATTATATTACAAAGAATTATATTCTTATTCTTGAAATGGTAAATGCTGTTTTCTTTTTTACAATTTGTGCACATTTGACCCATAGGAAAATCCCATATTAACTCTGAAGAACTGGTCCTCTGCGAAACGCTCGTTGTACAAGTATCACAGAGAAAATTCAAAGGTACACAGTTGCACGAGAGTTTCGTACAGAGAAACGCAATGGTTTGAAAGCTCGGCGTTGCTAATAAACATTTTAAATATTATTTTATAAACTGCTGGTCAACACTGCTCAAAACGGCAAAACTAAGACAAAGTAATAATATTCGTAAGTAAAATGGTAAATGGCTGTTTTTTTTCTTTTTTTTACAATTTGTGCACATTTTACCCATTCACACACCGACGGGAGCATGTAGGGGTTAAGTGTCTTGCTCAAGGACACATCGACACGCTGCCCGGGGAGGAGCGGGAATCTCCGGATTGCCAGACGACTGCTCTACCTCCCGAGCCACTGTCGCCATGAAACTAGTACTTCCAGGTCTTACCCGAAAATGGAACTAATGAATACACTTTATGCACTCACTCAAAAGAACAAAAGAGGCACTCAAAATAACAAAAGAGGCGCAGGGACGACAGGAGCATGACAATTGTCTTTGCAAACCATTCAAAGTCTATGAGCTTCCGAAGAAGGGTGTTCACGTCAGGGGACGACAGGAGAAGGACGATTGTCTATACAGATGCAGACCATTCAAAGTCTATGAGCTTCCGAAGAAGGGTGTTCACGTCAGGGGACGACAGGAGAAGGACAATTGTCTTTGCAAACCATTCAAAGTCTATGAGCTTCCGAAGAAGGGTGTTCACGTCAGGGGACGACAGGAGAAGGACAATTGTCTTTGCAGACCAAAGTTTATGAGCTTACTTACGAAGAAGGGTGTTCACGTCAGGGGACGACAGGAGAAGGACGATTGTCTATGCAGATGCAGACCATTCAAAGTCTATGAGCTTACGAAAAAGGGTGGTCACTTGAGGGTTGATGGCGCTTCGCTTCTTTGCCCTGGAGCCTTTCTCCGGGTTGATGCCCAAGAAGAACCTGTTAATAAGCAAAGATACGTTTCAGTTTTAAATAGACTCAGCATTTATCAAGGTGCTCACCTGTGTTTTTTCATGGTACCTCTAACATAATGTTTACTCATCCGAATTTTGAAGCCATACTATAATGTGAATTAAACCATTATGTCAATTTCTTAACAAGATAGCAGCAACATCAAGTGATGGTGTGGTCCCAATTCACATAGTTGGTTCCAGGCTTTATACTCAAAGCATTTAATCTACTTTATGGCCTCTGTAGAAAGGCATGGACTTAATAGCCAGATAGTCTTTGCATGATAAGTCTTACTGATGACATTGATCATGTGTTCAGAGTGTTAAAATACCTTTGGATGAACTCAAGTGTGGATGATCCAACGGAAGGATACTCCAGGTTGAAGACATAGTAGCTGGTGAATAAAGCAGCTACCCCATGCAAAAATAATGGGTGTGGGCCCATCACAACTTCTCCCTCGATGGATAGCATCCATCCAGAAGGCTGCATTGCGTCACCTGAAATGAACAGATACCCCGTCATGCGTTGTTGTGGATAGGTATACATTCCTGCAAGGACATGACACAGAACTAAGGCTGTCTTAAATACTTCAAAGCTTCGTTCGATGGGCATGGGATTTGAATATGAAAATAAAATTCGATTATTAAAAAGAAAAAGAAAAATGCATATATATATATATATTTTTGCCAAATCAACTCTGCCTCTCTTACAACAAGCAATGCTGTCTCTTATTTAAGATGAGGTCGCACTGACAGATTTGTGTTCATTGTGCTGCTTTTATAAAGCCTCAAATGACGGCTTACAATATTTCATGAAAGCAAAGTGTTTTGTTTGTCTAAGATTTAAAAAGGTTTCAACTTTACAGCACTGACAAAGTTGAACATGAGACATGCCAGCTCAGGATATTATTTATAAGCGTCATATGTGTGCCGTATCACAAACTGCCTTCGGTCAGATTTTCCCCCTCGATGCAAAGGAACACAAGCTCATCCCTGAACATTATTACCTTGAATTATCAAACAGGGGGTGCTTGGGAGTGCTGCAGTATTCACATCAGCAACAGTGGCACAGGTCTGCAACAAAGTAACACACAATAGCAGATTTAACATTATGAAAGGATGAAGATAAGCTAATCCACGGACTACAGCTCACCACACATCAGCTCGGCCCATTTGGAGCAACTTGGGGGTTAAGTGTCTTGCTCAAGGACACTTCCGACATGCGGACAGTCAGAGCCAGGATTCGAACCACCAACCCTACGGTCGATGAACGACCATCTCTACCAACTGAGCTTCAGTCGCCCCTAATGTAATCACTCGCATTTCAAATATTTTAATATTTAAATAAACGTACATCAACTTCGAGCAGTAGTTTCTCCGTAGGCTCCTTGAAGTACACCATAAGGAGCAGGACGATGCAGGCACTGATCTCCGAAACCTCTGGATGATATCTGGCCAGAACATCCCTGATCTTCGGGTTGTCCAGTTTCTGGCAGAACTGCAGGATGGTCCGTCCTCGATGACACAGGGCATCTTTGATCTTTTGAAGGACATCGGTGTCTGTCAGGAGGCCAAAGTGGGAGAAAAGCCCCGTCTGAGAGAAGAGAAAAGGCCATTCTTCTTTGACCGCCACCATCGTTGGTGGAGGCATTTTATTCAAGTAACGCCGCAGGATGACGTAGGTCCTCTCCATCAGAAGTTCTGCTCTCGCTGTCCCACCCATCCCTTCCTCTGTGTACAGACATACAAACCAAGTAACAACAATTAGATTTGATGTTGCCACATCTGGGAAATTGAGTGGCAAACCTTTAATTGTATTACTCATTCTGAATATTAAAGTGGCCTTTTTGCTTAATGTGGGATATTTATTCATGGTGTCAATTCACCAAAAGTAAAGTAGATTGCATGCCTGAGTAGATGTTCCGCAGATCCCTTTTCAAAGCCGCCATGGTTTCCTCTGTCTCCCCGTCCGGTAAGCTTGCTGGGCCCCACCTCACACACCTAGGGATAGGAAGGAATCATAGGCAACCTCTTAGTGGAATACATAAAAAAAGAAAAATTATAATATATATATTTTTTTATCATTCTTTCCAAAAGAAAAAAGGCCTCTAACGCTAATGGCACGCATACCAGAGGCTAACTGCCTACGAAAACAGGCACAGAAGCACTGAAAGAGGATTTCACCCATCTAATGAACACACTAGACTAGACAAATATCAAGATGTATCCATCAGTGGACCAATTGCATGCTTTTGCAGAGGACAAGAAGCCTTCAGACATTAAGCACCCCCCACAGCCCAAATGGAATGATAAAAAAAAAATATATATAAATATATATATATATTCTACTTTTTATTTTATTTTTGTCGACTAACTGCACATTTTGGCCAATCATAGTCGACTATCCAAATCCTTAGTCAGGGACAGCCCTAGAAATTATATTAAAAAAAAATCTACACATAATTTAAACATTCAATCCAAATAACCTAAGTTAGTCGAGCATTGGCAGTGCCACTTTAACCCCTAATTGCTGCGAGCGTGAATGGAGAGGACACTGGCGCCGTTTGTTTTGCCACCCCTACCCGTATTGGTCAACAGGACCTCTCGTCAGCCTGGACTCTCCTGCCACGCCAGTGGGCCGTCTTTCCTCTCTGCCTCTGCGGCGTCTAGCCAGAGTGTTGTTCCTGCTTTTATACTCCACTCTTGTTTTTACTTGTTGGAGAAGAGAGTGGCATCCGTCTCCAACCATTTCACCTCGCCTGCTAATGTCAGCAAAGGTGTCAGGATGGCTCCTGACAATTGTTCGGACGATACTGAGGCACGTGGTTCTGGTTGGGTTGTGCTCGTGCTCCATCATCTGATCCACCAAAGCGTTCACAAAGGCCCTTCTCTCATCTGGCTTTGGTCTCTGTTCTTTTTCCACTGCACGTTGAATGGCTGTTGACATCCGGTTCCAGTTGACACAAAAGTCTACATGCCATGCGCTGCCAGGCTGTGAAGAGTTTGGAGTGCTTGGGGGGCTGCACAACAGAGATTGCATAGAGGTGTTCGGAGAGGACAGAGTGTTCACAGAGCTCGTTGTTGGGGAACTTGAAGCAATTGGATGTGTTGGGGAACTTGAAGCAATTGGATGGGGAGGGAGCACCTCCATATTAAGGGTTACTAACCCTAGAAGGGACAAAAACAGTTATGCCAATGTTCCAAGGGCATAGTTCCAAGTGTCACGCAAGTCTAAATATGAATTTACCTTTCTTAAGACCATCCATCAGCTTCCGACACTGGATTGGTTTGAGGTGTCGGACCAGATCCACCCTCTCCATTAAGGCCAGATCTTCGACACTCTCCACTCCAAGATCCTCAAGTAGGGTGGTCAGTAAGTCATCAGGGAGGCCCGGTAAATATGACCAAACTGCTTCCTTTATATCTTCCATTACCTAGTCTCATTGATTAGGGTCAATCATGAATCAGTTTGTGCATATTCCCTACTTGTCTGTTTGCAGTGCACTATATGCGGTTAACTGCCAACATGTGCTCGCTATACAATCAACAATACAAAATCAACTATCTTAAGGTTACTTGATATCCTGCTCCACTTACGTCTGTCCTCACGTCTGTCATATCCTCCCTTTCCTGTTTAAACTGCTCCTGGAAAAGAATGGTGGAGCGCAATAAGCATCTGATCGTGCACGTTGTATGCTGGAAGAGGATAGTAGTCCAGTAAATCTTTGTGCTTAATGCACACGTAATCCTCTTGGGCCACTCCTAAGTCACAGTACACACCCATGTCAATCAACTTCACACAAATGTGTTTCTCTGAGACAAAGTGGACAGAGTTTTGGGCAACAATGACCAGCATAATCTTCCCCATGTGAAGTCCTTCATCACTGTTCCCAAACAAGATGAACATCCCCTTTCTGTAGTCTGTGCCTTTGACTGTAACATTGTTACAAGCCACTGCAGACTGAGACTCAAATTGACAACTGGCTACAGATGCCCTGATCTTGTTGTTGTAATCATCCAAATAAAAGGCAGTCCCCTTCTCTACCTGTATAACAGGAGGAAACAAGTTTCCCGCACTCAGGTAGGCCTGGAGGAGTTGGTGTCTCTCTGCTAGTGTTTTGCACAGATTTTTGAAATTGTGCAATTTTCTGGCACACTGTTTGAAAAAAGTGTGTTTGCTTTCAAACCGCAGAGTCCACAGGCGAATAAGTGGGCCAAAGTGGATGATTAGATCTGGATAATGGCCAATATAGTGATGCTTTGGCCTCAGGGGGGCATTGGGGAAGAGCCTTTTCCTGTTGCATATGTACTCCTCTGTGATGACTTTCAGATATGCTACCTGGCCTTCTGTAATGACTGGTGCACAGATAAGCTCAACCATCTCTCTCAGCTGCAAAATGAGCTGCCACACCTCATTGTCACAGGGATCTTTAATCCTGCCACCCACCAAGAGAGGGAGTAATCTAAGGAAACACCAGTTTTGAACTGCATGCCCACTTAGTTTGTCACTGCTGGGAGAGAGGTCTGCTGGTTTGTCCCTACCATCGTTCCCTTCATATCGGAACTTGTTTTTGCACCGATTTAACTGCAGGTAAGTAAAATGATTCTCCTGGACTAAATGGCGAATATATAAAGGAAGGTCATAAGCCATGACTCCCTCAAATAAATCATGGCCTAGACATGGTGGGAGGCCAGGCTGGCAAACATGGAAATGAGAAAGCTGGTTGAAAGGAGAGTCAAACTTGATACCGCATACAGAGTCTGTGGTACTAGTTTCCAGGTCTTGCAAATTACTTGTGTATGATTGGACCATTCTTGTGGCACCACACAACACTGGATTCTTCACAAAATCCTCTCTCTGTACCTGACAGTAGCGACAAAAATATTTAGATCGACTGAAGTTTTCTAAAAATCCCCCAATAGAATGGGATCCTAAGTTGTCTCCTGCAATGGCAACCAAAGAGCCCTTTAGTACAGTGCCATCAGATATGACTACACCTCTCTCCTCCAGGATTTTGAGGTCCTCAATCAGATGTGCAAAAACCTTTTTTAGCCCAAAATACTTAAAGTCCTGCTCCCTACATAAGAGAACAAGTTGCATTTGATCTATAGAAGATCTATTGTGAGGCAAGATGTCAGTCAGGGTTAGGTAAACAGCTAAGACCTTGTGCTTTTTCTTCCCTGAGCCCAGTGGATTAACAACCTCGAAGGCATCTTGGTACAGTATCAAACCAAGTGAGGAAGGGTCAGCTTTCAACATTGGATTACTTTGAAATCCTTCTCCATCCTTGACATCCTGATAGACAGCATCAGTAGATTGCTGCAAACGTGTCATGTTATACTGTTCTCGTAGAGACTCGTTTTTGAACAGTGTCACCAATGTCTCATGTATAGGTACATACTGAGCAAAGCATTCTTTGTCATTTTCATCATTACCCAAGAGCAAAGGCACGGGATGAACATGGTTGAAACACTCTTTAAAAGCAGACTTCCTCTTTGTATCTGTACTGAGTCTTCCCTTGTTAAAAAGTGTGAGTAGATCATCTCTGTTCACTTCATCAACCATGCTGCTTATAGTGGCCTGAGGGATTCCAAGTTTCTTCAATTTCTCACTCAGAACGTTAAGTGTATGAGACAGGCCAAGTTCATGAGCAATTTGAAAGTCCTCAATAATGGTTTGTATGGTGCTTGCCGGTAAGAGTAGCTTAGATTGCAATTTCAAATAGAAAAGTGTAAGGTTATGTAAAAAAAGGGTTTCGTCCACAGCTAATGGCACTTCTGGTTCATCATGTTCACCAGCAGCTTCTGAATACGTCTGACTGGGTTCTGGCAATGACTCTGTAGACTTGTCTAGTACCAAGTCATCTAAAACTGAATCCTTGTGTTTCCTGGAAATATGTGAAGCAAGTCATTACGTTTGTGAACCTGCAATCACAACCTCTAAATGGACATGGCGATTCCATTCCTCCCTTTATGTGTGTCTTCAAATGCTTGATAAGAGAGGCTAAAGTGTCACACTTAAATGCACAAGCCTCAAGCACACATTTCAAGGATGTGTCAGGTGGTAGAGCTGATCTAGGAGGTCTAGGCGGCTGACCAGCTTGCAGGTAGCACCTATGCAGCCTATATATATGAGATCTCAGTGCTGCGTGTTTTCTGAACCTCTGTGAGCAGTCAGGTATCCCGCACTGATAAAGATAATTGGGGGCGTTACTGTGGAGCTGGGCGTGCTGGACAAAGGTATGCACACTCTCAGACACATGCTGACATCGAATATATTTACAGTGGAACATTGTTGTGCGTGCTATAGTTACCTACCCAATCATTACATCTGCCTCACACTGAACACTGGTTAGCCTGGCTGCCTCACTGAACAAGATGCCACTGAACAGGATACTGTATGTTAAAGACCTCTCTGATGACCTAGAAAAAAGGAAACCAGAGAAAGGAGAGATTACAGTTTGCATGCAGATTATGAACGTATACTATAGGCTAATCTCAGGTGTACTGCACAGGAAACAAATAGTCTATAAACTACGATCTGTGTTGCATATAGGCCTACCTATACAACCAAGAAGCAATCCGTGCATGGATCTGGGGAGACGTCAGTGCAGATTACTGTCCTGTACGCCTTGTCGGCCGGAACGATTCAGGCAGGCAATCAGTTGGCAGGCCCTAGGACAAGGGAGGGAGGCAAGAGGAAAGAAAAAAAACACAGGGAACGACGCATAAATTCATGTCAAACAGTACTGCATGAGGTGATTAATCTCAGGTGTACTGCACAGGAAACAAATATAGTCTATAAACTACGATCTGTGTTGCATATAGGCCTACCTATACAACCAAGAAGCAATCCGTGCATGGATCTGGGGAGACGTCAGTGCAGATTACTGTCCTGTACGCCTTGTCGGCCGGAAAGATTCAGGCATAGGCAATCAGTAGGCAGGCCCTAGGACAGAAAAAAAACACAGGGAACGACGCATAAATTCATGTCAAACAGTACTGCATGAGGTGATTAATCTCAGGTGTACTGCACAGGAAACAAATATAGTCTATAAACTACGATCTGTGTTGCATATAGGCCTACCTATACAACCAAGAAGCAATCCGTGCATGGATCTGGGGAGACGTCAGTGCAGATTACTGTCCTGTACGCCTTGTCGGCCGGAAAGATTCAGGCATAGGCAATCAGTAGGCAGGCCCTAGGACAGAAAAAAAACACAGGGAACGACGCATAAATTCATGTCAAACAGTACTGCATGAGGTGATTAATCTCAGGTGTACTGCACAGGAAACAAATATAGTCTATAAACTACGATCTGTGTTGCATATAGGCCTACCTATACAACCAAGAAGCAATCCGTGCATGGATCTGGGGAGACGTCAGTGCAGATTACTGTCCTGTACGCCTTGTCGGCCGGAAAGATTCAGGCATAGGCAATCAGTAGGCAGGCCCTAGGACAAGGGAGGGAGGCAAGAGGAAAGAAAAAAAACACAGGGAACGACGCATAAATTCATGTCAAACAGTACTGCATGAGGTGATTAATCTCAGGTGTACTGCACAGGAAACAAATAGTCTATAAATTAGTATTGTTTGTCTAGCAGTGTCGAGCTTGAGTGTTATACTCCGAGTACATACTGTAGTATAGACAGCATAGTTGGTGGTAGTATAGACATGGTAGCATAATAGTAAAATTCAGTAAGACAGTTATTATTAGTTAAAATTCTGATATTGAAGAAGTTTTGGTTGATAAAGTGGGCAGTTTATCCTGTGCTGAAAAGTCTCCATTCCAATAGAGAGAGTATATATTTTAGTGTTTATTTGATTGATTTGGCCTTTTATTTATTACGTTTCCACAGTTATTTCCTCATACTTTATTAACATTTTGTACATAATACAAGTTCATGTTAAAATGATGACACAAAAAGCCAGACCGAGGGCTTGTTTCATAAACAAACTGAACTTTCTTTTGCCTGCCTACTGTATTTGTTTGGTGGAAACCTGATCATAAAGTAAAGTAAAAAAAAAAAAAAAAAAGTAGTGTGCTATTTTTGTAGTGTAGCTTGCTACATTTATCTGGGGATAGCTTCCATTGTAGTTGAGCTATATTTAATCGAGAGTAACTAGTGTAGCTTACTACATTTTCCAAGTAGCTTGCCCATCACTGGCTAAATGCTGCATGTAGCTAGTTAGCTGAACTGAAGCTATATAGGTAGCCAGGTAGCTAAATGGCTGGCTATACTATAGCTCCAGTTCAGAACAACACTTTTTCACTGGTAGTTTGTGGAAATGAACCAACTTTCCCCTCTTTCACACGGTAAAATTTGTTTGAACAGCCAGGAGCAATATAAAAAAAAACACAGTGGTCCCGTTGTTTGGTAGGCAACGTTGCATTACCCAACAGAGGTCAGACATAGCTAACAGCTAACATTAGCAGCAGGCACACATAACGTGTAAAAACGCATAACCATGTAAAAAACGAACACAGCACTACTCCGCTGGCGTTTGCAATCGAAATCATAGATACAGAATAATATCCACCATCGACTTTATCATGCACTATATACTCACGTTTTATTGTCGATTAACGATGCAGAGATACAGCACACGCTGATACAACAATGGAGGAAGGTGCAGGTATTCTGGGAGGCAAGGTACAGGTGTAGTGCATTCTGGGAGGCGCCCGCCCAGGAAGCTGGTGTGTGTGCAGGCAGCCTAGACAAGTCTCAACATGTCTCCTAATCATGCATTATATAGTGGCCCCCAATACGCAGGTGCAGAACGGGTACTGATTGATTGATTGATTGATTGATTGATTGATTGATTGATTGAAAACTTTATTAACAGATTGCAGAATGGGTACAATACAGTACAGCTCAATACACACAATTGTTAAGGGGATGCAGACCAGAGAAAGACTTTCGTCTTGTTTACATCAGGGTCCCCCATAACCTTTCAATTCATCAGGACATACATCGTCATCATCATTTATTTATTCGTACATGGAATTACCACAGTCCAACAGTACATATAATTCACCAAATACCATGGCCGAAAGGAACAGGAAGAAAAAATCTTCTACACCTGCCCTTACACACACACAACACACCAATAGACTTATTGTGTAAAACAAACAGAATATGCATTTTGCAAAAATGGAAACATCAACACAACCAAATTAAATCAACATAAATAAACCCATTTTGTGTATCTATCAGCAAACTACATATTTCGGTTCATTCATTTACACACACACACACACACACACACATACATGACATACAGACAGTACTGCTACATCTATACATTTATGAAACCGTACATTAGGTGGGGTGGGGTGGGGGGGGGCTGTACATTGGAGATGGTTGGGTGGGTGGGGTGGGGGGGTTGGGTAGGTTGGGTATAGGAGGGGTGGGTGGACACTGTACAACTGTATACAAGCACATTGGAATATTGACAAAACCATGTTTGGTAATTTACTGTACATTGGAGGGGGTTGGGTTAGGACATTTACAGGGGCCAGTTTCGAATTGCAGTCTCCCGTATAGGTGTTCTTTGAGAGTGGTTTTGAAAGTGGGTAGTGATTCACATTCCTTTACAGCTTTGGGTAGGGCGTTCCACATTGATCTGGCATAATTGCGAAACATGTTTAGTCCCTGATTGAGCCGAATCTGGGTACCAGGCCCATTGCATGTTGATGTACTCTGTCGTCTCTAAGCCATCCTAGGTTGTCAAAGTGGGCAGGGGTGAGGTGGGTTCTAGGAGTAAGGTCAAGCATGTAGTCTGACCAGTTTGTTTTGAGATGTTTGTGTAGCAGGGTGGATTATCCCTATGAACGTTCACCAGGTAGGGGGAACGCAGCATGCAGATCTGAGTCCAACTGAATCCCTGACTTTAGTGCAGGAGTAGAGTGGAGCTTTAGCAGAGTGGTGGATGGGGCCTATAGGATTTACTAACCTAGGGGTAGTGAGCTGGTCCTTCTTGCCCTCCAGGGCGACTCGCAGTAATTCCCCACACACCCACACTTCTCCTAATACTACCCGCACCCTCCCACACCTGGTGGCAGTAGTGATAGATGATATACTTTCTCCCCAAAGCAGTACCTTTCCTTGCTGATGAGCAGAGACCTGTCCCAATGATATAGGCTCCCCTGTTAGGGAAGTTTAGGCTGCAGAGGACTATGATGGTCCAGTTCTACACTGCCATCATCCAGTCCATCCTCACCCTCTCCATCATCACCTGGTTCCCTGCAGCCACGGTCAGGGACAAGGCTGCAGCGGGTGATACGATCAGCGGAGAGTGTGATCGGCTGCCCCCTTCCCTCCCTCAAGTCCCTACATTCCTCCAGGGCCTTGAGGAGGGCGAGGAAGATCATGGCAGACCCCGCCCACCCGGGTCACGACCTCTTCACCATGCTTTTCACCCTAGCAACCACCTAGAAACACCCTAGCAACCACATATAACACCCTAGCAACCACCTAGAAACACCCTAGCAACCACTTATAACACCCTAGCAACCACCTAGAAACACCCTAGCAACCACTTATAACACCATAGCAACCACCTAGAAACACCCTAGCAACCACTTATAACACCCTAGCAACCACCTAGAAACACCCTAGCAACCACTTATAACACCCTAGCAACCACCTAGAAACACCCTAGCAACCACCCATAACACCCTAGCAACCACCTAGAAACACCCTAGCAACCACCTAGGAACACCCTAGCAACCACTTATAACACCCTAGTAACCACCTAGAAACACCCTAGCAACCACCCATAACACCCTAGCAACCACCTAGAAACACCCTAGCAACCACTTATAACACCCTAGCAACCATAGAAACACCCTAGCAACCACTTATAACACCCTAGCAACCACCTAGAAACAACCTAGCAACCATATATAACACCCTAGCAACCACCTAGAAACACCCTAGCAACCACTTATAACACCCTAGCAACCACCTAGAAACACCCTAGCAACCACTTATAACACCCTAGCAACCACCTAGAAACACCCTAGCAACCATATATAACACCCTAGCAACCACCTAGAAACACCCTAGCAACCACTTATAACACCCTAGCAACCACCTAGAAACACCCTAGCAACCACTTATAACACCCTAGCAACCACCTAGAAACACCCTAGCAACCACCCATAACACCCTAGCAACCACCTAGAAACACCCTAGCAACCACCTAGAAACACCCTAGCAACCACTTATAACACCCTAGCAACCACCTAGAAACACCCTAGCAACCACCCATAACACCCTAGCAACCACCTAGAAACACCCTAGCAACCACCTAGAAACACCCTAGCAACCACTTATAACACCCTAGCAACCATAGAAACACCCTAGCAACCACCTAGAAACACCCTAGCAACCAGCTATAACACCCTAGCAACCACCTAGAAACACCCTAGCAACCACTTATAACACCCTAGCAACCATAGAAACACCCTAGCAACCACTTATAACACCCTAGCAACCACCTAGAAACACCCTAGCAACCACCCATAACACCCTAGCAACCACCTAGAAACACCCTAGCAACCACCTAGAAACACCCTAGCAACCACTTATAACACCCTAGCAACCACCTAGAAACACCCTAGCAACCACCCATAACACCCTAGCAACCACCTAGAAACACCCTAGCAACCACCTAGAAACACCCTAGCAACCACTTATAACACCTTAGCAACCATAGAAACACCCTAGCAACCACCTAGAAACACCCTAGCAACCAGCTATAACACCCTAGCAACCACCTAGAAACACCCTAGCAACCACTTATAACACCCTAGCAACCATAGAAACACCCTAGCAACCACTTATAACACCCTAGCAACCACCTAGAAACACCCTAGCAACCACCCATAACAGCAACCACCTAGAAACACCCTAGCAACCACTTATAACACCTTATTGTGAAATAAGAATAATATAATGTGATATGTTGATATGCTATTGTGAGATTACAACATCTGATGTGATATGACAGAGAAAGACTTTTGTCTTGTTTTTTTTAATAAAATTACAATATATTATTGTGAAATAATAAATAAATTATGTGAAATATTCATATGCTACTGTGAGATAAAAAAAAATGTGATGTGATATTACAGAGGATTTTGATTGCAATATTTTATTGTGAAATAATAAATAAATTATGTGAAATATTCATATGCTACTGTGAGATTACAACATCTGATGTGATATTACAGAGGATTTTGATTGCGGTATCTTATTGTGAAATAAGAATAATATAATGTGATATGTTGATATGCTATTGTGAGATTACAACATCTGATGTGATATTACAGAGAAAGACTTTTGTCTTGTTTTGTATAAAATTACAATATTCTATTGTGAAATAAGAATAATATAATGTGATATGTTGATATGCTATTGTGAGATTACAACATCTGATGTGATATTACAGAGAAATACTTTCATCTTGTTTTGTATAAAATTACAATATTTGATTGTGAAATAAGAATAATATAATGTGATAAATTGATATGCTATTGTGAGATTACAACATCTGATGTGATATTACAGAGAAACACTTTCGTCTTGTTTTGTATAAAATTACAATATCTTATTGTGAAATAAGAATAATATAATGTGATATGTTGATATGCTACTGTGAGATTACAACATCTGATGTGATATTACAGAGGATTTTGATTGCAATATTTTATTGTGAAATAATAAATAAATTATGTGAAATATTCATATGCTACTGTGAGATTACAACATCTGATGTGATATTACAGAGGATTTTGATTGCGGTATCTTATTGTGAAATAAGAATAATATAATGTGATATGTTGATATGCTATTGTGAGATTACAACATCTGATGTGATATTACAGAGAAAGACTTTCGTCTTGTTTTGTATAAAATTACAATATTTGATTGTGAAATAAGAATAATATAATGTGATAAATTGATATGCTATTGTGAGATTACAACATCTGATGTGATATTACAGAGAAAGACTTTCATCTTGTTTTGTATAAAATTACAATATTTTATTGTGAAATAAGAATAATATAATGTGATAAATTGATATGCTATTGTGAGATTACAACATCTGATGTGATATTACAGAGAAACACTTTCGTCTTGTTTTGTATGAAATTACAATATCTTATTGTGAAATAAGAATAATATAATGTGATATGTTGATATGCTACTGTGAGATTACAACATCTGATGTGATATTACAGAGGATTTTGATTGCAATATTTTATTGTGAAATAATAAATAAATTATGTGAAATATTCATATGCTACTGTGAGATTACAACATCTGATGTGATATTACAGAGGATTTTGATTGCGGTATCTTATTGTGAAATAAGAATAATATAATGTGATATGTTGATATGCTATTGTGAGATTACAACATCTGATGTGATATTACAGAGAAAGACTTTCGTCTTGTTTTGTATAAAATTACAATATTTGATTGTGAAATAAGAATAATATAATGTGATAAATTGATATGCTATTGTGAGATTACAACATCTGATGTGATATTACAGAGAAACACTTTCGTCTTGTTTTGTATAAAATTGCAATATCTTATTGTGAAATAAGAATAATATAATGTGATATGTTGATATGCTACTGTGAGATTACAACATCTGATGTGATATTACAGAGGATTTTGATTGCAATATTTTATTGTGAAATAATAAATAAATTATGTGAAATATTCATATGCTACTGTGATATTACAACATCTGATGTGATATTACAGAGGATTTTGATTGCGGTATCTTATTGTGAAATAAGAATAATATAATGTGATATGTTGGTATGCTATTGTGAGATTACAACATCTGATGTGATATTACAGAGGATTTTGATTGCGGTATTTTATTGTGAAATAAGAATAATATAATGTGAAATCAAAAGATACTGTCTTTTTTACATGTATTTGTTGGGATATTACAGGAGGCCTTAATTACAATATGTTACTGTAAGATAATACTGTTAAATGTTGTGAAATGCTGGTTACTTTTTACAGTGTATATACCACTCCCTGCTCCACATCTTATATCATTGATCCACTTGCCGATCAGATCGCCCCAGTAATGGGCTGCTGATCCCTAGTCTTATGAACACATCTGCAGGCCCTCTTGGTCCACCCCTCTTGAGTCGGGCAGGGGTCTGAGTGCTCAGGGTGTCGTCTGCTGGCACTGATCTGAGTGCTGCTTTACCTCTAATCCTGCCAACCACACATCTCCCCTCATCTCCATCCGTCCAGCTCTGGCCAGGGGATTTGGCAGCCATTAAGAGATGGCTTTTGCAAATGTGTGTGGTGCCGTTAATGATGGAGCAGCATAAACACACACACACTCACTAAAAGGGGAGGTTGCTATGCAGTAAGTGCAACAGCAGGCATACACATACACACATTTATTTGCTCTCATACAAATAGTGCGTCAGGCACAGGTCAGTTCTGCCAGCTGTGATGGTCTCAGTTGTGAGCTGGACATACAGAATGGACAGACACATGGACATTGGGACAGGGACTTCTATCACACATGGACACAACTATCAGGCATGAAAGACCGGTAAGAAAGAACATATCCCACGCCATAATTTGTGCATCTTGTGTTTTATTTTGCGTAGACCCTTTAGCTATTGCATAAATTGCCATCAGGTGTGGCAATTCTATTTAAAAGATAAGCAGCTAGCAGACACGTTGATTTTAAGTGATTTGCATGTCTATAGTGTGTTGGGGCATTTTGTTTTCATTCTAGAAATACGTTTTATTGTAACATCCTATGGAGTGTATAAAATGTAGCGATCAGTCAAGAAACCGATATGAACTCTATCACATAATCACTGATGGATCTCCAGGAACAGGTCTTTTAGTGTATATAATTCATAATTATTGCTTTTAGTGAGTTTTCTTTCTTTCTACCTTTCAGACTGTGTCATCTCAGCTCTGTTGTAATCCTGGCCCGTCCCCGATGAGAGGCGGCAGGAATGATTGTCATCACCATCACTGGTCAGTTTCACTCCCCTCCGCTCCTTAAAGGAAAACGCCAACATTTTGGGAAATTAGCTTAACGTCTTCTCCAGAGACAGACAAGAAGATGGATACCAGTTTCCTCTCTGCGTTTAGTAGAAAGCTATCTGGCTGCATGTTAGCCTAGCTTAGCACAATGAATGGAAGCGGACATGGCCAGTTAGCCTAGGCATTGTCCAACTAACACCTCTCCTGAAGGCTAAACGGTCATGTCCGCTTCCATTCATTGAAATTATGGCCATATTGTCTTAAAGGCTTCATGTTGCCACAGTAATGTCAACATTATGGGAAATGCGCTTACCGTCTTCTCCAGAGTCAGACAAGAAGATGGATACCAATTTCCTTTCTGCATTCAGTAGAAAGCTATCCGGCTGCAAGTTAGCCTACAGTAATTTAGCACAAATGAATTGAAGCGGATACGGACCAGCTAGCCTAGCATTTGTCCAAAAACACTCCTCCTGGAGCTTTAAGCTAGGCTAGTGGTCCTTATCCGATTCCATTCATTTGTGCTAAGCTTGGGTAGCCTGCATCCAGATAGCTTTCTACTGAACGCACATTGGCATCTATCTTCATGTCCGACTCTGGAGAAGGCTGTAAGCACATTTCCCATAATGTTGGTGTGTTCCTTTAAAACCCTCTGAGGTCTCCAAACCCGTTTCATTTGTAGGCGGGTTTACAAATGATCACAAAATTGTTCAGACCTCAGAGGGTTTTAAACCCTTACCAGCACTGAGCAGAATATGAAACCTAGATATTGCACGAATAAGAGGCTCCTAATCTAAAGAGATTTATTGATTGATCAAATAGAAAAAACACACAAACTGCAGCCAGCATGAACTGGGTGGAGGGTGAGATCCGGCAGACAATGTCTATTGTTGTTGGGGCTAATCTCTAATGTAGGCTGTTCAATCACATCATCGTTTCACCATGCTCAGCGGCTGGGAAAGGGGACAGTTTCACCCTGAAAATAGCCCTGAGCCCACCAGTCAACGTGACTCACACATCAAATCATTACTCCGACGCACCCTGCTGCTGCCAGCGCAGACCTCTGCAGCAACCTGTTAATCTGCGTAGGGTGAACAGCAGAACCCATCTGCAAAGTGTTCTGTAGCACTCACTGTGTACTGTGCACCACAACTGTTGCCTCGAGTTGATCTGTGGGACTTGCAGAGGTGCATTGTTAGTATGTGAGGTATCTACAGCAGATGGGAGGAAATAGAAGAGTTGTTTTGCTTTGTTTTGTTTTGTTTTGGTTCTGGTTCCTCTTTCGTTTTACCCGCTCCTGCTGTTGCTTCTGGTATTGATTGCTGATGCTTCCACAAAATGCTACTCTATACAATTGCACCTTGTGTATTTCAAGCGATCTGTTTAAAGAAACAAGACACTTTGATAAATGTTGAATGTCACTGTAGAGAGTCTGTGGTCATTACATGTGGATAGCATGTTATTTCACTTCCATCCATTTGGGATTCTTCTTAAGACCTGGGTCCTGAATACGTTTCTGTTTTAAACCGTTTTTTGAACTGATTGTATAGACCTCTTCAGAAGTATCTGTTGCTATTCCGTTGCTTGGGGGAACAACTTTGGCCCCTGTTTATTTACCGTCAGCGAATGTATTAACAAACATTGCAACAGGAAATACAAAGGGGCCTATTTAGAATGTTTATGTCGTCATGTTAGAAAAGGTCTATTGAAATGGAACGAACCTACCCGACTATTTGGATCATTGCTGGAGTGTTTTGTGTACCATACTAATCATTGCCATCTTTGATCTACAACTCACAAGTGCTCCCAACAACATATACGTACGTGCCCTGTATTAATATGGTCTGTTCTTCCAGCATCTAGCTCCTGCAGCTATATGGGGTCATGATGTGAAAGTATTATCCTAAAACAAGTGGGTGAAATCCCCTTAGCAGTGTTATGCAATCCTCACTCCGTCTGTCAGAAACGTGTAGATGGGGAGATATTTTGTGACTTGTGACTCGTTTTTGGGAACGCTTTCTGTCCAAATACATAGATAATGTGTTTTTGGGAACGCTTTCTGTCCAAATACATAGATAATGTGTTTTTGGGAACGCTTTCTGTCTAAATACATGGATAATGTGTTTTTGGGAACGCTTTCTGTCCAAATACATAGATAATGTGTTTTTGGGAACGCTTTCTGTCCAAATACATGGATAATGTGTTTTTCCAGGGTAATATTTAGCATAGAATATTGGAGAGTAGTCAAGATAATGTTACAGCTGAATATTGATTAGTGAGAGTATTGTACAGAAGATTGTAAGATAAGATATTCCTTTATTGATCCCCTTGTGGGAATCCGGGCGTCATAGCAGCATGGGGGAGGGGAGGTACAGGTATGGGCAGGGTAAATGGTAAAGAAATGGTAAATGGTGCATTTATATAACCGCTTTTATCCAAAGCGCTTTACAATTTGTTCCTCACATTTGTACCCATTCACTCACACATTCACACACCGCAGAGCAAGGTGCCAACCTGCTCATCGGGAGCAATTAGGGGTTAAGTGTCTTGCTCAAAGAGGAGCGGGAATCGAACCGGGAACCTCCGGATTACCAGACGACTGCTCTACCTGCCGAGCCTCCTGTTGCGAAAGACATAAATATAGGCAATACAATTTGATGAAAATAGAAATAGGAAAATATGAGGGGAGGAGTGTAGACGGTAAATAAGTGTTTATTTTTTACTCTTTGCACGAGAGAACGTCCCTCGCTCCTCATACCACTCTCTCTCTCTGGCTCCAGTGTTGGTGCTGGGCCTGCTGCCCCCGGCGACGCTGGCGGTGTGGGCGTGTGCGCGCGCCTGTCCCCCTGCCTGCACGTGCACCCAGGAGAAGAGCTGCAGCGTGCTGTGTGACCGCTCCAGCCTGGCCAACCTGCCCAGGGAGTTCCCCTGCGAGGCCTCCTCCATCAACCTGGACAAGAACAGCCTGAAGTTCCTGTCGGAGAGGGCTTTTGGAACCCTACCCTCCCTCAGGACCCTCTCGCTGGGCCACAACAACATCTCCTTCATCACCCCTGGAGCCTTCAAGGTGCACCCCAACACACTACCGCCCCGCGGGACCTCTGGAGTATCATGAGAGGTTTATTCCACACAGGGAAAGTCAGGACATGTCATTAGTTTTCGTGGTCTGAGTCATAGATTCAGGGAATATTTTGAATGGGCAGCACGATTGGGAGTCAAACTAACAATGCTTGTGGTGGGGGGGGTGAGTATGTGATGATGGTTTGTTTTAACGTTAAGATAGAAAGTTAGTGTTTTAAGTAAGATTGGGCTGCTCAAGACTACAGAGACACACTTTTCTGATAGCCTCGCCCCAACCATAACCCTAACCACACTGTTACCTTAAACCAACCATAACCTTAACCATAACCATAACTTTCTATCATCATAGTATTGCTGTGTTTGTATCAGGGTGGGTGGTTTGGTCTAGTGGTGACTGAACTCACCCCCTACCACAAGCATTGTTAGTTTAACGCCCGATCATGCTTTATTTTGGACTTTCGCCAACATGAAACGTAAATATATGACTATAGTACTTTATTTATGTTTTCTAATGACACTGTGTCGGTTTTATATTGTTATCAGGCCAGTGACATGATAGTCGTGATTCTGCTGTGGATGAGTCTTATTGTGACAACAAAATTAGTTAGAAGACATTAAGAGATGTATCCACCTGTCTGGCTTCATAGAACTAGTAGAGAACAAGGCGTCACAGTGTCACAGACGTGAAGCAATAGGGCAGATTGAAGTGGAGTGGCTAACTGAGTGAGTGAGTAACTGATAGATATTGTAGGTATATAAAAAAAAAAAATAGGGCTGGGACTTTATCGCATTCATTTTGATTAATTAACTAGAGAAAGAATTAAAAGTTAAAAAAAAGTATGCATTTAATCGCACAATGATTTTTCTTTATTGTGTAAGAATGTTACCTTTCTTTTTTTTAAACTTAATTTTTTATTTTCATTTTTTATTTACAAACATACAGGTACAAAATACAAAATACACATAAAGAATTTACAATACTATTAACACATTGGTCGCCAAAATCGCTTTTCAGACAGACAGAAACAATAAAGAAAAACGTATAATATCAAAAAGAAAACTGAAATAAAAGACAGGGTGTGACATGGGTTCATTGGTCATTTCTATCTTTACATTTTTTATTTACATTTCAATTTATTTTCTTGTTTCCTTTTCATCCTTCTGTGATGTCGTTCCTCTTCTTCCTATATTCCTCCCACTTTTCCCATTTTGACTCAAATTTCTCCTCTTGCAGCCTCAGCATATGCGTGATTCTCTCCATTTCCTGTATCCCCTCTATTATCTCTGTCCATTGTTCCTTCGTCGGTGCTTCTACCCTGTACCACAGCTTAGTCAATGCTTTCTTGGCTGCTACTAATAGTATCTTAATCAAATATTTGTCTTCTCCCTGAATGTCTTTCTGTGACAAGTTCCCTAGGTATAGTACTAGACCTGTCTGGGGTATTTCATATCCTACTATTTCATTTATTATCTCTCCTATCTCTTCCCAATAGTTTCTTATTTTCTGACATCCCGAGAATATGTGTGTGGTTCGCTACTTCTTGTCCACATTTTCTCCAACATGGTTTCTGTGCTGGTGTGTAATTGCCCTGTATTTCTGGTGTTATAAAGAATCTAATTATGTTTTTCCACCCAAACTCCCTCCATATCCTTGATCCTGTGGTTGATTGTTGTATCTTACATGTGTTATACCATTCCTCCTCTGTTATCTCTATTTCTAACTCTTTCTCCCACTTTTATTATTCATTATTGCCTGATATAGTGCTGATAACCCTCCCCTTCCTTCCTTCATATGATTTTACCATTATCCTAATTACCCCATTCTGTTCTTTGTCTGTCTTGTTTTATTTCTTTGTTATAGTAATCTCTAATCTGTAAATATCTAAAGTGGTCTCTATTCTCTAGTCCGAATCTTTCTTTAAATTTTTGTAGAGTCTGCATCTCCCCTCCTTCTATCATTGTACATATTGCTGTTATCCCCCCCCCCCCCCGTTCCCATCTTTTGAACCCATGGTCGTCTATCCCTGGTTTGAATTTGTTGTCGTGTGTTATCCATCTCAGTATCTTGGATTCTTTTTCTAGCTTGTACTTCTTTACTATTGTGTTCCGTATGCTTATAGTGAATTTGGTAATTGGGTCCAGTAGTTGTTCCTGTCTTCTGAACAGCTCCCTATCTCCTATTAGTGCCTGCACTTCGAATCCCTCTCTTTTGGTTTCTATATCTTTCCATTTGGCTTCATAATTCACATTGCACCAGCATGCTACTGTCCTAAGCTGTGCTGCATAGTAATAGCCTTCTAAACTGGGTACTGCTTGTTGTAGAGTCACATATTTGATCCATGGTCTTTTCCCCCCCAAAATGAATCTTGATATCTGTCTATCCCATTCCCTGAATTGTTTTTGTGGTATTAATATAGGTAAAGACTGAAATAGGTATAATAACCTTGGTAATATGTTCATCTTAATGATTTCGATCCTTGAGCTGAAATCTAGGGGCATTACTGTCCATCTTTCTAGGTCTATCTTGATTTTCTGATTAATCTGTGTATAGTTTGCCTCGTATAGCCCCTCCACCCCTCTTGTAATGTTCACCCCTAAGTACTTGATCCTGTCCATGTCCCATTTAATTTTGTATTTTCCTTTGATCTCTATCGTTGGTGTGTAGTTCAGTGCTAAAGTCTGTGTCTTCGTCACGTTGAGTCTATACCCTGAGTAATATCCATATTCTGTCAGTAAATCCATCAGTGTCGGAAAGCTTATGTCTGGTTGCCTCATATATACTATCACGTCGTCTGCGAACAGTCCCAATTTATGTTCTGTTCCCCTTATCTCCACCCCTTTGATGTCTTTGGTCTGTCTAATTAGTTGAGCCAGTGGTTCGATGAATACATCGAAGAGCGTCTGCGAAAGACAACAACCCTGTCTGGTAGCTCTCTCTAGTTTAATCCGGTCCGTCAGACTACCATTTACCTTAATCCTTGCCGTCGGTTCTTGATATAATGCCCTAATTGTTTTCATAGCGTTTTTGTCTAATACAAATTTCTCTAATACTTTATATAGAAATATCAAGCTTACACTGTCGAATGCTTTTTCTGCATCTAGGCTAACTAATACTGCACTTCCTCCTTCCTTTTGTATCTCCTCTACCACCTGCACTGTCTTCCTTATGTTATCCTGTGTCTGCCTTCCTTTAATGAATCTGGTCTGGTCCTCGTCTATAATATCTGTCATAAATGTCTCAAATCTTTTGGATATTATTGATGTATACATCTTGTAATCTACATTAACACATTGGGCGCCATGCATTGTGCCCATCATTATGCCCTCTCTGCCACCGCTGTAAGCCTATGGAGATGTTTACCTTCTTTGCAGGGCTATAACTTTTTAAATATTATAGCTATATCTGCATTACTATGGCCCATTCAACATCGGGTATCTATCGTTCCGGATGTGGGAACGTTATATTTTTTCATTCATACATTGTTGTGTTAATACCGTCGAGAATATAAGTATGTTTTTAAGCTTTTCTGCTGTAATTTCAAAAACGCTAGTTATAGGCCCTGAAGCATATGATAGATTATCGATTGGCGTTTCTTTCCTATACACGCTATATTAAAAAATTCAAATGTATATGATCGGTATACATTATGCTTCATCATGCGTGAAGGAAAGGGGGGGGTCGTTTATAATTCCTTGATCGTCAGTAACGGCTTTATTTAGTATGGGTTGATATATTGATCAGACTGATTGCAAACAAAGAAATGGACAATCAAGCTGAAAGTAACGTTAGTATCCTCTTACCGTTCGCCGATGAGACTGGAGTAAAAATATCCCAATTATTTGACGTCAATCTGCTAGATCCATTTCCGGTTTGTATGACGTAATAAACGCAGAAATCATATAGATTATTGCGTTTTGAAAGCGATCCAAATGCACTCGCCACAATATATCTCTGGCGGAGGAATTTCCTCGATGCACCGATCGCCACTTCCGGTTTGGCGTGAGTGTAACTCGCCCGACCATCCACTAGGCGGCGGTATTGAGGCGTTGCAATATCAGAACAGGGTCCGGCTGCGATCCGGAGGGAGGCTGGATGAATTATGAATGCCATGGCGAAAAAATGAAATATTGATCCCAAACACGTGATACGCCGTTGTTGGCGTTCAACGCATGGCGGGCAATAACGATTTACGCCGTTTATGGCGCACAATGTGTTAAGTATGGACACAGGTCTGAAACTGCTACATAGTTCTCTATCTTTCCCTTCTTTTGGAATTGTAGTAATTATGGCTTCTTTCCATGAAGGTGGCATTGTGCCTTCTTTCATCGTGTGTCTGAATGCTGCTTCTAATATGGGGCTCAGTTCCTGTCTAAATGTTTTGTAGAATTCAGAGGGGAATCCGTCGCTACCCGGTTACTTACAGCTCTTTGCTTTACTGATCGCATTCCCCACTTCTTGTTCTGTAATCTCTGCGTTTAATATTTAGTTCTGTTCCTTCCCTATCGATGGTAGATCTAATTTTCCTAAACATTTCTCTATCTCCTCTTCTCCTGCCGCTATCGGTTGTGTGTATAGTTTCTTATAGTATTCTTCAAATGTCTTCTCTATTTCAGCTGGTTCTCTTAGTATTTTGTTTGTGTTCGTGTCCCTTATTGTGTGTATTGTGTTCAGTTTTTGTTGTGTCCTGATTCGTCTAGCTAAAAGTCTGGTCGCTCTCCGTCCTCCTTCATAGTATGTCTGTTTCATGTATCTAGCTTTCTTCTCTATTTCTGTCAGCAGTTCTTTGTTTATCTTTCCTCTAACTTCCTTTACCTCTCTAAGTGTCTTTTGGTTCTTTGAGCTTTGGTGTTCTTTCTCTAATTCTTTCAGTTTCTTTATCAAGTTCTGGTATGTCTCTATTCTGGCCTTCTTGAGTAATGCCGTCTTTGCTATCAATTTTCCACGTATTACTACCTTTAGTGCATCCCATAAAATGTTTGGGTCTACCTCTCCATTATCATTTTCTTCTCTGTATCTAATTATGTCTCCTTTTACTTCATTAACCAAACCTTTGTTATTTAATAGTCCTACATTCATTCTCCAAACTGTATTTCTCCACCTACTTTTAAGATTCACTGTCAGATATATTGTGCTATGGTCTGATATGTCCGTCACCCCTATCCTGCAGTCTTCTACCCTGTATCTGTCCCCTGTTGTCATGAGAAAATAGTCTATCCTTGAATATGTTGTGTGTGGATGCGAATAATGTGTGTATTCTCTATCTAGTGTGTGCATTTCTCTCCATATATCCATGATTCCTAATTCTGCCATTTGTATATTCATATATTTGCTAATGTTTGTCCTCCATTTCTTTGTGCTTGTCGTGTCTATGTCATAGTTCAGTACTACATTAAAATCACCTGTACAGATTAGGACCCCTTCCCCTTCCATCGCTATGATATCAAAGATTGTTTCAAATAAATATTTCTCACTTTCTGGTGGAGCATATACATTCACTAGTGTTACCATTTGACCTTCCATTTTCCCCTTGACCATTACATACCTCCCCTCTTTATCCCTTAATTCCCTGATCATTTCAAACTTCACTGTGTTCTTAATTAGTATAGCTACTCCTCTTCTAAGGTTCTGTTTAAAAGAACTATAAAACAGATTTTCATACCCGAATCTCTTCAGCTGTTCATGTTCTTGTGATATTAGATGTGTTTCTTGTAAGAAGATGACCTGCGCCTCTTCTTTCTTAAGTTTCGTCATCACCTTACTCCTTTTAATTGGATTATTCATACCATTCACATTCAGCGACATCATTTTGATACCCTTAACTTGTGTCATATTTATTTTCCAAATGTTCTCCCGTTCTACCCATGTCACATAAAATAATATTTGTGTAGCAACTGCTATCCCTCTCTGATTTACATACATATAACCATAATCAACATTAACACTTGGAACTTCCATGGTAGTTGAGGGACTCAGTCGTCTCCCTCTTTCCCCCGCTGGCGGGTGGGGAGTAGTGGCTCTCCTAGTGAGAAGGCTCCCCCTAGTGGCTAAGAAATGCACACTATACATGTCCAGCTCGTTCTGTGTGCAACCTCCGAGCTCCCGGTCATAAGCTCTGCATTAGTCACTTTCATGTTCCCGTCTATGTGAGGTTTGGTCCGCTCCCCACCCACTCGCTCCGTTCCTTTAAGGTATTTTGTTAATTAATTGCATTCCCCACCACACGCTCCGTTCCTGTAAGATGCCGTGTTGATTGGTGCTCTCCCCACCACACGCTTCTGGAGCAATGATCAATTTCATCCCGAAGCTGTCACAGCTTGTCATCAGCACCCTCTGGCTTTATATACCCTGATTCCCCTAATATCGATGTTGGATCGTTTTGAATATTCCCTGCATTTGCCTGTTCTTTCCCGTCGCTGTTCCCTGTCTGTTGCTTCCCAGGACTTTCATGAAGTATCCCTGTGGAGAAACCTGATTCCCCGTACGAAGCTGCGCCTCGTTTATCTGCCCGCTTTACGCGTTGCGCTCTGGTGAGTTTTTGGAAACAGTTCTTTTTGGATCACCAGTTTTTTGTGTGTTTGTGAAACACCGAAGAGATCCCGTTTTTGTTATACTGTTCTCACCTATTTTTTGTTGTTGGATTTACACTTTGGATTACCGTATTGTTTTTTCTCTGGACTCTGCTAACTGTGTGTATCACACCGAAGATCAAGTCACTTGGATATTTATTTGGATCAGTCACCTCTCTGTTTCTGTTGTGCGCTGGCTAACTGGGATTTCTCTCTCTCTCCCCGTCTCCACCTGGAGTGAGCTGGGAGGATCTGCAGAGCGGCTTCAGACGTCACAAGCTAATTCCTCACCACCACCTACTGGGAGAATCTGCAGAGCCGCAACCATCTTCACATGTCAGATTCCCCGTTTGTTCTGTTTTCTCCACCTAATTCAATCTTGTGATTCTGAGAATAAATACGCCCTTGCTTTGGCTAACTCTGAAACAACTCTCTCTGTGCCGTTGCGCTTGTGGTCGGTTACAAACCCTAACATTACGATCCAACCATGACGACCCCAGCCGACACAGAGAGAGTCAGAACAGCATTGGCAATCCAGATAGAGTTAACCAAGGAACACAGCCAACAGCTTGATGCGGCTGCGGCTGCTGTACAGGAACTCCGAGAGCAGGTCCTGCCTATTCAGGGGTCCCTGGGCTCTCTGGCTAGCCAGCAGTCTAGTATTCTCCTCCACTTACACACGCTGAGTGAAACCGTTAACACCTTGCTTGTAACCCCACTTCCTTCAGGAGCCTTGGCCGGAGCATCACCCGCAGCCCTGGCAGGCCCCGCGCCTCCCGATCCCGCACCTCGGGAGCCCCGTCTCTCCGAACCACGGCTGTTCGACGGTAACTTCGAGGATTGTGCCACATTCATCATGCAATGTGAGTTGGTTTTTCGTCATCAATCCAGTCGTTTCACTTCAAGGGGAGCCCGAGTGGCCTACATGACTAACTTGCTCTCAGGCCGGGCAGCCCAGTGGGTCACTGCCTCCTGGGCAATGGAGGCAGACTTCTGTTTCTCCTACCCAGACTTCGTGGCTGAGCTCCGCAGGGTTTTCCACCACCCAGCCCGTGGCCAGGACCCTGGAGCCCGGTTGGGTACCTTCCGGCAGGGCAGTGGCGGGGTTACCGACTACGTGCTGGAGTTCAGACTGGCGGCTACGGAGAGCGGTTGGAACGATCAAGCACTTCGTCTTACCTTCATGAGGGGGCTCAACGACGCAGTCAGGGACCAGCTTGCGACCTGTGAGGAACCTGAGTCCCTCGAGGACCTGTTCAGCCTCGCCATTCGCATCGACGGGCGCCTCCAGGAGAGAAGACGTGAGAGAACCCGACAGGGACCTCCAGAGGTACTCCGGACCCCCCGTACTCGTGACGGTACTGCTGGTCGCCCTGCTCCCACCACGACTGGTGGCTCTTTTCCCTCCCGTTCGGTGCTCGAGGAGGAACCCATGCAGCTGGGACGTTCTCATCTTAGCCAAGCTGAACGGGAGGCGAGGTTCAGGTCCGGCCTTTGCCTCTACTGCGGTCGGGAGGGACACCGTATCGCCAACTGCCCCACCCGGCCAAAAGACCAGGCTCGCCAGGACCCCGGGAGATCCTGGTGAGCCGTTTTTCTCGTTCCCAGAGCCGTGCACCACCTGGCCATCTGATGAGCGTCACCCTGGCCTGGGCGGACCAACGGGCCACGGTGGAGGCACTTATTGACTCGGGGGCTGACGAGAGTTTCCTAGACTTCGAGTTTGCTACCCGGGCCAACATTCCACTTGAGGACCTAGTGAGGCCATTGGAGGTATTCGCATTGGACCAACACCGCCTGGCTGACATCACTCAACGCACCTGCCCTGTCCTGCTCACCATTGCTGGTAACCACGTTGAGAGACTCCAGTTCCTTATCACCAGATCCCCTCTTGTCCCAGTAGTCCTGGGCCGGCCCTGGCTCGCGCTGCACGAGCCCCACATCGCCTGGTCCTCCGGTACCATCAAGGGTTGGAGCTCCTCCTGTCATGCCCAGTGTCTTCAGGCGGCGTCCTGTCCCCCACCCCGGAGATCCGTTGGTGAGCCGCCTCCGGACCTCTCGACCATACCCCCCCGAGTACCACGACCTCATGGAGGTTTTCAGTAAGTCCAGGGCTCAGGCCCTTCCGCCTCACCGGCCTTATGACTGTGCCATCGACCTCCGCTCAGGGGCTCCCCTTCCCGGCAGCCGCCTCTACAGTCTGACCGTCCCGGAGAAGGCAGCGATGGATCTATACATCTCTGAGTCCTTGGAAGCAGGACTCATTCGGCCTTCCTCCTCTCCTGTGGCGGCCGGTTTCTTCTTTGTTGGGAAGAAGGACGGAGACCTTCGACCCTGCATCGACTATCGCCAGCTCAAGGAGATCACCATTAAGAACAAGTATCCTCTACCTCTCATGAACTCCACCTTCGAGCCTCTCACCCAGGCTACCGTCTTTACCAAGCTGGACCTCCGGAGTGCCTACCATCTAGTCCGTATCCGAGAGGGCGATGAGTGGAAGACCGCCTTCAAGACTCCCAGGGGCCACTACGAGTACCTGGTGATGCCGTTCGGCCTCACCTATGCTCCGGCGGTATTCCAGGCGCTCATGAACGACGTCCTTCGTGACATGCTGGAGGAGTTTGTGGTAGTATACCTAGACGACATCCTCATCTTCTCCAAGACCCTCGAGGAACACATCCAGCATGTCCGCCGGGTGCTGGAGCGCCTCCTCCACAATCGGCTCTTCGTCAAGGCGGAGAAGTGCCGATTCCACTCCGACTCCGTCGATTACCTGGGCTTCATCGTGGAGAAGGGCTTGACCCGAGCTGATCCTCGCAAGATCCAGGCCGTGGAGGAATGGCCGGAACCCACCTCTCGGAAGGAGTTACAGAGCTTCCTCGGGTTCGCCAACATCTACCGAAGGTTCATCCGGAACTACAGTCAAGTGGCGGAACCGCTTACCAGACTGACCTCTCCCGCCCTGCCGTTCGACTGGTCCCCAGCGGCGTGTGCTGCGTTCCGCTCCCTCAAGAAGAGGTTCACTTCCGCCCCGATCTTGCTCCATCCAGACCCCAAGAGACAGTTCATCGTTGAGGTGGATGCCTTGGATACTGGACTGGGAGCTATCTTATCCCAGCGGTCAGCAACGGACCAGAAGGTACATCCGTGCGCCTTCTACTCGCGTCGGTTCCTCCCTGCCGAGAGGAACTATGACATCGGCAATCGGGAGCTGCTGGCGGTTGTGGCTGCCTTGGAGGAGTGGCGTCATTGGCTAGAGGGGGCCGAGGAGCCGTTTACCATTTGGACGGACCACAAGAACCTGACGTACATCCGTGCTTCCAAGCGCCTCAATGGCCGGCAGGCAAGATGGGCCAGCTTCCTCAGTCGGTTCGACTTCTCGCTGACGTTTCGCCCTGGTTCCCGCAACACGAAGGCCGACTCCCTGTCCCGGTTACACTCCAAGGGGGCTCCAACCACTGAGGACCCGACTCCCATCCTCCCAGAGGCCAAGGTGGTAGGAGTCGTCACCTTGGGCATCGAGGGGGTGGTAAGGCGTGCCCTACGCTTCCATCGCGCTCCAGGCAATGTACCGGTTCATCGTCTCTTGCCACCCGGGCGTTCATCGCACATTCTCCTTCCTGGCTCGTCGATTCTGGTGGTCCACCATGAGGAACGACGTCAAGGAGTTCGTACTGGCCTGCGCAGTCTGCGCCCGCAGCAAGGCCTCCCACCAGGCACCCTCCGGGCTACTACAGCCGCTTCCCATTCCGAGCCGTCCTTGGTCACATGTGGCGCTGGACTTCGTCACGGGTCTTCCCTCCTCCCAGGGGAACACGTGCCTTCTGACCGTGGTGGATCGGTTCAGCAAGGGGGTTCACCTCGTGGCCCTTCCCAAACTTCCCTCGGCGGCCGAGACGGCGGACCTCCTGACACACCACGTGTTTCGCCTCCATGGTTTTCCCCAGGACGTCGTCTCGGACCGGGGGCCCCAGTTCACTTCCCAGGTATGGCGGGCTTTTTGCAAGGGATTGGGGGCAACGGTCAGTCTTTCCTCTGGTTATCATCCCCAGACTAACGGACAAACGGAGAGGATGAACCAGAGCGTGGAGTCTGCTCTTCGGTGTGTGGCTGCCGAGAGACCAGCTTCTTGGAGCCGTTTCCTCCCCTGGGTCAAGTACTCCATCAACTCCATGGTCAGTTCCGCCACCGGCCTCTCACCCTTTGAGGTATCCCTGGGCTACCAACCCCCTCTTTTCCCTGCGCAGGAGACGGAGGTGGCAGTTCCCTCTGTACAGGACCACCTCGACCGGTGCCGTCGGGTCTGGGAGATCGCCAGGACCGCGCTGCTCCAGTCGTCAGAGCGCGCCTGTCGTGGGGCTGACCGGCGCCGGGTTCCTGCGCCAACGTACCACCCTGGGCAGAGGGTGTGGCTTTCCGCGAGGGACCTCCCACTTCGGTCCTCGGCCAAGAAACTTAACCCCCGGTTCGTCGGACCTTTCGAGGTTCTGAAGGTATTCAGTCCGGCGGCGGTGCGTCTTAAGCTTCCTGCGTCCATGCACATTCACCCCGTTTTCCATGTGTCCCGGGTTAAGCCTGTCTCTCTCAGTCCCCTGATGCCTCCTGCTCCGGAACCACCTCCTCCCAAGATGGTGGACGGTCACCCCCAGTGGCAGGTCCGCCGGTTGATGGGCGTTCGACGGCGGGGTCGGGGGTTCCAGTACCTGGTGGACTGGGAGGGGTACGGTCCGGAGGAACGGAGCTGGGTCTCCCGCCAGCTCATCGTGGATCCCGGCCTGATCACCGACTTCCATCGTGCCCATCCGGGCGAGCCGGGTCGGCCTGGTCGCCGGGTGGCTCCCGTGGAGTGGGGGGTACTGTGAGGTTTGGTCCGCTCCCCACCCACTCGCTCCGTTCCTTTAAGGTATTTTGTTAATTAATTGCATTCCCCACCACACGCTCCGTTCCTGTAAGATGCCGTGTTGATTGGTGCTCTCCCCACCACACGCTTCTGGAGCAATGATCAATTTCATCCCGCAGCTGTCACAGCTTGTCATCAGCACCCTCTGGCTTTATATACCCTGATTCCCCTAATATCGATGTTGGATCGTTTTGAATATTCCCTGCATTTGCCTGTTCTTTCCCGTCGCTGTTCCCTGTCTGTTGCTTCCCAGGACTTTCGTGAAGTATCCCTGTGGAGAAACCTGATTCCCCGTACGAAGCTGCGCCTCGTTTATCTGCCCGCTTTACGCGTTGCGCTCTGGTGAGTTTTTGGAAACAGTTCTTTTTGGATCACCAGTTTTTTGTGTGTTTGTGAAACACCGAAGAGATCCCGTTTTTGTTATACTGTTCTCACCTATTTTTTGTTGTTGGATTTACACTTTGGATTACCGTATTGTTTTTTCTCTGGACTCTGCTAACTGTGTGTATCACACCGAAGATCAAGTCACTTGGATATTTATTTGGATCAGTCACCTCTCTGTTTCTGTTGTGCGCTGGCTAACTGGGATTTCTCTCTCTCTCCCCGTCTCCACCTGGAGTGAGCTGGGAGGATCTGCAGAGCGGCTTCAGACGTCACAAGCTAATTCCTCACCACCACCTACTGGGAGAATCTGCAGAGCCGCAACCATCTTCACATGCCAGATTCCCCGTTTGTTCTGTTTTCTCCACCTAATTCAATCTTGTGACTCTGAGAATAAATACGCCCTTGCTTTGGCTAACTCTGAAACAACTCTCTCTGTGCCGTTGCGCTTGTGGTCGGTTACAAACCCTAACAGTCTATTTGTATTATGTGTCACGTGTAATCCTGTGGTTCTTTCATATCCGCCTCAATATATCTCTTGAATCTCCATGTCCTTTTTTTATTACTTTTGGTATAATTATCTCGTATGTACTTTACCATCTTCTCATTGTATAAGTCCTTTCCATCTTTATCTTTACTTGTATTGTGTGTGTCCCATGTATACCAGTTTAATGTGTATTGTACTTATCCTTCCCTGGATCACCGTGTCCCCTCTCGTCTCCTCTCTGTTCCCCTTCTCCGTGTCTTTTCGTCTTTCTTCTCAGTTGATCCGCTTTGAATCGGTTCAGATCTCCTTCACCGTCCCGTCCTCCTCTCCTCGTCCCCGACCCTGGTCCATCTTCTCGCCTCCTCCAACCTCTGCATCAGCGTCGGTCTCTCCTCCCGGCACCTTCCATCCTCTCCGGTCCATGTCCCTCGTCGCTTCCCTCACGTCGTTGTACACCTGTATGCCTTCTTTCCAATGAACCTTCAGCGTGGTCATTGGTGATTGAAATCTGATTCCTTTCTCTTTCAGAGTCTTTTTTATCTGAACATAGCTCCGACACTTTACAGCCACCTCTGTTGAATAGTCATGGTCGAAGGTTATTCTCTGCCCCTCCACCTCCATCTTCATCTGCCAGGCTGCTCTGAGAATGTTTTCTTTGACTTCGAATTTCAAGAAATTAACTATAACTGCTCTCGGTGGCTTTGGCGCTAGGATCCTGTGTGCCCTTTGAATCTCTATCTTGGCGAGGTCTGCCACATCCAGTTTTCCTCAAATTAGGTTGTCTACATATTTGGTCATCGAGTCTCCTTCTATCCCTTCTCTCAGTCTCCATATTAGTATATTATTTCTCCTCAACCTCCCCTCCAAGTCTGTTAGCTTTTCTCTCAACATATTTTGTTGTTTGAGCGTCGCCTTTAGAATTTCTTGTATTTCTGTATTCCATTCCTCCGTTTCAGCTGTCCTTCCTTCTAGCATCCTTATATCTTATATTTCTTCTTTGAGCTCGTCCTGACCCTTCTTTAATTCTTCCCCGAGTCTGTCGATGTCGCTCCGAATGCTCTGCATGTTAGCTTGGTTAGCTATTGCGCTAGCTTGTTGGTTAGCTATTGCGCTAGCTTGTATGCTAGTCTGTATGCTAGCTTGTAGCTCCGCTACCCAGGTGGGCATCTCTGGTCTGTCGCCCTGCGTCATGCTAGCTTGAATTACCTCCTGCGCCACCTCCTCATGTCGATAACTTTCCTCCTGTGTTTGTACTTCTTCTGGGGTCCCTTTTCTCTCGCTTTTTCTCGTGTTCATCCTTCCTTTTCTCTTATATCCTTGAATTGTCACTTTTTATTTTGTTTTAGATAGTTTTACTTCCTTTTTTTGATATTCTTTGACCGGGAGCTCTTTTCTATGGTCGCTTACCCGAACATCTCAAACCGGAAGTCCTCAAGAATGTTACCTTTCAAAGGAGACCAGACTCATACATGTGCTATAAGTATAACGTATAATAAATAGCTAATTACTTTTTTTCTTAGTCTGGTTTGTTCATAAAACATTTTTAAAAGCTTGTTGAAAAGCTGTGTAAATAGTCAACACGTCTCTCCTGCAGGGTCTGCCCAACCTGGTGGAGCTGAGGATGGCACACAACGAGTACATCAGCTACCTCCACACGCGCACCTTCACCACCCTGAGGAAGTTGGTGCGCCTGGACGTGTCCGATTGTAACATCTTCAACATTCCCGATCGCATTTTCCTGGAGCAAACGGCGCTCCGGGAGCTGCTCTGCTTCCAGAACAACATGCGCAGGATCCCCGGGGCGCTGAGGGGAATGGAGAACCTCACCCACGTCTACCTGGAGAGGAACAAGATCGAGGCCGTGGCCTACAACTCCCTGCTGGGCCTGGGGGGCCTCAAGTAGGTCACGCAGTGAATGGAATGTGGTTGGGAGGTCATATATTTCAATGGTCTTCCCTAGAAATCCTGAGAACAAACGTGTCTCTCTCTCGCTTTATCGCTCTCTCTCTCTCTCGCTTTCTCTCTCTCTCGCTCTCTCG
Source organism: Notolepis coatsorum (assembly GCF_963971535.1). Taxonomy (NCBI): domain Eukaryota; kingdom Metazoa; phylum Chordata; class Actinopteri; order Aulopiformes; family Paralepididae; genus Notolepis; species Notolepis coatsorum. The sequence goes on from NC_140167.1 coordinate 182,255,381, forward strand.
CGTTATCTTAGTCTTTACTACACCAGTTAGACTTAGACCATTAGTTTAGTGTCATGTCATGGTTTTGATAGTCTATCAGTGAGCTGGATACAATCCTACCTGGAGGGGAGAGAACAGATGGTGGAGGTAAACGGTACCCTATCCCCCCCCCCCCCTCCCTGTGAGCTGTGGTATTCCACAAGGAAGCATACTAGGACCACTACTGTTCATAATTTATGCAAATGACATGTTGTCAGCTTGTGACTGCAACTTGTTCCTGTTTGCGGACGACTCAGCCCTGCTGGTCTCTGACAAGAACAAGTTACAGGTTGAAAAAACCCTCAGCTCGGAACTAGGCAAAATCTGCATATGACTCGCCGACATCATCAAACTATCATTACACATGGGCAAAACAGAGTCCATTCTCTTCGGTTCAAATAACAAACTCAGCAAGACCGACGGCTTCTCAGTTACAGTGGGTGACAATATTGTCACAAGGAAAGATGAAATTACCTACCTGGGTTCCATCCTAGAGGCTAATCTTTCCTGTGACAAAATGGCATCCAATGTAATAAAAAAAGTCAACCAACGAACTCGATTCTTGTACCGGATCTCCTCTCTGGTAAACAAGAATACCCTGAAGACTCTGGCAGGAGCACTCATTCAAGGGTACTACGACTATGCTTGCACCTCATGGTACCAAAGCACCTCAAATGCACTAAAAACCAAATTACAAACATCTCAAAACAAACTAGTCAGACTACTGCTTGACCTGACTCCTAGAACCCACCTCACCCCTGCCCACTTTGACAACCTAGGATGGCTTAGAGTAGATGACAGAGTACAGCAACTTGCAATGGGCCTGGTCTACAAGATACACTACACGACCAAAGTACCCATGTACATGTCAAAATACTTCCCAAAGGTCAGTGAATACCACGATCACAACACCAGAGGGAGCTCCACAAATCATGTTAAACCCAGATTCGGCTCAAACAAGGGACTAAACACATTTTGCAATTATGCCACATCAATGTGGAACGTCCTACCCAAAGCTGTAAAGGAATGTGAATCACTACCCACTTTAAAAAACACTCTCAAAGAACACCTACGGGAGACTGCAATTCGAAAATGTCCTAACCCAGTTGTACAGTAAATTACGAAGTATGGCTTTGTCAGTATTCCAATGTACAGTGTACAGTGTCCCCCATTTATTTATTTTTATTTATCCTTTATTTATCCAGGAATGTCCCATTGAGATACAAGATCTCTTCTTCCAGGGAGTCCTGACCAACATGGCACACAACAAGTTTCAACATAAAAACAAGGGCATTAAACAAAACACATACAAATTAAATACAAATACAGAAGGCCATTTGTGCAGTGGCAAGAAGCATAATCAGATCAGTAATAGCATCAGGTAAAACAGTTACATGTTTCAGGAAGGGCTAATCGTAGCATACCTTTAAAAGCATTCACAGTAGGAAGTGCCTCTAGACAAAGTTCCACTTGCAGCGTATTCCATAAAAAGGGAGCATAGTGGGAGAATGCAGCTTTACCAAGCTCTGACTGCATCAAAGGAACATTTAAAAGCATCCCATTTGCTGCTCGTCTGGTATGCTGCTCGTCTGGTAGTAGGCCTGTTGGTATCAGGACATCCCGCTTGTCTCAGAGTCTCTGTTTCCTGGTATCAACCTGTTAGACCAGTAGGCCTGCTGGTATCAGGACATCCCGCTTGTCTCAGAGTCTCTGTTTCCTGGTATCAACCTGTTAGACCAGTAGGCCTGTTGGTATCAGGACATCCCGCTTGTCTCAGAGTCTCTGTTTCCTGGTATCAACCTGTTAGACCAGTAGGCCTGTTGGTATCAGGACATCCCGCTTGTCTCAGAGTCTCTGTTTCCTGGTATCAACCTGTTAGACCAGTAGGCCTGTTGGTATCAGGACATCCCGCTGCCGCTTGACTCAGAGTCTCTGTTTCTCTATCCCAGGTACCTGAACCTCCAGGAGAACCGCATCAACGTGATCCACGACCAGGCCTTCCAGGACCTGGTGCGGCTGGAGAACTTCTACCTGAACGACAACGTGCTGACGGACCTGCCCCGCGTCTCCTTCCAGGGCCTCCACCGCCTCAAGATGCTCAACCTGGGCGGCAACCTGCTGACCAACGTGTCCAGGACTTGGTTCAGCGACCTGGTGGAGCTGGAGGTCCTCTACCTGGACAGGAACCGGCTGCTGCACATCGAGGAGGGCTCCTTCGAGAACCTCACCAGCCTGATGACGCTCCACCTGAACAGCAACAACCTGAGCACGCTGCCCTTCCCCGTGTTCCAGCCCGTCTACTTCCTGGGACGCCTCTTCGTCTTCCGGAACCCCTGGGAGTGCGACTGCTCCCTGGAGTGGCTGAAGGAGTGGATGGAGAGCTACAAGCTGGTGCGGGACGTCCCGTGTGCCTCGCCCTCCTCCGTGGCCGGCCTGGACCTGGGCGAGGTGGTCTACGCCCAGGTGAACGGCACGTGCGTGAACCCCGGGGAGCTGAACCTGAGCACCACGGCCTCCTCGGAGCTCGTCTCCACCACGGAGAACCGCTTCAACAGCCTCATCTCCAAGCTGCTGCAGCAGGAGCTCAGGGAGGAGCTGGGGAACGGGACGGAGAGCCTCCGCAACGGGACCCTGCTGGACGCACGGCTAACCGCAGGGGTCGGGGGGCGAGGGGCGCAGGCGGGCCAGTCGCGATTCTACTTCCTGGTCGTGTGGCTCGTGGTGTATTTGACCGGCCAATCAGACGCAGGTGCCTAAATGGGAGGGAATTGGATTTAAGCTCATTTGGAGCAGCTGTTCTACCAATGGAAGGGAAGAGGTTACAGTTGAAGGCGTCTCTGAACAAGATATACTTGTTACTGGATGTAACTGGTCATTTGTGAATCTATCCTGCAAAAGGACGTTTTATTTTCTCTTGCAAAGCCAGGAGTGTAGTAAACAGAATGGCTTCAGTGTGGAGGTGGTCTGGCCTCGATGTGACTGCAGTATACAGTCATAGACGGATGAGTGCAATGGAGACGGGAACACAGTGTTATTTTTCACTAATAATCCCTCAGGTCATATAGACTCAGGCGGTACAGTACAGCCTGTGCCACTGCAGAGTTGCTGAACTCATCCAAAAACATGTTGTTTTCAAAACTATGGATTATTCAGATGGTAATAATCAAAATGTATATTTTAATACTTACCTTTTGTTACATAAGACCCTCAAATGAATGTAGGTTTTATTTAATATTATGTAATATAGCCTTGCATAGTCTGGCATGATGTTTTCTCATCCATGTGCAACGGAGATAAGAGCAGTTGTGACTGTGGTTATCTTCCAAACAGAATGTCCTCTCTCTCTCTTGTCCCCCCCCCCTCTCCCTTCTCTCTCTTGTTACTCGCTCTCTCTCTCTGGTTCCCTCTCTTGTTACTCGTTCGCTCTCTCTCTCTCTCTCCACCTCCACATTCTGTATTCATTCCACTGTAAGCGTAGACGCTGCCGTCGCAGCTTTCCATACATGCATTAATCTTCTTATTGCGTGCGCTCGATGTGCGGCTCCTCTCACGGAGTGCCGGGACGCTGTGTAGCGTAATGGGGGGGCTTTTTCATTCCGCCGGCCTCTTCTGGATGGACCGTGTTTCCCCCTGATGCAGACTGGATGTGATTACCAGACGCTGGGCCAGTAGAGAGTGGAGGCCGTGGTGTCAGAGCACTTAAATCCTCTCTGGGAAAAGATTTGCCCTGTTTTCAGACATGAACCGATATCCCATTTGATATGAACGCTTCATATTATGCGGTATTGTTTATCATATGTACTTTATGTATTGTCCATATTCATACTGATATGTGCTTTGTAGCGGAAGAAAATTTTAAACATTTATTTCATGTCAGCCACAGATTTATTGAACTGTATCTTGTACCCTGGTGATGTGTGTGGAATCTAAGTAGCTTGGTCTCGCTGCCGGTGGTTTAGTTCGGCGGTGTGCGCGCGCTGCATAAGGCTTAACACTCCATCCAACATATCTTTTTCTAAATAAGAATCGCAGGTGACCTTTGACCCCGCCCGCTAAGTGAGTCCCTCAAGCCCTGCGAGGTGTCGACCTGCTGCGGTGATGAACTCTTATTTAATCTGCTCCCTGTTAAACCCTTTAATGTGGGATTAGGTTGAGACAAGGACAACCGCTGGCCATGGAGAGCACTGGATCCTGCACAACCACGGTGACTCGGGTGTCATTTATCATCGTTTAGATGGATCTCTTCTCGTACTGATGATGAGGGTTAATATCTCTTATGTACTGTATGTACAGTCTATGTGCTGTACATACAGTTCAAATGGCAAAAGCAATGGATGGAGATTTTTAATTATGTGGCGTTACTGACTTCCTCCGTGTTCTATTGGTATAGAGGCCTTGCACGGAATGTTTACTTCTCTTCCAGGATGGCTGCCTGTAACCATTGGTAACCACTTTCACAAAGAAAATGCCTGATTTGTGTGCAGTGGTAAGAGTAGGTGAACCCTGATATTTATATTCTACTGTGAATTATTTACAAGATCCAAATTATTATGTTTTTGTTGATATATTTCTCATAAATTAACAGATATAGTAATTGTTGTTTTGCACATAACCGTTGTCTCTTGCACAAAATGGTTGCTAACTTGCTATGTTACAGGCAGCCATCCTGGAAGAAAGAGAACTACATAAACATTCCATGGCCTCTATTGATTCACTGTTCTACTCGCCAACATGGAAATGTAATGAGTATCAGCCTTGAAATGTTATTTCTATGAATCTATAGCCACTTAGCCAGTGTCTGATGTCCCACTAATGTGATAGAGTGAGATTATTTCATTACATGTCGATATATATATACTGTGTATATTAAATATGAATGAACTGAATACATTTTTATTTTCAAGTTGTGTGTTATTGAGTTTCAGTTCTCTGCTAAATTAATCAAGAGCCCAATATAAATCATTACGATTGATCTTAGACATGTGCCTAGTACGTGGAAATTCAAGTCATTAGATTCCAGCTCCTCCCGGCAGTGTGTCGAAGTGTCCTTGAGCAAGGCGCTTAACCCCTAACTGCTCCCGATGAGCAAGTCGGCACCTTGAGCAAGACACTTAACCAGGGGTGCCAGTGCGTTGCTGATTTCAAAGCTGGTTGCACTGTGTTTTAATGACACCACGTGCACTCCCGCACATAAATGTTCCCTCGCATACGCACAGACTAAAGACAGTGCCTAATTGCATCTACGAATGGAATGTAACACATTTCATTCACAAGTTTTGTGTGAATGTATCCGAGAACGTATTTGAACACACCTGACCTGAGCTATTGTTATGCGAAGTAGCCAGGTAGGTACTTAGCGACTAGGCGCATCAGTCGAGTGCAGCGCATTCCTGTGCGCACGTGCGCGCACCCCGTCCCATGAGTAACGCACCCCTGCACTTAACCCCTAACTGCTCCCCATGAGCCGGTCGGCACCTTGCATGGTCGCCTCCGTCGTCGGTGTGTGAATGTCTTGAGTGAATGGGTGAATGTGAGGCACAAGTTGTAAAGCAATTTGGATAAAAGCGCTATATAAATGGTCACACATACCGGTTAATTTTTTTTTTATAATCCTCTTTCTCCGGTTTTCTCCCCGTCCCAATTTAAACGTTGTGCCAATTCCCCCCCCTCCCCTACCTGTTTGTTGTGCGCATGTTCTCCTACTGGTCGGTACAAGGGAATCCTGAAGTCATCCGCACGCTTCCTCCGACACATGCGGCGACAGCCAGTGACTCTTTTTTCACCTGGCAGCGAGGACTCTGGTGAAGTGTAACGCGTGGGAGGTCACGCTGCCTTCATCAAGTCCTGCCTCCGCTGAGCAGGCGCCCAGACCAGACCTGTAGGCGTCGCTGTCCACAACACCAGATTCCCACCCATGACTTGCCCTCCCCCTAACCCAGCCAAACGGGTTAGTATAGCGATCAGCCCAAGCCTCAAGCAATGCTGACTCCGGGAGTCGAGACCGCAGCCTCTTGCATTGGTGATGAGCGTAATCTCCGCTACGCCACCTGACCGCCCCTTTACCGGTTACATTTTGACTTCTCACCATTAGCAGAGATTGTCCCCATCTTTAAATCAATCAACAATATTAAAGTCGTGTCAGTGTTACCATTAGGTGTGACTTGTATTGGTAAACTTTAATAATTGTCAAGTTGCCACGTTGGTTTCACATTCACTGTCCCAGGGTTACATCATCACATGGAATAATTTGTGTTCTTGCTGACAAAGTCCAACCTGAGCTGATGGTCGATTTACACCTTGTCCATTTCAACATAAAGGTAGAATCTGTAATGCAGTCAAACAGCGAACTGTTTTAATGCACACCTGCCAGTCAATCAGAAAAGGAGTATTCACCCAGACCATGGTATACAGTGCAATACCAATGAAGCAGGGCTCTTCTGCTTAGAGGTTGATGTTTAACGGCATTACAGATTCTGGCTTTAACGACGAGCTGAATTCAAAGGGATTATATGTAAGAGAAGTCATCATCCGACAGTAGCCTGGAACCAGAGCCATAGAAGGCTCTGCCTGGAACCAGCTCCTTGAATTGACTGATCTCAAGCCCGCCCTCTTTTCTTGACGCCTTCTATGATCATGGTCACGCTATAAAAAATAGTAGCAAAAGATGTTCAACCAGGTGCTTTTCAGAAGAAATTAGGGTATTTTGGTACTTTTGATGAATGTGTAATATTAACACAAGCCTGGTGATGTCTCATTTGTTTTAAATTAATATCCATGGGAAAACACATCAGCAGTGTTATTTTAAACAAATGTCAGAATATGCAACAGTAGAATGATTAAGGTTCTGGTTGATTCTAATCCCTCAGTTCAGTTGAATGAGATCATGGAAGCTCTTGCGTCTACACTCACCCGTGTCCACCATCCACCCAGTCCACTGCCGTCACACTTGTATAATGTGTACATGACAAATAAAGACTTTGACTTTAGAACCCTGCGATGGCAAGAGTGAAGCAATAGACTAAATCTCTGACTCGTTGAGTGCGACCGTCTGCATTGGGCCCGATTTTCAATTAAATAAAAAGACAAAAGGTTTTCCATCTGAATCCTCAGGTTTCCTCATACACATGCAACGGCTCTTAAAATACAGTATGTTGATTTAGAATTAAGTGAAACATGGAGGTTATATTCAGATACTTGAATATGTCCCAGTGATCCGTGAGCTTCACGTCTCTCACAGCAGTCAGCCTGGTGGTGCGTTTGGTTACCTAGCGGACTTGCTCATCTTCGTTTATGTGGCATTGTTTATTGTGCTGGTAGTGTTCATGTGTACATGTGTGGGAGCAGGTTGTGTGTGTGTTTATTTGGCCTAGTCCTTTATTGACCTCATTCCCCTGGATTAACTATTCCCATTTTTCTTTCCACCCTGTGCACTCTCTCCCTCTCCTCCGTGTCCTAATCTGCCCTGAGGACACGTGTGCCTCGGTTCCCTGTTCACGTCACACACTGAGCTCCCTAACAAGTGCACACTTCCTTAGGTTACGTGTCCTCGGCCCAGATTTGAATGAAAGCACTGAGGATGTAGTCAGCAAAAACGGAGTGTGTGCAGCCCGATCCCGCTTAAATATGTAAATAAAGTGCAACTACAGGAAAAAGGTACATAATGTATGTTATAGCCATAAGTAATATATTTACGTTTTGTCATGCCGATACGAAACGTAAATATATTACTTATATATATAACATAACGCACATTATGTACCTTTTTTTGTTGATTAACACATTGTCTGCCAGGCATTGTACCCATCCTTATGCCCAGTCTGCCAGTGCTGTAACCCTATGGAGATGTTCACCTTCTTTGCAGGGCTATAACTTTTTAAATATTATAGCTATACGGACATTACTATGGCCCATTCAACATCGGGTATCTATCGTTCCGGATGTGGGAACGTTATATTTTTTCATTCATACATTGTCGTGTTAGTACCCTCGTGAATATAAGTATGTTTTTAAGGTTTTCTGCAGTAATTCCTAAAATGTGAGTTATAGGCCCCGACGCTATGATAGATTATCGATAGGAGTTTCTTTCCTATACACGCTATATTAAAAAATTCAAATGTATATGATCGGTATACATTATGCTTCATCATGCGTGAAGGAAAGGGGGGGGGGGGTCGTTTATAATTCCTTGATCGTCAGTAACGGCTTTATTTAGTATGGGTTGATATGTTGATCAGATGGATTGCTGTGAAATGAATAAACAATCGGGCTAAAAATAAGGTTATATTCCTCTTACCGTTCGCCGATGAGACTGGAGGAAAAATATTCCAATTATTTGACGTCAATCTGCTAGATCCATTTCCCGTTTGTATAACGCAATAAACGCAGAAATCATATTGATTATTGCGTTTCGAAAGCGATCCCATGCACTCGAGTGTGTATCTAGACCCACTTTACAATATATTACTGCCGGAGGAATTTCCTCGATGCACCGAGCGCTACTTCCGGTTTGGCTTGGAGTGTAACTCGCCCGACATCCACCAGGCGGTGGTATTGAGGAGTTGCAATATCAGACAGGGTCCAGCTGCAGTCCCGGAGGGAGGCTGGATGAATTATGAATGCCATGGCGAAAAAATGAAATATTGATCCCAAAAACGAGTTAACTCGTTTCTGGCGCACAACGCATGGCGGGCAATAACGAGTATACTCGTTTTTGGCGTCCAATGTGTTAAGTACTTTATGTTTTCTGATGAGACCGTGTTGGTGTGTGTGTGTGTGTGTGTGTAGGGAACAAAACAGCCACAACAAGGTTAATTTTTCAACACAAAAGGAAATATATTTAAAAAACTGTTCATACTGAAGATGTTTTATCATTGCAGAGTCATTTACACAAAGGCAGTCGTTATCCGTGGCTCATATTCCTAAACACGGCTATTCAAACTGCCTCCTTCCCCCCCGCAGTCCCCTTGCAGAACGTAGTGCACATCCTTCTTCAAACAGATACACAGTTGCAGGATAAAAATCAGCGCTTTTTTTTTTATATCTTCTCGTTTGATTAAACGTAATTGAAACATTAATACTCTCAGACAACACATTTCTAAAATGGCAAATTAGGAATAATGTGTAATTCTCCCCGTCTTGATCTTTTTGTGTATGAGAAATCAGAGGGGGGTGGGGGCGAGACAATTAATTCTCTTTTTTTTTCTTTTCTTACAAACACATCTCACTACATGGTCGATCGTTAGAAATCTGTTTAGAAATGCCACCCAGAATGCAAGGGATGTGCATAAGTGTGGCGTCAGCGTCCAAGCTCTGGTCTGGCCTCAGCGTCCGAGCTCTGGTGTGGTCTGGCCTCAGCGTCCGAGCTCTGGTGTGGCCTCAGCGTCCGAGCTCTGGTCTGGCGTCAGCGTCCGAGCTCTGGTGTGGCCTCAGCATCCAAGCTCTGGTCTGGCCTCAGCGTCCGAGCTCTGGTCTGGCGTCAGCGTCCGAGCTCTGGTCTGGCCTCAGCGTCCGAGCTCTGGTCTGGCGTCAGCGTCCGAGCTCTGGTGTGGCCTCAGCGTCCGAGCTCTGGTCTGGCGTCAGCGTCCGAGCTCTGGTGTGGCCTCAGCATCCAAGCTCTGGTGTGGCCTCAGCATCCAAGCTCTGGTGTGGCCTCAGCGTCCGAGCTCTGGTCTGGCCTCAGCGTCCGAGCTCTGGTCTGGCCTCAGCATCCGAGCTCTGGTGTGGTCTGGCCTCAGCGTCCGAGCTCTGGTGTGGCCTCAGCGTCCGAGCTCTGGTCTGGCCTCAGCATCCAAGCTCTGGTGTGGCCTCAGCGTCCGAGCTCTGGTCTGGCCTCAGCGTCCGAGCTCTGGTGTGGCCTCAGCGTCCGAGCTCTGGTCTGGCCTCAGCGTCCGAGCTCTGGTCTGGCCTCAGCATCCGAGCTCTGGTGTGGTCTGGCCTCAGCGTCCGAGCTCTGGTGTGGCCTCAGCGTCTGAGCTCTGGTCTGGCCTCAGCGTCCGAGCTTTGGTGTGGCCTCAGTGTCCGAGCTCTGGTGTGGTGTGGCCTCAGCGTCCGAGCTCTGGTGTGGTCTGAGCGTCTGAGCTTTGGTGTGGCCTCAGCGTCCGAGCTCTGGTGTGGCCTCAGCGTCCGAGCTCTGGTGTGGTCTGAGCGTCTGAGCTTTGGTGTGGCCTCAGCGTCCAAGCTCTGGTGTGGCATCAGCGTCCGAGCTCTGGTGTGGCCTCAGCGTCCGAGCTCTGGTGTGGCCTCAGCGTCCAAGCTCTGGTGTGGCATCAGCGTCCGAGCTCTGGTGTGGCATCAGCGTCCAAGCTCTGTTGTGGCCTCAGCGTCCAAGCTCTGGTGTGGCATCAGCGTCCGAGCTCTGGTGTCGCGCCTCTTGCTTCCCTTGGTTGAGTTCGCTTTTCCAAACACTTGGAATGTTTTCTTTTGTTTTGTCTTTTTTTTTCTCCCTCCTTTCTTTCTTTCTGTTGTCGGGAGGTTCACAGAAGGGGACACGGGGGGCAACACTGACTGACGGCATGGAAACTTTGCGAATGTCCACATGCATAACACCTCATTCGATTCTCTAAAACATTTATGGATTCGTTTAGAAGAGACAGTACTGGTCATGTGGATACTGTTGCCGTACCGTCTAAAAAGAAGGAGAGAGATGAAATGGAAGAGGAACGACAAGGGCGCGTTATGGGAAGATGACACCAAATGAGACGTGCGACAAAGGCCAGGAAATTAATAAATAATAAGGTCACATGATCTATACAGTCGCCGGGACTCACTGTGGTGTTGATGTGCTTCTATCTTCTGCCTGCCGAGACCCACGGTGTCTCCGAGGCGTGAAAGAACTACAACAAGAGGGGGGGGGGGGGGGGTACAGTACTGTCTCTTTAAAACAAACCGCTACAAAAATGTCGCCTCCTAGTTAGTACAGACACTACAATATTCATTGGGTTTTTATACAACACTACGACTAGGTAGTCTGTAAAGGCAGAGTCTGATTGGCTGCCTGCACATCTGCAGCGCACACAGAGGATTTCGGTCGACTGCTGCAAGTTCTTGGCGCAGTAGGCTGAGGGTTTTCGATTGGCTGTTGAAGGTCAAGTGCAGTGTAGAGAGAGAGAGAGACAGAGGTTTTCCGATTGGTTGAGGTGATTCTTTTGTCGGTGGAATGATGGGAGTTTTTTCATTTTGTAACGGGTGGGGGGTACGGTAGGGAGAGGGAGGAAGAGGAGCGGGATCGGAGGAGGAGGAGAAGAGTAGGAGAACATAAAGCAGGAGGAGAGGAGGAGAAGGTGAAAGGGGCGTCAGTAGACCCAGGACACCGGCACCCACTGGCCCGTGGTGCAGACCAGATCAATGGCCTCCTCCAGGTGCCTGATGGTCTCATCTATCTCATTATTGATGATGGTCTGGTCGAAGTAGTGGGCGTACGTCTTTTGCAGGATCTCCGACTCCTTCTGCAGCCGCTGGAGAGACTCATCCTGGGGGTGAGAGAGAGCAGGAGGAGGGGTTAGAGAGAGAGAGAGGAGGAGGAGGAGGAGGAGGAGGAGGAGGAGGAGGGGTTAGAGAGAGAGAGAGAGAGAGAGAGAGAGGGAGACTTGTCCCGGGGGTGGAGAGAGGACGAGGAGGGGTTAGAGAGAGAGAGAGAGACTCATCCTAGGGGTGGAGAGAGGAGGATGAGGGGTTAGGAGAGAGAGAGAATGAGAGAGAGAGACTCGTCCCGGGGGTGGAGAGAAGACGAGGAGGGGTTAGAGAGAGAGAGAGAGACTCGTCCTAGGGGTGGAGAGAGGAGGATGAGGGGTTAGAGAGAGAGAGAGGGAGATGAGGGTAAAGGGTCAAGGGCTTGAGGCGGAAATAGAAAGCCTTACTCAGCAAAAAGGTGGAAGGGAAGAGACAACGTCTGAAGAGACGACACAAATGACTACTATCACACACACACACACAATGGAGTCTCACCGGGAGGAGGAGAAGACGTCTCTAGGACATGACGACAGTGGAAACACACAACACTTAACACTTTAAAACCATGAACAGCGACCGGAGCACAGGGCTCCAGCTCTGCCCAGACCGCCGGTCTGTCGGTTCATACTTACGGTCAGCGTTCTGCACCACCTGGGCATCTGAGAGGACAGAGCACCAGAGATAAACGCATGCAGCATGCAAAACAAACCAGTGCAGAGAGGGATGAGGCAGAAGGAGGGACGAGTGAAGCAGAACAGAGAGACACCACTTACTCTCACACACACATGCAGGTCTGTCCGTGGCAGTGGATAATGACATAATGACTGGACATTGAAGGTGTTACTTGTGTGGTTTTGTTAACGTGAAAACCTGCAGCACACGGGGACTGATCTGTGCAGTGATTCACAAACCTAAGAACCATCTGTCCGGCTACTAAACACTGGGGCAAGGTATATTTTGGTTATGTCACTAAAAATACATCATGGATTGTGTGTGTGTGTGTATGTTGTCTATTCTTACCTCGTTGATGCCTGGCGTGATGGTGGGTGCGGCGATGAAGACCACATACGGGGCGAACTCTGCCGTCCGCAGGACCTTCAGGGCCTGGTGGAGAACGGGTTTCAAGGTCAGCGTGGCTAAATATGACTCAGGAACATGTTCTGCGTGTACGTGCTCCTCTTCAGCATTCCTCTTTTACTTACTTTTTTTTTACTGTATGAAGCATATCCTCAGGGGCTCATACAGAACAAGGCATTTCACTGCAAAGTATGTGTATTTTATTTGTACCAAATAATAAACAAACTTGAACTTGTAGTCCTGCTCACTTCCTGTAATACATCATGTGACCTACACAAGACCTGGTATTGGTGGGCTTACTGCCCCCCTCCACAGGCTCCATTGACCCCGATTATAGAGGCTTTGGTCAAATGAGGTGATTTTTTTTTTTTTTTATCCACTTTTTCTCCCATTTTTCAATTTTTCTCCCATCCCAATTTCGTATCGTCCAATTCTACCCTCCCCTGTCTCGAACGCTGTTTCATGCCTCCCACAAGCCGGCTGCAATGTGGACTAAGTCATACATTGCACGAGTCCCCTCCGGTACCGTCGCTTCCTGATTCTACTGCGCAAGCGCACCAACCGACCTGTAGGAGTCGCTGTCCACAACGTCCGATCCCCACCCATCAGTTTCCCACCCCCTAATACTGCCAATTGTATTAGTACGGACGACCAGCCAAACTGAAAGCAATGTGGAGCGCTGGGCTCAAACCCAGCGTCTCCAGCATTGGTGGTGAGCGCCTTGCCCACTGCACCACCTAGCCGCCCTGTGAGGTGATTCTTTTCTTAAAATTGAACCATATCTTAAATCAAGAATTCCAATGTTATTTCCATGGCCATGGTTCAATATATATATATATATATATATATATATATATATATATATATATATATATGTGAACATGAGCTACTCTCCCCCAAAGCTAGAAAACAGAGAAATAAGAATCAAACTTGTGATGTCATCAGGTATATTAGGCTGCTCCACTGACAATGAATGGGAGACTGAGAGCTTTCTTCTATAGTAGTGGTCTCAGTTCTGAAATAGAAAATGTACCCTTGTACTCGGAACATTCCCCTGGGTGCTCTCAGTGCCATCTATAACATCTCTCCCAATTCTATGGAGCAGCCTCAGACCTTATTCCTGATGACAGCACTGTCGTTTTTGGATTTGGGTGAAAGTTGTTTATGTCAACTAATATCTCTGTACCGTCTTAAGACCAGAGGAATAACACATATGAATTCTGAAAATGGGCGTAGCTCCCCTTTAAAAGTTGTTCTGAACATTTTGACACCAAACCGGTGTTTTTATGACCTGCAGACCCAGCAAAAAGTTTGTTTGAGACTTAACGATAGAAGATGTAACAGTTCCCCTTCTGTGACAGGAACCGTTCCATTTCCATCCCACATTTAATACGCTGTCATCTTTTATTAGAGTATCTTTGACACAGTTTCCTCCGCGTTCCCACCTGGGAGCTGTCCCAGAACAACCGCAGTCTGAGTCAGCTACACTGCAGCGGTCTGAGTCTGTGTGCCTTGCTCAGACACACACACAAGAAGAAGAAGAAGAGCGGATCTGTATTTACTGTAATATTGATATTGAGAATGAGTTTCATTTGATGTTTCATTGTCCATTATGAGTTGCGTCAAAAGTAATTTGACAGGTGTAAAAAAAACTAAATTCTTTATGTGGTTGAGTGGTGCAGAAAGACCAAATGGATTTTTGATCACAGGGTATTTGCACTTGCAGAATAATTAGCGAAAGCTTGGGATAAACGTACGAAAAGAACATATATGTGATGTATTTATTTTGGCCTCCGATAGTGTGCACGGTGTAGTTTACAAACCTTGGGAAGTGAATGTTATATTCAATTATTGTTTTTGGTGTCTTATAATCCCGTATGGGGATTTGTTATTTGTCGGACATGAAAATAAAATTTAATTCATTCATTCATTCACCCACCTGAGGCTCCACGTCCAGGATGGAGATGAGCGCCTGCTCGTGGATCTTGCGGATGGTCTCCAGCCGCGTGCCGTACATGGCGTCCTCGTGGCTGCCGTACTCCAGGTACTCGTTGTTGCTGATGTCCTGCATCATCTGCTCGTGAGACACGAAGTAGTAGTTCTTCCCGTCCTCCTCGTCCTTCTTAGCGGGTCTGGTTGTATCTGGGGGAGACGGAGGGACACAGAGAGTGAGACCAAGAGATACAGATAGTGAGACGGACGGAGGGACACAGAGTGAGACGAAGAGACAGAGTGAGTCAGGCAGAGGGACACAGTGAGTCAGAGGGACACAGAGAGTGAGACGGAGACACAGAGTGAGACGGAGAGATACAGAGAGTGAGCGGAAAGACGATGACACTCTATAGTACTGTATATATCGATATCAAAGGGGCATTTTTTCCTTTTTTTAACAACATCTAACCTGAATCACCGTTCTGTTGTGAGGAGGACATGATCAGACAGAAATACCAACGTGTTCCGTTTCTCCAGAGCTGCGCTCGGCAGACCTCTAGTGAACCGCAGACACGTCTCCCCCCTGGAGCCTCCTGGGCCTGGCTGCCACGGTTTAAAATAGTCCAGGACAGTCTGCAGTCCACTAGCCGTCTGCTCCCCTCCGTGACGTCATTCCACTGCAGGCCTCGAGACTCAGAACACGGAGAGTTTGATCCAAGTATCGTCCTCACATCAGAAGCACACGATTCAGGTTAAAAATCTACTAAATGCCCCTTTATGTTTTCTAAGAATGTGTGTAGATGAGGCATTGTGTGCCTATCTGTAAGAGCCTCAGTGTGTGCGTGTGTGTGACTCATTATGTGTACTCATGAGGATGCGTTTGTTCACGTGTATCGTACCCGTTATGTAGAACATTTGTACTGCTGTGTTTCAGCGTCTACTCGCTGTAAAGCTGTGAGGTGCCCTGTGGGGAGATGGGGGACCTGCTACTCACGTGGGATGGGGTAGGCAAATCTGTCGGCGTGTTTTGTGATGAGTGTGTTCTTGATGTGTCGTCTGCCCACTCCATGAGCCCCTGTGGAGGAGACAGGCATCCAGTTAGTCAGAAAGGACTTCTGCTTGAGATGTAGTCAACCCCAGCTACATAACCAATAATAACTACAGTCAACCCCAGGTACATACCCAATAAGACCTACAGTCAACCCTAGGTACATAACCAATAAGACCTGCAGTCAACCCCAGGTACATACCAAATAAGACCTGTAGTCAACCCCAGGTACATACCCAATAAGAACTACAGGTACATACCCAATAAGAACTACAGTCAACCCTAGCTACATACCCAATAAGAACTACAGGTACATACCCAATAAGAACTACAGTCAACCCTAGCTACATACCCAATAAGAACTAGTCAACCCTAGCTACATACCCAATAAGAACTACAGGTACATACCCAATAAGAACTATAGTCAACCCTAGCTACATACCCAATAAGAACTACAGGTACATACCCAATAAGAACTACAGTCAACCCTAGCTACATACCCAATAAGAACTACAGGTACATACCCAATAAGAACTACAGTCAACCCTAGCTACATACCCAATAAGAACTACAGGTACATACCCAATAAGACCTGTAGTCAACCCCAGCTACATACCCAATAAGACCTGTAGTCAACCCCAGCTACATACCCAATAAGACCTGTAGTCAACCCCAGCTACATACCCAATAAGAACTACAGGTACATACCCAATAAGAACTACAGTCAACCCTAGCTACATACCCAATAAGAACTACAGGTACATACCCAATAAGAACTACAGTCAACCCTAGCTACATACCCAATAAGAACTACAGGTGCATACCCAATAAGAACTACAGTCAACCCTAGCTACATACCCAATAAGAACTACAGTCAACCCTAGCTACATACCCAATAAGAACTACAGGTACATACCCAATAAGAACTACAGTCAACCCTAGCTACATACCCAATAAGAACTACAGTCAACCCTAGCTACATACCCAATAAGAACTACAGGTACATACCCAATAAGAACTACAGTCAACCCTAGCTACATACCCAATAAGAACTACAGGTACATACCCAATAAGAACTACAGTCAACCCTAGCTACATACCCAATAAGAACTACAGGTACATACCCAATAAGAACTACAGTCAACCCTAGCTACATACCCAATAAGAACTACAGGTACATACCCAATAAGAACTATAGTCAACCCTAGCTACATACCCAATAAGAACTACAGGTACATACCCAATAAGAACTACAGTCAACCCTAGCTACATACCCAATAAGAACTACAGGTACATACCCAATAAGAACTACAGGTACATACCCAATAAGAACTATAGTCAACCCTAGCTACATACCCAATAAGAACTACAGGTACATACCCAATAAGAACTACAGGTACATACCCAATAAGAACTACAGTCAACCCTAGCTACATACCCAATAAGAACTACAGGTACATACCCAATAAGAACTACAGTCTCTCTTAGTATCACAAACAGTACTGTATTTGAAAATCTGGTATGTCATAAATGTATAGATGTAGCAGTACTGTCTATCTGTATGTCGTGTGTGTCATATGATGAATTGAAAATGGGGGACCCTGATGGAAACAAGACGAAAGTCTTTCTCAGGTCTGCATCCTCTTAACAATTGTATGTATTGAGCTGTACTGTACTGTACCCATTCTGCAATCTGTTAATAAACTTTTCAATCAATCAATCAATCAAGTCAACCCTAGCTACATACCCAATAAGAACTACAGTCAACCCTAGCTACAGACCCAATAAGAACTACAGGTACATACCCAATAAGAACTATAGTCAACCCTAGCTACATACCCAATAAGAACTACCGGTACATACCCAATAAGAACTACAGTCAACCCTAGCTACATACCCAATAAGAACTACAGGTACATACCCAATAAGAACTACAGTCAACCCTAGCTACATACCCAATAAGAACTACAGGTACATACCCAATAAGACCTGTAGTCAACCCCAGCTACATACCCAATACGACCTGTAGTCAACCCCAGCTACATACCCAATAAGACATGTAGTCAACCCCAGCTACATACCCAATAAGAACTACAGGTACATACCCAATAAGAACTATAGTCAACCCTAGCTACATACCCAATAAGAACTACCGGTACATACCCAATAAGAACTACAGTCAACCCTAGCTACATACCCAATAAGAACTACAGGTACATACCCAATAAGAACTACAGTCAACCCTAGCTACATACCCAATAAGAACTACAGGTACATACCCAATAAGAACTATAGTCAACCCTAGCTACATACCCAATAAGAACTACCGGTACATACCCAATAAGAACTACAGTCAACCCTAGCTACATACCCAATAAGAACTACAGTCAACCCTAGCTACATACCCAATAAGAACTACAGGTGCATACCCAATAAGAACTACAGGTACATACCCAATAAGAACTAGTCAACCCTAGCTACATACCCAATAATAACTATAGTCAACCCTAGCTACATACCCAATAAGAACTACAGGTACATACCCAATAAGAACTACAGGTACATACCCAATAAGAACTAGTCAACCCTAGCTACATACCCAATAAGAACTACAGGTACATACCCAATAAGAACTACAGTCAACCCTAGCTACATACCCAATAAGAACTACAGTCAACCCTAGCTACAGACCCAATAAGAACTACAGGTACATACCCAATAAGAACTATAGTCAACCCTAGCTACATACCCAATAAGAACTACCGGTACATACCCAATAAGAACTACAGTCAACCCTAGCTACATACCCAATAAGAACTACAGGTACATACTAGGGGTGGGAATCACCAGTTTCATCATGATACGATACGATATCGATTCTTTGGACAACGATACGATATTTGCCGATATCACAAAGTCTCTCACGATACAATACGATTAGATTAGATTCAGGTGCCTGCAATCGATATGAGATGATATCATATGCCCATTTAACACAATCAGTAACATTTAGATCAACTAAAAAAAGGTAACGAAAATATCATTTGACATTTGTATTTTTGAGCTCTTCCAGACATTTAAAGGAAAATCAATCTATTGTTTTTAATACAAATAGACCTCCTGTTCACTGTAAAGTGCCACGTTTTGATATATTGAGCTTTAAACTTTAAGCTCCATTTTTTGGAACTCAAAACTCAACCTAAAACCCCTCCCTACCTCCCTCTCCCAAACCGTTCCTACAACAATTTGTTGATGTTGCATGATCATGTATAGGCCTACATTTATTATGTATTATATTGTTTATGTTTAAATAACATTTAAACATCAAACTCCTCTGACCTCATCTGGTCTTTCCAAAGACGCGCGCACACACACACAGAAAGGGAGAATGCTATGCTGTAACGTCTACACACACGGAGCTACTGCTGTTGTTCTTGGGCGGATATGAGACTCGCCACAGGATTTTCAAAATAAGAGTATCGATATGAATCGATCTTATTACATTGCATCGATCCGATTCGATTGTTGATAATTACATCGATGTATCGATCTGGATCGATGTATCGTCCCACCCCTAGTACATACCCAATAAGAACTAGTCAACCCTAGCTACATACCCAATAAGAACTACAGGTACATACCCAATAAGACCTGTAGTCAACCCCAGCTACATACCCAATAAGACCTGTAGTCAACCCCAGCTACATACCCAATAAGACATGTAGTCAACCCCAGCTACATACCCAATAAGAACTACAGGTACATACCCAATAAGAACTATAGTCAACCCTAGCTACATACCCAATAAGAACTACCGGTACATACCCAATAAGAACTACAGTCAACCCTAGCTACATACCCAATAAGAACTACAGGTACATACCCAATAAGAACTACAGTCAACCCTAGCTACATACCCAATAAGAACTACAGGTACATACCCAATAAGACCTGTAGTCAACCCCAGCTACATACACAATAAGACCTGTAGTCAACCCCAGCTACATACCCAATAAGACATGTAGTCAACCCCAGCTACATACCCAATAAGAACTACAGGTACATACCCAATAAGAACTACAGTCAACCCTAGCTACATACCCAATAAGAACTACAGGTACATACCCAATAAGAACTACAGTCAACCCTAGCTACATACCCAATAAGAACTACAGTCAACCCTAGCTACATACCCAATAAGAACTACAGGTACATACCCAATAAGAACTACAGTCAACCCTAGCTACATACCCAATAAGAACTACAGGTACATACCCAATAAGAACTTCAGTCAACCCTAGCTACATACCCAATAAGAACTACAGGTACATACCCAATAAGAACTTCAGTCAACCCTAGCTACATACCCAATAAGAACTACAGTCAACCCTAGCTACATACCCAATAAGAACTACAGGTACATACCCAATAAGAACTACAGTCAACCCCAGCCAGGTACATACCCAATAAGAAACTACAGTCAACCCCTCACTTGGGTATGCTTGTATGCCATGACAAATAAAAACTCTTGATCTCTCTTGACCCCAGGTACATACCCAATAAGACCTACAGTCAACCCCAGGTACATACCCAATAAGACCTACAGTCAACCCCAGGTACATACCCAATAAGACCTGTAGTCAACCCCAGGTACATGCCCAATAAGACCTACAGTCACCCCCAGGTACATGATTGATTGATTTGGATTGATTACTATATTTTTGTGTCATGCACACAAATCGCCCTTGTGGGTTTATAAGACACGGTTCCATTATTCCATCACACATTACATACATACCCAATAAGACTAGTGTCTTCCTCTTGAAGGCAGGCAGCTTCACAACCTCTTCATACGTGACGAGGTCTAGTTGATCAAACACTGGGGGGAGGGGAGAGGGGGGGGGTGGAGAGAAAGAGAGTGAGACCACCTGGAGGGGAACAGGACAGCTGGAGGAGGGGGGTGGGACACAACAACAATGAGGGACATTTGGGATGGAGGTCTGGAGACACTTGGTGAATAAAGTGTGGGACATGGGCTCAAACGTTAGCTTGGTGGAAGGCAAGTCGGAGTGAGACAGACTTGACTGGCACCATGGCTACTGTTCTTATGCAGAGGAACAGATACAGACGTCTCTCATGGACAGAGGGAGAGACGATGGATGGGACTGTGAGGAGTGCGGATGACGGGACACATCTATTGAGTCTTTCTCTCTCCACGTGACGCGTCGCCATTAGATAAAATGTGCCAAAGCAGGGAGGGATTCATCCATCAACAAACGAAGGCTAAACGCTTTAAGCTGATTGGAGGATCAAGAAAAGAGTGTGGGTTTAAGATTCTGTCAATTCTGTTAGTGTTCTATTATTCTATTACTACTACATAGAAGTCACCGCCATGCTAGGTAAATGTTTTACACTAACTTTCAACAGAGATTTGGAATTGAATACATTGTTTACTAAATTGACTATAAAATGAATATACAAAAAAAATATTCAGTTTAATTCAGATGTTTTATGCTGGTTGATGCCTGGTGGGCTCCTATTCATTTAACTGTATAATATATGGAGGAGAAGGAGGAGGAGGAGGAGGAGGAGAGAGAGAGACTGTGGCCAGATGGTGCTGCTGGATGTCAGAATAAAGTGAAAGAGGAAAGCAGGGCTTCTGTAGGGGGTAGGATTCTGCAGACCGCAGCACATTAGGGTAGAGTGTTTCACTGTACATGTCGGCCCCCCCACCGGTAATACGACGCAGACGCCTCCGAGGGGGGGGGGGGGTAGGGGGGGGCTGACGTGTGAAATACAATCCCCACAAGTCGCTGGGCTCCTCTTGTGTAACAGCTGATTCCGTCTCAGCGCCCTGACGGCCCCCGGCCTGCTCTTCCTCCTCAGTGTGACAGTGTGTGTGTGTTTTGAGGTACAGTTAGTACAAACTAAAAGAGGTCTGGCATCCAACCAGAGTACAACTGTGTAAAGTGCGGTAGTAATATACAATGTGCAGGTGATTAAACTGGGTATAAAATATATAGATTGAGTTGTAGTGTTAATATGTAACATGTATATCTAACCATTCAATGCATTAGTTAATGTGTTGTGGCTTTACGCTACAGCTAAAGAGCCTTTGGGAATTATGTTCATATTTAGGTCGCTGGGGTCTGTGTTACTATTTATGTTTGCGCACATAACCAAACAAATGATTAGAACATGGGGATTCTTTTGGGATGGAAATCACAACACACACAAAAAAAACTAAAAGAAACACACATAACTGCAAAGCTTTAGGGTTTCAGTTTTGTCTGAACTTTCTGTTGTTCTGGGCAAGTCGTAACAGAAAACAAAACTGAAACACTGGCAGTGACAGCTAACAGAATCTACACTACAGAGTGAATGCTATGAAAGAGAAAACAAGACAAAGAGAGAGAGAGAGAGAGAGAGCAAGATAGATTGTGGGTAAGAGAGATGGGGTGAGACACTTGATGTGTGTGAGAGAGAGAGGAGAGGAGAGGAGAGAAGAGAAGAGGAGAGGAGAGGAGAGGAGAGGAGAGAGAGAGAGAGAGAGAGAGAGAGAGAGAGAGAGAGAGAGAGAGAGAGAGAGAGAGAGAGAGAGAGAGAGAGAGCTGTCGCTGGTTGTTACTTACATGCAGAGAGGCCGTGTGGACAGAGACAGCATGAGAGATGAACAGGGGTCATAACACGGTTCAGTTACAACAGTAGAGTTACTTTTACATTCACAACCACACAGCAAGAGACAACAGCAGCAGCAGCAGCTCAGCGTCAGCCATGCGGCGCTGCGCAGCACCGAGGACGGAGACGTGCACGAGGGGTGTAGCGCTGAGCTCTGCTGTGGATAGAAACACGTTCACACCATTCCACCGGAGGGTGGAGGACACCACTCGTCCCTTTGAGATTCTAGCCGCAGCCGATGTGAACGTGTCCCCGAAACGGATCAAACAAGGCGACTCGTATTGTCTCCACATACAACTGGCAGCCTTCTGGCTAACACGATGAGAACAGTAATGCACAATAATACAGTAATACAGTATACTACCCTACTACTATACTTTTACTACTACTTATCATGCTAATATGTCTGTACTACTATGCACTCTGTAGTGTGTGTGAGTGTAAGTTTGACACTATTTGATGAACAACGCCAAGTACCCCTCCTGCTGACTTATTGTTCACAATCTGTAAGTCGCTTTGGATAAAAGCGCCGGCTGAATGACTACATGTACATGTACATGTAAATGTAAACACAGAATCTGAAACCAATGATGTTCACTTAGTGCAAGTAGTGGACACCAGGCGAGCTGTGGATCAGGTGAGTCTCGACACTCGAGCAGAATGATAGCATGCGGAGGTCACGGCATGCAGAGTTCTGGACAGTAATACTGCCGTTGCCGAATTACATGCAAATGAATGATGGGCATGGTGTGGCATGGATGACATGCATTATATACACGTGGCACACGGCGTACCAAGGCCGGCAGCCATGTGTGCCGTGTCTGTGACATGGTTCTAAATCGTGTACTGCATGCTAAATAGGCACGTGTGATTTGGAATGAATGTTGACAGATATGAATATCTCCTGAGGGTTCTTGGGTACAGAGGTTTTGCCAGTTGATATCAAAGATATTGGGACACACACACACACACACACATCTGCCATGTCACAGCATGTTGACAGGGGGCGTGGGTCTCACACTACACCCCTCCCCCCCTGGTCCAGCTGTGCTCGGCCTGCATGCCAGCTCCCATAATCCCTTGGGAAAAGCTGCATGTGACTGACATGTGCAAACATCTTTATACAATTAAATAACAAAACAAAAAACTCTACATAATAATATCCTACTCCACTCATCCCTCCCCCGCCCCTTTACCCGCCCATATCCCTCCTCTCTCCAGGGGCTGTGTGTCAAAAGGCCTGCCAGGGGATTAGAGTGCAGGCCTGCTTATGGATAGCTTAGGGCCGGCCTATAGGGCTCTGGAAGATGACATCACATTTGTGGGGCAAGCCGTGGTTTGTCGCGGGTCTCTTCCACTGACTGATGTGCTGTTGACAGGCGTTAAAAGTCAGTTTGGAAGTCTCCTCGTGTGAACAGCTGCCACAGAACCCTCTCGACCGCGGGAGACACCGCCACACCCTGCTCTTTCTCCACCCCGTTTTCCGTTATTGTACATTTAGCAGTTTCTATCGATTTCTCAATGCAAACGTAGGTATAGATGGCGACCGGCGTCCAGTCTGACTTCCCACCCACGTCCGGAGCCCTGAAGAAGCTTCTGTGTAGATCCTAAGAAGCCTTCACGGAGTCGCAGTAAGACCTGGTCCAGTTTAGATGGTCGCCATATTTATACTTGATTTGAAGGTTTTATGGTCCTACATGGCTGTCAATCAACAGGTGATACGTCAGCTGCAGTGTACTGTTTGTGGTCAATACTGTAGGGTCAAATTGTTCATAGCTGCTGATCAGTGGGCTAATCTTAGACCAGCTAAAATAGTCTGGACTGGTGTTCTAGTGGTATGGTCACAGTCTGGGTTTGAAATGAAACCTTTGTGACCAAACACTTTCCTGGCAAAAAACTGGACTGATAGCAGGTCTACGGCAAGATACTCACACACATATTATGCAGGGCAATTCTCTCTCTTTCTCTCTCCCTCTCTCTCTCTCTTCTCCCCCCTCTCTATCGTTCTCTCTCTTTCTCTCCCTCAAACCTTGGGCTGATACCCAACACTACGAGGCCCTCGGGAGCCCCCTCCCCCTTTCTCTCCATCTGTCCCTCTCTCTACAAACCTCATACCACCCCCCCCCCCCCCTTCCCGCTCTGCGTCTCAGACTAAAAGACATACAGTCCTGATAAACCTTCTCCTCTTCCTCATGACAAACACCCCTAACCTTCTCTCCCAGCCACCTGTGTCACTGGAGACGTCAGAACCCTGCTACACTACAGACACACGTGACAGTCTCCGTGTCCCCGGGACATGTCCCTGGCCTGGCCTGGCCTGCTCACACAGTGTGGCACACGGGGAGGGGATGGGAGACTGGGCTCAGTGCTGCCCCCCGGTGGCTGAAAACAGGAGAGGCACGTTGGGAGAGAGAGTGGCTGATACTGATGTGGCTCTGTGGGTTTCATGCCTCGTGTTTACAGACACACACACACACACGCGCACACACAAACATCCTCACATGTTAAAAACACGCCGACTCACACTAAATGAGTTACACATTACTTCATTACATCCACATTTAATGAAGAATGTAAGACTTCATAAAAAATAAAAAATGAAAGTGTTTATCCTTTTTATTGTGTTTTTTATATGGTTGATTGTTCGAGATAAAATAAACTCAACTCAACTCAACTAAGTGACCCCCCTCCCCCCCCCAGTTAATATGACTGCATGTTTCCATGTGCCCTTGTCTCATTCCCAACATAGTGCCATATTACTGGAGCTAGAAGGTAGGCTACGGTTACCTGGAGGCCCCTCCAACTCAAACATGCAAAGGCCTGTTACACACACGCTCACACATGTGACCCCTCTGACATGCATGCAGCCACATGGCACATGTGGACATTTTGTGCTGGCATGCATGTACGTGACAGGTGTGTACACATCATGAAACTACCCACTACTGAAATAGGTGCAACACTTTTATTAGCATGCATGTGTGTGTATATGTGTGTGTGTGTGTGTGTGTGTGTGTGTGTGTGTGTGTGTGTGTGTGTGTGTGTGTGTGTGTGTGTGTGTGTGTGTGTGATAGTGTGTGCACCTGCATTGTGCTTGGCCAGGTACTTGTGTGTGTGTGTGTGTGTGTGTGTGTGTGTGTGTGCGCACGCGTGCGTGTGTGTGTGTACCTGCGTTGTGCTTGGCAAGGTACTTTTCTTGTGTGTGTGTGTGTGTGTGTGTGTGTGTGTGTGTGTGTGTGTGTGTGTGTGTGTGTGTGTGTGTGTGTGTGTGTGTGATAGTGTGTGTACCTGCGTTGTGCTTGGCCAGGTACTTGTCTTGTGTGTGTGTGTGTGTGTGTGTGTGTGTGTGTGTGTGTGTGTGTGTGTGTGTGTGTGTGTGTGTGTGTGTGTGTGTGTGTGTGTGTGTACCTGCGTTGTGCTTGGCCAGGTACTTGTCTTTGTATTGCTTCTTCTTCTTTCCAAACCAGGTACAGCTGGCCTGCTGCTCCTGCTTTGTCTTCTCCATGGCTATACAAGCCACACGCCTGAGACAGACAGACAGACAGACAGACAGACAGACAGACAGACAGACAGACAGACAACCAGACAGACAGACAGACAGACAGACAGACAGACAGACAGACAGACAGACAGACGGACAGACAGACAGACAGACAGACAGACAGACGGACAGACAGAGGGACAGAGACAGACACAGACAGAGAGACAGACAGAGAGAGAGACAGACAGACAGACACAGACAGAGAGACAGACAGACATAGGGACAAACAGACAGACAGAGGGACAGACAGACAGACAGAGGGACAGAGAGACAGACACAGACAGAGAGACAGACAGACAGACAGACAGACAGACAGACAGACAGAGAGACAGACACAGACAGAGGGACAGACAGACAGAGAGTTTAGTTTACAGTAACTGAAATTGAACAGTCACACCATTCATTCAGGTATTGACAATACCAATTCTGTAACTATACACTACCAAATGGCCCATAATGGCCACCATCACAAACGTATAGATTGACAGTGTGAGCCAGTATATCGCCAGCAGGGTAAAGTAGGGGCCTCCCTTCACTGGTGTTTGGTTGAGTTAACTGGCCCACAACACCTCAGTTAGCGCTGGTGTCCCAGAACCACCCCCTCCATACCTGCTCCGCTGGCCTGTGATAACCACAGGCTGTGTGCTACATGCTCTATACATGCAGTCCATTTACCATGATAACTATATGCCTACACAAACTCGTCTATGCCTAAAAAAAACAAACACTGGTGCACAAATGGCTGGCTCCTCGGAACAGGGTAAATCTGCATTTCCCTATGACACCCCCTAGCTCAGTAGCTCATGGAATGAACTCCAACAGTCTTTAAAGCTTGAGATTCTCCCCTCTGTTGCAGAGTTTAAAACCTTGATCTCCAACCATTGTCAATCAAGTTGTACGTGTTTTAATTGATTTGTTATCCTTAACTTGTTGTCTTATTGTTATGATTTTATATGCCATTTTTTCTTTCATGTTTTTGTAGACGTGACTGTAAATGAGGGAAACCTCAGTTGCCTTTCGAGTTTAAATAAAGGTTTGAAATTAAACACTAGTGTTACCCACTCCTTCTGTAGAAAACAGCAGTATTCGTGATATCATCAATATCACATATGAAACAAAACAATAATGCACTGACAACTTGATGTTGAAGCTTTACTTAAATACATCCGACACCATCTCTCTTCAACCATATCCACTGACAACCTTTCACTGCTTCCTCCAACATCTCCCTCACAGCCTCTGCTGCAAACTCTGCCTGTGAATCCCCAGCTCTCCAAGTAGCGACACAGTCAATCACGCTTCAAAGTTTTCAAACCCTCTACAACCCACCTCTACCAGACTACCACACTATTTGACTGACCTCGC
Source organism: Notolepis coatsorum (assembly GCF_963971535.1). Classification (NCBI taxonomy): domain Eukaryota; kingdom Metazoa; phylum Chordata; class Actinopteri; order Aulopiformes; family Paralepididae; genus Notolepis; species Notolepis coatsorum. The sequence continues at coordinate 182,282,488 of NC_140167.1, forward strand.
CGCTCAGTCTCTGCTGGCAAGTCTGCATATCAACGCTTTTTTTTTATTTTTTTTTTTTACTTCCATAAGCCTCCTCCACTGAATCCTCCCAGGATGGACTGCATTTTTTATAGCGCTTTTATCCAAAGCGCTTTACAGCCTCACATTCACAATGTTTTTTTTTTGTTCTTGATTTATTGTGATGTTTCTTCTTGACTTGTTTAAATGGGGACATTAACCTGTGATTGCGGGCTTTAGAAATACATTTTATTTGATTCACCAGTTCACTCACACACCGACGGCGGGGACAACGATGCAAGGTGCCAACCTGCTCATTGGGAGAATTTAGGGGTTAAGTGTCTTGCTCAAGGACACTTTGACATGCTGCAGAGAGGATCCGGAATTAAACCAGGAACCTTCTCATTACCAGACAACTGCTCTACTTCCTAAGCCACTGTCGCCCCAGGACACCGGCAATCCTATAAAAGAGTCGATCCGCTGACTAAATCAAATCAAATCAAATGTATTTATAAGGCCCGACAACACACGTTAATGTCCCCATGGGCCGTACAGGTCTTCTTTAAACAAGTCAAGAAGAAAACATAACAATAAGTCAAGAACAGAACAAGAACACCATAAGGTCCAAAGAATTTAAGATAAATGCAAATAAATGAAAGAATGCAAGCACTCCCAGACATACCCCACGCGACTAGAGGACCATAACACCATGGCAGGTCTGGTCTCAAGCTAGTGCTAACAATTTCCCATGGAACAACCAGCTACCGACACCTGGAACAACCAGCTACCGACACCTGGAACAACCAGCTACCTGCACCTGGAACAACCAGCTACCTGCACCTGGAACAACCAGCTACCTGCACCTGGAACAACCAGCTACCTACACCTGGAACAACCAGCTACCTGCACCTGGAACAACCAGCTACCTGCACCTGGAACAACCAGCTACCGACACCTGGAACAACCAGCTACCTGCACCTGGAACAACCAGCTACCTGCACCTGGAACAACCAGCTACCTGCACCTGGAACAACCAGCTACCTGCACCTGGAACAACCAGCTACCGACACCTGGAACAACCAGCTACCTACACCTGGAACAACCAGCTACCTACACCTGGAACAACCAGCTACCTACACCTGGAACAACAGCTACCTACACCTGGAACAACCATCTACCAACACCTGGAACAACCAGCTACCTGCACCTGGAACAACCAGCTACCAACACCTGGAACAACCAGCTACCTGCACCTGGAACAACCAGCTACCAACACCTGGAACAACCAGCTACCAACACCTGGAAAAACCAGCTACCTACACCTGGAACAACCAGCTACCTGCACCTGGAACAACCAGCTACCAACACCTGGAACAACCAGCTACCAGCACCTGGAACAACCAGCTACCTACACCTGGAACAACCAGCTACCTACACCTGGAACAACCAGCTACCTACACCTGGAACAACCAGCTACCAACACCTGGAACAACCAGCTACCAACACCTGGAACAATGAACCAACCTCCCAAGCCTTTCCACCTTTGATATTGGCACTTCGTATACCGTTAATGGCCACATCAGCTTAGGGAATAAACCAAACTGCAAACCCCACAATTTCACTTTCCCGGAAGCCCTGACCTCTCTACCCCTCCTATCCAACAACAACATCTTCCCTAACGTACAGCTCAAGCTGTTCACCGTCATTAACTCCCTGTTATACCACCTACTCAAACGGCTTGTCAATTATAGATGGGATTTCTACCTCATCTACATAAGACCCTGTCTCTATTGTCATCCCACTAGCCAATGGAATGCTTCTCGACTTACTAGGCTTAATCTTCATCATAGCCTACTTCAGATTCTCACGTCTCTGGTAATGTACAAGGTACTGCTGTGGTCACCAGTGTCATCCATGTAAGCCCTGATTGGTGGGAGGCGCAGCCCACCCTGCCATCTCTACCCGCCCACCACCCACCTTGATGCTCTAATAATTACTTGCTAGTGGGGAAATAGTACACCATGCCATAATGCTCCATAACCTCTAGGCTCTGGCATGCTATTGTGAAATCTATATGCCAGGTCTAAAAATACCACATGTAAATCTCCTTTCTCTATATTGGCTGCCTGAATCTGATGCCATATCATGCTAGTGTGTTCTAGGCACCCTGAAAAACCTGGGATTCCTGCTTTGTGCACTGTGGTATATATTAAGCTGTTCCTTGCTAAATAGCTTGCTAGCCTCTGTACCATTATGCAGCCCGATCTCACTTAAAATATGTAAATAAAGTACTTATCGACCACAGGAAAAAGGTACATATTGTATGTTGTTATAGCCATAAGTAATATATTGACGCATTTGAAAAAATTTACAATGTGTACATATTACAAATAACACGCATATAAATGTATTACATATTCAGAAAATCTTAACTTTTTCAGAAAACATTTGAGTTCCCGTCCTGGGAAACGAACCTGGGGCACTCGCATGGGAGACTCTTACCTTAAACTAACCATAACCGTCAAACCCTGGTTATCTTAACCGAAACATCATCATAGCATTGCTGTGTTTGTACCAGGGTGGGTGGGTGGCTTAGTCTAGTGGTGAGAGCACTCGCCCGCGACCACAATCATTGTTGGCTCGACTCCCAGTTGCAGTGATTCGTTTTGAATTTTTGCCAATACGAAAAGTAAATATATTACTTATACAATATGTAAAAATATTACTCATGGCTATAACATAATGTACATTATGTACCTTTTTTCCTGTGGTGGATTAATACTATATTTACGTTTTCTGGTGAGACAGTAGTACTTTGTTTACGTTTTCTGGTGAGACCGTGTTACACTATGTTAAAGTCTTAACACTTTCAGAGCCCTTGCTTAATCTTGATTTACCGGTTGGGAATGCCCACCATCCACTTCAATGTTAGCGTTAAAAACGCCTAATCTATGTTTTAAATTATGGCTATGTGTCTAATCTGCCTGTCGCTTATCAATGACTCGTTTTCCAGTCAACATTGTCGAAGCGGATTGTTTTTTTATCGGTTCATTTTCGTTTTATAGCATTTTGAAAAGCCCTCGTTTTCAAGGAAAATATAAAGATTCCATGATAAAAGACGTTTACTGGAATATTCTAGAATACACAAAAACGTTGTAATTTTTCGGCCTATTTATGAATCGTTTTCAAATAAACGCTAGATTATCGATAGTATATTATGTGTACGTATGCACGCTAGAGACGCGAGCTGAAAATCGATTCTCTTATTTCCTCATCAGCGATCGCACACACACACACACACACACACACACAGGGCAAACGCTGAGATCTCAGCGAATACAACTCTGATTATCCCAAGACTGGTAAAATAGATTCCTTACCTCAGATCAGATGTTCTCCAAAAAGATCATTCCAATTCCTGATCGCCATTCCAAATATCGATCACGCTTATTGATTGAGTAGTGGCTACTGTGAATATATATTCCAGGCTGATTCCCGTCCTGCGATGACTTCCATGTTGAGCAGACAGCTTGCCAGCAGAAGGAACCAACTGGCTCCGCCTCTACATATCTACAGATCCCAGATCAGTCTAAGCGACTGACCTGCAGTTACACAGGGATAGACGATAGGGGGCGCTTTTTTCCATTCTGAGCGCCTGGAGGAGCTGCTGTACCAGGGCTCCAGACTAACTTTTTTCACCACTGTCCCAGAACCGTCCCGAAATACAATTTTAACCGTCCCAAAGTGAATGTAACCGTCCCAAAAATCAAATGTCGTTTCTTTACTTTGGTTTTGTCATCTATAGTTGTTATTGCCATAAGAAACACCATTCAGAGAAGGGGAGAATAAATTGATTTAGTCAAAAGGCTCCCAGGTGGAAAGATTTCACAAGAATAATTATGATTAAAAATAAATATATATATATATATATATATATATATAAAAAAGTGTTTAACAAGGTGCTAGTATAGGGATATTTGGTCACAGTGCTGTTATAGTCAACCAATTGGAGCCATGTTGATTATTCCTTCCATAGGAAAATATATTTAAATGTATTTGTATTTTATTTCGTTTTAGTTTTTTTTGTTATTACAAATATGTGTGTTTATGGTTGAAAATGTTAGAGATAAATAAAGATCAAATCAAATCTAACTGAATAAGTTATCCCTCTTCTAACAAGAAAAAAAAACGTAGTTTAGCTTTAAACTATATAATGTCATTGCGTCCAGAGATTCCACCTTTGATGTAGTAATGACACTTGACTAGTAATGAAACATGTCCCTTAGATCGCGCTGTCCTCCTGGTCGATATTGATAACTGCTGCTAAATTCCAGCGGGCCCTCCTCACTGAATATGGATTCATCGTGTAGCTGAAGTGAAGTTCGCCTATAGCCTGTCGTCTATTTCTCCGCGTTCGTTTCGATAAATGTAACGTTATGCCAATTAACTCGCAATGGTAGTAACATTACGTGTTAGTATAGAATCGAATAGAAATCCTTTAATAATCCAGAGGGAAATTCGGCACTACAGAGCAGACTATGTATGCTCACATTGAATCCCAATAGTATGCAACTGCAGAGCCGCAGAGCAGGGGCGCTTTCAGGTCCGGTCACAGGCCCGCTCAACAGCGCCCCCCACCCAACGGCTGAATTGCCAATGGCTTTATTGGAGTATTGCACTGTGCAGGCACAGCTGTCCAGCTCTGCGGCTCTGCAGCTGCATGCTTCTCGCAAAATCCAGCATCCAGCTCCCGCTGCCCAGCCGTCGTTATCAGAACACTACACACATATCATAATGTTCACAGCAAACTGTAGTTGATCACCAGGTATGTTTTATTAACATAGAATAATTCATATATATATATGCACTAATTCACAGTCGGCTAATTGACATTTCCTGTGAAAAAAATAAAATCCTCTCCGTCCCGTTTGCGTCCCAAAAAAGATTTCTGTTCGTCCCAAATCAATATTTGATCGTCCCCGGGACGATGGGACATCCATACCAACTTCAATAGCCTCCACAAGAACCAGGCTCACTTTTATAAACCTGGTAGGGGAATGCATTCACTTCTATAAACCTGGTAGGGGATTCCATTCACTTCTATAAACCTGGTAGGGGAATGCATTCACTTCTATAAACCTGGTAGGGGATTCCATTCACTTCTATAAACCTGGTAGGGGAGTGCATTCACTTCTATAAACCTGGTAGGGGATTCCATTCACTTCTATAAACCTGGTAGGGGAATGCATTCACTTCTATAAACCTGGTAGGGATTCCATTCACTTCTATAAACCTGGTAGGGGATTCCATTCACTTCTATAAACCTGGTAGGGGAGTGCATTCACTTCTATAAACCTGGTAGGGGATTCCATTCACTTCTATAAACCTGGTAGGGGAGTCCATTCACTTCTATAAACCTGGTAGGGGAGTCCATTCACTTCTATAAACCTGGTAGGGGAGTCCATTCACTTCTATAAACCTGGTAGGGGAGTCCATTCACTTCTATAAACCTGGTAGGGGAGTGCATTCACTTCTATAAACCTGGTAGGGGAGTCCATTCACTTCTATAAACCTGGTAGGGGAGTCCATTCACTTCTATAAACCTGGTAGGGGAGTGCATTCACTTCTATAAACCTGGTAGGGGAGTGCATTCACTTCTATAAACCTGGTAGGGGAGTCCATTCACTTCTATAAACCTGGTAGGGGAGTCCATTCACTTCTATAAACCTGGTAGGGGAGTGCATTCACTTCTATAAACCTGGTAGGGGAATGCATTCGGCCCTGGGGTGAGGAATACGCCCCACTACAGCTTCCACCTTGGGGACATACCTCTCCTAGCGGCGGTGTATCTGCAGGAAGGACCATGTCACCATTTCTGTATCTGAGTCTTTTATAAATATGTCTCTTCCTTTCAAGCTTCGAGTTTCCCCTACCTTTCTGGACTGAACATTCCTATGCATATGTGTGTGTGTGTGTGTGTGTGTGTCTCTCACCACTCCTGTAGCTCTGGTGAGGGGATGAGGCTCTCTCTGTGTGTGTGTGTGTGTGTGTGTGTGTGTGTGTGTGTGTGTGTGTGTGTGTGTGTGTGTGTGTGTGTGTGTCTCCCCACTCCTGCAGCTCTGGTGAGGGGATGAGGCTCTCTCTGTGTGTGTGTGTGTGTGTGTGTGTGTGTGTGTCTCTCACCACTCCTGCAGCTCTGGTGAGGGGATGAGGCTCTCTCTCTGTGTGTGTGTGTGTGTGTGTGTGTGTGTGTGTGTGTGTGTGTGTGTGTGTGTGTGTGTGTGTGTGTCTCTCACCACTCCTGCAGCTCTGGTGAGGGGATGAGGCTCTGTGTGTGTGTGTCTCTCACCACTCCTGCAGCTCTGGTGAGGGGATGAGGCTCTCTGTGTGTGTGTGTGTGTGTGTCTCTCACCACTCCTGTAGCTCTGGTGAGGGGATGAGGCCCGCGGTGCTGTTCTTGGTGTTCTCCAGTTTGCCCTGCCACCAGTTGTGGTCGTCCTTGGAGATGATCTGGATGATGTCTCCCACCAGGAAGCGGATGCCGGCCTCCTTGCAGGGGATGAGGTCGTCTCTGGATGGGTCGTACTCGAACTGAGCGCGCACGTATATCTGGAGCAGATAGGGCAAAGGTCATGGAGGTCAGAGTCGGGGGGGGGGGGGGGGGAATGATGAGGGAAGAGAAGAGATTGAAAGAGAGTAAAAAGAGAGAGAGAGAGGCACAGAGGGGGGGGGGGGGGGGGTTCTTCGGTTGCCAGGCTGGAGACCAGTTTCTATGGTGTGACTTTACTCCCAATGGAGAAAACCCCGGACACAGCGGAGCTATTAACGCATCGCTCAACACCCGCTCATATCTCTCTGGTAATTATGGCACAGGCATTGTTCTAAATGACTACTGCTTCATAACAACAACAACAACCTGTACCATGCCACGTTCTTTCGACGGTTCTTTCCAAGTAAAAGGAGGTCAAATACCGACTAGGAGTCCGTCACTACTATGACAATAACACTGACAAACACCAGGGGAGGTATAGATTTATTTATTTATTTATTTATGTGTGTATTTATTTTTACACTACGTCTCTTACCTTGACGGACATTTTATCCTTGATTGGAGGTCTGGGTACGATCTAGGACGTGAAAGCATCACACACATCATGCAGCGAAAACGGGCACGGAATGTCTCTACAACAGTGCGGCTACCGGGGGCTGGCAGATGGGGTGAGATTAGGGTGCTGAGCCGGGAGATGGTGGTATGAGGGGGAGGGGGCGCGTAGGAGGGGGGAGGGGCGGGGGGAGGGGGACGGAGGGCAGACGTCCTCCGTCGACCGGTATGGGGAAACGAGTGGAAATATACACGTCTTTGGTGCTGGAGGAGATGACTGAAATGACAAGTGACGACCCGCTCGGAAGGGTCTGCCTTCGAGAAGCGGCCAAGACACACTGGTGTGTTGTGCAAGTCCGTCTGTTGTGGACTTGTTGCGCCCTCTGCTGGTAGAATCTGATATAACAAACAGACAAACACTGTCTGGGTCCCAGGTCACTGTATAATCCTACGTCCCCCCCCTTCCCTGCAGCTTTGATTGTAAACCTGCGCCGGCCATCTTGAGAGTTGACATGAATAGGATGTTATGGTTTTGGGGGCGTGCCTTTGGAATGAGGCAGAGTGAAGTTACTGGGTCTACAGACACGACAGTGGCTTAGTACAGACGAGGATGATACAGAGGGTCGTTACTATAACATTTAAATCGACATCGAGGTCGCCCGTAACTCCTGACGTGGGGTCAGTTTGCCATGCCCTATTGATTGTGCGCTTTGTTTCACACCTGACCAGAAGTCAGTGGTTACGAGCAACCTCCTGGTGTCTGTCTACGATGCCTGTGCCATTAGTACATACAGTAGCAGTGAAGGCAGTGTGACTGAGGCTCTACTCACACTGGCCAGGCTGATGGGAGACTCAGTGGTCACTTATCGGCCCAAAATAAATTATTGTAATTCAACCGTTGCTTAGTGAGAAAACAAGAACACGTTGACTGATTATCATGTTCTATGCCTTACCTTGACTTTGTCCATTTTGCTGCTATCTATTTTATGCTTATTTTATGTCTGCACTTTATGCATTGCTCTTATTGATCTGCCAATTTTGTGCACATTTTATGCCTGTCTTTTTTTACTGCTGTGAAGCACTTTGAGCTGCAATTCTTATTATTATGAAAGGTTAGGTGCTATACAAATAAAGTGTATTATTATTATTATCAATCAAGACCTTGAGATCAATCAGTCGGCGCTGGATGATTTATCTGGCCACGCTCTGTATGACGTCATCGTCATCGGGAGGGACCACTGCTTTTTTTTGATCCACTTTTTCTCCCATTTTTCTATATTTTCTCCCATCCCAATTTCGTATCATCCAATTCAACCCTCCCCTGTCACGAACGCTGTTTCTTGCCTCCCACAAGCCGGCTGCAATGTGGACTAAGTCATACATAGCACAAGTCCCCTCCGGTACTTGAGGTAACAGCAGTCGCATCTTTTCACCTGCGCAGCTCGATCTCTCAGTGTCGAGGAGTAACGCGTGGGAGGCTCACGCTGCCCCCGACACTTCCTGATTCTACTGCGCAGGCGCACCAACCGACTTGTAGGAGTCGCTTGTTCACAACGTTCGATCCCCACCCTTCAGTTTTCCCTACCCGTAATACGGCCAATGTGTATTACTGCGGACGACCAGCTAAACTGAAAACAATGTGGAGAGCTGGATTCGAACATGCGAATCCTAGCGTCTCCACACTGGTGGCGAGTGCCTTGCCCACTACACCACCTAGCCGCCGGGAGGGACCACTGCTATTACTAGTGCTTCCTGTCCAATCAGGAAGTGTTTCGTTCTATTACTAGTGCTTCCTGTCCAATCAGGAAGTGTTTAGTTATATTACTAGTGCTTCCTGTCCAATCAGGAAGTGTTTCGTTCTATTACTAGTGCTTCCTGTCCAATCAGGAAGTGTTTCGTTCTGAGTAGGGGTGAGGGGGCAGACGCCACTCTGAGCCCCCAGAAGAGGCAGAGAGAGAGAAGGGCTGTGGAGGAGCAGGTAGAGGAGCAGGTAGAGGAGCAGGTGGAGGAGCAGGTAGAGGAGCAGGTAGAGGAGCAGGTGGAGGAGCAGGTGGAGGAGCAGGTAGAGGAGCAGGTAGAGGAGCAGGTAGAGGAGCAGGTAGAGGAGCAGGTAGAGGAGCAGGTAGAGGAGCAGGTGGAGGAGCAGGTGGAGGAGCAGGTAGAGGAGCAGGTAGAGGAGCAGGTAGAGGAGCAGAGAGAGGAGCAGAGAGAGGAGCAGAGAGAGGAGCAGGTAGAGGAGCAGGTAGAGGAGCAGGTGGAGGAGCAGGTGGAGGAGCAGGTAGAGGAGCAGGTAGAGGAGCAGGTAGAGGAGCAGGTAGAGGAGCAGGTAGAGGAGCAGGTAGAGGAGCAGGTAGAGGAGCAGGTGGAGGAGCAGGTGGAGGAGCAGGTAGAGGAGCAGGTAGAGGAGCAGGTAGAGGAGCAGGTGGAGGAGCAGGTGGAGGAGCAGGTAGAGGAGCAGAGAGAGGAGCAGGTGGAGGAGCAGGTAGAGGAGCAGGTAGAGGAGCAGGTAGAGGAGCAGAGAGAGGAGCAGGTGGAGGAGCAGGTGGAGGAGCAGGTAGAGGAGCAGAGAGAGGAGCAGGTAGAGGAGCAGAGAGGAGCAGAGAGAGGAGCAGGTAGAGGAGCAGGTAGAGGAGCAGGTAGAGGAGCAGGTAGAGGAGCAGAGAGAGGAGCAGGTAGAGGAGGAGCAGGTGGAGGAGCAGGTAGAGGAGCAGGTAGAGGAGCAGGTGGAGGAGCAGGTGGAGGAGCAGGTAGAGGAGCAGGTAGAGGAGCAGGTGGAGGAGCAGGTGGAGGAGCAGGTAGAGGAGCAGGTAGAGCAGAGAGAGGAGCAGGTAGAGGAGCAGGTAGAGGAGCAGGTAGAGGAGCAGGTGGAGGAGCAGGTAGAGGAGCAGGTAGAGGAGCAGGTAGAGGAGCAGAGAGAGGAGCAGAGAGAGGAGCAGGTAGAGGAGCAGGTAGAGGAGCAGGTGGAGGAGCAGGTAGAGGAGCAGGTAGAGGAGCAGAGAGAGGAGCAGGTGGAGGAGCAGGTAGAGGAGCAGGTAGAGGAGCAGGTAGAGGAGCAGGTAGAGGGGCAGGTAGAGGAGCAGGTGGAGGAGCAGGTAGAGGAGCAGGTAGAGGAGCAGGTAGAGGAGCAGGTAGAGGAGCAGGTAGAGGAGCAGGTAGAGGAGCAGGTGGAGGAGCAGGTAGAGGAGCAGGTGGAGGAGAGAGAGGAGCAGGTAGAGGAGCAGGTAGAGGAGCAGGTAGAGGAGCAGGTAGAGGAGCAGAGAGAGGAGCAGAGAGAGGAGCAGAGAGAGGAGCAGGTAGAGGAGCAGGTAGAGGAGCAGGTGGAGGAGCAGGTAGAGGAGCAGGTGGAGGAGCAGGTGGAGGAGCAGGTAGAGGAGCAGGTGGAGGAGCAGGTAGAGGAGCAGGTAGAGGAGCAGGTAGAGGAGCAGGTAGAGGAGCAGGTAGAGGCGCAGGTAGAGGAGCAGGTGGAGGAGCAGGTAGAGGAGCAGGTAGAGGAGCAGGTAGAGGAGCAGGTAGAGGAGCAGGTAGAGGAGCAGGTGGAGGAGCAGGTAGAGGAGCAGGTAGAGGAGCAGGTAGAGGAGCAGGTAGAGGAGCAGGTAGAGGAGCAGGTGGAGGAGCAGGTAGAGGAGCAGGTAGAGGAGCAGGTAGAGGAGCAGGTGGAGCAGAGAGAGGAGCAGAGAGAGGAGCAGGTGGAGGAGAGAGAGGAGCAGGTAGAGGAGCAGGTAGAGGAGCAGGTAGAGGAGCAGGTAGAGGAGCAGGTGGAGGAGCAGGTGGAGGAGCAGGTGGAGGAGCAGGTGGAGGAGCAGGTAGAGGAGCAGGTGGAGGAGCAGGTAGAGGAGCAGGTAGAGGAGCAGGTAGAGGAGCAGGTGGAGGAGCAGGTAGAGGAGCAGGTAGAGGAGCAGGTAGAGGAGCAGGTAGAGGAGCAGGTAGAGGAGCAGGTAGAGGAGCAGGTGGAGGAGCAGAGAGAGGAGCAGGTAGAGCAGAGAGAGGAGCAGGTAGAGGAGCAGGTGGAGGAGCAGGTAGAGGAGCAGGTGGAGGAGCAGGTGGAGGAGCAGGTAGAGGAGAGAGAGGAGCAGGTAGAGGAGCAGGTAGAGGAGCAGGTAGAGGAGCAGGTAGAGGAGCAGGTAGAGGAGCAGGTGGAGGAGCAGGTAGAGGAGCAGGTAGAGGAGCAGAGAGAGGAGCAGGTAGAGGAGCAGGTGGAGGAGCAGGTAGAGGAGCAGGTAGAGGAGCAGGTGGAGGAGCAGGTGGAGGAGCAGGTAGAGGAGCAGGTAGAGGAGCAGGTGGAGGAGCAGGTGGAGGAGCAGGTAGAGGAGCAGGTAGAGGAGCAGGTGGAGGAGCAGGTAGAGGAGCAGGTAGAGGAGCAGGTGGAGGAGCAGGTAGAGGAGCAGGTAGAGGAGGAGGTAGAGGAGCAGGTAGAGGAGCAGGTAGAGGAGCAGGTGGAGGAGCAGAGAGAGGAGCAGGTAGAGGAGCAGGTGGAGGAGCAGAGAGGAGCAGAGAGAGGAGCAGGTAGAGCAGAGAGAGGAGCAGGTAGAGGAGCAGGTAGAGGAGCAGGTAGAGGCGCAGGTAGAGGAGCAGGTAGAGGAGCAGGTAGAGGAGCAGGTAGAGGAGCAGGTAGAGGAGCAGGTAGAGGAGCAGGTGGAGGAGCAGGTAGAGGAGCAGGTAGAGGAGCAGGTGGAGGAGCAGGTGGAGGAGCAGGTAGAGGAGCAGGTAGAGGAGCAGGTGGAGGAGCAGGTAGAGGAGCAGGTAGAGGAGCAGGTAGAGGAGCAGGTGGAGGAGCAGGTGGAGGAGCAGGTAGAGGAGCAGGTGGAGGAGCAGGTAGAGGAGCAGGTGGAGCAGAGAGAGGAGCAGAGAGAGGAGCAGAGAGAGGAGCAGAGAGAGGAGCAGAGAGGAGCAGAGAGAGGAGCAGGTAGAGGAGCAGGTGGAGGAGCAGGTGGAGGAGCAGAGAGAGGAGCAGGTGGAGGAGCAGGTAGAGGAGCAGGTAGAGGAGCAGGTAGAGGAGCAGGTGGAGCAGAGAGAGGAGCAGAGAGAGGAGCAGAGAGAGGAGCAGAGAGGAGCAGAGAGAGGAGCAGGTAGAGGAGCAGGTAGAGGAGCAGGTAGAGGAGCAGGTAGAGGAGCAGGTGGAGGAGCAGGTAGAGGAGCAGGTAGAGGAGCAGGTAGAGGAGCAGGTAGAGGAGCAGGTGGAGGAGCAGGTGGAGGAGCAGAGAGGAGCAGAGAGAGGAGCAGGTAGAGGAGCAGGTAGAGGAGCAGGTGGAGGAGCAGGTGGAGGAGCAGGTGGAGGAGCAGGTAGAGGAGCAGGTAGAGGAGCAGGTGGAGGAGCAGGTAGAGGAGCAGGTGGAGGAGCAGGTAGAGGAGCAGGTAGAGCAGAGAGAGGAGCAGGTAGAGCAGAGAGAGGAGCAGGTAGAGGAGCAGGTGGAGGAGCAGGTAGAGGAGCAGGTAGAGGAGCAGAGAGAGGAGCAGGTAGAGGAGCAGGTAGAGGAGCAGGTAGAGGAGCAGGTAGAGGAGCAGGTAGAGGAGCAGGTAGAGGAGCAGAGAGAGGAGCAGAGAGAGGAGCAGGTGGAGGAGCAGAGAGAGGAGCAGAGAGAGGAGCAGGTAGAGGAGCAGGTGGAGGAGCAGAGAGAGGAGCAGGTGGAGGAGCAGGTAGAGGAGCAGGTAGAGGAGCAGAGAGAGGAGCAGAGAGAGGAGCAGGTAGAGGAGCAGGTAGAGGAGCAGGTAGAGGAGCAGGTAGAGGAGCAGAGAGAGGAGCAGGTGGAGGAGCAGGTAGAGGAGCAGGTAGAGGAGCAGGTAGAGGAGCAGGTAGAGGAGCAGGTAGAGGAGCAGGTGGAGGAGCAGGTGGAGGAGCAGAGAGAGGAGCAGGTGGAGGAGCAGGTAGAGGAGCAGGTAGAGGAGCAGGTGGAGGAGCAGGTAGAGGAGCAGGTAGAGGAGCAGAGAGGAGCAGGTAGAGGAGCAGGTAGAGGAGCAGGTAGAGGAGCAGGTGGAGGAGCAGGTAGAGGAGCAGGTAGAGGAGCAGAGAGAGGAGCAGAGAGAGGAGCAGGTGGAGGAGCAGGTAGAGGAGGAGGTAGAGCAGGTAGAGGAGGAGGTAGAGCAGGTGGAGGAGCAGGTAGAGGAGGAGCAGGTAGAGGAGCAGGTGGAGGAGCAGGTAGAGGAGCAGGTAGAGGAGCAGAGAGAGGAGCAGGTAGAGGAGCAGAGAGAGGAGCAGAGAGAGCAGGTAGAGGAGCAGAGAGAGGAGCAGGTAGAGGAGCAGGTAGAGGAGCAGGTAGAGGAGCAGGTAGAGGAGCAGGTGGAGGAGCAGGTGGAGGAGCAGGTAGAGGAGCAGGTAGAGGAGCAGGTAGAGGAGCAGAGAGAGGAGCAGGTAGAGGAGCAGGTAGAGGAGCAGAGAGGAGCAGAGAGAGGAGCAGGTAGAGGAGCAGGTAGAGGAGCAGGTAGAGGAGCAGGTAGAGGAGCAGGTAGAGGAGCAGGTAGAGGAGCAGGTAGAGGAGCAGGTAGAGGAGCAGGTGGAGGAGCAGGTAGAGGAGCAGGTAGAGGAGCAGGTGGAGGAGCAGAGAGAGGAGCAGAGAGAGGAGCAGGTGGAGGAGCAGGTAGAGGAGCAGGTAGAGGAGCAGAGAGAGGAGCAGGTAGAGGAGCAGAGAGAGGAGCAGAGAGAGGAGCAGGTGGAGGAGCAGGTAGAGGAGCAGGTAGAGGAGCAGAGAGAGGAGCAGAGAGAGGAGCAGAGAGAGGAGCAGGTAGAGGAGCAGGTAGAGGAGCAGGTAGAGGAGCAGGTAGAGGAGCAGGTAGAGGAGCAGGTAGAGGCGCAGGTAGAGGAGCAGGTGGAGGAGCAGGTAGAGGAGCAGGTAGAGGAGCAGGTAGAGGAGCAGGTGGAGGAGCAGAGAGGAGCAGAGAGAGGAGCAGGTAGAGCAGAGAGAGGAGCAGGTAGAGGAGCAGGTAGAGGAGCAGGTAGAGGCGCAGGTAGAGGAGCAGGTGGAGGAGCAGGTAGAGGAGCAGGTAGAGGAGGAGCAGGTAGATGAGCAGGTAGAGGAGCAGGTAGAGGAGCAGGTAGAGGAGCAGGTAGAGGAGGAGCAGGTAGAGGAGCAGGTGGAGGAGCAGGTGGAGGAGCAGGTGGAGGAGCAGGTAGAGGAGCAGGTGGAGGAGCAGGTGGAGGAGCAGGTGGGGGGGTAGAGGTCTGCATATCTGGCTTCCTTTCCCCAAGCTGAACATAGACTGTTGACAGACTCCCACACTGAATTCTCTGTGCGTTCACCACCGCTGGCTCTTAACTCCTCTGGGCCTCTAAGGGCAGGGTTGTGGTCATCACCACCTTGCCCCCCCCAAGAAAATCAATACAAAACCAATTCCCCCAAAACAAAACTTTTATTTGATCCAATTGAATTCTGACGGCTCAGCTCTGGTCGTTACCGGCCCTGGGCTGAGCAGCTGGACGTTTTTTTTCTTCTTTTTTTTTGGTAAATATATCATGGAGTCCTAATATGTTTTGGCTGGAGTCCAGTACTCTGTACTGTGCGTCTAGAGGCCGGTCAGGCCGCGGGCTGAACAGCTTGGAGGTCTGTCAGTCAACACAGCGACACAGGAAGTTCCATCGTTGAGGGGCAGTTTGGACTCAGGGCTGGTGTTCTATCGCCCTGCTCTAAGACAAACTCTAACCTTAACCAACTTCGAAAGAGTGCCTAAGCTTAACCGGTGGTAGAAACAGGCGTCACACGATTGGCGCACATGTCACATGACCAGAAACGTCAGTGGCCAATCAGATCGCACAAACCGAACGCGGAAGTGCAACCCCGTTAGGGAAAATATTCACGCTGACAGGGCCTGTAGTATACAGATGGAGAGAAACAGAGCTGCTATTCACCTGGCGGCCCTTGGGCTGGATGGTGGACGGCAGGTCCTGTAGGAGCAAAACCATCGGCAGGAGAGACAGCAGAGAGACAGTTTAGAGACGGGACGAGACGAGAGGGACAGATAATACTACTGTACAAGACGCACAGAGACCCACAACACCGCATCTTCCTGAGGAGAGAAGGAGCAAAACCAAAACCAAAACCCATGCACATTCACGGCACTCTAGAAAAGAAGAGGACTCCTTTCTCCTCGTGTTAAAGTGGGTTTTCCGGCTGTAGAGCAACAAGCAGAGAGCAAGCAGAGCAGCCACAGCCTCGGCATGACCGCCGTGTCCGTCCGTCTGTCTGGAGGCGAGGCGGTCAGGAGGAGGTACATGAGGCCCGTACAGAGTGTCCCGTGTCCCGTGGTTAAAGCCCAGGAGGCCGTGGGGTTTCGTCAGCCACGGAGGCGCAGCAGGCTTCATGGAGACACACCAATTTGTTAACCGAGATATCGGACACGCGGGGGCGGATTTGGGCTCAAACAGGTCGTGAATGATGGCGGGGAGAACCATTCGGGATAACTGGGATAGTCCCAATACTACTACTGTAACTACTACTATAACTACTACTAAAATTAAAAAGAAAACTACACAACCAAAGATATACGGACACTTAAGCTAGCAATATTTGGTCATCAATGGTGGGAGTGATGGACACGCAGATCTAGTGGAACATAATATAGAGAACGGATGGAAGACATTGGCTGTAGGGGGGGGGGGGGGGGGGTGATTGTGCTTCTGTCTGGTGGTTCTTACCAAGATAGAACTGTTAATGCTGGAATGGCCATTGGCAGGGGACTGCCTGGACGTGGTGGGGGAGTCTTTCTGAAATAAGACACACAGGTCAGCAGCGCGCACGCGCGCACACACACACACACACACACACACACACACACACACACACACACACACACACACACACACACACACACACACACACACACACACACACACACACACACACACACACACACACACACACACACACACACACACACACACACACACACACACACACACACACACACACACACATACGTGTGGCTGGCCACAAGCACTCGTCCGTCTACACACTCTCACACAGGTGCACACACACACACTCTCACACAGGTGCACACACATACACACACACACACGTCTGGACTTTTGCTGCAGGAAACGGAGGGGGCAGTCTGTAGAACACAACCCAGAGAGCCGGCACAGAGTTGACGTAATGGAATGCGTCAGCGAGACACAGGACACTACATCACTGCCAGCCTTCTTCTAGCCTGCGATGTCCTTCTGTCACCACAGGGGGGCAGTAGACCATCACCAGACCTGTGTCTAGGGACCAGACCGGAGTATGAGGTCATCACTACCACAGGCTTCCATGACATGAAGCCAATACTGGATCTCTGTGTGACCGTACAGTGTTTGTGTAGGAGGGTCTGTGCAGGGGGGGCGGGGGGCGGGGGGGTTCCGGTATCTTGGTTGTGAAATTGGTGTGCTGAATGTCTGGCCCAGCCCCAGCCAATCACAGCAGATCGCACACACCATCACACACATTCACCAGATCCACACACACATACACACACGAACACAACATACCTGGTTATGCACACACACACACACACACACACACACACACACACACACACACACGTTCAGTTACCAGGCGAGCAGTTAGTAACCAGATCAGGAGCTCAAACACAGTGCTGAAGATTAGAGGAAGAGGAAGAGGAAGTGGAGAGCGTTACCTCACAGGAGCCCTGTGTCCTGTAGCTTGGAACTATCTTAAAGGTGATGCTGCCTCGCATCTCTCTCTGTGGACATAAGACACACACACACACACACACACACACACACACACATACACACACACAGTGACTTATTCTGCTTCATACTCTATCCATCTCATTATGCGTACCGGTACTAACCTGGCTCATACATACTGTAGACAGGCTAAGATCTAGAGACACACTGAAGAACATACTACTGCATACTCACAACACACACACACACACAGAGACACAAATACATACCAACATCTTCTGCAGCTGTTCAACTGTCTGGTTGGCCACACTGATACCATTGATCTCCCTAATCTCATCCCCTACATGCAACGTTCCTGAGAGAGAGAGAGAGAGAGAGAGAGAGAGAGAGAGAGAGAGAGAGAGAGAGAGAGAGAGAGAGAGAGAGAGAGAGAGAGAGAGAGAAGGGGAGAGAGAGAGAGAGAGAGAGAGAAGGGGAGAGAGAGAGAGAGAGAGAGAGAGAGAGAGAGAGAGAGAGAGAGAGAGAGAGAGAGAGAGAGAGAGAGAGAGAGATTGTATTATCAAGCTCTATTCACATTTAAGTGTCGACCTCTAGCCAATTTGCAGCATGGTAGGATGCCCTGTTGGCTAGAAGGACCGTCTCGTAACTGGAAGGTCACAGGTTCGATGCCCATCCCTGTGGAAGTGTCCTAGAGTGAGTCACTGGCCCCTTAACCGCTGCAGAGCTGTTCTGAACCCTCTGGTCAAACACCTACATGTACATGAAGAATAATGCAGTTTCCCTCAGGGAATTAATAAAGAACTACAAATCTAGGGAATTACTAAAGAGCTACAATAAAGAACTACAAATACAGGGAAGTAATACATAAATGCAGTAAAGAACTACAAATGCAGGGAATTAACAAATAACTACAAATCATGGGAATTAATAAAATAACTACAAATTCCAGGAATCTGAACCTAATATGTACATCAAAAGCAATGCAATTCCCAATGCAAAGTCTGTGTATAGCAGAGAACGGCATCACACACGTCAGCGCAGGTTAGTGCTCTGGCCAGTTATAGCAGAGACACACTAACATCTCAACAAGGTGTCATTATGTGACGAGAAGTCACTCTTTTTCCTGCCGGCCAGTTAATGAGATCACAGGCGCCGTGCCATTAGTGGGTTAACGAACGTGGCTCGTTTCCCGCTCGACTGTGAGACGCATTTAAGCGTGTGCAGTGAGGGATACAGATCACACAGATCTTCAATCGTACAGATCGATAAATCAATGGCACCGCTGGCCGGGTGCTCAGTCTTAGGGAGTCCAATAGAAACCAGGCTCAGGGCGGCAACTCAGGGTCTCTTCAATGAATTTTACTACTGTATGATAAGATGAGATAAGATATTCCTTTTTTGATCCCCTTGGGGAAATTCGGGCGTCATAGCAGCATGGGGGAGGGGGAGAGGAGGTACAGGTATGGGCAGGGTAATAGTAGAAAGCCATAAATATAGGCAATACAATTTTATCTGAATATAAAAATATGATAAGAAAACAGTGTAAACAAAGGTGCAGATGAGGGTCTGTATGCCCTGTTTGGTTATTATGTATCGTACTTCAGAAGTGAGCTCCTTCGTCAGGGCACATGGTATGTACTGTATGTGTGTATGTGCGTGTGTGTCCCACACTGTTGTGACTGGTCTGTGTACTGGCCACCTTGTGTACCAAGGGGGGGGGCAGTAGATTTAGAAAGCATTATTGTACTCGATCAAGGTGTAAGAGATGAATCAGGACTGTTGAGAAGTAGAGGTCAACTGTACCTTGTCTGTGGATCATCCCTCCATGCATTATCCTGGCCACGATGCAATGGTTCAGATCATTCATCTTCAACGTGATACCCTGCGCATACACACACACACAAAATGGGAAATAGTATTAGGCTTTGATGTTTGTTTGTGGTGTTAAACCAAAGTCATATAATTAGGGCTAAAAAAAAAAAAAAAAAAAATATATATATATATAAAAAAATATCCCCTCTAGATGTATTTGAAACTCTTAAAAGATTCTATATTGAATAACAATCTGTATACCGTAGAACTTCATTTAAAAGCCGAGTCCCAATTAAACGCAGAGTCCACGCATTTGTGCCGAAGCTTGCCGGAACAGGATCTGGGACCAACCAGATTGGGACCGGCACTTATCTGATTGGATTCGGCACCTCCTCTGTCACCGTCATAATTATGTCACCATCATAATTATGTCAATACATTAAGTGTAAAACCACGTAAGATTTAATGTGAACTGCTCTATCGTTCTTTTATTTCCTATTAAAGTCTATTCATTGATGCCACTGCTACAAAGCAGAAGAGCCAAGACACAAAGGACTTCACTTGTTTATGCCGTTTATGCTGTACAGTATGGAAGATGTGATGAATAACATCTGAATCTGATCATACATTGCTTGTTTAAGTAAGCATAGCATAGTAAACTATTTTGGCTCAATGCTGCAATCTAAATCAGATTAAAATAATTAAAAATGAAACGTCCTTGAGAAACGTCAAACGGGTCACAGAGTTTTGCATCACCCACTCGTATTTGTTCAGCTTTATCAAACCAGTCGGACCCTTGGGGACCAAAGTCAACAGGCTGGCAACAGGTCAAGGACACACAATAGGTCTCTGTCCGAGTCGCTGGGATTAATGCTATGAAGCAGGGAGAAAGAGGCCATGGGCCAGCTGTCTTGTGGGCTGTTTCGGACAAATGAACAGAAAAGTATGCAAACGCTTTTATTGGCATTCTCTGAGTAGTGTTGATGATCGATAAGAAGGATGATTGATGACAAGGCGTAGCCTATTGACGATAATAATAATAATAATTCATTACATAGTGCTTTTCTGGACACTCAAAGCGCTCTCCACAATGTAGGGTGGAAATTGCCTCCTTCACCACCACTGGTAGCACCCAACCGTGGGCTACGCAGGCTCAATGGCTGCCATACACTGGCACCAGGCACACATCACACTACACAATGGCTGAACGGCTCAAGAGACAGGGATTGGTATCAGCCAATTAAGGGGAAGGGATGATTAGGTGGCCTTGATGTCAGAAATTCCTGATTGGGAATTTGACCAGGAACGTCAGGGGAACCCCCTACTCCTTATGCTAGGCGTTCTTTGTTCTTTAACGACAGAGATTCAGTCAGGACCTCGGTTTAGCGTCTAATCCGAAGGACGGCACTTGCAGCTATACAGTGTCCGTATCACCGTAACAGGGTCATTTTTACAGACTGCTGAACAACAACACCACCACTTTCCGACAATGGCCTTGACCGGGGCTCGAACCGGTGATCTTCCGATCAGGAGTCCGGAGCTCTACTCATGTAGCCACGCTGCCGGACATGATGATGTTGAGGAGTAGGCTTTGGCATCATAGGGCAATGAACGAGGGAATGCAATCCGCACAAATACTTATAGCCCACTGTATGCTGACCAGTGGTTTAACATTAATGCTTTTTTGTGTCTAAATATTTTGGCATATTACTCATATTACTAAGTCCCACAGATACTGGTGTTTGTGCCGTGGGGTGAAATGAGCCTGATCAATTGTAAGTCCCCTCGTTGTGGGTATTTAGTGCACGTGTAGCTTACTAGGCTCCACGGTCAGAAGATGTAACAATATTTTCTATCGGTGCGCTGCTGCATAATTTATTATGTCATTCTTGTTTAGGTTCAACAGCACCTAGGTATTGGCCTTTTTTCTTTTCTTTTTTGACCCGCCGGATTAGATTCAAATGTATTGTCATTATACAGCACAAGTACAAGTACAACGGAAATAAGTTTGGCATCCAACCATAGTGCAAATGTAACAGTAAAGTGCAATAGTAATATACAATGTACAGGTGATTAAACTGGGTATAAAATATATAAGTTAGTACTACTGAGTGTAGTGCTAATCAGATGAGTGTAGAGTTGTAGTATTAATATGTACAGTGATACAGGTATAAAGACACTATGGTATATTAAGTCATACTGGCCAGCAGCATAACTAGTAAGAGTATGTAAGAGATATGTACAGATATAGATATAGAATCTACAGATGTGTAATTCTTTTTATATGCAGTTATGTACAGACAGATGTGGATAGATATATATATACAGTAAGACTAAATATATACAGTATATATACGGTATATATATGGTATATACAGCATTATTGTACTTGCTATCATACAGAGTTATGTGCAGGTGTATAAGTAGGATCAGCACCCTCTCTGTGTTCTGGCACCTCCTGATTTACAAATTAAACACCAAATTAATCCCTTTTACCGTCTGGGTATATCTACACGCTTTGACAAACAAAGGCCGGTCTCAGTTAGGAACCGGGTCTAAATTAATAGTTTTTGCGGTCACCACGGGTGCAGTATGTTTTTCTTTTTATCATCATTTGCAATCATAAGTCAGTGCTGAGCAAAACTCAGGAAACGCAGCAGCGAGACGCATCTCCACCATCTCTCTCCATCCATCTCTCCCCAGCTGGTTTAGCTCCATGTGCAACATACGTAGCACAGGGCTACACACAGTGACCGGTCATGATTTAACACGGCTCTTCATCATCACAACAATGCTGTACATAATGTTAGCAAACTAGAAAAACACAGTGTGCCTGCATGACAACTGTAATTTACTCAATTAGTAGTGACTAGTGACACATGTAAAACTGAGTGAAAACCTCTGAGAACAACACCGTTCCATCCCTCCCAACGGCTCTCCGTCAGTGTGTGAGGTTGGCGCTTGAGTGAGAACGTGCCATCTCTCGGAGCGAGATCTAATTATCTGTAATTGTTATTCTATAGACACATTTTTATACAGGCAATATTCACACTTAACTGGTTTAAATAAGTTTGATCATATTTCCCATCTTTGCTGAGCAGGAGTTTTGTACAAAAGGAATGAAAGGTCGGCCCCTTATACTGCCTCTCCCATATATAGGCTGGTTGTATTCAATGATTGAAGCAAATAAAAGCCTGAGCTATTAATTGAAGTTTTACGGTAAATATATTTCCCCCAGGAAATTGTTCAATAAACTACTGAAAATGGCTTAGCAGCATCTCTACACCTTTACCCTCATTGAGAATGCAAGGATCTATGAATATGCAAATTGACAACAAGCACCCATTGATATTTACCTATTGAGGTCGGCAGCTTATATTCTTTCACTTTCACATCAATACCTACAGTACTCAGCTTTCTGTGTCTGCTAAAGCTAAAGGTGTGGAGTTACCACATGCAACTCAGATCTCAGGGAAGTACAGCGATGCTCTCTCTTCTGCACAAATAACATTCTGTATAGTCAAACTCGTGCCTCCAAGAGGAGTTAATAACAATCTGTATAGTCAAACTCGTGCCTCCAAGAGGAGTTAATAACAATCTGTATAGTCAAACTCGTGCCTCCAAGAGGAGTTAATAACAATCTGTATAGTCAAACTCGTGCCTCCAAGGAGTTAATAACAATCTGTATAGTCAAACTCGTGCCTCCAAGGGTAGTTAATAACTAGGGATGCCCCGATCGATCGGCCACCGATCGTTATCGGCCGATAATCAGTATAAATATGCGATCGGTGATCGGTGATAATGCTTTATTTTCACCGATCGTCAAACCCGATCTCACTCGCTGTCGCTGAGTTCTGTCTCAGACACCGGTGGTGCGGCATCTGCTCATTCCTCCAGCCCCTCCCGTACGCATGTAAACACGGGTCTAGTCTAGTGAGACACGGGACACGGGAGGACGGCGTCTCCTTGAGCTAACGTTAGCTTAGCTACCGTTACAAAATGACCCAGTCAACTATTCACTTTTAGTTTAATACATGATGAGGCATTGTCTAACGGTACCGAACGGTATCTAGCCGGCCAGCTACCGATAGCTCCTGACATCAACAAACGCTCCAGCAAGTATAGTAGGTATGTATGATACCTGTTAGCTGTTAGCTGTTAGCTCACGTTAGCGCAAGTTAGTTCACTGTTAAAAACGAAATGTCCCATTGAACTAAATAATTCACTGAGGCGTTGTATTAACGTTATATATCCGGCTAGCAGTAGCTACAGATAGCTCCTGATATCAATGTCTTATAACACTGATTCGATGCGTATTCGAGCTGAGGGCTTGCTGAGCACAGTTAAGTAACGTTATACCAATAGGGTCCAGGTGCAGCGCCGGAGAATCCTGGCCGTAGCTCGAGGCTACTCGAGTATAGTCAAGGACTACAGCCCCCTCAGCATCGACGGGGCACCGGTTGAGAGAGTCAACAGCTTTAAGTACCTCGGAGCCTACATATCCGAGGACTTGACATGGACCACACACATTAACAGTGTGGTGAAGAAGGCACGACAACGCCTCTACTTCCTCAGGCGCCTAAGGAAGTTCCAAGTCAGCCAGAAGATCCTTAAGAACTTCTACTCATGTACAATAGAGAGCATCTTGACCGGCAACATCACCTCCTGGTTTGGGAATAGCACTGCAAAAGACCGAAGCAGACTACAAAGAGTGACATGTTCAGCCGAACGCACAATTGGAGGGGGGCTCCCCACCCTCCAGAACATTTACTACAAGCGTTGCAAGGGCAAGGCTAAGAGAATCATTAAAGACTCCAGTCACCCGAACAACTGCCTCTTTGAACTGCTGCGGTCAGGCAAGCGATACCGGAGTCTCAAGGCGAGCACAGAAAGACTCAGAAGTAGCTTCTATCCCCAGGCCATCAGGCTGCTAAACGAACAATGAATGAACACTACACAACAACAACCACCAAACGCACATAGCACACACATCCACACGCACACACTCACTTTAAACAAACACACTGTAGCACCCACTCCACACACTTTATAGCACACACCCACTTTAAACAAACACACTGTAGCACCCACTCCCCACACTTTATATTTATGGATGAAGGATTGCACTACAACTCGTACACCTTACTGTAAATTGTACCTAAAATTGTACCTCATCCCATTTCTGCTTTGCACTAGATAGTACTGTACATTAGTACACTGCATAGTATTGTGTATTGTATATTATATGGTAACTCAGAACATTGTACATATGTCTATACCGAACACTGTGACCTCATTTTCTTCTTCTAAATTCATGCTATATTATGTTATTATGTTATTTGATACTATCTTGTCTAGCACAGTCTCTGGAGCGTAACAGTAAGAAGCATTTTGTATGAAAGTATTCTGTACTTCTGTATGACAACTATTAAAGAACTTGAACTTAGGGGGTGGGAAACTGATGGGTGGGAATCAGGCGTTGTGGACCGACTCCTACAGGTCGGTTGGTGCGCCTGCGCAGTAGAATCAGGAAGTGTCGGGGGCAGCGTGAGCCTCCCACGCAGGGGAGGAAACTAACTTTTTGGCTTACCAGCCAACTGGCGAGTATCTGATTTTTTTTACCAGCCAAAAAGATTTTTTACCAGACCAAAAAATCGCTAATTGTGATAATTACTTCTTTGTATGTCAAGCCGCGTCAATGTTGTGTATGCATCTGGGTAGGCACACTGTGCCTTTAAGACAGCACGGTGGTCTTACGACAGTGCTGTGAACTTAAGTACCGTCAAGTGTTGTGGTAACGTCAGTTGGGTTGGTGTGCTGTTGACGTTGTGTGCACAGTGCACTGGTTGAGCTAGCCCCTTTCGTGACTGCGATGTGCAAGCCAGGGGCTTTTGAGCATGAAATAAAATGTCTAACCTTACGTTGTAGTCCGGTGCGTTTAACTTATACTCGATGGTTGTACTAGGGTTGGATGCAGTTCCCCGTTGGTCAGTCTGTCTGTTTTCCATATTCTGCTGTGTTTAACGTTATCTGTTTGCGAGTGCTCCTGATGGCTAGCCTAGTAGTACCGCGGGACTTTTATTATTATTATATGTCCGCGGGTTGGCCAGTACTGCGCAAACGTTTATTAAACATTATATGTCCGCGGGTGGTCTTGTGCAGTGCTCTCGTGGCACTGTCAACTAAAGCGAAGTGCGAACACTCAGAAGACGCGCACCGTTTGCCAGTGCAGTGATTGCAGAATGTTTTTTTTTTTTGTATACTCGCCAGACTGGCGAGTGGTCTTCATGAATCACTCGCCAAACGTAAAAAATACTCGCATTTGGCGAGTAAAGTGGCCTAATTTCCTCCCCTGCTCCCACGCGTTACTCCTCGCCACTGAGAGATCGAGCTGCGCAGGTGAAAAGATGCGACTGCTGTTACCTCAAGTACCGGAGGGGACTTGTGCTATGTATGACTTAGTCCACATTGCAGCCGGCTTGTGGGAGGCAAGAAACAGCGTCCGTGACAGGGGAGGGTTGAATTGGATGATACGAAATTGGGATGGGAGAAAATATAGAAAATGGGAGAAAAAGTGGAGTTAATAAAAATCTGTATAGTCAAACTCGTGCCTCCAAGGGGAGTTAATAACAATCTGTATAGTCAAACTTGTGCCTCCAAGGGGAGTTAATAACAATCTGTATAGTCAAACTTGTGCCTCCAAGGGGAGTTAATAACAATCTGTATAGTCAAACTCGTGCCTCCAAGGGGCGTTAATAACAATCTGTATAGTCAAACTTCTGCCTCCAAGGGGCGTTAATAACAATCTGTATAGTCAAACTTCTGCCTCCAAGGGGCGTTAATAACAATCTGTATAGTCAAACTATTTTTCAGTGGATATGTGGACATTATTTGTAGCGCGCCTCCTGTCCTGCAGGTGTCTCTAGTTTGCCTTGTGCTGTGTTTCTTCTGAGCTTTCAGAGTTCACAAAATTACATCTTTTGACACCAATGACAAGCGCCGGCCAAAATTTAATTGATATGGAATCAAATCAGGGCTGTGTGAATGGAGTGAGGTAATCAGTGCAGATACCCAGGTAATCAAGTGCAGATACCCAGCCCTACGTATCATGTCAAACTGCCCAGCGGGTAAGAGGTGCTGTAGCACAAACACACGTGTTCAGGGCGGCTGACCAATGTCACCAATGTATTAATGACATGCTAATGTCTGTGCCTCGTGACATGTTCTGATGACGGCCACAAGGACAAACGCGAGGCTGTCTTAGCAACATGTTGCCCCTGCATCTGCTTATATCCATGTACCCTGAACATGTTAGTGTGCTACTTTGTGTAATAATTTTGTGCGTAATTTTTTTTTTTACATGTTGTCCATCGCTACTGCAATAATTAAAGGCCAACTTGCAGGTTAAACCCTACTCTGCAATTATGGGTAGTTTACATCATTGGTATCTAATTTTTTATTTAAATTTTCTTCATTTGACGCCGGAAATGCCACTCAGAAAGGGTTAAAAAGGTCCACGCACGAATAACATGCACAGAGCGAATCAAAAAGCTTATCAGATGCTAGCACGGCCGTGACGTCACTTCAGGAAACGTATGCCTTATGCCCGTCCGGGTCATAGTACTACTGGCTTATGGCTATATGGCTCCTGCTAACGTTAGCATTATGTCTACTGTCGTGAACCATTTTAAATCGGGCCATGCAAAAGAGTTTGGGGAACGAGTAAAATGTGCAGGTCCTCTTCTCAGACCTGTGGGGCAAAGCACTGCACACACATCATGCCGGCTAGCAAGCTACACGTCCCGGCATGTTGATACGATAGTAGCCCCTTTAGCCCCACTCGGTGCATCAGTCACGATAGCTATGAGCTAACTAACGTTACAAGCTCAGGCCCCGTTTAGACGGAAACGCTAGCAGGTGAATCCGCAAAAAAAATATTTCGGATGTGCCTTTCGTTTATACGGAAACGGCGTTTTTACGGGGTGAAACCGCAAAAAAGTGAGACTACCTTCCAGGGTGGAATTCCTAGAAACGCAAAAGCTTTGCGCTCTCGTCTAAACTGTAAAACCGTATAAATCTGTTAAAACGATGACGAAAGGGTTGTCACGGCTCTGGTCGCGCGTACTGCTTACGTCACAGGTAGCAGGTATGCGCCAGTAGCCGAGACGTAAACAAAGCAAGTATGTCTGACTATTATCAACGGAGATCACCTGAAGGCTACATTGGCAGTACTTTTAACCCTTTCACTGCCACACGACAGAAGGTTAACCCTTTACTATCACACAACCGGCTGTCGTGTGGCAGTGAAAGGGTTAAATACACACGAATCTGTCCCGCGGCGTGAGTGGACCCACTGTCTGTGAGTGACTCTGCTTTGGTGCAATCACATTCCCCATCCACAGTCTGCGAATCAGAGGCAGAGTAGGGCGGGTCTTCACAGCACGTCATGTGACATATGCGCCAATCGTGTGACAGCGGGACTCCGTCGTTACAGCGTCGTCTGCACGGAGAATTCCACCCCAAAACGCTCGTCTAAACGTAAAATTAAAAGTGAAACCGCAAGATGACTTTTGCGGTTTCTGTTCACAAAACGCTAGTCTAAACGTAGCCTCAAACACCTTATAACTACTACTATTGTCGTGTCCATAAGTTCCTTGGCAGAATACTTGTGATGATAAATGTATACAAAGAGGAGAGAACCATTTTAAATCGGGCATTCATGCCGGCTAGCAAGCTATGCGTCACGGCATGTTGATAAGCATGAACCGGTTGGGATTCGATGTTGATAAGCATGAACCGGTTGGGATTCGAATAGACGCAGCCCCACTCGGTGCATCAGTCACGATAGCTATGAGCTAACTAACGTTACAAGCTCAAACACCTTATAACTACTACTATTGTCGTGTCCATAAGTTCCCTGGCAGAATACTTGTGAGGACAAAGGTATACAAAGAGGAGAGAACCATTTTAAATCGGGCATTGTTATGAGTTTCAAGAATTCTGGCTACCAAGCTAAGCTAAGCTACGTTAGCTAACTTAGCTAGCTACTAACGTTATATACACAATATGTACAACGACACAATGATTTACATTATTACAAATATGGTAACGTGGTTGTGGCTTTTACAAATAGTGGTTAGCTTTAGAGATGAATGGCTATGATCACGGAGCAATAGTGTTAGTGAAACAGATACATTTTCATTCATCACTCCTCGGCTAGTAGTAGCAATTAAGGCTCTCTGCTGCCTGCCACTAGCTGTATGTGACTCTCAGAGCCCCTCACTGCCCTGCACCTGATGTGACGTCAGCATTAAGATGGCACACGCACGTTATTGATCCATGGATTAAAATATATTGATCCATGGATTAAAATATGCATGTGCGTGGAGCTTGTGGTTTGGTCGACAAAATGTTTGATAAAAACGCTAAAACTGGGTCAATTTCGATAATTTCTTCCCCCCTCTTCATGAAAGTCAGCGTTGGCCTAGTCACATTATTACGTTTGCCCGTTTCCCTTTGCCTGGTTTGTAATTGTACGTGACATTCAACTAACGAACGGACTAACGGACTAGCTAGCTAGCATACTAACTAGCTAAATGATTCCAATGTGCTTGTGTGCATCTGCATGCGTACCATGGGTTCGTCTGTGTTCTTCTGGAACTGGACTAGTCGCACCCTGGTGACGTTCTCCAGGTCCATGTCTCCGTTGGTGCTCTCCGGGGAGTCTCCGTTCAGGTAGGGCGAGGTGGGCGGGGGGGTGACTCTCAGGGCCTCGTCGCTGTACACCTCGTGGGCCACCACATCGTGGGTCTGTAGCAAGGCCTGCAAACACACACACACACCTTTATTACTATACCTGTGTGTATTATTGACTGACTCCATTGGGGTCCGGCCACCTTCCCACAACCACAACAACAACCACAACAAAAGTGTTGTTTTCATCATTTGTAATGGTTGGAAAACAGGTCCACACACACAACACGACACTCAACAGATGTGTATTATACAATGAAAGCATTAAGAGCCAGAGGAGTTCCTATCAGCCGTTTGTCTAGGTGTATTTATTTAAATGAAGCGCACCTTTCCCCCTGAAGCAGTAGTTTTCCCCTGTGGCTGTGTTTGAATCCACAGCTTGTGTCTCTCCACAGAGCACACTGATCTCTTCACACACACATCTGATTGATTGATTGATTGAAAAGTTTATTAACAGATTGCAGAATGGGTACAGTACAGCTCTTTTATCACACACACACACACACACACACACACACACACACACACACACACACACACACACACACACACACACACACACACACACACACACACACACACACACCTCTTCTCTCACACACATCTCTTCTCTCACACACATCTCTTCTCTCACACACACACACACATCTCTCTTCTCACACACGCACCTCTTCTCTCTTCTCTCACACACATCTCTTCTCTCTTCTCACACACACATCTCTTCTCTCACACACACATCTCTTCTTTCTTCTCTCACACACATCTCTTCTCTCTTACACACACATCTCTTCTCTCTCACACACATCTCTTCTCTCACCTCTCACACACACACACACATCTCTTCTCTCTTCTCACACACACATCTCTTCTCTCTCACACACATCTCTTCTCTCTTCTCTCACACACACACATCTCTTCTCTCTTCTCACACACACATCTCTTCTCTCACACACACATCTCTTCTCTCTCACACACACATCTCTTCTCTCTTCTCTCACACATCTCTTCTCTCTTCTCTCACACATCTCTTCTCTCTTCTCTCACACATCTCTTCTCTCTTCTCTCACACACATCTCTTCTCTCTTCTCTCACACACATCTCTTCTCTCTTCTCTCACACACATCTCTTCTCTCACACACACACATCTCTTCTCTCACACACACATCTCTTCTCTCTTCTCTCACACATCTCTTCTCTCACACACACATCTCTTCTCTCACACACACATCTCTTCTCTCTTCTCTCACACACATCTCTTCTCTCTTCTCTCACACACATCTCTTCTCTCTTCTCACACACACATCTCTTCTCTCTTCTCTCACACACACACATCTCTTCTCTCACACACATCTCTTCTCTCACACACACATCTCTTCTCTCTCACACACACATCTCTTCTCTCTTCTCTCACACATCTCTTCTCTCTTCTCTCACACACATCTCTTCTCTCTCACACACATCTCTTCTCTCTCACACACACATCTCTTCTCTCTTCTCTCACACATCTCTTCTCTCTTCTCTCTCACACATCTCTTCTCTCTTCTCACACACACATCTCTTCTCTCTTCTCTCACACACATCTCTTCTCTCTTCTCTCACACACATCTCTTCTCTCTTCTCACACACACATCTCTTCTCTCACACACACATCTCTTCTCTCTTCTCTCACACACATCTCTTCTCTCTTCTCACACACACATCTCTTCTCTCACACACACATCTCTTCTCTCTTCTCTCTCACACATCTCTTCTCTCTTCTCACACACACATCTCTTCTCTCTTCTCTCACACACATCTCTTCTCTCTTCTCTCACACATCTCTTCTCTCTTCTCACACACACATCTCTTCTCTCTTCTCACACACACATCTCTTCTCTCACACACACATCTCTTCTCTCTTCTCTCACACACATCTCTTCTCTCTTCTCTCACACACATCTCTTCTCTCTTCTCTCACACACATCTCTTCTCTCTTCTCTCACACACATCTCTTCTCTCACACACATCTCTTCTCTCACACACATCTCTTCTCTCTTCTCTCACACACATCTCTTCTCTCACACACACATCTCTTCTCTCACACACACATCTCTTCTCTCACACACACATCTCTTCTCTCTTCTCTCACACACATCTCTTCTCTCTTCTCACACACACATCTCTTCTCTCACACACACATCTCTTCTCTCTTCTCTCACACACATCTCTTCTCTCTTCTCTCACACACATCTCTTCTCTCTTCTCTCACACACATCTCTTCTCTCACACACATCTCTTCTCTCTTCTCTCACACACATCTCTTCTCTCTTCTCTCACACACATCTCTTCTCTCACACACACATCTCTTCTCTCACACACACATCTCTTCTCTCACACACACATCTCTTCTCTCTTCTCTCACACACAGAGCTGTACTATGATTCCAGTGGCGGCCCACAGAAGCCTGAATGGCACTTTAACAAACCAGTCTGAACTTCACAAGACAGCAATCACAACCACAACAAAGAGAGAACATTTGTCACTGACCGACTTCACCCCAGTGCCCTGCATATCTCTCTCTCTCTCTGTGTGTCTCTCTCTCAGAGTCTGAGATATACAGGCAGTGGCAGCCTCTCTGACTCGCATGTCAAAATACATCACACACAGAGGAAACTCCTCATTCCAACACACTGAGGAGGTGAGTGTGAGTGTGTGTGTGTGTGGGTGTGTGCGTCTGTGTGTATGTGCGCACATGCATGCATTTGTGTGTGTTCAGCCTAACTCTAATGAGGACAATATTAAGGGGTTAACTATAATAATCCCCTCATGTTGTGTGTGGGAAAGAAAGAGAGAGAGGGGGTAGTGAAAAGAGAGAGAGGGAGAGAGGGGGGGGGGGGTAGAGAGAGAGAGAGGGAGAGGGAAATGAGAGATCTAAGCACTAATCTCAAAAGCACCCAAAAGTAACATGAAAAAGACCTCACATTTTCCAAACAGCCTTTTCATCTTGTAATTGGGAGTTCTGACTTGAGGATTCACACCCAGAGAATATGCTGTGCAATGATACAGTCGATGCTCTTGTTAGGTTTGGCATGAGCCACAGGCTAATAACAGGCTAATTATAACTGGATGGAAAAGACAGCAAAGCAGAGCCACCGCAACGCTACTACTAGTACTTTCTACAGACGGAAAGTAATGCAGTAAGGAAAGTAATGACAGTATACTAGTAATAGTACTTTCTACAGAAGGAAAGTAATGCAGTAAGGAAAGTAATGACAGTATACTAGTAATAGTACTTTCTACAGAAGGAAAGTAATGCAGTAACTTAAGGAAAGTAATGACAGTATACTACTACTAGTACTTTCTACAGATGGAAAGTAATGCAGTAACTTAAGGAAAGTAATGACAGTATACTACTACTTTCTACAGATGGAAAGTAATGCAGTAACTTAAGGAAAGTAATGACAGTATACTACTACTTTCTACAGATGGAAAGTAATGCAGTAACTTAAGGAAAGTATTGAAAGTATACAGCAGCGAACAATGGAAAAGTCCCAGAACTGTCCATCATCCACCCTGTCCTGAATTAGTCCTGCAGAACCTTCCAAACGAACCCTCCTTAGGGGTGGAGCCACACTGCAGCCAAAATAGCATGTAAGATGAGAAACATATACAATCTGTAGGAAGAAAACACATATACCATAGACACACACACAAACACACACTCCTCACCAGGTCCGGTGGGTGAACAGTCGAGTAGCGCTGCTTGCCGTTGCTTCAGGAGACGGAGACAGGCAGCAGAGCTAACACAGGGACAGACATACTTTCCTTTCCCTTGCGCGCGCCGGTGTGCACGCGTTTCTTGGAATGTCGTACATGATGGTGCCTCTCTCATCACCCCTCCCTCCCTCCCTCCCTCTCTCCCCCTCTCCTCCTCCCTCCAGTCTGAGGGAGCCAGGCCCCTGACCCAACAACACATCAAATCAGACACACCTGATGGATTTCTATGGTTCTTAGTCTGAAGTTTTTAATTGTCTATTTTTCCCTTTTCCTCTCTCTCTCTCCTGCCTCCCCCGTCCCCTCCCCTCCTTTCCCTTCACCTCCCTCTCGTCTGTCTGCCTGGTATCGAGCAGGCCATTGATCAGAGGCAGGGATCAGACACATTGACGTGATAGGATTAGCGGCGAGGCTGTCGACTGTCCCCTCAGCGTGGGTTGAGTATGTGTGTGTGTGTGTGTGTCCCTGCTCCCCCCTCGCTCACTGGATTAACCCTTCGCTCTCGATCGAGACTCACGACTGCTTTCGACCGCTCTTGTGAGTCACAACGGTGACCACGCCCCCTGCACACAATCTCTGGCTGGAGGTTAAGAGGTGGGTTTGAAAGACGCCTTTGAGTGCGAGATCAGAGTGGAAGTCGTGGCGTCACATAGGCTTGGGCGGTATGACGGTATTACGATATACCGGGGTATTTAGAAATACCGACGGTATTGAAAATCAATACCGTCCGTCACCGTCAAAATCACAGATGCGCTTCAGCTTCTATTACAGTGAAACGGAGTTTTGAGTGTAGTGCACACACGGAGTGTAGTGCACACACGCGCCAGCAGAGGGCGAGACCAGTCTAGTGGAGCGAGTGGGTCACAACGGTGTTCACGTTTTACGGTAATGTTGCGACAGTGCTGTGAAAATACCGTAAAGCGTTGTGACGAGAGTTGGTGTGTGTTGTTTAGGGCTGTCTTAAATACTTCGAAGCTTCTTAGCTTCGTTCGATGGCACAAGCTTCGAACATAAAAAAAAAAATCGAAGTTAAAAAAAATTAAATAAAAATGAATTAATTAATTAATAAATTTTTTTTCAAAAAACTTTTTTTTCAAATTTTTTATTTTATTTTAATTTTTACTTCGGTGTGTGTGTGTGTGTGTGCATGGGGCCATTGGGTGGGGCCGGGGGACAAATACACTGGAGGAAAGTAACCCAGCTCAGCACTGCCCAAATTATATCATCACTATTGCCTGTTTGAAGGATATCATCCTCAAACACATATACACCACCTACACGCCTATTCTCAGTCCTTGCCCCACAATGGTGGAATGAACTACCCACCCCAGTTAGGACAGCCGAATCCCATCCAATCTTTCGCCGTCGACTAAAGACGCACTTCTTCAACCATTATCTGAAATACATTTTTAAAAATTTAATTAAAAAAATCTAACCCTAACTAACCTTACTGTCATGCACTTGTCCTAATAAACTAACCTACACTGTAACACGCAACACTTTGATGAATATTGTTACTCAGCTGATAGAGTTGTGCCCTTCCTGATGACCTGTCGTACAGAACTTGTAAGTCGCTTTGGATAAAAGCGTCAGCTAAATTACTAAATGTAAATGTGAATGTAAATGCCTTGTAGAATTCCACACATACTGGGATGAATAAACAAAATAGGAAATAAAATGTAGAAATGCATGCAATACATAAATAAATATGAATCTCCATATATGAAATAGAACATTTAGATAAGGTGCTACTGAGATGTTTTGGTGAGTTCTTTGTTTTTTTGTGGAAGTAGCCCTTCTTAAAAAGTGTCATTTTTCGTATGACACCTCTCTGGAGACACACACATGCACAAAAAATAGACACTAACCACTCAACCCACCACCGCACACAGACACACACTTATTTAGGCCAATTTTGGGGACAGTGCATTGCATACATTACTCCCCTAGCCCCTAAAATTCACTGGGGAAGGTGCTTTTGTCCCCAATTGGACAAGCTGTACCCAATCAGTTTGCTTGTAGTCGGAAATGTTTCCGTGAATTTAGGCTAAGTCAGAAACAAAAACATATGCATGTAATTACACACCCACCCACACACACCTGCACACCCACACTTCCTGAGTGCGTGTCTCTGGAGGGAAGTATTTGTTATTATGTATTTATATATGTATTTGAGCTTCATCGTGTCGTCTGCAGCCTCCCACTGGGGGCTCCGACAAGGAAAATAAACCTAAGTTATGGTAACGTGTACTCCCCTATGTGTCTCTCTCTCTCTCTCTCTCTCTCTCTCTCTCTCTCTAGCCTGCCCTCACCATCCTCCTCCCCACCTAAAGCTCTACCTCTCGAAAGAATTACTTATAATAATTACAAATACTCTACCTAGTATGTAATTATTTGGGGAGAAAAGTTGAAAGTGAGCCAACATTAACACACTCAGTGCCAGCCATGCGGTGCGCCTTACCCCCCTTGAATGCCACCACCCACTTCAATGATAGAGCTCTCATATTTGCGAACGCATAAACTATGTCTTAAATTATGTCTAATCTGGCCTTCGCTTATCAATGACTTATTTGCAGTCAACATTGTCAAAACGGATTGTTTTTTAATCAGTTCATTTCCGTTTTATACCATTTAGAAAAACGCTAGTTTTTTTTAAGTTTCAGGAAAATATAAAGATTCTGTGATAATCGCCCTTTACTGGAATATTCTGGAATACACAAAACATTTTGAAATTTTTCTGCCTATTTATGAATCGTTTTCAAATAAACGCTAGATTATCGATAGTATATGTGTACGTATGCACGCTATATAAGCGAGCTGAAAAATCGATTCTCTCATTTCCTGATCAGCACACACACAC
This sequence comes from Notolepis coatsorum, assembly GCF_963971535.1. NCBI lineage: Eukaryota > Metazoa > Chordata > Actinopteri > Aulopiformes > Paralepididae > Notolepis > Notolepis coatsorum. Next base: position 182,317,384 of record NC_140167.1, read on the forward strand.
ACACATAAGGCACACATAGGGCACACACACACACATAAGGCACACATAGGGCACACACACACACAGGGCACACATAGGGCACACGTTGATATCTTTGTGAAAAAAAGTCTGATTATCCTAAGACTGGTAAAATAGATTCCTTACCTCAGATCAGATGTTCTCCAAAAAGATTATTCCAATTCCTGATCGCCATTCCAAATATCGATCGCGTTTATTGATCCAACGCTGGGTACTGGAAATATGTATTCCACGCTGTTCTGATGGTCCACAATGAATCCGATCCTCTCGGGTGACTTGCAGAGAAGTAAAATGAGGAAGCAGGATTTTTTTTTACCATGTGTTTCATTCAATCCATTCCAAAGGGGTGCAGTACCACAGGGAGAGACGATAGGGGGCGGTATTTTCCCAATGGAGCTCAGAGAAAGTTTGCAGCACTAACGTGAGACTAGATTTTAATATGAATTCAAATCGCTAATAAAAAAATAAACGAGATCTCTCGTCGTTGGCAATGAACGGTCGGCATGAACAAACAAGTAATCTCGTTGTTGGCATTGAAAGTGTTAAGCTTAGGCGATGTTTCATCGTGTGATGAGTGGTGTAGGAACACGGCCAAACACATTATTTCCACGAATAGAATATGACCTCTTCCGACGTTTAATCAATCAGCACTAAAGATATCGTCCACTGTTTCCACCTTTCAGAAGTTTCTCGTTCACGCACCTCGGTTGCAGTGTTAATTTCATCAGCTATTTTTTATTTTAGTTTTACTCTTAGTCATGCGTCAAATGCTCTTTTTCGTTTTTATCATATTTAGTCACCTTCATTTATTTTCCGTTTAGTCAGTTTTAATCAACTACAGGTCTGAGCATTTTAGTCTTCGTTTAGTCTCGATTTAGTCTTTTTTGTTTAGTCTCGCCACTCAGTTACAGCCTCCTAAGTTGGCATGAGTTTTCTCGAAACAAAAAAAACGAACGTTAGTGCTAGCTGGTTAGACTTATGTAAGCTATTTAATGTGTTCTATTGTAGTGGATCAACATAATGTAGCGATCCGTCATGCAGTAATGTAGGGAAGAAAGAGGAGAGTTTCCTTTTCTGTATGGTGCTTTATTTCCAGCTCAATATGGGGTTTTACAAGTTGATACTTCCCTTTTCATACACAACACTATGCTAGCTTCACAATTAGGTCCGTCCTCCCATATCTCCCGGGGGGAAACACCCAACTAGAGCGACACACAAAACCCCAGAACATTACAATAACTCACCCACGGAACGATATGTTGGGGATAAGGGTTCCGCACGGACAATTATGTTTGTTACTTTCCTGTCGGCAAATGAGTTCCTGTTAGCTAGTAAGTAGCAAGTTGAAGTTAGCAAGATTTTATTTTGCAAACTACATTTTGTGTCAACGACATTGCATGAATAATTTCGTCACGTTAGTGTCACATGATCTCCATTAATGTGACGTCTCGTCTTCATCAGGGGAAAAAGCTTCGTTGGCGACCATATTTAGTCATAATTTTCGTTGACTAAATTAACACTGCTCCGTTGAAGGGCGAAGTTGCGACAGATTACTTTTTCACAGGTTCGGTACCCTCAAAGCTACATAGATCACTTTTAAAGAAGAGGAATGCGTGGCTACGTTGCTGTATTATTACTGAGGCATGCCCTGTCTGGCTAATGGGGGATATTAGGATACCGTCTCTAGCTAACTCAGGACAAGAATGTTGTTGTCAGCCCACCCTGTATGTATGCTTGGTGCCTAAAGTACACAACCAAAATGACAGGCCCTGAACCACTGTGTGTGTGTGTGTGTGTGTAGGTGTGTAGGTGTGTAGGTGTGTAGGTGTGTGTGTGTGTGTGTGTGTGTGTGTGTGTGTGTGTGTGTGTGTGAGAGAGGTTGTTTCTCTTACCATGAAGTGCGGCTGGGTCAGTATCCGTCGGAGTTCCTTAGCGTCATGGTTCTCCGGGTAGCAGGAAATCTCTTCCAGTACCTGAGAAGGCAGAGAGGAGAGTTCAACAAGGAGGCCCTCTGAAAGAGCCAGAGTCGCCCCTCTGAAGGCCTGACCCCGATCACACACACCCCTACCTGCCTGCAGTCTCGCCTGCGTGTGGCGAAACACCCCAACACCCACCAGAGAACCACCTCGACAACCTCACAGGCCCCCATTGAGTCGTTCTCTAGTTCCGCCTCTAAAATCACCTCAACCAATTAGAGAGCGGCCCCCGGGACATCACTCAACTGGGCAGGAATCCGGTCAAGGCTATAGGCCCCTCCCCTTTGCCCTCTCGACGTCAGCTCCAGTTATGTCGCGCCTGGCCGCTGAATGTGGCGGTGCGGAGGCGAGGCCTCTGTGTGTGTAGGACGGAGGCCTGAGCCGCGCCGCTGACACGTGTTCTCCCTCGCCACCGGCGGGCAATTACAGGAATGTGTAGTTTTGTGTCCATGTGTGTGTGTGTGCGTGTGTGTGCATGACCACGCTCATTCTCTCCGATCGGTGATTAATCGCATCCACTCGTCTCGTAGCCAGAGCCAGCAGTGACCAGCATGCCAACAACATCGCACTGCGTTATCTTAGCTACATTAGCCTATCTTCCGATCTGCTGCTTTGTGTTCATACACACTTTCCCACAGTGTGATAGTCACACACACACACACACACACACACACACACACACACACACACACACACACCTCAACAAATGACCCATTGAGAACAGAATTGAGCTTCAGTGCAGAGCGTATCGACTCGCAGGAACTTGGGAGTTCCTGAACTACAGTACAATGCCCTCTAGTCCTGGCAGCTCAAACAGCGGAACACTTTCAAAACCAAAGCGCCTAGTTTCTCCTTCTCTTTCCGCTTGGGTTTTACGGAGCAGCTTGTGTGTGAGAGAGTGATATATTCTTACATATTCCAGATGTTTCAGAGCACTGCTTGCACCGTCTTCAGAGGGACTCTTATAGGAGGAAGACACAGGGACAGGAGTTACACATGTTGACGGCCTCATTGAGAAGAGAGCTCAGAGGTCAAGGTTGAAAGGTCAGAAGGCAGGCGACAGAAGTCAAGGAAATGAGGAAATCCCCCGCGGGTCTTTAATCAGTGCCAGCCAATTAAAGATCAGTAGTGAAAGGTGTGGTCGGGAAGGGTGTGAGGTTAGTATCTACAGTTATTGACAAGACTAATGCATCCAATTCTCGGAAAATGCAATTATTAGGACGAGGTCACGCGAGGTAAGGGTGGTTAACACAAAGACTCGCTGATGAGTTGGGAAGTTGCCCCGCCCCTGCTCCACGGCGTCAGAAACCCCGGATCCCGGTCCAATCTACACTCCGATTGGCTCAAAGCATTCCAGTAGTAGACAGAAGCAAAGAAGAGGAGGAGGAGGAGGAGGAGGAGGAGGAGGAGAAGGAGGAGGAGGACGGGAGGAGGAGGGCAAGTAGCTACTCCCCGCAGACACAATCAAGTTTAGATGTTTGCTTGTGGTGAAACTGAAGCGGTCCCGGACTGACAATAAAGTAGCTTAGATCACGTGTGTCTGCAGCGATGAAGTGTCTCGCTCAGCTCTCTGCAGAGACGGCAGGAAACGATGCGTAAGAGAGCGACGTCTGCACTACTGGAACTGAAACACTGGTTCACTCCAAAACACACACACACACATCTAGTAGGAGTCCCCCCAGAGCTCGTACTCCCCAAGACTGATTTGAAGGAGGGGAACACGGTTCAGACCTCTCGGTAAACAGACTGAGACTCGTCTGTCACACAGTGTACCAGAGTTGTGTTAATTAGCCCGGCCTCTCTGACACAAACCAGCGCCACATTAAAGGCTCGGCTCCTCTCCATGGCTCTCCCAGTGTTACCACAGCTGTGGCTTTTAATGTGCCATGATGCCGCCACCCTTCTCTCTCTCTCTCTCTCTCTCTCTCTCTCTCTCTCTCTCTCTCGTTCCCTCTCTTTCTTTCTCTTTTTCCCTCTCTCTCCCTCTCTTTATTCAGACGGCTTTTTAATGGCTCCTCCAACAAAGCACACAACACAAACATGTCACGCTGGGGGGCGTGTGTGCTCGCCCTCCACCTGCACTCATCTGCATGCGTGTGTGTGTGCACTGGAACACTGGAACGCACACACACAGTTTTCTTCCATGCTCTTTACTAAATACCTATTTTTACTTTGTAGTCGATTTTAAGTAGAACGTCAGGTAAACACAATAATCTAATGGTGCGTATATGAATGAATGGTGGCAGAGGTCAAAACCTGGAGAGCACAATACAGGCTTCTGTTAAAAAAAGAAACAGTCCATATGTTAGTGTGTGTCTCTAATGTGAGAGATCAAACAAACCAGAGAGCCTTAACATTTGACTGAAGCTATACGTCAGAGTGTCTGCTTCCCTGCAGCTAAAGGTCACGGGGGGGGGGGGGGGGGGGGGGGGGGGGGGGGTGAGGAGAAAGCCAGATGAGACTCCGTAATGGAAATAAATAAAATAATTAAATATCTGAGCCGACCCACCTCTTTGTAAAAGAAGCATGAGCTAGCAGAGACGTGGACGGGCCACAGGAGAGACTAGCTTGTCAGTATAAACTCTGCTAACAACCAGCAAAGATGGCGGCGCGAGCACAGCATCTCTCCAGGTTCTGCAAATTAGCAGTTATTTGCTTATTTGTACTCAGATTTGTGCTCATCAATAACCAACCCATTTCAGCCACAGACACATTTAAATACTTAGGAACACACATCAGCAACAAACTCAACTGGGATCATCACACCACTCATTTACTTAAAACAGCCAACCAAAGATTATTTCACTTAAGACAACTCAGGAAGTATAAGGTTAGGAAGACGTTAATGATTCAATTTTACACAGCCATCATACAAAACATCATTTCACTCTCCATCACTGTTTGGTACGGCAACACACCCAAACACACACTACACAGACTAGACAGGATCATCATTAGGGCATCCAAAATCATTAACTGCACACTCCCCACCCTGGACTCCATACACAAACATCACACCATCACACGCGCACACAAAATCATCAGTGACCCCCTGCACCCAGCTCATCACCTCTTCCAACTCCTCCCCTCTGGTAGAAGGTTTAGGTCACTAGGTAGTCGCACGGTTAGGTTCAACAACAGTTTCTTCCCCAAGGCCATACAATTACTCAACTCCAACTCATCCTAATTTCACCCCCTGCTGTTTATGTTATGTATGTTATGTTATGTTATGTTATGTTATGTTATGTGATGTTGATGTTGATGTTTTGTTGTGTTCCATGTGGTGTATTGTCGCAGCTACCACCTGTACCGTGCCCAAATTCCACCGGCCTGGCCGTGTGGCAATAAAATAAACTTGAACTTGAACAGTATTGCATACCTATCATACACAGCTATCATACATACCTATCATACACAGCTATCATACACAGCTATCATACATACCTATCATACACAGCTATCATACACAGCTATCATACACACCTATCATACGCACCTATCATATGCACCTATCATACGCACCTATCATACACACCTATCATACACAGCTATCATACACAGCTATCATACACAGCTATCATACATACCTATCATACACACCTATCATACACAGCTATCATACATACCTATCATACACACCTATCATACATACCTATCATACACAGCTATCATACACAGCTATCATACCTATCATACACAGCTATCATACACACCTTTCATACACAGCTATCATACACACCTATCATACGCACCTATCATACATAACTATCATACATACCCATCACACACACCTATCATACACAGCTATCATACTCTAGTCATGAGACCTACTCTAGTCTAAACCATGAGAATTACTCTAGCCATGAGACCTACTCTAGTCTAAACCATGAGAATTACTCTAGCCATGAGACCTACTCTAGTCATGAGACCTAATCTAGTCATGAGACCTACTCTAGTCATGAGACCTACTCTAGTCTAAACCATGAGACCTACTCTAGCCATGAGACCTACTGTAGCCATGATACCTACTCTAGTCATGAGACCTACTCTAGTCTAAACCATGAGACCTACTCTAGCCATGAGACCTACTCTAGTCTAAACCATGAGACCTACTCTAGTCATTAGACCTACTCTAGTCATGAGTCCTACTGTAGCCATGAGACCTACTCTAGTCATGAGACCTACTCTAGTCTAAACCATGAGACCTACTCTAGCCATGAGACCTACTCTAGTCTAAACCATGAGACCTACTCTAGTCATGAGACCTACTCTAGTCATGAGTCCTACTCTAGTCTAAACCATGAGACCTACTCTAGTCATGAGACCTACTCTAGTCATGAGTCCTACTCTAGTCTAAACCATGAGACCTACTCTAGCCATGAGACCTACTCTAGTCATGAGTCCTATTCTAGTCATGAGTCCTACTCTAGTCTAAACCATGAGACCTACTCTAGCCATGAGACCTACTCTAGCCATGAGTCCTACTCTAGTCATGAGTCCTACTCTAGTCTAAACCATGAGACCTACTGTAGTCATGAGACCTACTGTAGTCATGAGACCTACTCTAGCCATGAGACCTACTCTAGTCATGAGACCTACTCTAGTTATGAGACCTACTCTAGTCTAAACCATGAGACCTACTCTAGCCATGAGACCTACTGTAGTCATGAGACCTACTCTAGTCATGAGACCTACTCTAGTCATGAGACCTACTCTAGCCTAAACCATGAGACCTACTCTAGCCATGAGACCTACTGTAGTCATGAGACCTACTCTAGTCTAAACCATGAGACCTACTCTAGCCATGAGACCTACTCTAGTCATGAGACCTACTGTAGTCATGAGACCTACTCTAGTCATGAGACCTACTCTAGCCATGAGACCTACTGTAGCCTAAACCATGAGACCTACTCTAGCCATGAGACCTACTGTAGTCATGAGACCTACTCTAGCCATGAGACCTACTCTAGTCAAAACCATGAGACCTACTCTAGCCATGAGACGTACTGTAGCCTAAACCATGAGACCTACTCTAGCCATGAGACCTACTGTAGCCTAAACCATGAGACCTACTCTAGTCATGAGACCTACTGTAGTCATGAGACCTACTCTAGTCATGAGACCTACTCTAGCCATGAGACCTACTCTAGCCATGAGACCTACTCTAGCCATGAGACCTACTGTAGCCTAAACCATGAGACCTACTCTAGCCATGAGACCTACTGTAGCCTAAACCATGAGACCTACTCTAGCCATGAGACCTACTCTAGTCATGAGACCTACTCTAGTCATGAGTCCTACTCTAGTCTAAACCATGAGACCTACTCTAGCCATGAGACCTACTGTAGCCTAAACCATGAGACCTACTCTAGCCATGAGACCTACTCTAGTCATGAGACCTACTCTAGCCATGAGACCTACTGTAGTCATGAGACCTACTCTAGCTATGAGACCTACTCTAGTCTAAACCACGAGACCTACTCTAGTCATGAGACCTACTCTAGTCTAAACCATGAGACCTACTCTAGCCATGAGACCTACTCTAGTCATGAGACCTACTGTAGTCTAAACCATGAGACCTACTCTAGCCATGAGACCTACTCTAGTCATGAGACCTACTCTAGTCCTGAGACCTACTCTAGCCACGAGACCTACTCTAGTCATGAGACCTACTCTAGCCATGAGACCTACTCTAGTCATGAGACCTACTCTAGTCATGAGACCTACTCTAGCCATGAGACCTACTGTAGTCATGAGACCTACTCTAGTCTAAACCATGAGACCTACTCTAGTCATGAGACCTACTCTAGCCATGAGACCTACTCTAGCCATGATACCTACTCTAGCCATGAGACCTACTCTAGTCATGAGACCTACTCTAGCCATGAGACCTACTCTAGTCTAAACCATGACCTACTCTAGCCATGAGACCTACTATAGCCACGAGACCTACTCTAGTCTAAACCATGAGACCTACTCTAGTTGTAACTGAGGGGTACAATTCCCTGACTGTATTGTTAGATATGATATTTAATACCACTACCTCATGTACTTTAACTTCTGGCCACCCAGTACAAGATATAAGTATGATGAACACTTTCCCACCTGATGAAACGAACCAACACAAATGTACCAAATTGAATATTTAATACAGCAAAAGGTGTATACAACATTCACTTAATTACATTTATGATTTGAAATATTGAATATGCACTTTTATGGCAAATGAGTATTCGTAGGTAAATCAACATTGAATGTCCAATCTCTGGTTGCGCAGGGAGTAAGTATACAACCTGGAATATTTAGGAAACGATAGCGATGGTACTTAAATGATTATAGCTGGATACACTAAGGGGGGGGGGGGGGTCCCGCTGGTTGTAAGACAGTAGGAGGGGGGGGTTAGAGAAGCCGCTGGCGGTATCCCATCTGGCCGACGGTGTCTTGGGAGAATCCAAAGTCTTGGACACGGTGCCCACAGAACCTCGGACCGCAGACGAATACAGCTGGACCCTCTGTGGAACGGTATCTGCCGGTCCACAACGGAGAGACGTGGTGCGACCTCACGTGTAGAGCGCCGCCTCACCTGGAGTCCTCTCCGGGGGGTAATTCCAACACTCGGCAGTGTTGGCCTTTATCCATGGAATAATCAAAGCACACAAAGCATAATCCAAGAGCCGTGGAAGGCTCGCCGTCGTCTGGGTAGAGTAATCCAATATACAGGTCCAGTCGCTCTTGACCCGGAGCTCCTCGGATGCAATCACCACTAGGGGTCTGACCAGCCTGGATAAGCGTCCAGATAACGTCAGGAACGATGGGGGTACTGATAACTGTAGAACTCTAACCGAACGATGCACCATACATAAATAGACTATTATTAGCTTAATAGAATACGTCCAACTCGACGGTATGGTGCCAAACTATGACCATTCAACTATTAATCTACACGATATCTCAATGCCTATTCTGGGCCAAGTAGGCCTTAGTACACCGCACGTGCGTCGTGGGGAGGCTTTTGCGTCTGTCACTCTGTTGGAGGGTAAAGAACTGGACTAAAAGAAAGTTCTACTTTACGAGCGCCATATATATATGCGCTATGAACAAATAGTACCATTCGTATTTCGCCCGGCATATTACTGCGCGGAACCGGGGGTTGCCTCGACATGTTAGGCGGCACGATTGAACTTGGACCTAGGGGTATGGCAACCTGGCGCCAGGTTCTCGTCCAATGGTAGAATGAAACTATTATGGGCTGTTTAGTAGAAACGGGGATATTCAATGCATATTGTGCAAGGAATATACAGGGGATATCAAACGATATACAAATACAATTAAATATATATATATAAATAAATATACATATTCGGTTTAATCTGATCCTTCACAACAGCCGCCCCCTAATTAGTCCCACCTAATTAGCTAAGCAGAGACAGATTAACCGCACTGTCTTCCACTCAAGGTCCGCTGTAAGGGTCAGTCAACTCACAAAGTCATAGGGTCATGGTCATCATCGATAGTATCTGGGAGTCGGGGCAGTTCTATGAGCCTCGCCACGGGCCGTGTGTAGGTGCGCCCTTGGACGAGTACTTCAGCTGCTCGGACCTTGCCATCGGCACCGGTGATCACTTTGCTTACGCGGCCAGCCGGCCACATAGCTCTGGGGAGTGACTGGTCAACTATCATGACGACTGTTCCTTCTTTCAAGTTGTCTCTCTCTTTTACCCACTTCTGGCGGGTCTGTAGAGACGGTAGGTAGTGAAGTAGGAAGCTGCTCCAAAACTTGTCAGCTAGTACTTGGCTGTACCTCCACATTCTTCGGCCGTTCGCTTCTTCAGGCCTGTACATTGTCTGGGGTAGCGCGGGGTCCAGCCGCCCCATTAGGAGTGTGTTGGGGGTGACTGGGTCGACATCTGCTACATCACTGGAGACGTAACCGAGGGGCTTTGAGTTCAATACTCCCTCGATCTCCGTGAGGACTGTCATTAGGACTTCCTCTGCCACAGTCTGGGCTCCGAGTACGGCATACAGGGCTGTCTTTATAGAACGTACTTCTCGTTCCCAGGTTCCACCGAAGTGGGGTGCGTTCGGGGGATTAAACTGGAAGTCAATCTGGGCTGGAGCGAGGTGGGTCTTAAGTTCTGGGCCCATAGCTTGGAAGCTCTCTCTCAGCTCTCTTTCTCCGCCTTTGAAGTTGGTCCCGTGATCAGACAACAATGTAGACGGTTGTCCTTTCCGTGATATGAATCTCCGGAAGGCCATAAGGAATGAGTCTGTGCTCATGGTCGGAAGGAGCTCGATATGTATCGCTCTGGTGGTCATGCATTTGAATACAATACCCCACCGCTTCTCGGTGCCTCTTCCTCTCTTTATATACAACGGGCCAAAACAGTCCATGCCTGTGGAGTGGAATGGCTTGTCGCCGATTCGGAGGCGACAGGGGGGTAGGTCAGCCATCCGTGGTATGCTGGGCTGCGCGCGCCACTTACGGCAGTCTAGACAGGTTCGCTGGAAGCGCCGTACTGCTTCTCTCCCTTGCAATATCCAATAACGACGTCTGATCTCCGCGAAGACTCTCTCTGCTCCAGCGTGGTGTACATCCTCGTCGTATTTCTTTATGATCAGCTCTGTGACCTTGTGTCGGCTGTTCAAGACGATCGGGTGCTTAATGTCATCGGGTAGATCGGGGGCTCTCCGCAGGCGACCACCCACTCTGATGAGATTATGTGCGTCACTCTCTGGTGCCAGGTGAATCAGTCTGCTGTCTGATGGGACGGGGTTTCCTCCCTGTAGACAGTCTAGCTCATCGGGGAACGAGTCTCTCTGGGCTCGTTGTAGTAGAAGAAGTTCTGCTTCTTCGTAGTCAGCTGCTGACATGTCAGTGGTGGACTGAATCTCTGGGTGGTGCCGCAGGAATGTTCTTTGTTGCGCACTCTCTAGGGTAATGCAGTCATCTATGTTGGGGTCTGTGGGGGCGACAGTGCTCAGTCCACAGAACATAGGCTTCTTGTTCTCAGCCTCCTCGTTACTTGCTTCCCTCGGGGTGGGCGTAGGCCAATCTCCTTCCGGGAGCTGGAGGAATGCTGGTCCGTCACTGTAGATGTTGCGACGGGTTAGGTCATCCAGGGACATTCCCCGGGTGATGACGTCAGCTGGGTTGTGTTTGGTATCCACATACCTCCAGCTTGCTTCTTCTGTTAATTCTTGAATCTCGGTGACTCTGACTCCCACGAAGACTTTGTATCTGCATGAATCAGACTTAATCCATGTGAGTACTGTCGTGGAATCTGACCACAAGATTGTTCTATGCACCGGAATGGTGAGTTCACGTTGGATTAACGTGGCTAGATGCGCTCCTGCGAGGGCTGCGCAGAGCTCTAGACGTGGGATAGATTGTTGCTTACGTGGGGCTATTCTTGAGCGGGCCAGTATGAAAGCAGTGTGTATCTCTCCTCCCATCTCTTGGGCACGCAAATAGGCAACCGATCCGTAGGCTACTTCGGAGGCGTCGCTGAAGACGTGTAGCTCAATCTCGCATGTCTCTGGCCTCACTGTGGATGGGAAGTAGCTGCGGCGTATATTGACACCTGGGAGTGAGCGGAGTTCCGTCTCCCACTCTCTCCATGTTGAGGCAAGGTGTGCGGGTATTGGGTCGTCCCAGCCCTGGTCCTTGTCCCATAGTGCTCGTACAATCATCTTTGCCCTGGTGGTGTAAGGTAGAATACATCCCAACGGGTCATATTGTCTGGCGAGTGTTCTGTACACACTCCGTCGGGTGGTCGGTATCGCCGCCGACCTTCCTTGCTCTGGAGCCAAGGGTTTGTGTCTATAGTGGAGCGAGTCTGTTTTGAAGCGCCAGACTAATCCCAGTGTCATTTCTTGGGCTTCTCCTGGGATTGTCGCCATCCAGGTCTCGCTGCTGGCAGCCTTGTCTGCGGAGGAGAGGCTGCGCAATACGTGCGGGTCACTGCTGGCCCACTGCCTGAGATCAAAGCCTCCTTTGATTAGGGAGGCGCGTAACTTGATTAGGAGAGCCTCGGCTTCTTCTTGAGTCGAGACGCTTTGTAGACAGTTGTCCACGTAGAAACTGTTCTTCACACTGTGTTGGACCTCTTCATCTGCTGCTGGGTCCTCTGTGACGTGTTTCTGTAGTGCAAATGTAGCACAGCACGGGCTGCATGTGGTTCCGAAGGGGAGTACTTCCCACTGGTAGATGGATGGGTTCTCATCTCCGATCTTCTCTCTCCATAGGAACCGTAGCAGAGGCTTGTCCTCCTCTACTAGTCTCACCTGCAAGAACATCCCTTTGATATCCCCGCTTATAGCCACCTTGTCCTGGCGGAAGCGCAGTAGCACGCCTAGTAGGGAGGGGCCGAGTGTGGGGCCGGGCAAGAGCTCTTTATTCAGATTTTGGGATCCGATCTGGTAGCTGCAGTTAAACACAATGCGATCCTTGCCGTTGTGATGGACCTTGTGATGCGGCACGTACCATGATTCGGTCGTCTGATCGGCCTCTTTAATGTCAATCTTTGTTACGTGTCCCGCTGTGATTAGCTTCTCAATCTCAGCTCGGTACACACTCTGTTGAGCGGGGTCTTTGGCTAGGCGCCGCTCTGTGTTCAGTAGATAGCGCTCCGTGGCGTCTTTCTTTGCGTGAAAGGGGGGCATTCCCTCTCGCCTCAGGAGTGGAGTTGCGTATCTCATCACTCCGCCGACTGTGACTCTCTTAGTCCCCTGCTCGAGTAGGTTGATGGCGTAAATGTCTTCTTTAGAGCGAATGTCTTTCTTTTCGTTCTTAAAGGGCATTGTCTCTAGGGTCCATAGCCTCTCGACATGCTGCAGGAGAGTGGTGTCTTCTTCTGTCGTTCTGGAGTGGAAGCAGCTAGTGGCTGCTGTTCGGTTGAGAGATTTAGCGAGGGGGCCTTGCAATGTCCATCCTAGGCGGGTCTCGACTGCTGCAGGACAGCCTCGGGGGCCTGTATGGACCCGGTCAATCGGGACTATGAGTTCTGCATGGTCGGAGCCTATCAACAGGGTCGGGGTAGCGCCGTCTATGAGCGGGATAGGTAATTGACGCAGGTGCACATATTTATCCATCAACTTGGTGACAGGGTAGGTGTACTGCGATAGTCCTATTTCTTGGCTGGTGAAAGCATTTGTGATCTTGTACCGTCGCTCTGGCTGCCCGTTGGCTGCGATAGTGAAGGAGACATTCTCGCCCTTTATCGTCTTTAAATCTCTTCTTATTGTCCGAATCGTCATTTCGTTCTTGCTCCCCCGCAGTCCCAGCTGAGTCGCAGCGGAGGCGAGCAGAAGGGTCTTCTCTGACCCGTCATCAAGGACGGCGTAAGTGTCCATGACTTTATCCTGGTAGCTCAATGTCACACGGACTACCTTTAAGAGCACTTGAGCTCCGTTGCTGCTGGCGGGGTCAATGTACATGACACTTGCCTTGGTGCCGCTCCGTGGTGCAGGTATAGGCCGTCTTCCGTTACTATCGTGTAGTATATCTAGATGGGCTCCATCGCACCGGCTGCACCTTTTCTTTAGGCGGCATTCGGCTGCCATGTGGGGCCGCGCACATCGATAACAGCGCCGGTTGGACTTTATCCATTGGCTCACTTCTTCTGCATTCATCTTTGTGAATGAGTCACATTGTGACAGCCAGTGTTCTTTCTCACAGTAGGGACACGCTATCTTCCACTTCTCCTTTCTCGAGGGGGTGCTGTGACTCTTACTGCTCGGTACTGACTCTGATTGGTGCATGACAGTCACCGATCTTCTTCCATCACTTATTCTCCTGGGTCCCTCTCTGGAGCTTGGCGTGCTCCGCCCGAAGGTGTCCAGTCGTAAGCTGCTGACCTCTCTCGCCAGGAAGTCGGCCAGATCAAGGAGGGATGGCTCGGGGCCGTCGGGATCTCGGTAGTCCCTCTGCCGCCGAAAGCGCTCCTGTCTTGCGGGTGGCAGCTTCTCCAAAATCCTCTCAACGTTAGAGTTGGCGTACAGCTCATGCCTGCCCTTCTCCCGTTGAGCTCCCAGCATCCCCACCAGGGACTGCACTTTGATTGACAGGTCGTCTAGTGAGCGATTGTCTGTGGCTGGGGGTAGGCGGTCAATATGCCTTATCTCCTGGATTACGTAATCCCATATACGTCCATATCTTTGATCCAGCGCTGCAAGGGCCGCTGTGTATGGGGTCGAGGAGGTAGCATAGGCTAGCGCTATATTGTGCGCTCGCGGTACTTTCAGGTGCTTCAATAATATTGCATACTTGTGGCGTTCATCAGCGACCTCCACCATCATTGTCTCTAAGCACATCCGGAGCTCCGTGTACTGTGCTCGACTCTCATAGGCGAAGTCTGGGAATGACGGCGTGGCGTTGTATGACGCCGTGGATGGCTGATACATCGGCGAGCGTTGGGGGAGAGACCTCCTGGGCGAGTCCCCTCTTGCGCCTCGCTGTGGGCTGGTACTGGCAGGGTACCATGGCCCGCTGGTCCAGGTACTGTTCCTCGGGGCTGGTCGTGCGTCGTGCTCACCCGTAAATAGAGTCGGGGGTCTGTAGCGCAGCGCCGCGGGGGTATAGCCTGGACTGTATGGGACCTCCTGGTCCGGTGGAGTACTGTGCTGTCGTCGGGCTTGGTTCTCCTCTTCTCCCTCTTCTTCTTCTATCAAATCTTCCAGATCCTGTAATCGTTTATTTAGCTTCTCCGCAGTGTAGGCCGCTCCTTCCTTGTAGCTGGGTCTCGCTTGGACCGGTATGGGAAGGGGATCTGCGGGGGGTCTAGACTCGGTCTGTTGGTCAAGTTCAGGGTCGCTTGCTCGTTGCGGTGACGCTGCTCTTGACTGTTGTCTCGACGAGTTCCTTGAGCCCCTGGCGGAGGGAGAGGGAGTTGTCCTTTTGATCAGCTGCTCTATTAGTTGCGCTTGTAGTCTGTCGCGCTCTGCGTCTCTTTGGGCACCGGCAGCGGCGCGCTGGGCGTCGGCGGCGGCGCGCTCTGTTTCTCTTTGGGCACCGGCAGCGGCGCGCTGGGCGTCGGCCCGGTCTCTTGCCATATTCTCTTCCATCTGGAAGCGTCTCATCTCCATACTTGTGCGCTGTTCTTCGCTCCGTTGCTGTGCTTGGAGGTGTTCGCGCTCGCTGGTCGCCTGTGCTTGGAGACGTTCGCGCTCGCTAAGCGTCTGTGCTTGGAGCCGATCGCGTTCGGTAGAGGCTGTCAGGCTGACGAGGAACGCCTGTTGTAGTGTCCTCTCCGCTTCGCTGGGGGAAGGCGGTAGTGGAGGTGAGCCGCTCCTGCGTGAACCGCTCCTGGGGGTACTCGTTGGGGAGTCCTGGAGCTCTAGTTCCTCGGCGCTCTCCTCCTCTTCTTCCGTGCAGAGTTCTCTCTCTGTAGGGTTGTCTTCCTCCCGGGGCTTGTCGGGGACTACTTCTTGAGTAGTGGCGGGGGGTAAAGGCATGTCAATTCCCTCCTGGTCCCCACCGTGAGCTTGGTCAGTTACATTAGGACCTACTAGGGCCTCTGTGGTCGGGGAAACCTGGTCGTTAAGGTCAGACATAATTTTACTTTCTACTTTTACCACGTTTACCGTTTGTCGAAGGCTAGGTAGTTGACTGACAGTGTAAGCCTCTAAGTACTGAGGTGTCTGTCGTCTGCGCCGCGGGCGTTCTAGGTTAGGAGGATCGTTTCGTGGAGTGTTCATCATAGGCCATTTCGATATTAATAACACTATATTAATATTACACTAGTTACCATCCGGCTCGAAGGACCAATTGTAACTGAGGGGTACAATTCCCTGACTGTATTGTTAGATATGATATTTAATACCACTACCTCATGTACTTTAACTTCTGGCCACCCAGTACAAGATATAAGTATGATGAACACTTTCCCACCTGATGAAACGAACCAACACAAATGTACCAAATCGAATATTTAATACAGCAAAAGGTGTATACAACATTCACTTAATTACATTTATGATTTGAAATATTGAATATGCACTTTTATGGCAAATGAGTATTCGTAGGTAAATCAACATTGAATGTCCAATCTCTGGTTGCGCAGGGAGTAAGTATACAACCTGGAATATTTAGGAAACGATAGCGATGGTACTTAAATGATTATAGCTGGATACACTAAGGGGGGGGGGGTCCCGCTGGTTGTAAGACAGTAGGAGGGGGGGGTTAGAGAAGCCGCTGGCGGTATCCCATCTGGCCGACGGTGTCTTGGGAGAATCCAAAGTCTTGGACACGGTGCCCACAGAACCTCGGACCGCAGACGAATACAGCTGGACCCTCTGTGGAACGGTATCTGCCGGTCCACAACGGAGAGACGTGGTGCGACCTCACGTGTAGAGCGCCGCCTCACCTGGAGTCCTCTCCGGGGGGTAATTCCAACACTCGGCAGTGTTGGCCTTTATCCATGGAATAATCAAAGCACACAAAGCATAATCCAAGAGCCGTGGAAGGCTCGCCGTCGTCTGGGTAGAGTAATCCAATATACAGGTCCAGTCGCTCTTGACCCGGAGCTCCTCGGATGCAATCACCACTAGGGGTCTGACCAGCCTGGATAAGCGTCCAGATAACGTCAGGAACGATGGGGGTACTGATAACTGTAGAACTCTAACCGAACGATGCACCATACATAAATAGACTATTATTAGCTTAATAGAATACGTCCAACTCGACGGTATGGTGCCAAACTATGACCATTCAACTATTAATCTACACGATATCTCAATGCCTATTCTGGGCCAAGTAGGCCTTACTACACCGCACGTGCGTCGTGGGGAGGCTTTTGCGTCTGTCACTCTGTTGGAGGGTAAAGAACTGGACTAAAAGAAAGTTCTACTTTACGAGCGCCATATATATATGCGCTATGAACAAATAGTACCATTCGTATTTCGCCCGGCATATTACTGCGCGGAACCGGGGGTTGCCTCGACATGTTAGGCGGCACGATTGAACTTGGACCTAGGGGTATGGCAACCTGGCGCCAGGTTCTCGTCCAATGGTAGAATGAAACTATTATGGGCTGTTTAGTAGAAACGGGGATATTCAATGCATATTGTGCAAGGAATATACAGGGGATATCAAACGATATACAAATACAATTAAATATATATATATAAATAAATATACATATTCGGTTTAATCTGATCCTTCACAACACTAGTCATGAGACCTACTATAGCCATGAGACCTACTCTAGCCATGAGACCTACTCTAGTCATGAGACCTACTCTAGCCATGAGACCTACTGTAGTCATGAGACCTACTCTAGCCATGAGACCTACTCTAGCCATGAGACCTACTCTAGTCTAGACCATGAGACCTACTCTAGCCATGAGACCTACTCTAGTCTAAACCATGAGACATACTCTAGTCATGAGACCTACTCTAGTCATGAGACCTACCCTAGCCATGAGACCTACTCTAGTCTAAACCATGAGACCTACTCTAGCCATGAGACCTACTCTAGTCTAAACCATGGGACCTACTCTAGTCATGAGACCTACTCTAGCCATGAGACCTACTCTAGTCATGAGACCTACTCTAGCCATGATACCTACTCTAGCCATGAGACCTACTCTAGCCATGAGACCTACTCTAGCCATGAGACCTACTGTAGCCTAAACCATGGGACCTACTCTAGCCATGAGACCTACTCTAGTCATGAGACCTACCGTAGCCTAAACCATGAGACCTACTCTAGCCATGAGACCTACTGTAGCCATGAGACCTACTGTAGCCATGAGACCTACTGTAGCCTAAACCATGGGACCTACTCTAGCCATGATACCTACTCTAGTCATGAGACCTACTGTAGCCTAAACGATGAGACCTACTCTAGCCATGAGACCTACTCTAGTCTAAACCATGAGACCTACTCTAGCCATGAGACCTACTCTAGTCATGAGACCTACTGTAGTCATGAGACCTACTCTAGTCATGAGTCCTACTCTAGTTATGAGACCTACTCTAGTCATGAGACCTACTCTAGTCATGAGACCTACTCTAGTCTAAACCATGAGACCTACTCTAGTCTAAACCATGAGACCTACTCTAGCCATGAGACCTACTCTAGCCATGATACCTACTCTAGCCATGAGACCTACTCTAGCCATGAGACCTACTCTAGTCTAAACCATGAGACCTACTCTAGCCATGAGACCTACTCTAGCCATGAGACCTACTCTAGCCATGAGACCTACTCTAGTCTAAACCATGATACCTACTCTAGTCATGAGACCTACTCTAGTCTAAACCATGAGACCTACTCTAGTCTAAACCATGAGACCTACTCTAGCCATGAGACCTACTCTAGCCATGAGACCTACTCTAGTCATGAGACCTACTGTAGTCATGAGACCTACTCTAGTCTAAACCATGAGACCTACTCTAGTCATGAGACCTACTCTAGTCTAAACCATGAGACCTACTCTAGCCATGAGACCTACTCTAGTCTAAACCATGAGACCTACTCTAGCCATGAGACCTACTCTAGTCTAAACCATGAGACCTACTCTAGCCATGAGACCTACTCTAGTCATGAGTCCTACTCTAGTCATGAGACCTACTCTAGTCATGAGACATACTCTAGTCTAAACCACGAGACCTACTCTAGTCATGAGACCTACTCTAGTCATGAGACCTACTCTAGTCATGAGTCCTACTCTAGTCATGAGACCTACTCTAGTCATGAGAAGCCATGAGACCTACTCTAGCCATGAGACCTACTCTAGTCATGAGACCTACTCTAGTCATGAGACCTACTCTAGCCATGAGACCTACTCTAGCCATGAGACCTACTCTAGCCATGAGACCGACTCTAGCCATGAGACCTACTCTAGTCTAAACCATGGGACCTACTCTGGTCATGAGACCTACTCTAGCCATGAGACCTACTCTAGCCATGAGACCTACTCTAGCCATGAGACCTACTCTAGCCATGAGACCTACTCTAGTCTAAACCATGAGACCTACTCTTTTCATGAGATCTACTCTAGCCATGATACCTACTCTAGTCATGAGACCTACTGTAGCCTAAACCATGAGACCTACTCTAGTCATGAGACCTACTCTAGCCTAAACCATGGGACCTACTCTAGTCATGAGACCTACTCTAGCCATGAGACCTACTCTAGTCATGAGACCTACTGTAGCCTAAACCATGAGACCTACTCTAGCCATGAGACCTACTATAGCCTAAACCATGAGACCTACTCTAGCCATGAGACCTACTCTAGTCATGAGACCTACTCTAGCCATGAGACCTACTCTAGTCTAAACCATGGGACCTACTCTGGTCATGAGACCTACTCTAGTCATGAGACCTACTTAAGTCATGAGATCTACTCTAGTCATGAGACCTACTCTAGTCATGAGACCTACTCTAGTCTAAACCATGAGACCTACTCTAGTCATGAGACCTACTCTAGAACATGAGACCTACTCTAGAACATGAGACCTACTCTAGTCATGAGACCTACTCTAGTCTAAACCATGAGACCTACTCTAGTCATGAGACCTACTCTAGCCTAGAACATGAGACCTACTCTAGTCATGAGACCTACTCTAGTCATGAGACCTACTCTAGCCATGAGACCTACTCTAGCCATGAGACCTACTCTAACCATGAGACCTACTCTAGCCTAGAACATGAGACCTAATCTAGTCATGAGACCTACTCTAGCCATGAGACCTACTCTAGCCATGAGACCTACTCTAGTCATGAGACCTACTGTAGCCTAAACCATGAGACCTACTCTAGTCATGAGACCTACTCTAGCCTAAACCATGGGACCTACTCTAGCCATGAGACCTACTATAGCCTAAACCATGAGACCTACTCTAGCCATGAGACCTACTCTAGTCATGAGACCTACTCTAGTCATGAGACCTACTCTAGTCATGAGACCTACTCTAGTCTAAACCATGAGACCTACTCTAGTCATGAGACCTACTCTAGAACATGAGACCTACTCTAGAACATGAGACCTACTCTAGTCATGAGACCTACTCTAGCCTAAACCATGGGACCTACTCTAGCCATGAGACCTACTATAGCCTAAACCATGAGACCTACTCTAGCCATGAGACCTACTCTAGTCATGAGACCTACTCTAGCCATGAGACATACTCTAGCCATGAGACCTACTCTAACCATGAGACCTACTCTAGCCTAGAACATGAGACCTAATCTAGTCATGAGACCTACTCTAGCCATGAGACCTACTCTAGCCATGATACCTACTCTAGTCATGAAACCTACTGTAGCCTAAACCATGAGACCTACTCTAGTCATGAGACCTACTCTAGCCTAAACCATGGGACCTACTCTAGCCATGAGACCTACTATAGCCTAAACCATGAGACCTACTCTAGCCATGAGACCTACTATAGTCATGAGACCTACTCTAGCCACGAGACCTACTCTAGTCATGAGACCTACTGTAGCCTAAACCATGAGACCTACTCTAGCCATGAGACCTACTATAGCCTAAACCATGAGACCTACTCTAGCCATGAGACCTACTCTAGTCATGAGACCTACTCTAGCCATGAGACCTACTCTAGTCATGAGACCTACTCTAGCTGTAACTGAGGGGTACAATTCCCTGACTGTATTAAAGATTGTGATATATTAAACCACTACTAGTTATGTACTTTAATTACTGGCCATACAGTACATGAATATATATGGTGAACACCCACACAATAATACGGCATTGATACATAAAGTACTATTTAGAGGGTATTTATTATTATTAAGCAACGTTAGGTTACAGATTGAGAATTAAGCTTGCGCTTGTATGGCGAAGAACACACGTAAAGTAAGTCAAGAGCGTAAGTCAATGAGAATAGTATGAATACTAGGATGGGTCTAAACTGACGCCACCTGTGGTATAGCAATTACATAGGGCACACTAGTACCAGCTGGAGACACTGGGGGGTTCCCTCCGGGTGTAAGGCCGGCCGGGGTAGAGGAATGTTCGGGTACAAAGTCTGGGTCAACAAGGAATAATCTCGTATGGAGGGGAGGGGGGTCGGAGACGTAGACAGGATCCTCCTGTTGGCCGGGTCCCGGGTCGCTTCGTCGGGTAGGGGAGTCGGAGACGTAGACAGGATCCTCCTGTTGGCCGGGTCCCGGGTCGCTTCATCGGGTAGGGGAAGGTGCCCTAGACCCTTGTCGTGATGATCTCCGGGAGCTCCGTGCGGAGAGAGGGGGTGTCGCCCTGGCAATCAATTGTTCTATCATCTGCGCCTGCAGCCGGTCGCGCTCTGCTTCGCGCTGGGCATGGGCGGCGTCGCGCTCTGCTTCGCGCTGGGCATTGGCGGCGTCGCGCTGTGCATTGGCGGCGTGCTGTGCATTGGCGCAGTCTCTTTCAATGTTCTCTTCCGTCTGAAGGCGTCTCTCCTCCGTCTGAAGGCGTCTCTCCTCCAGTCTTATGCGGTCGTCTTCACTCCTTTGTTGCGCCTGGAAGCGCTCTCGTTCGGTTGCAGAGTGTTCGCGTTCACTAAGGGCTTGCGCTTGGAGTTGCGCGTGAAGGCGCTCTCGTTCGTCGCGCTCGCTCGTCTGTTGAGCCTGAAGGCGCTCTCTTTCCATGGCAGAGTGTTTGCGCTCACTAAGGGCTTGCGCTTGGAGTTGCGCGTGAAGGCGCTCTCGTTCCGCTGCAGATTGTTCGCGCTCGCTTGCTTGTTGCGCGTGGAGGCGCTCTCTTTCCGTTGTGGAGTGTTCGCGCTCACTAAGCGTCTTTGCTTGAAGCCGGTCGCGTTCACCCTGAAGTCGGTCTCTTTCGGTGGAGGCTGCCAGTGTGGCGATCAAGGCTTGCGCCAGTATCTGGTCCGCCTGGCTGGGGGATGACACTGACGGAGGTGATCGGCTTCTGACAGAGCTCGTTGGAGATCTGTTCTCCTGGCGCGCCCCGAGGTCCATCTCCTGGGCGCGCTTCTCTTCTCTTGGTTGTGTGTCGGGTTCTGTCCCTGGAGCACTTTCTTTATCCTGGAGCTCTCCGGGGACTATCCCGTTGACGTTGTCTGGAGGTATAGTCATGTCATGTCATGTCCCACCTGGTCCCCCCCATGAGCTTGGTCAGTTTCGTGAGAGCCCACTGGGGTCTCTACTGGCAGGGTCGCCTGGTCGATAGGATTTGACATGCTTTGACTATCCGCTTTATCCGTATTTAACGTCTGGTTAAAGCTAGGTATTAGAACGACAGCGTATTCCTCCAGATAGGGAGGTGGCTGACGTTTGCGCTGCGGGCGTTCTAGCTTGGGAGAGCCGCTTGGGGAGTGTTCACCGCTGGCCATGGTTAATATCAATATTATATTAAATATTACACTGATACCCTCCGGCTCGAAGGACCAATTGTAACTGAGGGGTACAATTCCCTGACTGTATTAAAGATTGTGATATATTAAACCACTACTAGTTATGTACTTTAATTACTGGCCATACAGTACATGAATATATATGGTGAACACCCACACAAGAATACGGCATTGACACATAAAGTACTATTTAGAGGGTATTTATTATTATTAAGCAACGTTAGGTTACAGATTGAGAATTAAGCTCGCGCTTGTATGGCGAAGAACACACGTAAAGTAAGTCAAGAGCATAAGTCATTGAGAATAGTATGAATACTAGGATGGGTCTAAACTGACGCCACCTGTGGTATAGCAATTACATAGGGCACACTAGTACCAGCTGGAGACACTGGGGGGTTCCCTCCGGGTGTAAGGCCGGCCAGGGTTGAGGAATGTTCGGGTACAAAGTCTGGGTCAACGAGGAATAACGAGGTTCCAGATACAGGAGCCAGTGCATGTACTCCCTTGATCAGTAGACAAAGCAACAGCTATAATCCAGTATGCTCGACAGCATGGAAGACAGCTAGCCAGCCTCTTCCTAGAGGCGGGCTCGAGTGATGATCCTCACGGGGGGTAGATCCCAAACGACAGTGGGGTCGACGGTTCTCTGCTCGAGCAGTCACGGTCCCAAAGCAATATAATCCAACCAGAAATGGTTCTGCAGTCGCCGGTGTAGGTTCTCCGGTGTACATATCCAACGGTTCTCGTCTAGGACTCCTCGGGTGGGGGCACGAGTTTAGGCCGCCCTGGATAAGTGCACTAGCTATATACACGACGAACCGGTGGTAATGCTGGTCACTGAAGAACTGTAGCCGCACGATACACTATAAATGATAGACTATTACTTCACATTAGAATAAGTCGAACTCAACGTTACTGCGTTAAACTCTGACACTTTAGCAATCTATTCGCACGCGGTTCTCAAGGCTCTATTTAGAGGCAAAGTTGCTGACTTCACTGCACGTTGTCTCGTGGTGAATGCTTTACTAGTAATGAACGAATAAGTGCTAAAAACTGCTGCTGTTTCCACCTGCGCCGTATTTATACGTAAGGTGAATTATCTAGTGCCAACCTGGTCACTCTGGTCCTGAATCACTACACTGCCAAAGACATGTTCCAACATGTCCCAAACTCGCCCACTGCACCTGTCTGAGTACGAGACTGCCTGGAGCCTGGGGGGGGGTGTCCAATAGGAGAGCGTATATTACTCTGGTTTGTACGCAGGTAAAGGGATATTCCGTGTATATATACAAATAATATACAAGGGATATCAAACGATATACAAATATTATACAAGGGATATCAAACAATAAATATATATATTCGGTTTAACCTGACCCTTTGTAACACTAGCCATGAGACCTACTCTAGCCATGAGACCTACTCTAGCCATGAGACCTACTCTAGCCATGAGACCTACTCTAGTCTAAAATATGGGACCTACTCTGGTCATGAGACCTACTCTAGCCATGAGACCTACTCTAGCCATGAGACCTACTCTAGCCATGAGACCTACTCTAGCCATGAGACCTACTCTAGTCACGAGACCTACTGTAGCCTAAACCATGAGATCTACTCTAGCCATGAGACCTACTGTAGCCTAAACCATGAGACCTACTCTAGCCATGAGAACTACTCTAGTCATGAGACCTACTGTAGCCATGAGACCTACTCTAGTCATGAGACCTACTCTAGTCATGAGACCTACTCTAGCCATGAGACCTACTCTAGTCATGAGACCTACTCTAGTCATGAGACCTACTCTAGAACATGAGACCTACGGACCTACTCTAGAACATGATACCTACTCTAGAACATGATACCTACTCTAGAACATGAGACCTACTCTAGTCATGATACCTACTCTAGTCATGATACCTACTCTAGTCATGAGACCTACTCTAGTCATGAGACCTACTCTAGAACATGAGACCTACTGTAGTCATGAGACCTACTCTAGTCATGAGATCTACTCTAGCCATGAGACCTACTGTAGTCATGAGACCTACTCTAGCCATGAGACCTACTGTAGTCATGAGACCTACTCTAGAACATGAGACCTACTCTAGTCATGAGACCTACTCTAGTCATGAGACCTACTCTAGTCTAAACCATGAGACCTACTGTAGTCATGAGACCTACTCTAGCCATGAGACCTACTCTAGTCTAAACCATGAGACCTACTCTAGCCATGAGACCTACTCTAGTCTAAACCATGGGACCTACTCTAGTCATGAGACCTACTCTAGCCATGAGACCTACTCTAGTCATGAGACCTACTCTAGCCATGATACCTACTCTAGCCATGAGACCTACTCTAGCCATGAGACCTACTCTAGTCTAAACCATGAGACCTACTCTAGTCTAAACCATGAGACCTACTCTAGCCATGAGACCTACTCTAGCCATGAGACCTACTGTAGCCATGAGACCTACTGTAGCCTAAACCATGGGACCTACTCTAGCCATGATACCTACTCTAGTCATGAGACCTACTGTAGCCTAAACCATGAGACCTACTCTAGCCATGAGACCTACTCTAGTCTAAACCATGAGACCTACTCTAGCCATGAGACCTACTCTAGTCATGAGACCTACTGTAGTCATGAGACCTACTCTAGTTATGAGACCTACTCTAGTCATGAGACCTACTCTAGTCATGAGACCTACTCTAGTCTAAACCATGAGACCTACTCTAGTCTAAACCATGAGACCTACTCTAGCCATGAGACCTACTCTAGCCATGAGACCTACTCTAGCCATGAGACCTACTCTAGCCATGAGACCTACTCTAGTCTAAACCATGAGACCTACTCTAGCCATGAGACCTACTCTAGCCACCAGACCTACTCTAGCCATGAGACATACTCTAGTCTAAACCATGAGACCTACTCTAGTCATGAGACCTACTCTAGTCTAAACCATGAGACCTACTCTAGTCTAAACCATGAGACCTACTCTAGCCATGAGACCTACTCTATCCATGAGACCTACTCTAGCCATGAGACCTACTCTAGTCATGAGACCTACTGTAGTCATGAGACCTACTCTAGTCTAAACCATGAGACCTACTCTAGTCATGAGACCTACTCTAGTCTAAACCATGAGACATACTCTAGCCATGAGACCTACTCTAGTCTAAACCATGAGACCTACTCTAGCCATGAGACCTACTCTAGTCTAAACCATGAGACCTACTCTAGCCATGAGACCTACTCTAGTCTAAACCATGAGACCTACTCTAGTCTAGACCATGAGACCTACTCTAGTCATGAGACCTACTCTAGCCATGAGACCTACTCTAGTCTAAACCATGAGACCTACTCTAGTCTAAACCATGAGACCTACTCTAGTCATGAGACCTACTCTAGCCATGAGACCTACTCAAGTCTAAACCATGAGACCTACTCTAGTCTAGACCATGAGATCTACTCTAGCCATGAGACCTACTCTAGTCTAGACCATGAGACCTACTCTAGTCTAGACCATGAGACCTACTCTAGCCATGAGACCTACTCTAGTCTAAACCATGGGACCTACTCTAGTCATGAGACCTACTCTAGTCATGAGACCTACTCTAGTCATGAGACCTACTCTAGTCATGAGTCCTACTCTAGTCATGAGACCTACTCTAGTCATGAGACCTACTCTAGTCTAAACCACGAGACCTACTCTAGTCATGAGACCTACTCTAGTCATGAGACCTACTCTAGTCATGAGTCCTACTCTAGTCATGAGACCTACTCTAGTCATGAGACCTACTCTAGTCTAAACCACGAGACCTACTCTAGTCATGAGTCCTACTCTAGTCATGAGACCTACTCTAGTCATGAGTCCTACTCTAGCCATGAGACCTACTCTAGTCATGAGACCTACTCTAGTCATGAGTCCTATTCTAGTCATGAGTCCTACTCTAGCCATGAGACCTACTGTAGCCATGAGACCTACTCTAGTCTAAACCATGAGACCTACTCTAGTCATGAGACCTACTCTAGTCATGAGACCTACTCTAGTCATGAGACCTACTCTAGTCATGAGTCCTACTCTAGTCCTACTCTAGTCATGAGTCCTACTCTAGCCTAGGCCATGAGACCTACTCTGCTCACCAGAACACTGTGTAAACAGTCAAATATAAAACCAGTCAGTTACAAGGTCTTCCCGTTTGAAAATACTTGCATCCAACAATGGCAATAGTTACATTAGGGGGATACAAAACATACAGAGTCCCCTTTCCTAGAACGTCTTTCTCAAGAGAAAGAGAATAGGTCCTCAGATATAACCCAGGCATACCCTGAAGGAACGGCGCTAGAGGCTAGCAGAGTGGTGCTAGTAGTGAGGAAGACCCAGAGCAGTGAGGCGTAAAGAGCTTTTAGTGATCGGCAGAGGGTTAATGAAGCCTAAGCATTGCCAGCGGAGTGTGAGAGCAGTGAGGTGTCAGTCTGATATCAGTTAATACAGAGCTCGTCAATCATCCTCGTCATCAACAACATATCTCTCATCACTGACATGACAAAGGAAAAATGGATAGACTATGTGTTTGTCTTCATGCATATATTATTTATGTGAATGTCTTGTATTAAATTAGCATTGGATATGTACTGTAGGTGTTAGGGCTGTAAAGAAAACCAATGCATTACGATGCTTTAGTGTGATATAAATAAACAGTCAATCTGACAAACTGACTGAAAAGGACTGACATTTATTGGAATGAGAGTGTGTTTTTATTCATTTAAAGGTGCTGTAAGTATTTCATTTGTAAAAATATGTGTTAAATAGCTCTACATTCTGACAGACATCACTGAGTGTCTGGTCAGTAACATGGGTCTCCCAGCCCCCCCTGCTCTGCAGTAAACACAACATACATTTTCTGGTATCTGTTCTTTATCCAATCAGGAAAGAGAACCCTAGATCTTTTGACTTATTTCAAGAAATTGTAGATAATTTTTTACTTGTTTCAAGGACACATTTGTTTAAAACTAGGTTTTATTTCTTATTTTTTTCAGACCATTTATACAGTGTGGAGTTCTATCTCCTGATTGGATAAAGTATGAACGGGATACCAGAACATTTATTTTGTGTTTACCGCAGAGCGGAGGGACTGTGAGACTCATGCTACTGACTGCAGAGTGTAGAGCTATTATTATTATTATTATTATTATTATTATTATTATTATTATTATTATTATTATTATTATTATTATTATTATTATTATTATTATTATTATTATTATTATTATTATTATTATTATGTAGAATACGTATTTGAACAAGACAAATGCCACTTACATCACCTTTAATTACTTTAGACTGAACTAATATGGCCTCTTGGTTTACCTGGAGTTTAGTTGCATATATTAACTTTCTCCTAACTCAGTCCCATAACATCTGGATACATGTCATACTTTTAAAATCAGGTGTGTGTGTGTGTGTGTGTGTGTGTGTGTACTTACCTCTTTGGCTCTCTGCACAGCATCACTAGGGGGGTGTCTGATCTGTGGGGAGGACTTGGTATTGATCTTGTCGTAAAGCTGAAAAAACAATAGAACAATCAATCAATCAATCAATTAATCAATCAATGGATAGTGAGTAGCACTTGACGCTAGGGCTGGGCGATATGGCCTAAATATGATATCATGATATTTTCTGACCTTTCGGCGATACACAACACGATGTTTTTATTTGTTTCCCCAAACAATTCATTATGAGGCTTACCAAGACAGTATTTGAGTTTGCAAGCTAACATTAAAGACAAAATAAAATACCCATGCATTTAGCATTTTTATATTATATATTAGATTTAGATTATTGGATTATTAGATTATATATTGCATATATTTAGCAATGAGATATTATATGATTTAGATATGAAATATGATGAATTGAAAATGGGGGACCCTGATGTAAACAAGACGAAAGTCTTTCTCTGGTCTGCATCCCCTTAACAATGTATTGAGCTGTACTGTACCCATTCTGCAATATGTTAATAAAGTTTTAAATCAATGGATCAATCAATTTATGAAACTACTGTATATTTGTATGTCTCTAAATGTTTTGATGAATTGAAAATGGAGGACCCTTATGTAAAAAAGCCGAAAGTCTTTTTCTGGTCTTCATCCTCCAGTCCACTGTTGTTGTATTGAGCTGTACTGTATTGTACCCATTCTGCAATCTGTTAATAAAGTTTTCATTAATTCAATCATTCAGCCGGCAACGGAATAATTTTGATCGACAGTCGAGTCTGCCAATTACGTCACACCGCTTGCACCCGCCCTGCTGTTCTTAGCACCAATCGGCAAGCGCTGTTAGTTTTTTACATTCCAGAATGTCCTCCATTGATTTTGACGAGAGCTCAACACAACAACAACAACAACGGTAGCTCCCCGCGGCCGACGATAAGATTACCAGCGCACCGCAGCATGATGATTTTACTGCAACGAATGTTATAATAAAAGCCTTTCCATACATCTGTCTGATTGAAAACTTTATTAACAGACCGCAGAATGGGCACAACTCGAGTAATGCTTGCTATCTATGTCGTCCTCGGACGTTGCTATGTTTGGGTAAATACTGTACGCTGATGTTATTGAACGTGTAACTATATAACGTTAATGCCACAAAACGAATGCCTTTATCATAAGTAGTAACTTTGATGCAGTAGTGTGTGTGTGGGGGCGGCGTTTTTCAAAAGTTTGAACGTGTGGACCAGATTGACGCGACACAATCCTCTTGGGCAAAACATCACGATATCCACGATACGTTAAAAAAGTGTATCGTTAATGAACTGTACCCGATATTTATATAATATCGTCATATCGCCCAGCCCTACTTGACACAACAGAGATAAGATACAATATTTAAAGATAAGATACAGTATCTAAAGATAAGATACAATATTTAAAGATAAGATACAGTATTTAACACTTTGAGTGCCACTCACAGCTTTTCTCGGGTTTACGACCCGACCGTTGAATGCCACGGTCTCGGGTATTTATTTTTTTATTAGCGATCTGAAATCATATTGCATCACGCGAGCCTACCGTTGGAGATCCAGGGACCGCCGGCGCTCAGATGTGAAAAAAGCGCCCCCTATCGTCTCCCAGATGGTAAATCACCCTTTTGGAATGGACTCAATGAAAGTGAATGGGAGAACGGATTTCTGACTCCACATTTTACTTCTCACTGATGCAGCCGGGGTCTACCAGAGTTCATTCTGGAGCCTCTGAGCCGCGCGGATCATGTGTTATACTGTACACACGAATGGCAATCGGAAATTGGAATAAACCATTTGGATACCATCTAACCTCAGGTAAGGAATCTATGTCATCAGTGTTAGGATAATCAGACTCGTTTTCACTGATACATAAGCGTTTATGTGATATGTGATATGGCTGTTTTGACTGTAAAAGCCATGAGGAAATAAGAGCAGCGATTATCAGCGCACGGCACGAGCGTGCGTGCGCACACATATACTATCGATCATCTAGCGGTTTTTTGAAAACGATTCATAAATAGGCCGACAAATGACAACGTTCTGGAATATTCCAGTAAAAGGCGATTATCATAGGCATGGGTTGTTTTTCCCCGGAAAACGGGTGATTTTCAAAATGCTATCAAACGGAAATGAAGCGATAAAAATACAATCTGCCTTGCCAATGTTGACTGGAAAATGAGTCTTTGATAAGCGACGGGCAGATTAGACACATAGCCATAATTTAAAACATAGATTAGGCGATATTAACGTTAACATTGGCCGTGGATGGTGGCATTCAACGGGGTAAAAAGGAAAACACGGTCCGGCACTGAAAGTGTTAAAGGTGGGGTATCATCACGCCAATAAATAGCCAATCCTCCAATCACAACTGTTGCTTCCCTCGGACAAACACTCATGATTGGAAGAATAAGAAAAGAGGGCAGAGCTCCACCCACATCCTCCCTTTGTCACTGACCAATAAAGGGTTTGACTTCAGATTCAGTCAATCTGTGTATATATTCCAAACACTGAGAAAGAGAATTTGTTTAACCGACTTGTCTGAAAGACACAACAGCCCAGCCCCCACCAGCTCTGTTTAGAGAGACCCAGCTGACGACGAAACTCAACCCACTGGACAGTGCAGCCTGTGTGTGTGTGTGTGTGTGTGTGTGTGTATGTGTATGCTTGTTTCGAGTCCTCAAACAGTCTACACAAAGCCGGCAGCTGTATGTGTGGTACAAAGGAGAGAATGGTTTGGTATTGCAACTATTAAAACATTTAACACAACGCTCATCACATTCAAAGTCATGACCATCGTGAGGCATGTGATTCAATGTTATTCAAAACTCACATACACAATCCTTATGAGGAGAGATGATGAGCAGTTTCCCTAGAATATTCAGTAATGTCTACTTCAGTAAGTAGACAAACACTCATGACACACACACACACACACACACACACACACACACACACACACACACACACACACACACACACACACACACACACACACACACACACACACACACACACACACACACACACACACACACACACACACACACACACACACACACACACACACACACACACACACACACACACACACACACACAGCTCTTTCACAACAGGCTTTCACAAACCATGCAAGGTGCCAACCTGCTCATCGGGAGCAATTAGGGGTTAAGTGTCTTGCTCAAGGACACTTCAACTCGCTGCCCGGGAGGAGCGGGATTCGAACCGCGAACCTTCCAATTACCAGATGACCGCCCTACCTCCTGAACCCCTGTCGCCCCTCATGGTATAAGGTACATCATGTAATGCATTTTTCACATTAATTTCTAGTTTATGTACTTAAATAAAGCTCAATTGATAACTGCTATCTGTCACGGTCCAGTCTGTCTGACCTGCCTGCTTCACACAGAGTCCTCTGCTTGCGCACATGTCCATGTTAATATGTTATAACAGTGCTAATTGTAAGTCTTACTGAAGAGATGTAGGTTAAGAGCTTTCGGATACAGGCGGCGGCGCGAGGAAGCCCATTGGTCGTAGTTCAAGTCATATCATATCATCATATCAAGTGGATGACATCATCAAAGTAGCTAACTTTTAGCTTGGACCATGTGCACATGTTGGTGAGGAGAAGATACCACTGGATATTAACCCTTTGTAGTGTGGTAGTGAAAGGTTAACCTTCTGTAGTGTGGTAATGAAAGGGTTAACCTTCTGTAGTGTGGTAGTGAAAGGTTAACCTTTTGTAGTGTGGTAGTGAAAGAGTTAACCTTCTGTAGTGTGGTAGTGAAAAGGTTAACCTTCTGTAGTGTGGTAATGAAAGGGTTAATCTTCTGTAGTGTGGTAGTGAAAGGTTAACCTTTTGTAGTGTGGTAGTGAAAGGGTTAACCTTCTGTAGTGTGGTAGTGAAAAGGTTAACCTTCTGTAGTGTGCTAATGAAAGGTTAACCATCTTAGTGTGGTAGTGAAAGGTTAACCTTCTGTAGTGTGGTCGTGAAAGGTTAACCTTCTGTAGTGTTGAAGTGAAATGGTTAACCTTCTGTAGTGTGGTAGTGAAAGGTTAACCTTCTGTAGTGTGGTAGTGAAAGGGTTAACCTTCTGTAGTGTGGTAGTGAAAGGTTAACCTTCTGTAGTGTGGTAGTGAAAGGGTTAACCTTCTGTAGTGTGGTAGTGAAAGGTTAACCTTCTGTAGTGTGGTAGTGAAAGGGTTAACCTGTGCCCTTTGCCTTGCGTAAATGCCAGGAAAAAAACACAAACCTTAACCTACATGAAGTAGTCACAGTGACCTGTATACCAGAAGGCATGATTCTTTGAGCGAAATCACACCTCTTTATCATTCACCGACACCTACTGAGACTAGTGACGACAGGAGGTAGAGCAGTCGTGTGGTAATCAGAAGGTTTCCGGTTAGATTCCGGCTCCTCCTGGCAGCGTGTCGAAGTGTACTTGAGCGAGACACTTAACCCCTAACTAACTGCTCCCGATGAGCAGGTTGGCACCTTGCATGGTCGCCTCCGCTCACACGAAGTGTGAATGTGTGAGTGAATGGGTGAATGTGAGGCATACGTTGTAAAGCTTTTTATCCCCTTTGGATAAAAGCGCTATATAAATGCAGTCCATTTACCATTTAGTCGTTCAATTCAGGAGACCCTCGCTCTCCCGCTACAAGGGGGATTTAAAGACTTCTACACAGGCATGGGAGGGCGGATGTGTCCCAGGCCTGACGTTGCTCGAGGGACTCTTTGAAGAGCGGGTGAACTGGGCAACGCAGGAGAGATTCAGTCTCTGAGTTCACAGTGAGAACTGTTTCTTTTTTTTTTATCCACTTTTTCTCCTCTTTTTCTATTTTTCTCCCATCCCAATTTCGCTGTGCCAATTCCCCCCTCCCCTGTCTTGAACGTTGCTCGCATATGCCCCCCACTGGCCGGTTGTAGGGAGGATAGAAGACTTGCATCACATGTCCCCTCCGATACACGAGGAGGCAGCCTGTCATATCTTTTCACCTGCCAGCGCGGACTCTCATTGGCGAGGTGTAACGCGTGGGAGGCTCACACTACCCCCGCTATGTCCTGTCTCTGCTGTGCAGGCGTCCCCAACCGACCTGTAGGAGTCGCTGTCCACAACGTCCAGATTACCACCCATCGACTTCCACTTGCTGACTCTGCCAATTGAGTTAGTATGACGGCCGGCCCAAGCCGGAGGCAACGCCGACAGCCAGATTCAAACCCGGTGTCTCTTGTGTTGGTGACGAGCGCAATGTCCGCTGCGCCACCCAGCCGCCCCAGTGAGAACTGTTTCTATCCTTTCAGAGCTCACTGGGAGACTAGACAGACAGACAGACAGACAGACAGACAGACAGACAGACAGACAGACAGATAGACAGACAGACAGACAGACAGACGCAGTGAGAGTAGGTGACTGACAGGTTGAGGGGGCTGGCCCGTAGTGTCTGTGTTAGCACAAGGAAACATCTGCATGTTTTGCAGACTATGGGAGAATGTGCTAAGTAAGCTGCTGGGTGTTTGCGTCTGTGTCTGGGTGGATGTCACCGTCTTGG
The DNA here is from genome assembly GCF_963971535.1 of Notolepis coatsorum. Classification (NCBI taxonomy): domain Eukaryota; kingdom Metazoa; phylum Chordata; class Actinopteri; order Aulopiformes; family Paralepididae; genus Notolepis; species Notolepis coatsorum. The sequence goes on from NC_140167.1 coordinate 182,350,787, forward strand.
GCCTGGAGATGTTGGGGACTCACTACATGTGCCGTAACACCGGGGGGGGGGGGGGTAATAGTGTGTTATAATAGTGTGTTATAATAGTGTGGATCTGTGAATGTAGGTGGGCTTGCTTGCAAATATGTATGTTTACATGCATGTTTGTGTTTGTGTTAAGACAGATGAAGGGGGAGGGTGAACAGAGAGTGAGAGTGAGTCAACAGTCTACCACCCACTGTGAAACACTGACAGCACCCAAGGCCTGGGTCATGGGAACCACACAACACTCCACACATGACCTAAGCATCCATCTACAACCCCCTCTGCGAGCACACAAACACACACCCCTCTGCACACACACCCCTCTGCACACACACACACCTACATCCCCCTCTGCAAGCACACACACACACACACCCCTCTGGAATCACACACACACCCCCCCCCCCCTCTGGAATCACACACATCTGCATGCACACACACCCACACACACACACACACACTGGAGCGTAACAGTAAGAAGCATTTTGTATGAAAGTATTCTGTACTTCTGTATGACAACTATTAAAGAACTTGAACTTGAACTTGAACTTGAACACACACATGCATGCACACACAACACAAGCCGTGGTCCTCTTATCAAAGTTTATTTTTTACTTCCAGTATGTCGATGTCACTGTGAAGTTATCTCAATGATTTTCGAGGCTTAAACAAATTCCAATTTTGACAAATGCGAACAAATTCTAACTTTGAATTTAAAAATGGAATTATTCACAACACTAACTCCGCTAACTTAAAAGCTCTTTTCCCTTCAGACCCAACCTGCACAGACTCTCCGTACGACCACGGAGGTGAAGACATCACTTCCTTAACACTTTGATTGCCAAAAACGCCTTAACACGTCATTCCCCGCCATGCTAATTCTGCCAATGACGCCGTAACACGTCATTGAGATCAATATTTAAAAAATCTGTGATCGCAATCATATTTCTCCCCCGGAGACTTGAGATCTACTGTTGATCCCCTCTCAACTCTCCAACGGTTCAAGAGCACCATCTGGTGGCCGATCGCCCAAACCGGAAACAGGAAACGGAAGCTGGTGCTCATTCCAATTCGGTCCGATCACTCGCTAATAGTCCGGGGACTCGAGCTAGACACAATGGATAGCAATCCGTTACCAATAACTCGATAAACAACATGATTTGGACGTATATACTATTATACAACCTGGAGATGGATCGCATATTTCTACATCCCATAATAGGAATATTTTTGCTCCACGCTCATCGCCCAACGGCCCGAGGAGACTGGGGTAAGATTCAGCGTTTTTTTTACCGTGTTCGATATAAACTGCTCTAATGATCATATCACCCACACTAGATGAATCATCTAACGTTGGCCACGGAATTATAAACGACCCCCCCCCCCCCATCCGGTCAACATCAGATGATAAGTAGTAACTTCTAGAAGCACGTCCATTTGAAATTTTTTATCTCTCGCAGATCGCTATCAAACTGTATTTGATCATCAATATAATGCATTTAGGGCTATAAATCACGTTCTGGAGAAAGCTGCAAAAAACGATAAAAACATATTTATACTTTAGAGTAGACCGTATTTTAGTATGAATATGTGAATGAAAAAGTATAACGTTCCTACGTCCTGAACGTTAGATAATTGATGTTGAATGGGCCATAGTAATGTCAATTTAGCAATACAATTTAAAAAGTTATAGCCCTGCAAAGAAGGGGAACTTCTCCATAGACAAATAGAGCTGGCAGAGGATGGTATAATGATGTACATAAGCCTGGCAAAGAAAGTGTTAAAGGAAGTGAAACGGTCACCCACCTCTGAACAACAAAAACAACAACCCACAGATGGATTTGACTGGTAGCTCATTAAACCCTGTCAAACGCCTAAAACACACACAGGGACGCCCCGGCTCACTTCACATTACAGTACCTCAACGTTCCCCCCCCTGACTAAATATTCTTCCTCTAAACACGCTAGGACAAAGAAAGCACACTCACCCAGGAGACGACAGGCAGTTTGTCAGGAGAACCCAGCCAACAGAGCACACACTCACAGACACAAGTTATCTGAGCCGGCAGGCTCCATCCATTCCGTGTCTGGCGGATCTGTAGTTTCCCCAGGCCCCTGTGTGTTTGGGTGGAGTGGAGGGTAATGCCAGCCCTGTAGACGGACAGACAGACACTGCTGGAGGCTGCGCGCCTACTGAGAGGCGACCGGGGCCCTGACAATAGACGCCATTGTTCCCTCCTCGCTCCATCTCTTTTCAGGGGCTGAGGTCTGGGCTCTAGCTCTCACTCTCTCTCCCCCATCTCTCGCTCACTCTCTACCCCCCTCTCTGAGTGCAGGGGTGTTAGAGGGAGGTTGAAAAGGAGACATCTGCAGCCCCAGGCTCCCAGTGATACGGCTGCGCGCGACACACACACACACACACACACACACACACACACACACACACACACACACACACACACACACACACACACACACACACACACACACACACACACACACACACACACACACACACACACACACACACACACACACACACACACACACACACACACACACACACACGGCAGCTCCTCTCGTCATCTGTTCCCTGCTTCCACCTATTCAGCACCCTAGCAACTGGAACAGTAACCCTCTGCTCTCAGAGCTTCATCCATGCTTCCCTCTGCTCTCACTCCTCTCAGAGCTTCATCCATGCTTCCCTCTGCTTTCACTCCTCTCAGAGCTTCACCCATGCTTCTCTTCTCTCTGCTCTCACTCCTCTCAGAGCTTCACCCATGCTTCCCTCTGCTTTCACTCCTCTCAGAGCTTCATCCATGCTTCCCTCTGCTCTCACTCCTCTCAGAGCTTCATCCATGCTTCTCTCTGCTCTCACTCCTCTCAGAGCTTCAAGCCATGCTTCCCTCTGCTCTCACTCCTCTCAGAGCTTCATCCATGCTTCCCTCTGCTTTCACTCCTCTCAGAGCTTCAAGCCATGCTTCCCTCTGCTCTCACTCCTCTGAGCTTCATCCATGCTTCCCTCTGCTTTCACTCCTCTCAGAGCTTCAAGCCATGCTTCCCTCTGCTCTCACTCCTCTCAGAGCTTCATCCATGCTTCCCTCTGCTTTCACTCCTCTCAGAGCTTCATCCATGCTTCCCTCTGCTCTCACTCCTCTCAGAGCTTCATCCATGCTTCCCTCTGCTCTCACACCTCTCAGAGCTTCACCCATGCTTCCCTCTGCTCTCACTCCTCTGAGCTTCATCCATGCTTCCCTCTGCTCTCACTCCTCTCAGAGCTTCACCCATGCTTCTCTCTGCTCTCACGCCTCTCAGAGCTTCATCCATGCTTCCCTCTGGTCTCACTCCTCTCAGAGCTTCATCCATGCTTCCCTCTGCTCTCACTCCTCTCAGAGCTTCATCCATGCTTCTCTCTGCTCTCACGCCTCTCAGAGCTTCATCCATGCTTCCCTCTGGTCTCACTCCTCTCAGAGCTTCATCCATGCTTCTCTCTGGTCTCACTCCTCTCAGAGCTTCACCCATGCTTCCCTCTGCTCTCACTCCTCTCAGAGCTTCATCCATGCTTCCCTCTGGTCTCACTCCTCTCAGAGCTTCACCCATGCTTCTCTTCTCTCTGCTCTCACTCCTCTCGGAGCTTCATCCACGCTTCTCTCTGGTCTCACTCCTCTCAGAGCTTCATCCATGCTTCCCTCTGGTCTCACTCCTCTCAGAGCTTCACCCATGCTTCACTTCTCTCTGCTCTCACTCCTCTCAGAGCTTCATCCATGCTTCCCTCTGGTCTCACTCCTCTCAGAGCTTCACCCATGCTTCTCTTCTCTCTGCTCTCACTCCTCTCAGAGCTTCATCCATGCTTCCCCGTGCTCACGCCTCTCAGAGCTTCATCCATGCTTCCCTCTGGTCTCACTCCTCTCAGAGCTTCATCCATGCTTCCCCCTGCTCTCACTCCTCTCAGAGCTTCATCCATGCTTCCCTCTGGTATCACTCCTCTCAGAGCTTCATCCATGCTTCCCCCTGCTCTCACTCCTCTCAGAGCTTCATCCATGCTTCCCTCTGGTCTCACTCCTCTCAGAGCTTCATCCATGCTTCTCCCTGGTCTCACTCCTCTCAGAGCTTCATCCATGCTTCCCTCTGCTCTCACTCCTCTCAGAGCTTCATCCATGCTTCCCTCTGCTCTCACTCCTCTCAGAGCTTCATCCATGCTTCTCTCTGGTCTCACTCCTCTCAGAGCTTCATCTATGCTTCTCTCTGCTCTCACTCTATCCATGCTTCTCTCTGCTCTCACTCCATCCATGCTTCTCTCTGGTCTCACTCCTCTCTCACTTCAACTATCAACATATTAAACCTCAACTGGAACCTAAGGCCAACCAACACAGATATGTCAACATGAACACACTAGTCCAAGCACACGGTCCACTCACCCTGTATATACACACAATACCCCCCCCCCCATCCAGTCAGGAAGACATGTGCCCTATAATGTAGCATGATATTCCAGGCAGGAGCAGCCAGCCAGGCTGGCTGGGAGCTCTGCCTATCCAAGCATGGTCTCCCTGTTACAGGAGACCTGGCACTGGGCCAACAACCACACATCGACTGGGAGAGCTACCACACCACACATAGGAAAGAGAGGAGAGAGAGAGACAGAAAAGAGGAGAGACTGAGAGGGTGAGAGAACAGAGGGGGAGAGAGAGAGATAGAGAGAAAGAAGGAAGGAAGAGTTAGAGCAAGACAGAAAAGGTGTGTGTGAGAGAGATAAAGAGAGAAAGAATGAAGGAAGAGTTAGAACAAGGCAGAAAAGGTGTGTGTGAGAGATAGAGAGAAAGAGAGAAAGAAGGAAGGAAGAAAGAGTTAGAGCAAGACAGAAAAGGCGTGTTTGTGTGTGTGTGTGAGAGAGAGAGAGAGAGAGAGAGAGAGAGAGAGAGAGAGAGAGAGAGAGAGAGAGAGAGAGAGAGAGAGAGAGAGAGAGAGAATCTAAGTTAGAAAAGAGATGACATGGGTGACTGAAAGCCATTTTAACATTTTAACAAGAAACAGTTCATGCTCTTTCCCCCTTGGCTGTCCCCCTGGAGAAGGCAGGATTGGTATAGCACAGATACAGTAGTGTGAACCAGACTACCACCAGACTGACTGTAGTGCTACAGTGTGATGAACCAGACTATCACCAGGCTGACTGCAGTGTTACAGTGTGATGAACCAGACTGACTGTAGTGTTACAGTGTGATGAACCAGACTATCACCAGGCTGACTGCAGTGTTACAGTGTGATGAACCAGACTGACTGTAGTGCTACAGTGTGATGAACCAGACTATCACCAGGCTGACTGCAGTGTTACAGTGTGATGAACCAGACTGACTGTAGTGTTACAGTGTGATGAACCAGATTGACTGCAGTGTTACAGTGTGATGAACCAGACTATCACCAGGCTGACTGTAGTGTTACAGTGTGATGAACCAGACTGACTGCAGTGTTACAGTGTGATGAGCCAGACTATCACCAGGCTGACTGCAGTGTTACAGTGTGATGAGCCAGACTATCACCAGGCTGACTGTAGTGTTACAGTGTGATGAGCCAGACTATCACCAGGCTGACTGTAGTGTTACAGTGTGATGAGCCAGACTATCACCAGGCTGACTGTAGTGTTACAGTGTGATGAACCAGACTGACTGTAGTGTTATGGTGTGATGAACCAGGCTGACTGTAGTGTTACAGTGTGATGAACCAGACTGACTGTAGTGTTATGGTGTGATGAACCAGACTGATTGTAGTGTTATGGTGTGATGAACCAGACTATCACATTTACATGTACATTCACCAGGCTGACCCTGACGTGTACTTCGCCACTCTATGCCAGGACAGATGAGATGTGAGTAAGACACATGCAGACAGTCACACTGCTGCCACGTATTGTCGGCCGACGCATAGAGGGAGGAATTTCATGATGCATGGACCGTAAAATAAACAAGACCTTTTTTGGGATTATCTAATAGTGCCACATGTTTGTGTTTGTGTGTGTGTGTGTAGGTGTGTAGGTGTGTGTGTGTGTGTGTAGGTGTGTGCGCGTGTGTGTAACTTACATCCAGCAGTGTGTGTAGATGCTGGTCCTGGAACACACTGTGAAGGAAGTCCATATCCTTCTCACTGCAGTCTGTCAGAGCGTGGATCTCCTCCAGGCTGTCTAACACCTGAGACACAGCCCCTGCACGCACACGCACATGCACACGCACACACACAGACACAGACAGAAATACGTCAGATCCACATCCAACCAGCCTTTTCAAGCTTCTGACTGCCTGACGATTTATACCCATTTAAAACCTCTGTATCGATCACTAACTAAATGTGCAAACTGTGAAAACATGACGTCACAAGCAACAAACACACTTTTGTAGTGGGAAGTATTAAGTGACACAAAGCACATAGAAATGCACAGACAGACCGACAGACACACACACACCCACACAGATACCTACGTTCTGCAGCTAGCAGTCCTAGCAGCCGGGAAGCATTAACACACACAGACACCATGTTACCATCAGGATGTTTGTGTATCGAGAGGAACAATGTAACATCTAAATAAGTAACTAACTAACTCAAAGCAACTACTTATTTTTTCTTCGTACGCACTAAATATACTATAGTAATATTGTACTATTACTTCTATGGTTAAATGACAGATGTAAATCTATAGTGTGTATAATTTAAAATAATATATATATATATAATATACCGCTGTAAATAGTGGGTACGAAAATAAAACAGAGGAATACTATGGATCTTGACAACAGTACATTTTTGTACAGGAGATGGTTTAACAAATAACAAAGACTATTACGAGACACTTAGCCTGCTGGCTAAAAGGGATCAGTGCCTTTCCCCACCCACCCACCCACCCACCCACCCACCCACCCACCCATAATATTTCATTCTCCTATTGGACAGCGGTCCACAGGCGCCAGAGCCGTGCCTCCGGAGTCAGGTTCAAAGTCACCGTCAAGACATGTCTGGACATGCCCGGCCTTGCCCAGGGCTACGAGACAGAAATGAGGTTGGCACTAGTTTGTTCGCCGTGCATATAAATATGGCGCAGGTGAATACAGAAGCACTTAGTCAGAAGTCAAGAGTTACCCAATAAGTTGAAGCCTCACCCACGATACTCCGTGCGGTGAAGTATGGCCTGTTTGGCCCCAAAATAGAGCATTGAGACCGCGTGCGAATTAATAACTGAATTGTCAGAGTTTGGCGCTATACCGTCGAGTGCGACATATTTCTATTAAGTCAGTAATAGTCTATTTGTGTATAGTGTATCGTGCGGCTAAAGTTCTACAGTGACCAGCATCACCAACGCTTCCTCGTATCAGCTAGAGTGCTTATCCAGGCTGGGCTGCTTTCATGGCGCTTTCACCCGAGGAGACCTAGACGAGAACCGTGTGGACATGTACACTGGATTAATCTACCCGACGACTACATAGCCCTTTGCGGCTGGATTATATTTGCTTTGGTCCTGTGATTTATGGAGCGGAGAATCGCCGACGCCTACACGTGTGGGATTTACCCTGTGAGGAGCCAGGTCGAGTCGGCGCCTCAGAGAGCCTGAGGGCGGCTAGCTTTCTTCACTGTGGAGCTACAGTCTACGGAGAACAGCTGTATTCGTCTGTGGATCAAGAGACTATTGCACCGTCTCCTGTACTTGGAGTCTCCTTAGTCATCGTTGACCAGACTCTCTACTACCGACAGATCCTCTACCCCTGCTGGCTTACAACCGGGGGGACCCTTCCAGTATCTCCCGCTATATATTACTAGTGTACCATAGATATAATTCCCTAAGATTCAGGTTGTATAATTACCTCCTGCGTAACCAGAGAATGGACATTCATTATTGATTTGCCTACGCACATTCCTTTGCCTTATAAGCGCATCCAAAGTATAATAGAGACGTATATTATGTACCTTTTGCTGCAATAAATACTTAATTATCACTTTGTGTGGAACCGGTTCATTGTGGGAAGTGTTCATTATATTTATATATCATGTACTGTATGGCCAGTAATTAAAGTACATAAAGCGGTAGTGGTTTAATGATACCATACTTATCAATACAGTCAGGGAATTGTACCCCTCAGTTACACAAGGGCTTTTATTGCAGCAGAGTGGACCTATATAATGGAATCTAAATGTTTATGAGAAAGTGTTGTGTAAATATTAACAGCTGCACTGGCTGACTCATGTCTCAGGGGATTTCTGTTGTAAAGTGGTTCATTATAATAAGTTCTGTAGCTTTATGGTAATAATAAAGTGAGAAGACCTTTGGGAGAAACACACACAACATCAACTCCAGCTCCTAATCTGATTATGTGATAATTAACATAGGAAATGAGACATGATACGAATATATGTGTGTGTGTGTATACACGGTCGTTTGTGCACGCGCATGTGTGTGTACGTGCGTCCCTGCATATGTGTGCGTGTGGGGACTAAATACCCTTGGAAGCAGATACTAGATGTTATTGCACGATCTGCGTTTTGTCTGGCCTGTTCAGATGTGTGTGTGTATAGTTGGGGTTTTCAGAACGATTGAGGAACACAGATAAAGTACAGATCTTTATCTTACCATTACAACAAAGATAGTGGAGTCATGCGATTAAGACGGGCTTCTGAGGTGTGTGTTTGTGTGTGTGTGTGTGTGTATGTTAGGGTTGTCAATTGTTCCTACAAATTCAATTAGAATGTGATTAGGCTGAAATGAGGCAAATTCAGATGACATTTTAATATTAATGATAACATTTACACATCATTACCACATCAAAGCAGGCGTAATAATGAATTAATAATAATTAAGTTCATTGTGGGTTGTATTTGCTATTATGGGTAGCAATAAGTATACTGGGTGCCAGTAAGAAACAATCATTAGGCACTGGGCTATAACACACATATTATTGGCTTGTATTGCAGGCACATATAATAATACACTTTACATTTTTTTTTTTATAAATAAATAAAGGGACAGGAACCAGTGATATATTTTCAGTTCACCTCATATGAATAATGTTTTCAAATTCATATGTTTTCTTTTCAAATTGGAATATTGAAATTCCTTCCCAGGCGCCCGTGCGTCTCTCTACCTGAGGAGGTGGGGTCTTCAGAGTAGTCGCCGAGCTCCTCGGGCGGGTCTCCGTAGAAGGAGTTGAACTTGTGACTGGAGACTGCAGCCAGCACGGCCCCCTGGGGGCACAACAAGGGCAAGGGAGCACAGCGTCACACAACAGGCTCTCACAATGTTCCCCTTATCTGTGACTGACCTCAGATCAGATACAGAGAGAGGCTAGAGGCCCCCAGGAGAAGCTCCTGCTGGCCTGTATGTATGAGTGTAGGTCCCTGGCCTGTATGTATGAGTGTAGGTCTCTGGCCTGTATGTATGAGTGTAGGTCTCCTGCCTGTATGTATGAGTGTAGGTCTCTGGCCTGTATGTATGAGTGTAGGTCTCTGGCCTGTATGTATGAGTGTAGGTCTCCTGCCTGTATGTATGTGTGTAGGTCTCTGGCCTGTATGTATAAGTGTAGGTCTCTGGCCTGTATGTATGAGTGTAGGTCTCTGGCCTGTATGTATGAGTGTAGGTCTCTGGCCTGTATGTATGAGTGTAGGTCTCTGGCCTGTATGTATGAGTGTAGGTCTCTGGCCTGTATGTATGAGTGTAGGTCTCCTGCCTGTATGTATGAGTGTAGGTCTCTAGCCTGTATGTATGAGTGTAGGTCTCTGGCCTGTATGTATGAGTGTAGGTCTCCTGCCTGTATGTATGAGTGTAGGTCTCTGGCCTGTATGTATGAGTGTAGGTCTCTGGCCTGTATGTATGAGTGTAGGTCTCTGGCCTGTATGTATGAGTGTAGGTCTCTGGCCTGTATGTATGAGTGTAGGTCTCTGGCCTGTATGTATGAGTGTAGGTCTCTGGCCTGTATGTACGAGTGTAGGTCTCTGGCCTGTATGTACAAGTGTAGGTCTCCTGCCTGTATGTATGAGTGTAGGTCCCTGGCCTGTATGTACGAGTGTAGGTCTCTGGCCTGTATGTATGAGTGTAGGTCCCTGGCCTGTATGTATGAGTGTAGGTCTCCTGCCTGTATGTATGAGTGTAGGTCTCTGGCCTGTATGTACGAGTGTAGGTCTCTGGCCTGTATGTACGAGTGTAGGTCTCCTGACTGTATGTATGAGTGTAGGTCTCCTGCCTGTATGTATGAGTGTAGGTCCCTGGCCTGTATGTATGAGTGTAGGTCTCCTGCCTGTATGTATGAGTGTAGGTCTCTGGCCTGTATGTATGAGTGTAGGTCTCTGGCCTGTATGTATGAGTGTAGGTCTCCTGCCTGTATGTATGAGTGTAGGTCTCCTGCCTGTATGTATGAGTGTAGGTCTCTGGCCTGTATGTATGAGTGTAGGTCTCCTGCCTGTATGTATGAGTGTAGGTCTCTGGCCTGTATGTATGAGTGTAGGTCCCTGGCCTGTATGTATGAGTGTAGGTCTCCTGCCTGTATGTATGAGTGTAGGTCTCCTGCCTGTATGTATGAGTGTAGGTCTCCTGCCTGTATGTATGAGTGTAGGTCTCTGGCCTGTATGTATGAGTGTAGGTCTCTGGCCTGTATGTATGAGTGTAGGTCTCTAGCCTGTATGTATGAGTGTAGGTCTCCTGCCTGTATGTATGAGTGTAGGTCTCTGGCCTGTATGTATGAGTGTAGGTCTCCTGGCCTGTATGTATGTGTGTAGGTCCCTGGCCTGTATGTATGAGTCAATCAATCAATCAATCAAATTTATTTATAAAGCACATTTCACATGACGCGTGTCAACCAAAGTGCTGTACAGAGGGTAAATACACAAGATACATATAGACAACAATCACACTCCGTTTTATGGGAGGGCACACAGGCAAACACATAGAAAAACAGGGCATGAGTCAGTGAACGGGAAAGGCTAGTAGGTAGAAGTGGGTTTTGAGCCTCGATTTGAAGGCATCTATCGAGGGGGCGAGCCTAATGGAGGTGGGGATGCTGTTCCACAGTTCAGGGGCTGCGATAGCAAAGGCACGGCCCCCCCTGAGCTTGAGGTTAGACCTCCGGACTGTCAGGAGCCTCTGATCGGCTGACCTGAGGGACCTGGTGTTGGAATAGGGGGATAGGAGGTCTGAGATGTAGGAGGGTGTGTGACCATTAAGGGCTTTAAAAACAAATAGGAGAACCTTAAAATCTATCCTGTAGCGTACTGGGAGCCAATGAAGGGAGGCAAGGACAGGGGTGATGTGGTCTCTCTTGCGGGTTCCGGTCAACAGTCTGGCAGCAGCGTTTTGTACCAGTTGTAAGCGGGACAGGGAAGACTGGTTAATGCCTATATAGAGGGAGTTGCAGTAGTCTAATCTAGATGAAATGAAGGCGTGGATGACTCTCTGAAGGTCTGCAGGGGAGAGAAGGGCTTTGAGTTTGGCAATGGTGCGTAGTTGGAAAAAACATGCCTTTACCACTGAGTTTACTTGTCTGTCAAATTTAAATTGTGGATCAAAAATGACCCCTAGGTTCTTGACATACGGCTTGACCAGGGAGGACAGGTTGCCAAGGCTGTTGGTAAGGGTGGTGACAGCGTCTGGGGGACCGAAGAGGATTATTTCGGATTCGTTTTGATTTAGTTGTAGAGAGTTTTGTGCCATCCAACATTTAACATCATCCAGGCAGGATATGAGACTGTTAAGTAGAGACTGGTTGTTGGGTTTCAGGGAAACATAAAGCTGTGTGTCGTCAGCATAACAGTGAAAAGAGATGTTGTGCTTCTGAATGATTGGACCAAGGGGTAGCATGTAAAGGGAGAACAGGATCGGGCCAAGGATGGACCCTTATGGGACCCCACAGGAGAGGGAGGTTGAGGGGGAGGAGCAGTTGGCGATGTTGACAGCAAAGCTTCTATTTGTGAGATAGGAGGAAAACCATGCTAACGCAGTGTCACTGACACCAACCCCATGTTGGAGACGATCTAATAAAATGGTGTGATCAACAGTGTCGAAGGCTGCACTGAGGTCAAGCAGCATTAAAATAGAGCAGTCACGGTTGTCAGCGGCGAGGAGTAGGTCATTTGACACTTTAAGGAGGGCTGATTCTGTGCTATGGCCAGTCCTGAACCCTGACTGAAATGTCTCCAGGATGCTGTTCTGGTGCAGGTAGGGAGACAATTGGCACAGAACAACCTTTTCAAGTATTTTTGACAGAAAAGGAAGCTTGGAAATGGGCCTGTAATTACTGTGCAGGGTGGGGTCAAGGTTTGGTTTTTTCAATAGGGGCTGGACTACTGCATGTTTAAAGCAGGATGGAACAGTACCAGTTGCCAGGGAGCTGTTAATAATGGAGAGGATGCTGGGACCGGTTGTGTGAAAAACCTGTTTCAGGAGAGCAGTGGGAACAGTGTCAAGGGGGCAGGTTGCAGGTTTCATAGAGGAAACTATCTCTGTGAGGGTGAGTAGACTGATGGGCTGAAAGCAGGTCAGTGTAGATGAGCAGACCAGAGGGACAGCTACATTACGTGTGGGGGGTGAGATGTTCCTTCTGATATTTTCAACTTTGGTGGTGAAAAAATTTGAGAATTCCTCACACTTAGCTGGGGACACATCCAGGCAGGTGCTGGGGGGGGGGGGCTAATGAGAGAGTTGATGGTAGTGAACAGGGTCCTGGGGTTGTGGGAGTTGTTGATGAGGTCAGAAAAATATGTGATTCTCGCCGCTTTAACCGCTAGCTGGTAGTTAATGCGACTGTCCCTAAGCATTTCAAGTGAAACTTGAAGTTTGTCACGTTTCCACTTCCGCTCTGCCTTCCTATACTCTTTTCTCTGGGCTCTGGTGTTATCATTGAACCAGGGCTGCCCTTTATGAGTGTAGGTCTCTGGCCTGTATGTATGAGTGTAGGTCTCTGGCCTGTATGTATGTGTGTAGGTCTCTGGCCTGTATGTATGAGTGTAGGTCTCCTGCCTGTATGTATGAGTGTAGGTCTCTGGCCTGTATGTACAAGTGTAGGTCTCCTGCCTGTATGTATGAGTGTAGGTCCCTGGCCTGTATGTACGAGTGTAGGTCTCTGGCCTGTATGTATGAGTGTAGGTCTCTGGCCTGTATGTACGAGTGTAGGTCTCTGGCCTGTATGTATGAGTGTAGGTCTCTGGCCTGTATGTACGAGTGTAGGTCTCTGGCCTGTATGTATGAGTGTAGGTCTCTGGCCTGTATGTATGAGTGTAGGTCTCCTGACTGTATGTATGAGTGTAGGTCTCCTGCCTGTATGTATGAGTGTAGGTCCCTGGCCTGTATGTATGAGTGTAGGTCTCCTGCCTGTATGTATGAGTGTAGGTCTCCTGCCTGTATGTATGAGTGTAGGTCTCCTGCCTGTATGTATGAGTGTAGGTCTCCTGCCTGTATGTATGAGTGTAGGTCTCTGGCCTGTATGTATGAGTGTAGGTCCCTGGCCTGTATGTATGAGTGTAGGTCCCTGGCATGTATGTATGAGTGTAGGTCCCTGGCCTGTATGTATGAGTGTAGGTCTCTGGCCTGTATGTATGAGTGTAGGTCTCTGGCCTGTATGTATGAGTGTAGGTCTCTGGCCTGTATGTATGAGTGTAGGTCTCTGGCCTGTATGTATGAGTGTAGGTCTCTGGCCTGTATGTATGAGTGTAGGTCTCTGGCCTGTATGTATGAGTGTAGGTCTCCTGCCTGTATGTATGAGTGTAGGTCTCTGGCCTGTATGTATGAGTGTAGGTCTCTGGCCTGTATGTATGAGTGTAGGTCTCCTGCCTGTATGTATGAGTGTAGGTCTCCTGCCTGTATGTATGAGTGTAGGTCTCCTGCCTGTATGTATGAGTGTAGGTCTCCTGCCTGTATGTATGAGTGTAGGTCTCTGGCCTGTATGTATGAGTGTAGGTCCCTGGCCTGTATGTATGAGTGTAGGTCTCTGGCCTGTATGTATGAGTGTAGGTCTCTGGCCTGTATGTATGAGTGTAGGTCTCTGGCCTGTATGTATGAGTGTAGGTCTCTGGCCTGTATGTATGAGTGTAGGTCTCTGGCCTGTATGTATGAGTGTAGGTCTCCTGCCTGTATGTATGAGTGTAGGTCTCTGGCCTGTATGTATGTGTGTAGGTCCCTGGCCTGTATGTATGAGTGTAGGTCTCTGGCCTGTATGTATGAGTGTAGGTCTCTGGCCTGTATGTATGAGTGTAGGTCCCTGGCCTGTATGTATGAGTGTAGGTCTCTGGCCTGTATGTATGAGTGTAGGTCCCTGGCCTGTATGTACGAGTGTAGGTCTCTGGCCTGTATGTATGAGTGTAGGTCTCCTGCCTGTATGTATGAGTGTAGGTCTCTGGCCTGTATGTATGAGTGTAGGTCTCCTGCCTGTATGTATGAGTGTAGGTCTCCTGCCTGTATGTATGAGTGTAGGTCTCTGGCCTGTATGTATGAGTGTAGGTCTCTGGCCTGTATGTATGAGTGTAGGTCTCTAGCCTGTATGTATGAGTGTAGGTCTCCTGCCTGTATGTATGAGTGTAGGTCTCTGGCCTGTATGTATGAGTGTAGGTCTCTGGCCTGTATGTATGAGTGTAGGTCTCTGGCCTGTATGTATGAGTGTAGGTCTCTGGCCTGTATGTATGAGTGTAGGTCTCTGGCCTGTATGTATGAGTGTAGGTCTCTGGCCTGTATGTATGAGTGTAGGTCTCTGGCCTGTATGTATGAGTGTAGGTCTCTGGCCTGTATGTATGAGTGTAGGTCTCCTGCCTGTATGTATGAGTGTAGGTCTCTGGCCTGTATGTATGAGTGTAGGTCTCTGGCCTGTATGTATGTGTGTAGGTCTCTGGCCTTGTAACTGAGGGGTACAATTCCCTGACTGTATTACTAGATATGATACTTACTACCACTACCTTTGTACTTAATATTCGGCCACCCAGTACACGGCATAAATATATTATCATGAACACTCTCACGTAGATGAAACGGATCCAACACAAATGTACGAATTAGAAACAGGTCTTTATTCCTACACAGCGATGGTGTGTAGAATAAGCACTTAATCACTTAATTACATTTATGAATTGAAATAGTATGCACTTTTATGGCAAGGAGTATTCGTCGGTATATCAATAGAGAATGTCCAATCTCTGAAGGCGCAGGTGGTAAATATACGACCTGGAATAGTTAAGGAATAACAGCAATGATACTTTAATGATTATACTAGATACACTAGAGGGGGTTAATCCGGTCGCTTGTAAGCCGACAGGAGTAGGAGGGGGGGGGGGGGGGTAGAATCCGGCTGCCTCGTCCGGCCAAGGGTATCCCAGGTGAACCCACTGTAGTGCCGTTCAATGCGCCGGCGATCCTTGGACCACAGATGAAAGCAGGTGGACTCTTTGTGGGCCGGCTCTCTCCGGTCCACGGGGGAGAGACGTGAAGCGACCTCGTCTTGCAGAGCGTCTCCTCACCTTGCGTCCTCTCCAGGGGGGGGGGTTCCAACACACGGCAGTGTCGGGGGTCTTTATCCATGGAATAATCAAAGTATCCAAAGCATAATCCGTGCCTGGGAAGGCGGGCTGTCGTCGGTAGAATAATCCGGTATACAGGTCCACTCGCTCGTCGGCTCTGGGGCTCCTCGGGTGCAGCTTCACATAGGGTCAACCACCCTGGGTAAGCAGCCAGTTCTCTGCCCGAAACGATGGGGTACTGACTACGGTAGTATTCTCACCGCACGAAGCACTATATATTAACAGACTATTATTAGCTTAATAGACTACGTCCAACTCGACGATATAGTGCCAAATATGACTATTCAAATATTAATATACACGATGTCTCAATACCGATGGTAGGCGAACTTGGCCTTACTCCCACACGTGGCGTTGCGGGGAGGCTTTACGTCTGTGACTCTATTGGAGGGTAAGAAACTGGACTGAAAAGAAAGTCCTACTTTAGTAGCGCAGTATATATACGCACTATGAACAAATAGTCCCATCAGTGGTGCGGTAGCCAAATTCCTACGCGGAACTAGGACTTGTTCGTACATGTCGAGCGGTACGTTTGAACTGGGTCTGAGGGGTATGGCAGCCTGGCACCAAGGTCTCGACCAATAGTAGAATGGAGACTATTATGGGATGTTCAGTAGGCTAGAATGGATATTCAATGCATATTGTACAAGGAATATACAAGGGATATCAGGGAATATTAGAGAATATACAAATACAATTAAATATATATATAAATAAATATATATATTCGGTTTAATCTGGCCCTTCACAACAGGCCTGTATGTATGAGTGTAGGTCTCTGGCCTGTATGTATGAGTGTAGGTCTCCTGCCTGTATGTATGAGTGTAGGTCTCTAGCCTGTATGTATGAGTGTAGGTCCCTGGCCTGTATGTATGAGTGTAGGTCTCCTGACTGTATGTATAAGTGTAGGTCTCTGGCCTGTATGTATGTGTGTAGGTCTCTGGCCTGTATGTATGAGTGTAGGTGTCTGGCCTGTATGTATGAGTGTAGGTCTCCTGCCTGTATGTATGAGTGTAGGTCTCCTGCCTGTATGTATGAGTGTAGGTCCCTGGCCTGTATGTATGAGTGTAGGTCTCTGGCCTGTATGTATGAGTGTAGGTCTCTGGCCTGTATGTATGAGTGTAGGTCTCTGGCCTGTATGTATGAGTGTAGGTCTCTGGCCTGTATGTATGAGTGTAGGTCTCTGGCCTGTATGTATGAGTGTAGGTCTCTGGCCTGTATGTATGAGTGTAGGTCTCCTGCCTGTATGTATGAGTGTAGGTCTCCTGACTGTATGTATAAGTGTAGGTCTCCTGCCTGTATGTATGAGTGTAGGTCTCTGGCCTGTATGTATGAGTGTAGGTCTCTGGCCTGTATGTATGAGTGTAGGTCTCTGGCCTGTATGTATGAGTGTAGGTCTCTGGCCTGTATGTATGAGTGTAGGTCTCTAGCCTGTATGTATGAGTGTAGGTCCCTGGCCTGTATGTATGAGTGTAGGTCTCTGGCCTGTATGTATGAGTGTAGGTCTCCTGCCTGTATGTATGAGTGTAGGTCTCCTGCCTGTATGTATGAGTGTAGGTCCCTGGCCTGTATGTATGAGTGTAGGTCTCCTGCCTGTATGTATGAGTGTAGGTCTCCTGCCTGTATGTATAAGTGTAGGTCTCCTGACTGTATGTATGAGTGTAGGTCTCCTGCCTGTATGTATGAGTGTAGGTCTCCTGCCTGTATGTATGAGTGTAGGTCCCTGGCCTGTATGTATGAGTGTAGGTATCCTGACTGTATGTATAAGTGTAGGTCTCCTGACTGTATGTATGAGTGTAGGTCTGTGTGAATATTGAGGCTCAGTGTTTACCCCCGACATTTTGGAATGGTGGGCGGTTGAGTGGGGGGTATATTTGTTGTGTCTTTTACTCACTTAAATGTGTCTTGCCGCAAACAAACCTGGATTATTGTGCATGCAAACAATGTTGGCTAGAGGCCAAACACCTCTGAATTACCTTATTAGGTAATTCTTTTTTAATAAAAGTAGATAGTACACATAATAGATGTGTACATTGGAATGTTTTCTATCCAAAATAGATAAAAGTAGATAGTACACATAGTAGATGTGTACATTGGAATGTTTTATATAAATATTATTGTCAAATCAACACTCAGGATATGGAATCAGTTCAGACGACATTTTGGTTTACAATCTTTTTCTTTACTAGCTCCAATTACAGCTAACCCTGTTTTCCCCCCCTCTGTGATGGATAGAGCTTCTCTCTCCTGGTCCCCTCTTGGTATTAGAACGTTCAGTGATTTATATATAGAAAATATTTTTGCATCATTTGAACAACTGTCTGACAAGTTTTCTCTTTCGAGGTCACATTTCTTCAGATACTTGCAAGTCCGCAGTTTTGTACGTAATATCAACCCACAGTTCCCCAAACTCCCAGAAGCCACTCCTATTGACACTTTACTAAAGCCTACAATGGTCACAAAGGGTATTATATCTGTCCTGTATGGCTTGATTTCCTCACTGCGTCCTACCTCATTAGAAAAGATCAGGAGGAGATGGGAGGAGGACCTGGGTGAGGACATCACAGAAGACCTGTGGGAGAATATTCTACACCGGGTCCACTCCTCTTCAATTTGTGCCAGGCACGGACTGATCCAATGTAAAATTGTTCACCATTCACACTTTACTAAAGTCAGGCTAGCCAAGATCTATGGCAACATTGATCCCACCTGTGACAGATGCCACCGTGCCCCTGCTACACATAGTCACATGTTTTGGTCCTGCCCTTCCCTACATAACTTTTGGTCTGAAATATTCGAAACCATCTCAAATAGTATTGAGATCCCAATCAGCCCGACTGCCATAACTGCTTGCTTTGGTGTCTCTATCTCCCCTACTACCCTGTCTCTGCCACGATATAAAGCTGACCTGGTGGCATTTGTTACTCTCCTGGCTAGACGTCTCATTTTACTGCATTGGAAGTCACCCACTCCTCCATCTCACTCTATGTGGCTCAGGGATATTTTGCACTTCCTTAAGATGGAGAAAATAAGGTGTGTCATAAGGGGTTCTACAGCTAGATTTTATAAAACATGGGGTTGTTTCTTTACTTATGTTGGGGAACAAGGTTCAATCGACCCCCCCATAAATAATGCTCACTCCTAGCCTAGCACTGTCCAGTCGATTGACCTATCTACATGTGCAAATGTAACCTGAACGGTCTACCTTCTCACTTAAAAAAAAATATATATATGTGTTCCATTCCTCTATTTCTGCTGTACAGTCCTTGTCCTGAGTGTACATATCTGTTTAATTGACTGTATGTCCGAAACAATATCTATATTTATTTTGTGGTGTATTCGCTTTAGTCTATATATTCAACAGACCTACAGTATACTTTGACTACTTATACGTAGCTTTGTGCAATATGTATATTATTTACATTCAACAGACCTATATTTTGTCTATTTATACCTAGCTTTGTGCAATAGGTATATTGTCTACATTCAACAGACCTATATTTTGACTACTTATATGTAGATATGTGCAATACGTCTGGCATATATGTGTACAATTTGTCCTTGCGCTCATCTCATATTGCAACGAAAAAACTTCAATAAACTAAGTTTTGAAGAAATGATTTATATCCAAAATTGACAAAAGTAGATGTGTACATTGGAAATGTTTTCTATCCAAAGTAGATGGAATGTTTTATATCCATCACCTCATTTTCAAAACTCTATTTGATTAGTTGATTTGTTGGCTAGAGGCCAACATTGTTTGCAAAATAGATAAAAGTAGATAGTACACATAGTGTTGTGAAGGGCCAGATTAAACCGAATATATATATTTATTTATATATATATATTTAATTGTATTTGTATATTCTCTAAATATTCCCTGATATCCCTTGTATATTCCTTGTACAATATGTATTGAATATCCATTCTAGCCTACTGAACATCCCATAATAGTCTCCATTCTACTATTGGTCGAGACCTTGGTGCCAGGCTGCCATACCCCTCAGACCCAGTTCAAACGTACCGCTCGACATGTACGAACAAGTCCTAGTTCCGCGTAGGAATTTGGCTACCGCACCACTAATGGGACTATTTGTTCATAGTGCGTATATATACTGCGCTACTAAAGTAGGACTTTCTTTTCAGTCCAGTTTCTTACCCTCCAATAGAGTCACAGACGTAAAGCCTCCCCGCGATGCCACGTGTGGGAGTAAGGCCAAGTTCGGCCTACCATCGGTATTGAGACATCGTGTATATTAATATTTGAATAGTCATATTTGGCACTATATCGTCGAGTTGGACGTAGTCTATTAAGCTAATAATAGTCTGTTAATATATAGTGCTTCGTGCGGTGAGAATACTACCGTAGTCAGTACCCCATCGTTTCGGGCAGAGAACTGGCTGCTTACCCAGGGTGGTTGACCCTATGTGAAGCTGCACCCGAGGAGCCCCAGAGCCGACGAGAGAGTGGACCTGTATACCGGATTATTCTACCGACGACAGCCCGCCTTCCCAGGCACGGATTATGCTTTGGATACTTTGATTATTCTATGGATAAAGACCCCCGACACTACCGTGTGTTGGAACCCCCCCCCCTGGAGAGGACGCAAGGTGAGGAGACGCTCTGCAAGACGAGGTCTCTCCACATCTCTCCCCCGTGGACCGGAGAGAGCCGGCCCACAAAGAGTCCACCTGCTTTCATCTGTGGTCCAAGGATCGCCGGCGCATTGAACGGCACTACAGTGGGTTCTCCTGGGATACCCTTGGCCGGACGAGGCAGCTGGATTCTACCCCCCCCCCCCCTCCTACTCCTGTCGGCTTACAAGCGACCGGATTAACCCCCTCTAGTGTATCCAGCCTATAATCATTAAAGTATCATTGCTGTTATTCCTTAACTATTCCAGGTCGTATATTTACCACCTGCGCCTTCAGAGATTGGACATTATCTATTGATATACCGACGAATACTCCTTGCCATAAAAGTGCATACTATTTCAATTCATAAATGTAATTAAGTGATTAAGTGCTTATTCTACACACCATCGCTGTGTAGGAAATAAAGACCTGTTTCTAATTCGTACATTTGTGTTGGATCCGTTTCATCTACGTGAGAGTGTTCATGATAATATATTTATGCCGTGTACTGGGTGGCCGAATATTAAGTACAAAGGTAGTGGTAGTAAGTATCATATCTAGTAATACAGTCAGGGAATTGTACCCCTCAGTTACAATTGGTCCTTCGAGCCGGAGGGTAATTAGTGTAATATTAATATAGTGTTATTAATATTGAAATGGCCTATGATGAACACTCCACGAAACGATCCTCCTAACCAACGCCCGCAGCGCGAACGACGGCTCCCTCAGTACTTAGAGGCTTACGCTGTCAGTCAACAACCTAGTCTTCTACTAACAGTAAACGCGGTAAAACTAGAAAGTAAAAGTATGTCTAACCCCAACGCCCAGACTACCCCGACCATAGAGGCCCCTACGGGCTCTAATGTAACTGACCAAGTTCACGGTGGGGACCAGTGGGAACCAGACATGACTTCACACCCCGCCAGTACTGAAGAAGTAGTCCCCGATGAGTCCCGGGAGGAATACAACGCTACCGAGAGAGAACTCGGCACGGAAGAAGACGGGGAGAGCACCGTGGAGATAGAGCTCCAAGGCTCCGCAAGGAGTACCCCGAGGGAAGGCTCCCCTATACAACCGCCTTCTCCCAGCGAGGCAGAGAGGACCCTACAGCAGGCCTTCCTCATCAGCCTGAACGCCGCTGCTGAACGCGACCGACTGCAGATCCAGCAGCGGAGCGAAGAAGAGCATATACGTCTAGAAATAAGACGCATTCAGATGGAAGAGAATGTGGCCCGAGACCGAGCAGACAGCCAGCGAGCAGCTGCTGGTGCTCTACGGGACGCAGAGCGCGACAGACAGCAAGCGCAACTAATAGAACAGCTGATCAGACGGACAACACCCTCTCCCTCCGCCAGAGGCTCCAGGAACTCGTCTAGACACACCTCCAGGGCGGCATCCCCTAGCCGAGTAAACAACCCTGAACTTGACCAACAGACGAGGTCTATACCCCCCACAGACCACCTCCCCCCACCGGTCCAAGCGAGACCTAGCAACCGGGAAGGAGCAGCATATCCTGTGGAGAGGCTAAACCAGAGACTACAAGCACTGGATGACCTAACTGAAGACGAAGAGGAAGAGGAAGAGAACCGCGCCCGAAGACAGCACAGTACTCTACCGGACCAGGAGGTCCGGTACAGCCCAGGCTATACTCCCGCGGAGCTGCGCTACAGACCCCCGACTCTATACACGGGTGAGCACGACGCACGACCCGCACCGAGGAACAGCACCTGGACAAGCGGGCCATGGTACACTGCCGGTACCAGCCCATACCAAGGAGCGGGAGGAGACTCGCCTAGGAGGCCTCCCCCCCAACGCTCGCCGATGTATCCACAGTCAGCGTCATACATTGGCACGCATATGGTACCCGACTTCACCCAAGAGAACCGGGCCCAGTATACAGAACTCCGCATGTGTCTGGAGACCATGTTGGTGGATGTATTGGATGAACGCCACAAATACGCCATCCTACTGCAGCACTTAAAGGTACCCCGCGCACATAATATAGCGCTCGCCTACGCGACTTCCACCACCCCATACACAGCAGCGCTGGTAGCATTGGACCAGAGGTATGGGCGCATATGGGATTACGTGATCCAGGAGATCCGACACATCGACCGCTTACCCCCAGCAATAGACAATCGAGCACTGGACGACCTGTCCATCAGAGTGCAGTCCCTGGTAGGGATGTTGGGAGCGCAAAGAGAGAAGGGGAGGCATGAACTTTACGCCAACTCAAATGTGGAAAGGATCCTGGAGAAGCTGCCGCCCGCTCGTCAGGAGCGCTTTAGGCGGCAGAGGGACCACAGAGACCCGAATGGCCCCGAACCGAACCTCCTCGATCTAGCAGACTTCCTGGCGAGAGAAGTCAGCAGCCTACGGCTAGATACATTCGGACGGAGCACCCCTGGCTCCAGAGAAGGAACCAGACGACTAAATGATGGAAGAAGATCGGTGACTGTGATGCACCAATCGGAGTCAGTACCGAGCGGCAGGAGCCACAGTACCCCCTCCAGAACGGAGAAGTGGAAGATAGTGTGCCCCTACTGTGAGAAAGAACACTGGCTAGCGCAATGTGACTCCTTCCCCAAGCTGAACGCGGAGGAAGCAGGTCAATGGATAAAGTCCAACAAGCGCTGTTTTCGCTGTGCGCGCTCACACATGGCAGCCGAATGCCGCTTAAAGAAAAGGTGCACCAAGTGCGATGGAGCCCATCTGGACATACTTCACGACAGTAACAGACGGCGCCCTTCACCTGCACCATCCAGCCGCAAAGCGAGCGTCATGTACATCGATCCCGCCAGCAGCAGTGGAGCCCGAGTACTCCTAAAAGTAGTGCGTGTGACACTAAGCTACCAGAATAAAGTCCTGGACACTTACGCCGTCCTCGATGACGGGTCAGAGAAGACCCTGCTGCTCGCCTCCGCTGCGGCCCAGCTAGGGCTGCGGGGAAGCGAAACCCAAATGACAATTCGGACAATAAGACGAGATTTGAAGACGATAAAGGGCGAGAATGTCTCATTCTCTATCGCAGCAAGCGGCCAGCCTGAGCGACGGTACCAGATTGCAGACGCTTTCACCAGCCAAGAAATAGGACTGTCGCGGTACACATACCCCGTCGCCAAGCTGATGGAGAAATATGCACATCTGCGCAAGTTACCGATCCCGCTCATAGACAATGCTATGCCGACCCTGTTGATAGGCTCCGACCATGCAGACCTCATTGTCCCGATAGACCGGGTTCATACCGGACCCCGAGGCTGTCCTGCAGCAGTCGAGACCCGTTTGGGATGGACTCTCCAAGGCCCGCTCGCCAAATCTCTCAACCGAAGTACAGCCACTAGATGTCTCCACTCCCGAGTCACAGAGGGAGAAACCGCACTCCTGCAACACGTAGAGCGGCTATGGAGCTTGGAACAAATGCCCTTTAAGAATGGAAAGAAAGACATTCGCTCTAAAGATGACATTTACGCCATTCACCTCCTCGAGACAGGGACCAAGAGAGTCCCGGTCAACGGCGTGTTGAGATACGCCACGCCACTCCTGCGGCGAGAAGGAATGCCTACTTTCCACGCCAAGACAGACGCCATAGAACGGTACCTGCTGAACACGGAGCGGCGCTTAGCCAAGAACCCCGCCCAAGAGAGTGTATACCGCGCTGAGATTGAGAAGCTCATCACAGCGGGACACGTCACAAAGATGGACATTAAAGAGGCTGACCAGACCACTGAATCGTGGTACGTGCCCCACCACAAGGTCCATCACAACGGTAAAGACTGCATAGTATTTAACTGCAGCTACCAGATCGGATCCCAAAATCTGAATAAAGAGTTACTGCCCGGTCCCACACTCGGCCCCTCCCTACTCGGCGTTCTACTCCGCTTCCGCCAGGAAAAGGTGGCCATCAGCGGGGACATTAAAGGAATGTTCCTGCAGGTGAGATTAGTAGAGGCGGACAAGCCCCTGTTACGGTTCCTATGGAGAGAGAAGCCAGGAGATGAGCACCCAGCCATCTACCAATGGGAAGTCCTCCCCTTCGGAACGACGTGCAGCCCCTGCTGTGCGACATTTGCACTACAGAAACATGTAGCAGAGGACCCAGCAGCGGACGAAGAGGTCCGACACAGCGTAAAGAACAGCTTCTACGTAGACAACTGTCTACAAAGCCTTTCAACCCAGGAAGAAGCCGAGGCTCTCCTGATTAAACTCCGCGCCTCATTGATCAAAGGCGGCTTTGATCTCAGGCAGTGGGCCAGCAGCGATCCGCAAGTACTGCGCAGCCTCTCCTCCGAGGACAAGGCAGCCAGCAGCGAGACCTGGATGGCTACCATCCCGGGAGAAGCCCAGGAGATGACCCTGGGATTGGTGTGGCGATTCAAAACAGATTCGCTTCACTACAGACACAAGCCCCTGACTACGGAGCAGGGAAGGCCGGCGGCGGCGCCGACCACCAGACGGAGTGTGTACACAACACTCGCCCGACAATATGACCCGCTAGGATGTATTCTACCGTACACCACCAGGGCAAAAATGATTGTACGAGCATTGTGGGACAAGGACCAGGGCTGGGACGACCCCATTCCCGCACACCTTGCATCCACCTGGAGAGAGTGGGAGATGGAGCTCCACTCACTCCCAGGCGTTAATATGCGCCGAAGCTACTTCCCACCCACGGTGAGGCCAGAGACATGTAAAATGGACTTACACGTCTTCAGTGACGCCTCAGAGGTCGCATACGGATCAGTAGCCTACTTGCGGGCCCAAGACCAGGGGGGAGAGATCTACACAGCATTTGTCCTCGCCCGCTCGAGAATAGCCCCACGCAAGCAACAATCTATCCCACGTCTAGAGCTCTGCGCAGCCCTAGCCGGAGCGCACCTAGCCACGCTCATCCAACGTGAGCTCACCATACCGGTGTCTGGAACAATCCTGTGGTCAGATTCCACGACGGTACTCGCCTGGATCAAATCGGACTCATGCAAGTACAAAGTCTTCGTGGGAGTCAGAGTCACCGAGATTCAAGACTTAACCGAAGAGTTAACCGGAGAAACAGAGTGGCGCTACGTTGATACAAAACAGAACCCAGCTGACGTCATCACCCGGGGGATGCCCCTGGATGACCTCACCCGTCGCAATGTCTACAGTGACGGCCCCGCATTCCTAAGACTCCCGGAAGGACAGTGGCCCATGCCTATCCCGAGGGAAGCAAGTCCAGAGGAGGTGGAAATTAAGAAGTCTGTGTTCTGTGGATTGAGCACCGTAGCCTCCACCGACCCTAATATAAACGATTGCACGTCCATAGAGAGTGCACAACAAAGAACATTCCTGCGGTACCACCCGGAGTGCAAGTCCCCCGCTGATATGTCAGCAGCTAACTACGAGGAAGCAGAATTGCTTCTACTGCAGCGAGCCCAGAGAGACTCGTTCCCGGATGAATTGGCCTGTCTACAGGGAGGAAAGCCCGTCCCTTCCGACAGCAGATTAATTCACCTGGCCCCCGAGAGCGACGCTCATACCCTCATCAGAGTGGGTGGTCGCCTACGCAGAGCCCCCAATCTACCGGATGACATTAAATACCCGATCGTATTGAACAGCCGACACAAGGTCACAGAGCTGATTATAAAGAAATACGATGAGGATGTACATCACGCAGGAGCAGAAAGAGTCTTCGCGGAAATCAGACGTCGTTACTGGATCCTACAAGGAAGAGAGGCGGTACGACGCTTCCAACGAACATGTCTAGACTGCCGCAAGTGGCGCGCGCAGCCCAGCATACCAAGGATGGCTGACCTTCCTCCATGTCGCCTCCGAATCGGTGACAAGCCATTCCACTCAACGGGTATGGACTGCTTTGGCCCGCTGCACATAAAGAAAGGAAGAGGAACCGAGAAGCGGTGGG
This sequence comes from Notolepis coatsorum, assembly GCF_963971535.1. Lineage (NCBI taxonomy): Eukaryota > Metazoa > Chordata > Actinopteri > Aulopiformes > Paralepididae > Notolepis > Notolepis coatsorum. The sequence goes on from NC_140167.1 coordinate 182,376,867, forward strand.
GTATTGTATTCAAATGCATGACCACCAGAGCGATACACATCGAGCTTCTCCCGACCATGAGCACAGACTCATTCCTTATGGCCTTCCGTAGATTCACATCACGGAAGGGAAGACCGTCTACCCTATTGTCCGATCATGGGACAAACTTCAAAGGCGGCGAAAGAGAGCTGAGAGAGAGCTTCCAAGCTATGGGCCCAGAACTTAAGACCCACCTCGCTCCAGCACAGGTTGATTTCCAATTCAACCCCCCAAACGCACCCCACTTCGGTGGCACTTGGGAACGAGAAGTGCGCTCCATAAAGACAGCCCTGTACGCAGTACTTGGGGCCCAGACTGTGGCGGAAGAAGTCCTAATGACAGTCCTCACGGAGATTGAGGGAGTACTTAACTCGAAGCCCCTCGGATATGTCTCCAGTGATGTGGCGGATATCGACCCAGTTACCCCCAACACACTCCTGATGGGGCGGCTAGATCCCACATTACCCCAGACAATGTACCGGCCTGAAGAAGCGAACGGCCGACGAATGTGGAGGTACAGCCAGGTATTAGCCGACAAGTTTTGGAACAGTTTCCTACTGCACTACCTACCGTCTCTACAGACCCGCCAGAAGTGGGTAAAGGAGAGAGACAATTTGACAGAAGGAACAGTCGTCATGATTATTGATCAATCACTGCCCAGAGCTATGTGGCCGGCCGGCCGCGTAAGCAAAGTGATCACCGGTGCCGACGGCAAGGTCCGAGCAGCTGAAGTGCTCGTCCAGGGTCGCACTTACACCCGTCCCGTGGCAAGGCTCATAGAACTGCCTCGACTCCCAGACACAATCGATGATGACCATGACCCTACAACCCTATGACTTTGTGAAGTTGACTGACCCCTACAGCAAACCCTTATGTGTAAATAGACAACGCGATTAATCTGTCTCCGTTTAACTGATTAGGTCTGGGACCTATTCAGGGGGTGGCTGTTGTGAAGGGCCAGATTAAACCGAATATATATATTTATTTATATATATATATTTAATTGTATTTGTATATTCTCTAAATATTCCCTGATATCCCTTGTATATTCCTTGTACAATATGCATTGAATATCCATTCTAGCCTACTGAACATCCCATAATAGTCTCCATTCTACTATTGGTCGAGACCTTGGTGCCAGGCTGCCATACCCCTCAGACCCAGTTCAAACGTACCGCTCGACATGTACGAACAAGTCCTAGTTCCGCGTAGGAATTTGGCTACCGCACCACTAATGGGACTATTTGTTCATAGTGCGTATATATACTGCGCTACTAAAGTAGGACTTTCTTTTCAGTCCAGTTTCTTACCCTCCAATAGAGTCACAGACGTAAAGCCTCCCCGCGATGCCACGTGTGGGAGTAAGGCCAAGTTCGGCCTACCATCGGTATTGAGACATCGTGTATATTAATATTTGAATAGTCATATTTGGCACTATATCGTCGAGTTGGACGTAGTCTATTAAGCTAATAATAGTCTGTTAATATATAGTGCTTCGTGCGGTGAGAATACTACCGTAGTCAGTACCCCATCGTTTCGGGCAGAGAACTGGCTGCTTACCCAGGGTGGTTGACCCTATGTGAAGCTGAACCCGAGGAGCCCCAGAGCCGACGAGAGAGTGGACCTGTATACCGGATTATTCTACCGACGACAGCCCGCCTTCCCAGGCACGGATTATGCTTTGGATACTTTGATTATTCTATGGATAAAGACCCCCGACACTACCGTGTGTTGGAACCCCCCCCCCTGGAGAGGACGCAAGGTGAGGAGACGCTCTGCAAGACGAGGTCTCTCCACATCTCTCCCCCGTGGACCGGAGAGAGCCGGCCCACAAAGAGTCCACCTGCTTTCATCTGTGGTCCAAGGATCGCCGGCGCATTGAACGGCACTACAGTGGGTTCTCCTGGGATACCCTTGGCCGGACGAGGCAGCTGGATTCTACCCCCCCCCCCCTCCTACTCCTGTCGGCTTACAAGCGACCGGATTAACCCCCTCTAGTGTATCCAGCCTATAATCATTAAAGTATCATTGCTGTTATTCCTTAACTATTCCAGGTCGTATATTTACCACCTGCGCCTTCAGAGATTGGACATTATCTATTGATATACCGACGAATACTCCTTGCCATAAAAGTGCATACTATTTCAATTCATAAATGTAATTAAGTGATTAAGTGCTTATTCTACACACCATCGCTGTGTAGGAAATAAAGACCTGTTTCTAATTCGTACATTTGTGTTGGATCCGTTTCATCTACGTGAGAGTGTTCATGATAATATATTTATGCCGTGTACTGGGTGGCCGAATATTAAGTACAAAGGTAGTGGTAGTAAGTATCATATCTAGTAATACAGTCAGGGAATTGTACCCCTCAGTTACACATAGTATATGTGTACATTGGAATGTTTTCTATCCAAAATAGATAAAAGTAGATAGTACACATAGTATATTGGAATGTCTAATGTTGGAATATGAATATGTAACAAAAAAGAAAGTAGCTTAATATCAAGGCTGTTTGATCAGACAGGTGCTTTCTGCCTGCAGTGTGGAAAGCTGATACAGGGTGTGTTGAATTTACATCCCAGCACTGCTGAGATACCCTTGCATGGAGAGGTGCAGCCTGTGGTCAAGATATTGTTATTATGTTCTCATTTAGATAATTATGGGTAAAACAGCACCATATTCTGTATAACAGTGGTTCACAGGAAGGAAATGCCAACTTGGTTTCAGGCTAAATAAATCGCACGTGGTCAATATATCATGTATTACAGACATGCATTATGACATTACTGTGATAGTGTTAAATAAATATAAGATATCATGTATTACAGACATGCATTATGACATTACTGTGATAGTGTTAAATAAATATAAGATATCATGTATGACAGACTGCATTATGACATTACTGTGATAGTGTTACATTTTACTTTCATCGCTATTTACAAACAGGGCATTAGGTGGGAACTCAGTAGGTCTGACAATACATTTATCTCACAAGTTTGAGAAAGCAATATCTTTTGGCTGCAGGAAAGAGAGAGAGAGAGAGAGAGAGAGAGAGAGAGAGAGAGAGAGAGAGAGAGAGAGAGAGAGAGAGAGAGAGAGAGAGAGAGAGAGAGAGAGAGAGAGAGAGAGAGAGAGAGAGAGAGAAAGAGAGAGGATGATGATGATTCACAGAATGAAAGAGTAATGAAAATACATTCAAATTCTGTGAGTTCATCCTGGCATATGACGGCCAACCTAGCAGCTGAGTCTGTGGAGAGAGAGAGGAAGAGCGAATCCCGGAGCTAAAGGCTATGACACTATTATAAATAATAACTTGGCCCGCTGGTGAGAGCAGAGAGAGAGAGAGAGAGAGAGAGAGAGACAGAGACAGAGAGAGAGAGACAGAGACAGAGAGAGAAAGAAAACGAGAGAGAAAAAAAGAAAGAGAGATAGAGAAAAATGAAGAGAGAGAGAGATAGAGAGAAAGAGGGAGAAAAAGAAGAGAAAAAGAAAGAGAGAGATAGAGAAAAAGAAAGAGATAGAGAAAAAGAAAGAGAGAGACAGACTGTGAAACAGTGGTTCCCCTGCGATCTGTCTCTCTCTTGACGTACGCTAAAAACGCAGTGTGGAGAGATCGCTCTGGCAACGTGAGACCAGGCCCTGTGCGGCCTGCTTGAAGATAATTCAGAGAGTTCATCCTCCCAGTACTGATTAGTGGGCAGCCACTCCCGTGGGGTGGGCGGGGAGTCCCACTAATGGCTACGGTAAGAGAAACTAGTTCACAGTGATCTGACATTGTTGAGGATAGAATGTTCCTCATGATCTTACCATTGTAACAAAGGTATGAGTGTGACCAAAATGGGATTCCTGGCGGTGTGTGTGTGTGTGTGTGTGTGTGTGTGTGTGTGTGTGTGTGTGTGTGTGTGTGTGTGTGTGTGTGTGTATGTGTGTGTGTGTGTATTGACCTTGAGCTTCCTCCTGGCGTTGAACTTCCTCAGCTGTTCCACGGTCTCTGGTAAGTGGATCTTGTAGGCATAGCGGTCTCTCTCCTGGGAAACACAACCACAGGGCACAACATTAATCACAAACACTATGAATGCAAAGAAGCCTGTCAAAGCTGAAATGTGCAAGTGGTTCTTATGGGTTCCTCTGGTACAGTAGCACTTCCTCTGGTCGCCGCACGTTTTCAGTTCAGCGAAGAAAGCCCAGAGGTCATTGCATGTACCATCCGGCGTGATAAGATAATGAGAAAGTGTGCGGTTGAGAAAGTGTTGTGCAAGCTTGTGAGCGTAGGTTCAAGTGTAAATTGCCACACTGTAAGCATGCGTGTGTGTGACACATCCCCCTCAATATTGAGAAGAGGCAGATTTGTCCCCCTCAATAAATATTGCTAATATAAAAGACAACCCCCTCCCCAAAATAGGTAAAAAATAAGGGGGTCAAAACATTTATCCTTCTAACATGTAACTATATATTAACCAACAATTTCAGACACCCCTAGAGGACCATACCATCTGAACTAGAGCTGGGCGATATGGCCAAAAACGTTATCGCGATAAAATTGTAAAATTATTTTCATATAACTCGATATCGATAATTATCGTCGATATAATGTCTGTCAAGTTTAATTAACTTCTTATGCCCGGCGGCGATGGACGGGCTATTAATAGCATAGATATATATATAATAGACTTGTTTTGCTGCTGCAAATGTTGATGTCGTCATCAGTCCGTGCACGTTAGCGGAGTATCTCATGACAGACAATGTACTAAATATTACCCTAAAATACTCTCTTCCGCCCCAATATATTGAAACGACGTCCACTGTATAACCCACACTACTATAAACGTGGCCTCAGAATTCACGACACACACATACTCGGCACGTAAATATATAAAATAGTGCCGCGCAAGCTAGTTATCCTAGCCAGCCTGTTGTGTCTAAGCGGTGTATTCCATGACAATGTAATAAATATTACCCTAAAATACTCTCTTCCGCCCCAATATATTGAAACAACGTCCACTGTATACCCCACACTACTATAAACGTGGCCTCAGAATTCACGCCACACACATACTCGGCACGTAAATATATAAAATAGTGCCGTGCAAGCTAATTATCCTAGCCAGCCTGTTGTGTCTAAGCAGTGTATTCCATGACAATGTAATAAATATTACCCTAAAATACTCTCTTCCGCCCCAATATATTGAAACAACGTCCACTGTATACCCCACACTACTATAAACGTGGCCTCAGAATTCACGCCACACACATACTCGGCACGTAAATATATAAAATAGTGCCGTGCAAGCTAGTTATCCTAGCCAGTCTTGTTTACTACTAGAGTCCTACCTCTCTACCCAGAGGTGCACCGCGGGTCTCCTTCACTGTCGGCCATCTCCTTCACTGATTGGTTGTTAGTGCGTGTGCTGATATCCAAGCTTGGAAAATGGATATATCGAAACTTTGCGACCACGTTTCATGTTTATTTCGAGGAAATAATTTATTGCGATAGTTATCGTTATCGTTTTATCGCCCAGCCCTAATCTGAACCCCCAAAAAACTACCCAAAACACATGTGATATGTTTTGAATGTGCATAAACAATACAGGAGAATATATATTTGAAAGAAATACAGAATGACATACAGAATATACAGAACATACAGAATATTACTGTATTATATTCCATTATATTTGTGTCAGCGGGTACCAGAATGTTGTCTTTTCCTTTACATAAATGAACCCTCTAAAACCAAGTGTAACGTCGGCGTGACACTAGACATGCTTTTACAAAACAGTATATATCTTTGGATACTATCGCTTTAAATTGTTTTTCACTGTGACAATACACAGAATGTTAACCCTTTCACTGCCACACAACAACAGGTTAACCCTTTCACTACGACAATACACAGAATGTTAACCCGTTCACTGCCGCACTACCAAACGGTTAACCCTTTCACTGTAACCATCGGTAGTGTGATAGTAAAGGGTTAACCTTCTGTAGTGTGGCAGTGAAAGGGTTAATGGTCACCTGGGCCGGTTCTCCTTCCCTGGAATCTCCCCGGAGATGAGACGCTCAGCACACTCAATTCAGTTATTTCAGTTTTGTTTGCAGTGAGGAGTGTGTGTTTATACTTTTTACTTTCATATGTCAAACAATATAATACTTTTATATTTACTCTCAGAGGTGATAGTGGTCCAAATATGAAGGTAACACCAAAAGTGATACGCCCCGAACAATATCCGTATAAATGGCTGTAACGCACTGAGGAAAAGGTGTACAGTTAGTATGTGCACCAAATCTCCCATGGAGGTTCAGAACACCTAAATAGAACTGTTCATGTGGGGAACTATGGTGTTATTCAACAAAACACAAGGTTTTTTTCACTGGGCATTTAAAAAAAAAATTATGTCAAATATTGTACGCTCACACTGCAATGAAGGGTACGTTCCCCTGAATCATAAAAGGTACAACACTTGATACTGACTCAAAGGATAATGACAAAAAAAAAACACTATGTCCAGGTGAACCATTGCCTATGTAGGCTTTAGAGCAGGGGTGGGCAACTTTGTATATGGTGAGGGCCACTAAATTTCCACAATCAATCTGGGGGGCCGCATTGTTTATCGGCAGTCGCGCCAGTAGTACCCCATCACTCAAATAGCGCAGAATAGTCACAGATGTGATAAATAAGGCATATAAACTATTATAATTGGTTGTAACTTTGTTTTTATTCAATTTAAAACGCATTTAGTAATGCTTAATTTCAACTTTATGAATTTATAAATACAGCTGAATTTGAAAGTATTGCTGTGTAACCCAAATACATACAAAAGCGACAAATTATAATTAAGGCTTCTATTAAAATAAATGTATGAACTTAAAGCCCATGCACTGCTTAAAGGGGAACTATCTTATAAATGGCCCTTTTTGAGTGTTTAGCATTGTTTCCTAGCTATGTGAACTTATATTAATATGATCTATGTCTCTAATTCTCATATTGGCGCATTCTTCCAATTCTCCTCTCACAATATTCACCCTCACTGAACTGAGTCATCTGAAAATGTGATGATTTGTGATGTCAGAAAGACACCGCTGCATGATAATGGCGAGGTACAAGATGAGCTGCACACAGTGGCTGGAGCCCAGGCTCAAAACGGCTCGAGATCTTGACTTGAGGTAGAAAAATGCTGTTTTTGAGGACTTGATTAGAAATACAAAACAATGAATAAAAAATATTACAGAGGTGTTCCATAGACTCACAGGAATTGTGTAAAAGTGCCCAAATAGTGAAAGAAATAGTAAAATAGTTCCCCTTTAACAAACACAAAGCAGCATTCCTGCTGCATTTCACTACAACAATAAATCAAAAGTGCAATAATAAATGATTTTGTTAAATGTATAAACGTTTATCCTGCTACTAAACAAAACATTCCTGAGTGCCTCCCATTGACCCTTTATCAAACTGGCATGACATTCACCCTCCCCCCACAGTGGGTCAATAATGGTTCTGTCTTTAATGAGACACTTGTGGTCTCTCCTGTTGGCGCAGAATAGAAGGAATGTCAACTTCAATGTTTGTGCATGCAATCTGCATCAGATGAAATAACATTTCATTTTTGTGCACGCGCGTGCACATCCATGCGCGTACTTCTGCTCAGAAAAGTGCTGGGACGGCGTGGTATGACCACTGCACCCCTGATTATTAGTGACCCACAATAGATGGAAATTATGTTAGCGAACTTACCTGATGTATAATGCAGTGCAGCATTGGACACTCAACGCCACTCTGCCTTAGAAGCCCGGCGAATCCTGTGTGTTTTCCTTTCATTGCGGGTGCTCCATCGGTAACATGGCGGACAGTTTATCAAACCCCCCATATTGCTGCACGGCACTTTCAACAGTGTTGAATATGTCCACACTAGGGCTGACCCCTATTAGTCGAATAGTCGACTAATCGATCGAAAGGAGCCATAGTCGACTGCCAACCTCTTAGTCAAAAAAAAAAAAAAAAAAAAAAAAAATTGATTTAAATTTCTTTTTTAAATATAAATATTGGCCTGGGGCCGCATGGAGTGTCGGTGAGGGCCGCATGCGGCCCGCGGGCCGCCAGTTGCCCCTCCCTGCTTTAGAGGCTTAAGACATTTCCACCACAAATCAATGCAGAAAAGCACACCAGTGTTTTGTTTGATGCTTAACATTTTCCTGGGGGAGGACCCCCTGACCCCCGCTTAAAATGTCCCCCCCCCCAATGTTGAAACCAAACCCACGCCCCTCGTGTCCTACTGTACCTTGAGCCAGGGGTGGTTGAGGGCCTCGTAGACGGTGATCCTCTCTGCGGGGTCCAGCATCAGCATGCGCCTCACCAGGTCCTTAGCGCTCTCCGAGATGTGGCTCCACTGGCGCGGGTTCATCTGCTTACATACATGTTATGCACGCATTAAATACTCCGTTTTTGAATCCACGGATCACCATCGTGAATGCATATAGGATTCCAATATGAGGAGGTTCCCCTTCAGGTCAGCTCCTTCTCTACCTTGTATTTGCCCTTGCAGATGGCCTCGAACAGGCGCTCCTTGGTGCCGTAGAAGGGGAGGCAGCCGGAGAGGAGGATGAAGAGGATGACCCCGCACCCCCACACGTCCACCGGCTTACCGTAGGGCTCCCTCTTCACCACCTCTGGGGCCATGAAGTGGGGCGTGCCCACTCGCCCTGGAGAGGGAGGGAGAGAGAAAGAGAGAGAGAGAGAGAGAGAGAGAGAGAGAAAAAAAAACCGAATGAATGCATAGGCATGCACGTGCAAGTACACACACACACACACAGGGTCACAGTAGCGGAGTGGTTATCGACCAGCAGGGGGCTGTTCTGTGCATGTTTCACCCCTGTTTTCCGTGGGGTTCCTCGGGGTACTCTGGCTTAGGTATATCAGGTTAAACAGGGACAGTGGATGGACTGGGAAAGTGTAGAGAAGAGGAAGATTAACTGGAGGGACCTGTGGAGTATGGAGGAAAATCGTATATACAATTCCTAATAGGGGAGTACTTATGATGTGCTGCCATCACCACAGAACCTAAAACAGTGGGTAGATGGGGACCCGTCATGTCCACCGCGTTCAGAGATGGCAACTTTGAGGCATATTATGTCAGGCTGTAAGACTAGTCTTTCTCAGGGCCGGTATACATGGAGACATAACTAGGTTTTGAAAAGCTTAGCGGCAGGAAGTAGAAGAGTACAGATGAATTCAGGATGTAAATCGGATGGAGAGTGCAGCCATTAAATTTGTCCGCGAGGGAGTGAAATGGAGCTAATGCAGGTCGATTTTGGGAGGAAAACCTGTTGTTCCATGAGAGATAGTTAGCACCAACTTGAGGCCTGACCTAGTATTATGGTCTGCAAGTCAGCGGATAGTTTATTTTATAGAGTTGACCATGCCTTGGGAGGATTCAGTGGAGGAGGCTTATAAAAGGAAAGATTATATGCAGATTTGGCAGCAGAAACTGAACAGCGAGGATGGAAAGCTAGGGTTTGTCCAGTAGAGGGTTTATAGCACGATTTACTTTATTGTTATTGGGAGAGTTTGGGATTCGTGGGCAACGTTTGCAAAAGGCAGTAAAATGAGATGTCGGAAGAAGCACTGAAAGGGAGTCAGTCGTTTTGGTTGAGGAGAAATAATGTCAGCTGGGCGCCAAAGAAAACAAAGGGTAAGAGTTTTCCTTTTCTCCGTTTCTGTTTCATGCGTGATATTGTTATCAGGAATAGTAATGTTTTCAACATAAGGATGATAATGTAACCCAGGGTTCAGATTCATATCTATCATAACTATCATAGGGACATAAATAGTTAATGTTAGTAGGTAAGAACTTTCTAGAACGTAAAACATTCTAGGAACAGACTCCCCAGAACCCCATAGGATTGTGATAATGTAGTCCTGGGATAATATGCACAGGGACGTGCATTAGGATAGAAGGGGATAATGTAACCCAGGGTTCAGATTCATAACTATCATAGGAACATAAATAGTTAATGCTAGTAGGTAAGAACTTTCTAGAACGTAAAACAGTCTAGAACCCGCGTATGATGTCATGATAGAAGGTTCTGGAACCTTTGTGATGTCATCCTATGATGTCATATAGAACGTTCCGGAACATCTTGGTTTCCTATAAAAACAGCTAGCTCTCCAACAGCCAGCTCTCTTTCCGCCTCGACCTCCGAACCAGCAACATCGACCAGACGGACAGGACTAACCAACCGACTGAAAGCCGCAAGTCTCAACCAGCATCCCGGAGCAGTCCAGACCACCCATCACCAAGTGTGCTCAGCTGGATCGATACCCGATGGCGAGCCAACCCCAGAACATTTGATATACCTCCAGACTAATGCCAGCCTGATGTGAATACCCCTGATGCTCAACTATTGCTCAACTATTGCTACACCAACAGTCCGGTACGATTGAACTGAACGAGACTACAAGGACTTCCAAGGGCGTCGACCCCGTTCACCTTGTGTTATTTTGATATTGTATTTGATTTGATTTAACTTGATATATGGATACGGATATTCTCCTATAAGAATTAGAGGATAAATGCTTAACCACTGTATGATGTCATAATAGAACCTTCTAGAACATAGAATCTTCTAGAACGTTTGTGGTGATGTCATAATAGAACATGCTAGATGACATATCGATTATAGCTGAATCACTGATAGTTTTCCTGTAAAGAAAAAGGGTTAAAGGGCCAATTCACCTAATAAGGTATTTGCATTCCCTGATAAACTAATATAGATTTACCGATGATAACCTCAGAGACGTCTGAACGAACCCCAATGTGTTGATCCAATCGACCTAGGCCTTGATATCGACCTAACCCTCCCGCAAGGAGAGGTTACTGAAAGAACCTAAAAGGGATACTTCAAAGCATTACTTGTACTTTACGTATGTATTATTATTATTTTTTTTTTAAACTTTATTTTTTAGCGTTTATCGCTTTTCTGGTCAAGCATGACCGACAGTTGCAGGGTGAAACGGGAGAGAGAGCAGGGGGAGACATTCGGCAAATGACGGCGAGTCCGGGAATCGAACTCAGAGTCAACCAGATCCGTGACGCAGCACGGAGTCCCGCGACGCAGCGCGGTAACATGGTGTGCTACTGGAGCACCCCTGTATGTATTATTACTGTTTATCTAGCGCGCTTTTAATTAAAACACCGGTTATTGTTATAACTCTGCCTCTGGTCTACTATTCTTTTAATTGTGCATATTACTCCTCGTCTCATTCGAACCTAGAACTGTGCCCGTGGCAAACAGATGTTACTGTTAGTAACACAAGTGCTACATAAATTTGGCGAGCCAGCCAGGAGGAGTATATCACAGTTAACTGGATTATTAGCCTTTAAGTCAGAAGCTTAAATAGCGTGTAGCGAGGGACGTAGTTCAAACTAGCAGCGTGAGACTCCCTAATTCAATCATAGCCGATATTACCACTGACGCTGAACTGAGTGGATATCTGATGGAACGCGGCACCATTCGGAGGACGTTCTTTGTAGCCCCTGTCGGCTTAGAGCCAGAACCACGGGTTATTCTAGAATACGACAATGGCGAAGGCCCGCAAGCAGTTTCCAATTTCCGACTAATCACGCCCCAAGCGAGTTACCTCATTAGAGATTTAGCCAGCGTTTATGACCCTGTAGCCAGTAACACGGTTACACAGACTTTTCTCACAGACCTAACGGAGATAGCGACAGAGAGGGGCGAAGCCCTTGCGGAAGTCCTCCAGAGAGAACTCGCCACCATCAGCGCCGCCCTCAACCGCCGCCCTCAGCCCGACCCCCAAACCGACGAAGGAACCGGGGGGGACGTATTCAGAATGGATGCCCCACAGGGTCCGGGGCCTGCAACACAAGCAAGCCCCTCACCCGGGACAAGCCGAGAGGAGCCAGTACCCGAGCTCCGCCGGCCTCAAGCACCAGTGCGCCCTCAAGAGAATGCACAACCTGCTCCGACACAAGCTGATGTCAACCCACCTGGGATGCAAAGGATAATTGTGGACCCTGGGTTACATTCTCCCCTTCTATCTTAATGCACGTCCCTGTGCATATTATCCCAGGACTACATTATCACAATCCTATGGGGTTCTGGGGAGTCTGGTCCTAGAATGTTTTACGTTCTAGAAAGTTCTTACCTACTAACATTAACTATTTATGTCCCTATGATAGTTATGATAGATATGAATCTGAACCCTGGGTTACAATAACACAAGGATGGGGTGACACAGATGGAGGGGGATGGTTCTGGGATGCTGTAACTAAGTGTTGAGCCTTCCCGAGGTGTCTAGGGCCTAATTTGACGAAACACCAGTGAAGGGAGGTGCCCACTTGAATAGATGATATGGTGATATGCTGGCTCTCACTGCCTATTTATTTACATTTACATTTTACATTTACATTTAGTCATTTAGCTGACGCTTCTATCCAAAGCGACTTACAAGTTCTGTACGACAAGTCATCAGAAAGGGCACAACTCTATCAGCTGAATAACAATGTTCATCAAAGTGTTGAGTGCTACAGTGTAGGTTAGTTTATTAGGACAAGTGAATGACAGTAAGGTTAGTTAGGTTTAGATTTTTTTTTATTTTAGAATTTCAGATAATAGTTGAAGAAGTGCGTCTTTAGTCGACGGCGAAGGATTGGACGGGTTTCGGCTGTCCTAACTGGGGTGGGTAGCAGAGCGTAGGGGTCTTGAGGGTGTGTAGTTAGAGACCATTGACCGGAGGTAGGCGGGAGCGGTTCCCTTTGTTGCACAGTATATGCCAGGTCGAGGGCCTTGAAACGGATTCGTGCAGCAATTGGGAGCCAGTGCAGGTCCCTAAGAAGTGGGGTGACATGGGCCGACTTCAGTAGGTTTGAGGCGGGCTGCTGCGTTCTGAATGAGTTGAAGAGGCGCGTCTCTACAATTCATAGCCGCATTTCTGCAGACCCCTCTCTGATTGGTTGAGGCCATTTCTGCAGACCCCTCTCTGATTGGTTGAGGCCATTTCTGCAGACCCCTCTCTGATTGGCCGAGCGCGCGCATGCGCATGAGCCGCGACAAGCTCCTCTAGCCAGGAGTCGAAACTCCGTTAAGCTCCAGAGAGAGAGGCTGAAAACCCACAGTTGTTGCCCGACGGATGGGAGCCGAATCCCGGATCCGAGTTTTCTGATGAATAGCCCCAAAACATGGAGGTCGCGAACGCAATTTATACGCATGGAAGTATTGATTACGCCATAACGAATCATTAAAAAAATATACCGTTAACTGGAATATGTTGTGTGTGCATTTACACATATGTTGGATAGGATTATGTAATTGGTTTGTCATTAAAAACCAATAATAATCGCTTGCGGCTTCGCTGACCAGAGCTCTCTCAGAACATACATGTTTCGGAACCAATGTGTAACTAGACAGTTACAATATAACATTTATATTAATTAACCCAGTTAATGCCTTAAGAGAAAGAGTCTGGTGGTCAATTGCTACTGAAATGTTGTGTCTTACTAATAATAACGAATTCCTTGGTCAATAGAAGTCTCTGTGATACTTTCTGAATATGATTTGGGAACATCAAATGGGCAGGCCGCGAAATAACAACGTTTACAGTTTCTGACAGCTGGCTGTGTTCTGAAATGTGCATAACATTATGAATAAACCGCGAAGTCACGCGAAATAACGTTATACGTGAATCTGGTAGTACATTTCCAATCAGAGAGGGGCTTCGCTCAACCAATCAGAGAGGGGTCTGCAGAAAATGGAGCTCAACCAATCAGAGAGGGGTCTGCAGAAATGCGGCTACGAATTGTAGAGACGCTGAAGAGGCTTGGTGGCAGTGGCCGGGAGGCCAGCGAGCAGTGCGTTGCAGTAGTCGAGGCGGGAGATGACTGTTGATTGGACGAGGAGTTGGGTGGCTTCTTTTGTCAGGAAGGGGCGGATCCTTCTGACGGGTTATTTACACTTGATAACCCTGGTGATATGCTGGCTCTCCCTGCCTATTTATTTACACTTGATAACCCTGGTGATATGCTGGCTCTCCCTGCCTATTTATTTACACTTGATAACCCTGGTGATATGCTGGCTCTCACTTCCTATAATATCTACATGTTGGGTTGTGGTGGCCATTAGGGGTCATGTGGTAGGGTATGTAGCATCTATCTATCTATCTACACGTTGGGTTGTGGTGGCCATTAGGGGTCATGTGGTAGGGTATGTAGCATCTATCTATCTATCTACACGTTGGGTTGTGGTGGCCATTAGGGGTCATGTGGTAGGGTATGTAGCATCTATCTATCTATCTACACGTTGGGTTGTGGTGGCCATTAGGAGTCATGTGGTAGTCCCTGCCCACCCAATTTAAAGGTTTAAAGGTTAAAGGTAAAACAACTTAACTTAACTTATGAATATGCAATATAGATGCTTCCCTTTCCTTCAGTTCCTTTAATAAATAAACGCTTCCTTACTTTTGTAACTTTGAAAAAGTGAAGTATTGTCTTTCTCAGTATTGACTCAGACATGCAGAACAGAAACTCTTGCGTAACGTTCCTCTATGGGTTAAAGATAGTTATGTACTATATTTGACACTGAATATACAGTATCTGAGGACCCATTTGTTTTCATTTGCATTTTACATTCAATAAAAAAAAAGGATCTTTAACAGGATAACATCCCATCTCATTAATAAGTCATTTTTGTTATGCGTTATCTACTCTCTCTGCCTGTCCAGGTTTCTGGTTTCACATTCCATTTATCCAGCTGCAGATGTTGGAAGTGACATGGTCTTTAATACAAACAGCTGTCATAGCAGAGGCTAGAGGGCTAGCTAAAGTCTACGGTCAAAGGTGATCTCTGATCTCCTGTGACCTCCTCTAAACCCAGTCCAGTTAGTACTGGGACTAGAAAATTATTAGAAAGTCCTTTGCGGAGTTACTACTGAACAAACGTTGCCTTCTGAGCACTTCCTCCATACAGTAGCAAGTTACTCCATGCTGCATAATGAATCACGTGTTTCCAGTAAACCTGCCTACTCAGGAGAACATCCTGTATGACTACTGGGATGACATATCGATGTCTGCGTGGGAGGTGTGTCTGTGTGCGTGTATGTGTGAGAGTGTGTCTGTGTTTGTATGTTTGTCTGTGTTTGTATGTTTGTCTGTGTGTGTGTGTATGTTTGTGTGTGTGCACCATGACCGGTCTGAGAATTGCTGCAATGTCTAGGAGAAAAGCCAAACAAATATTGCTCTGTCTCAGCTATTATTGGCAGCTTAGACAGAGAGAAGTGGAGAAGGAGGTGCTATGTGTACCCTTAAGTGTTCAGTGCTGCTTGGCCCCGATATATTCGATTCCCTGTTTATGTAATATAATTTGTGGAACCAAATAAAGTATTCAAATGTGTGTGTTGTGGTGTGTGTGTGTGTGTATGCGTGTGTGTCTGTGTGTGTGTGTATGCGTGCGTGTGTGTTTGTGTGTGTTGTATTTTGTATTTATTGGTTTAAAATACAGAGACAGTGCATATTAAGGAACATTTGACTGTAAATATGCCAGTTTAGCCAAGTTGGCTAATTTTCAACTGTAGTCTCTGGGGCAGGTGACATGAGCACAACAATAATTAAAACATAGTACAATAATTAAAACACAGTAGGAATCAGTATAGGTTACAATACACTAAAATACATACAAATAAATACATTAAAATACAACCCATCAGTTAAAAAACATAGTACAGTAATTAAAACACAGTAGGAATCAGTATAGGTTACAATACACTAAAATACATACAAATAAATACATGAAAATACAACCCCTCAGTTAAAATGATGTGATGTGCGTGTCTGTGTGTATTTTGTGTGAGTGTGTGTGTGTGTGTTCGTGCGTGCGTGTGTCTGTGTTACTGTGTGTGTGTGTTTGCACGTGTGTGTGTGTGTGTGTGTGTGTGTTTGCGTGAGTGTGTGTGTGTGTGTGTTGTGGTGTGTAGTACCATACCTCCTGCCACCAGTCCTGACTCTCCCAGCTGGATGGCCACTCCAAACCCTCCCAGCTTCACCGGAGCAGAGTTCTCCTTTGACGCCAACAACACACAATGGGGCTGGTAGAAAGGTAAAGATAGAGAAAGAGGGAAAGATAGAGAAAGAGGGATATAGAGTAAGAGAGAGAGAGAGACACTTGTGACTTGATGATCTTCTTTTGATAATTAAAGAGAAACAGCCTCCTATATAAGTGAGAATAAACACATGTACCAGCCACACCCAAACCACAGGCCCTTCAGATGTCCACACACCCTCCCACCATCACCACCACACACACACACACACATAACAACAACACACACTCATTAAGAGCGTCAAGAGATAAACAAGTATCAAAGAGAGGCCAACAACCACTGTTCATTTTGGTAGCAATTTGTAATTTCTCAATCTAAACCGGTCCTAATATCAAGACTGGCCAGTACAAAATTGTAATTAATTAGTTAAAAGTGTTTCTAGGCTTCCGGTATGAGAGCGGAAGAGTAGCACGCATGCGGTGAGGCTCCTGGTCAAAAGAGCGAAAAACGGAGAAATAAGGACCCGAAAAGTGATCAAAAATCAAGATGCAAACGAGAAGGAAGGAGGAGAAAACAAATATGAAGGAAAGAGAAATGGAGAACTCACAGGAAGAGGAGAGTTCGATGGAGCAGAACCCCCGAGGCGAGACCGAGAAGGAGCAGGCGGAGGAAGGGGGAGTCTCGGCTGAGACGGACAAGGAAATGCCAGGATGGGCCGTGCTCATGCAGGCCGGGATATTGGCGACCATAAAATTGAACTCGGAAACGATGCAGGCGACCATGAAACTGAACTCGGACACGATAAGAAATGATATTGGGAAGTTACGGGAGGAATTGAGGAAGGAACAGGAGGACTTCAGAGGTGAAATGAATACAGAAATCAAAAGGGTGGATGAGAAGATGGTGGAACAGGACAGAAACGTAACAGAGGTACAGACTAGAACGGCGCAAATGGAGGAATGGAACACAGGGATACACGAGGTGTTAACGTGTGCGATTCAAAAACAAGAACAGATGGAGACAGATATCGGACATGGAGGGGAGGTCACGGAGAAATAACATCAGAATATGGGGATTGAAAGAAGGAGTCGAAGGGGAATTCGTGATCCAATATGTGGAAGAGCTTATCAAGGAACAACTGAAGGAGACGGGACTGGAAAAAATGGAGATACAGAGGGCCCACAGGGCGTTGGCTCCGAGACCGAAACCGGACAGACCTCCGAGGGCGGTGATTATTAACTTTCTGAGATTTGAGATTAAGGAATTGATACTCAGAACCGCGTGGACCAAGAAGATAGAAATCGAGGGGAAAAGACTGTCGTTTGATCAAGATTACTCGACAGCGGTGGCAATAACACGCAGGTCCTACGCGGGACTGAAGAGAATTCTGAAAGAAAACGGAATGAAATTCCAATCACCCATGACCTCGCTAAGGATTCACTGGAAGGAAGGGACGGTGACATACGCGACGGCGCGGGAGGCGGCGGAGGAGATGAGGCGACGGGGGATGCAGATGGCGGAGGACGGAGAGGGAAGGAGACAGGAGGGCCAGACGCGGAGCCTGCAGCAGAGATTGGAGGGGGCACGCAGATGGACCAGAGTGGGAGATCGAGGCCCGGGAGAGGAGGGAGGAGAGAGGAGAAGGCCGAGGTGAGAAGTGACAGACCGAAGGCGGAGACGGACGAGGAGGCCAGAGACGGAGAATGAGAGGAGGCGGGAGGAGACGAACGGATGAGTACACGCACAAGAGATTGAAAAACTATCCAAATAGAGACTAAATATAGAAACTGAAATAACATATACATAAACACACATTCCCAGGTAGAGGCAGGATATAGGAACGAAGATAACGTATACATGGACACATAATACACAGGCTGACGGAGGAAATAAATGGAAATATAATTAGGTATGATAGACGGAACACAGAACATATTGAAACAAGTACATAGACACACGCTGAGAGTAACACAGTTGGAAGGGATTAAGGGGATAAATGGACATCACATAGAAAATAGAGAGGAGGAAAATAAAATAAAAAGGGGTACACAGAAGACAGCACACACAGGTTTGGGAGGAAAGAGGGACATTGGAACATATGAGCCACATTGAGGGGGACCTAGGAAATGGGGGTCTTTGATCAGAATGAAGGACAGAGCGCTTTTGACCAGGAGCACGACAGCAATAAAAACAGTAAGAAAGCTAGACAAATATGATGAGCGGTTGGGGGTAAAGGTTTCAAATCCCCAAGCCGTCAGGAGGAGGCCTCTCACTAGGAGAGCAATTACTCCTCACCCACCAGCAGGGGACACAGGGACCCCCCGAACGCCTTGGGAGCACTTTATGTAAAGTTTATGTTTTTTATTTATGTTAATCATTATATGTATTCGGTGAAGAGAGCGGAGGCTACAACCGGAGGGGGGAATGAATGTGACATGGGGGGGACTGACAGACGAAAGAAGAAGAAAGATGACAATGGTTAAAGGTATAAAAATGATGTCGTTAAACGTTAATGGAATGAATAATGTGATAAAGAGGGGCAAAGTGATGTTGAAATGTAAAAAAAGTGAGATGGAAGTGATTTTTCTGCAGGAGACACATTTGGTAGCACAGGATCATGAGAAACTGAAGAGGTTCGGATATGAAAATGCATACTATAGTTCCTTTAAACGGAACCTGAGGAGAGGAGTAATCACGTTAATCAAAAACAGTCAAATTTGAATTGATCAAGGAAGTAAGAGACAAGGAGGGAAGGTTTGTTCTGGTGAAGGGAAAAATGGAGGGTCAAATGATTACGTTAGTGAATGTTTATGCACCCCCAGAGAGTGAGAGGGATTTATATGAGACCATTTTTGATATGATAGTGATGGAACTAGAAGGGATATTGATATGCGCGGGAGATTTTGATGTAGTACTGAATCACGACCTAGACACCACGAGTACTAGAAAAGGACGGGCACCAATCAGTAGATATATGAATATTCAGATGACGGAAATGGGAATTACAGATGTTTGGAGGGGGATGCACGCCATGGACAGGGAATACACACATTACTCA
The DNA here is from genome assembly GCF_963971535.1 of Notolepis coatsorum. Lineage (NCBI taxonomy): Eukaryota > Metazoa > Chordata > Actinopteri > Aulopiformes > Paralepididae > Notolepis > Notolepis coatsorum. The sequence goes on from NC_140167.1 coordinate 182,395,997, forward strand.
CACCCGCACGTGACATATGCGAGAATAGACTACTTTTTGATGACGACGGGGGACAGTTACAGGGTACGGGAGAGCAGAATAGGAGTAGCGGACATATCGGATCACAGTGCCATATATCTGACAGTAGATCTAGAAGGGAGACGGAGGAACACGATCTGGAGACTAAATGTAGGAATATTAAATAACAAGGGGGTGGTGAGTCAGATCAAGGGGGAGATAGCCAGGTATAAGGAAGAAAATGACAACGGGGCGGTAGATCCGAACATTCTATGGGACACACTGAAGGTGGTGATAAGGGGGAAATTGATGGAGAAGACAGCAATGCTGAAGAAGGCCAGAACGGAGACATATCACAATCTGATAGGGAAGCTGAAGAAGCTAGAGGGGAGACACCAGATATCAAAAGAACAGGAAACGCTCGGAGAAATCAAAGAAGTAAAGACCAGGATAAATAGGGAATTATTGACGGAAATAGAAAAGAAAGCGAGGTTCATGAAACAAACGTACTATGAAGGGGGACCAAAAGCGACCAGATTGTTGGCTAGGAGAATTAGGACGCAACAGAAGTTGAACACGATACACACAATAAGGGATATAAAGACTAATGAAATATTGAGACCCAGCTGAAATAGAGAGGACATTTAGAGAATACTATGAGAAACTATACACACAGCCAAAAGCAGCGGGAGAAGAGGAAATAGAAGCATATCTGGAGAAGCTAGAGTTACCATCGATAGGGAAAGAACAGAATGAAGAATTAAATAAAATAATTACGGAACGAGAACTGGAAGAGGCAATTAGTAGAGCTAAAAACAACAAATCTCCGGGGAGCGACGGATTCCCATCAGAATTCTACAAGACATTTAGAACAGAATTAGCACCCATGTTAGGGGCGGCGTTCAGACACACGATGGAAGAGGGCAAAATGCCCCCCCCCCTCGTGGAAGGAAGCCATAATCACCACGATACCGAAGGAAGGGAAGGATAGAGAATTATGTAGTAGTTTCAGACCTGTGTCCATACTCAATGTGGATTACAAGATGTATACATCGATAATATCAAAGAGATTTGAGACGTTTATGCCAGACATTATAGATGAAGATCAAACTGGATTTATTAAAGGGAGACAGACACAGGACAACGTGAGAAAGACATTACACATAATAGAGGAGATACAAAAACAAGGTGGTAGCGCGGTACTGATTAGCCTAGATGCAGAAAAAGCATTCGACAGTGTGAGCTGGAAATTTTTATATAAAACATTGATGAGGTTCGGACTGAACGGGAGGGCGATGAACAGGGGAGGAAACTAACTTTTTGGCTTACCAGCCAACTGGCGAGTATCTGATTTTTTTTACCAGACAAACTGATTTTTTACCAGCCAAAAAAAATCGCTAATTGTGATAATTACTTCTTTGTACGTCTTCGTCTAAATTGATTTTCAATCATAGTAAAAATCACACCGTGTCTCTACTCTTTAAAATATTTATTAGCATAAAACATTAATAACAGTCTCTACTCTTCACAATATTAGCATACAACATGTATTAATCACACTGTCTCTACTCTTCAAAATATTAGGATATCACATATTAACATGAAAGAGGGAACTATTCTGGACTGGGTTGGGCTGAACTAGGCAGTGAAAGATGCTGGGCTGGGCTGGACTAGGTTGGACTGGGTTGGGCTGGTCTAGGTTGGACTGAGTTGGGCAGTGAAAGAACCAAGCATTTCACTGTAATGTAATAGCTAAATAAAACAACTTGACTTGTTACATTTGCACTCTGGTTGTATGCCAAATGTATTCTGGTTGTACTGTACTTGTGCTGTAAGATGACAATACATTGGAACCGAATCGACAACGCTAGGGGATCAGCAGGTGTATTCTGAATGCCAAGTATGACAACATCACCGTTGTGAAGGGCATATGGGCGAGTGGTGATATGGGGGGAAACCCGGTAATAATAAAATGTCACTCGGCTGCATTTAAGCAAAGCCGCTCAGTATAGTCCACTATGTTGAACGCGCGTTATGGTAGCTTGTTACATGCTAGGTAGCTAGCCGGCTAATGCTGGTTGACTTGTCATTCTCATCCGACTCGAAGGAGACGTGTCGTGTGCTGTTGTTCGCCCCCATGTCAGACCGCACTGATATCCGAAAGCGACGACTCTACATGCAATTATTTTCATCCACTGATGTGTTTTTGTCTACGTTGTCAAGCCGGTGGCAGGAGTCTGTAGGTCCGCGCGCAGTGATCTGTCCACTTCCCCTAGATGGGCGGCATCTTCTAGAAAATGAGTGTTCATTGGAGGAGCTTAGAGCGCATCTGTACAACGATGATGTTCATTGGTTATGGTTGGATTATTATGAGGCGCAAATGGGAGGAATCAAGGGGGGAGTCAGAGTTCGGCTTGTGCCAGTGAGCGAATCAGCAGATTGCAGAATGATTTTTTTGTTTTGTTTTGTAATTACTAGTACTCGCCAGACTGGCGAGTGCTCTTCATGAATTACTCGGCAAACGTAAAAAATACTCGCATTTGGCGAGTAAAGTGGCCTAATTTCCTCCCCTGGCGATGAAGATGATCAAGGCGCTATATCAAGAACCGACAGCGAGGGTTAAGGTGAATGGCAGCTTGACGGATAGAATCAGATTAGAGAGGGCTACCAGACAGGGATGTTGTCTCTCACCAACGCTCTTCGCCGTTTTCATAGAACCACTGGCACAACTGATCAGACAGACCGAGGACATTAAGGGAGTAAGGATAAAGGGAACGGAATATAAACTAGGCCCATTTGCGGATGACGTGATAGTATACATGAGGCAACCAGACAAGAGCTTCCCGGCACTGATGAATCTACTGAAGGAATATGGCCACTACTCAGGATACAAACTAAACGTGACAAAGACACAGACCTTAGCATGGAACTATACCCCAACGACGGAAATTAGGGAACAGTACGGGATAAGATGGGACATGGACAAGATTAAATACTTAGGGGTGAACATCACGAGAGGGGTGGAGAAACTGTTTGAGGCGAACTATACACAGATAAATCAGAACATCAAGAGAGACTTAGAGAGATGGACAGTAATGCCCTTGGACTTCAATTCAAGAATAGAGGTCATTAAAATGAACATACTATCAAGGTTACTGTACCTATTCCAGTCACTACCGATACAAATACCACAGAATCAATTCAGGGAGTGGGACAGACTGATATCGAGGTTCATATGGGCGGGGAGAAGACCACGGGTCAGATATAAAACACTACAACTACCAAAGGAAGAGGGAGGGATGGCAGTACCCAGCCTACAAGATTATTACTATGCAGCACAACTGAGAGCAGTGACGTGCTGGTGTAACGACAGATATGAGGCAAGATGGAAATACATTGAAAAAGAAGGGGAGGGATACAAGGTACAAGCTCTGGTGGGAGATAGGGAACTATTTAAAGAAAAAGAGGGACTATTAGATCCAATCAACAAATGCACCTTGACCATATGGAACAGAGTAGTAAAAACACACAAATTGGAGAAGCAGTCAGGGGTTCTGAGATGGGTAGCACATGACAAGAGATTCAAACCAGGGAGGTTAGACCATGGATTCAGAAGGTGGGAGAGGGGGGGGGGGGGGGGGGCAACAGCGATATGCAAAATGATAGAGAAGGGGGAAATGCAGACACTACAAAAATTAAAGGAGAAATTTGGACTAGAAAACAGGGACCACTTCAGATATCTACAGGTTAGAGACTACTACAACAAAGAAATAAGGGGGGCCAAAGACGAAGAACAGAATGGAATAATAAAGATGATAGTATGGGCATACGAAGGGGGGCAAGGAAGAGTAATATCAGCAATATACCGGGCTATAATGAACAGCAAGGGACACACGACCGATTACATAAGGGAGAAATGGGAGAGAGAGCTAGAGATAGAAATAACAGGGAAGGAATGGGGGAACATATGCGAGGTGCAACATTCAACAACAGGATCGAGGATATGGAAAGAGTTTGGATGGAAAAACAATCAGATTCTTTATAACCCCAGAGCTGAAGGGAAAATATGCACCAACACAAAGAGCATGCTGGAGGATGTGTGGGAAGGAGGGGGCAAATCACACGCACATATTCTGGGGATGTCAGAAGCTGAAGGGGTATTGGGAGGAGATAGGGGAGGCAATGATCAGAATATTAGGATACGGATTACCACAAACAGGACTGGTGCTTTACTTAGGAGACCTGACACACGAGGGAATACAAGGGGGGGACAAATATTTAATAAAGATAATGTTGATAGCGGCCAGAAAAGCAATAACGAGACTGTGGTACAAGGAAGACCCACCGACAATAGCACAATGGGTAGGAATAGTGGAAGAGATACAGGATATGGAGAGGATAACACACATGCTGAGGTTACAGGAAGAGAAATTTGGAGAAAGATGGGTAAAGTGGGAGGATTACAAGGGGAACGAAAACGACATCACAGAGGAAGAACCAAATACACCACAAGAGGGCGAAGGGTAAAGGAGGAAAGAGGTTCAAAGAGGGTCTCTGAACCCATGTCACACACTTAATGTTTTCTAATTTTATTTTGGTTTAAGGTATGACAACTGTTTTATGTTTTTTATTTGCTTAAGTCAGTAATTTTTATTTTTCGTCTTTTGGGTATTACATTTTTTCTTTATTATTTATGTCTGTTTAATAGTGTTGTTGAGGTTATTATATATGTCGTGTTGTTTGTCTATAAATGTTTAATAAAAAAATTTAAGTTTAAAAAAAAGTGTTTCTAAGCTAAATAAAATGGAGGCTGATCGGCTGACTGACTATTCATTCCAGCAAACTCTCCAGCAACAATATTCCTATGTTGATAATGCCAGAAAAGTACATTTCAAGAGGTCAGTGTTTCAGCTACATGTGTACCTAGAAAATGTCCATTATCAACAATTGCTTGCCTAATAGTTTGCATATTGATTTGAACAGACTCATTCAATAGTAATAATCTATATGTACATGTGGAGTGCTCTTGCGAGAAGAGAGGGGCAGAGGGAGGCAGATATGCTGTGTGAAGGTAAGACTTATTTACAGGGTATCTGCAGGTTTCAACAAGTTAAATGAGACTTTTTAAGACATTTTAAGACCTTTTTAATACCACTTAGAGCGGAATCTAATACCAATTTCACAACCATATTAGCAAAAAAACGAAACAAATAGCGACACTGAACGGCCAGCTGCACTTGTGCGCCAATTTAAATTCTTGCACGTTCCATACAAGCTCTCGCCAGACGCACCAAGCTCCCAGTAGCACCACAAAAAACAACGACTTGAATACAAAAACAATTGATATATTTAATATTATTTCATCTCCTGACAGCCAGGCTGCCCCCTAAAAAATGTAATACATGTGCAAATTAAATTAAATACTTTTTAATACAGTTTAAATGCTTAAATTGAGAATTATGAATGATGTACTTTTTAATACCCCGCAGATACCCTGATTTATAATCAAACAAGATTAATTTCATATAATATATTTTGTATCCACTTTTTCTCCTATTTTCTATTTTTCTCCCATCCCAATTTCGCCTCACCAATTCTCCCTTCCATTCTACCCTCCCCTGTCTCGAACGTTGCTAGACTATGCCTCCCACTGGTCGGCTGCAGTGAGGACCAAGCCTTGCATCACGTGTCCCCTCCGGTACACGAGGAGGCAGCTGTCGCATCTTTTCACCTGCACAGCGTGATCTCTCAGTGGCGAGGAGTAACGCGTGGGAGGCTCACGCTGCCCCCGATACTTCCTGATTCTGCTGTACAGGCGCACCAACCGACCTGTAGGAGTCGCTGTCCACAACGACCAATCCCCACCCTCTAACACTGCCAATTGTGTTAGTATGAACGACCGGCCAAGCCGGTAGCAACGCAGAGAGCTGGGCTCGATACCAGCATCTCCTGCGTTAGTGGCGAGCGCCTTGCCCACTGCGCCACTCAGCCACCCATATAATTTCATATCATCATTATATTCTAGTGATTTATTATTATTATTAAGTGAAAATTAGCAAATATTTTATCATAATTTTCCCCGGCAAGAACAACACTGCTAAAAATCATTTTCTCACAGGAGAAGTTACTAATTCCCGGTTCGCAATAGCTGGGGTACATGGATTTACCTAAACATAATTTCATATTCTGGTAAAAGAATAAGTCCTTCATCGGCCTGCTGTGTGTGTGTTTGTGTGTTGACAGTGCACTGCAGTGGAGACATATGAACCAACAAAGCTTTAAAAACTGGAGGACTTGGCGACCCATGGACTATTAAAACATCATTTTCAAAGCTTCACAAAAAAAACAAAAAAACAGGCTTGTTTTTCTTTTTTACTACGGAACCGTTTGGAGACTTGCTTCAATAAAACAACCCCTTTAAATGTGTGTAAATCTGACAATGGACAAAACTTGTACTTTACTCTGAACCAAGACACGGCAATGTGATGGCATGATCAATGTGATGGCATGATTAATTGCATGATTGTTATCCCCCAAAACCCATGCCTGAGAAAAGTTTGCTTGAGAGGTTGACGTTGGTTTGTGGCAGCCATATCTTGGGTGGCGATTCAAACTTGACCCGACTTCCCATCAGAGACATTGTTTTGATTATACGGAAGGCGGTATTTTTAGCAACCTTCCTTTTCCATAGCAGACAACATTGAGCAGGTACCCCCCATATTGTAACCAGAGCTTGCTGTGGATAGTATGTTGTATACATAAGCGCTAAGTGCTCTATAATCCTGCTATTTCTTCTAACATGTATAATCAGTAGCTGGGCCCAGCCCCGTGTGTGTGTGTGTGTGTGTGTGTGTGTGTGTGTGTGTGTGTGTGTGTGTGTGTGTGTGTGTGTGTGTGTGTGTGTGTGTGTGTGTGTGTGTGTGTGTGTGTGTGTGTGTGTGTGTGTGTGTGTGTGTGTGTGTGTGTGTGTGTGTGTGTGTGTGTGTGTGTGTGTGTGTGTGTGTGTGTGTGTGTGTGTGTGTGTGTGTGTGTCTCTCTCTCTCTCTCTCTCTCTCTCTCTCTCTCTCTCTCTCTCTCTCTCTCTCTCTCTCTCTCTCTCTCTCTCTCTCTCTCTCTCTCTCTCTCTCTCTCTCTCTCTCTCTCTACTACTCCTTTCTGTGGTTTCAAACCCCCTCTTTCCTTCTAGTTTTATCTGCGAAGCATCACCACATTCTGCACTTCAGCATTTTTCTCTGCCTGCTCTTGAGCGCACAGCTGAGGACAGCAAGCTGTGGACAGCTGTGTGAAGATAGAGGAGAGATATATTCAGAGAAAGAGAGAGAGAGAGCAAGAGAGAGAGAGTCGACTTCTGGCTTCACAGCATGTACTTTGAGAAGGGTGAAGTTAAAAAGCAGAACTTGGTTGCACAATGAAGGGAGGCGAAATGATCTTCATAAAAGGGGAGAAAGCCTGCGCGCCGTTTCCAGCCGTTTCAACCAGACGGAAAATGTTGGAGTGAGTCAAACGGAATAATAAACGAAGAGGACAAGAGAAGAAAAAAAAGAATCCACTTGGAGGGAGTGAATGTGTTTGTAAGGGAGCGAGTAGTATTTCACTCTCCACCGCCACATGAGCACATCCACACGGAGAGAAGAACAACACGTCGCTCAATGGGAAGCGTTCAGATGGTGAGTACTTTGCCTCGTTCCTCTGTAAAACACAAGGTCTTCCTGAGGCTTATTCCACTGTGTAGCATGATTCTTTGGTTACTACTTCTCGCCGTTCGCGACCACATCATTGATTGCACTCCATCGACTAAGCAATGTGGCAGGTGAAAGGTGGTTGCTCGGCTGCACGACAATATCACTACAAAGTGTTTGATATAATGGCTTGTTTGCTCAGGCTTTATTTTACAACCCTACCTCCATCCGGGAGCTCTCTCATCATTTAAGTGCAACCGAGAAACCCTTCTGGAGGAGTCATCTCTCTCTGGCTACTGGCCACGGGGCCCCCCCCAGGAGTGGCGCATTGCCCCCCTCCCGCAGTGACGACATGCGGTCCACAGAAAAGAAAAACCTTTTCTGAATCAAAACGCTTCTCGCTAAATTATTCCTCTACGTCAGGGGTTCTCAAACTTTTTTATACCACGACCCCATTTTATTTAGGATTTTTTTTGGCGACCCCACACGTAATATATTGCGTAATTTCAACATGGAATTAAGGAATAGTTAACGAATAGTTGTGGAACTTGATCATGCATATTTATTAGAACATTTTATTACAGCACTATGTTATCAATACACATTTATAAAACAAGGCATATTTTTAGCCAAAATATGTTGCCAGAACATTTAAAAAAAATATATACTGTATATATATTGATTTGAATTATTATTATTTTTTTTTATCTCGTCAATGCGCCCACGGTCACCTACCCACGACCCCACTTTGGGTCGCGCCCGTAGATTGAGAACCGCTGCTTTATGTAAAAAAAAATTTATTATCTTTTTCCTCGTTCTTTTTCCCGTTTTTCTCCCATCCCCAATGTTAGTCGTTATGCCAATTCCCAATCCCCTTCCTGGTCGTTGCGCACTCTACCCCCTACCGTCGGTCCGGGAGGGCGGAGACTATCACATGCTTCCTCCGACACATGTGTACCCAGCCCACCGCTTCTTTTCACCTGGCAGCGCGGACTCTCACTGGGAGAGTGTAATGTGTGGCAGGTCACACTACCTCTCTTAGATCCTTCCCTTGCTGTGCAGGCGCCCCGACCGAACTGTAGGAGTCGCTGTTTACAACGACCAGGACCCACCCTCGCCGGGTTTCCCACCCTTTGATACTGCCAATTGTGTTAGTATGGATGGTCGGCCAAGCCGGAGGCACCACAGCTGGATTCGATCCCACTGTCTCTGTGGTGGTAGACAGACGCTTAGTCCGCTGCACTACCCGGCCGCCACTATGTACAACTTTTAATCAACTGCAGGGTTTGGCTGACTGATCTCTAGCGGGGATGTACTGTATACTTTACTCACTCATAGTATATATTCAGATTCTAAGTCTTATTGACCATATTTATTGTAAATGTAACGTATAATATAACTGACCCTCATTTGCACCTTTGACTACACTGCCTACTTGCTCATATGCTTACATGTATATTCAGAGTTAATTATGTTGTTTGAACATGAGTCTATGCACAATGAGGGTAACGAACACTGATCTCAGACCTGCTGTTTTCCTATAGTGCGTTCACATAAAAGGCGCTGTAAGTGTGGTATTTTATTGTTATTTAAACTTTTTCTACTGTACTATAATTTTATTGCCTATATTTATATCTTCTACTATTATCCTGCCCATACCTGTACCTCCCCTCCCCCATGCTGGTATGATGCCTGAATTTCCCCAAGGGGATCAATAAAGGAATGTCTTATTTCTGTTGTGTGTAGTGTTTATAATTTTAGAGGGACATTAGCTTTAAAACAACCTATGGTACAACTCTTAAAAGTATGTGCATTGCAGTTTGTGGGGTATCACTCTGGAATGGTCTGGATGAGAGTATAAAATTAAGCAATAATATCAATCAAGTTAAAGCAGGGGTCTCAAACTGAATTTACCTGGGGGCCGCTGGAGGTAGAGTCTGGGTGAGGCTGGGCCGCATAAAATAGTCCACACAAAAAGGGTTTCAAGTATTTATTTGTATTTTTATGGAAATGTAGGTTGAAACATGCAAACGTTCAAACACACACACACTAATAAGCATTGGAGGCTTTTAACCAGGGCCAGACTGGGGAAATCATTCAGGCCAGGAAATATAGTGCGAAATATAGCCCCAGTCAGGCCACTTTTTAAGCGGGGGGTCCCCCACCAGGAGATTTTGTGTTACAAAGACTTAATTTCCTGCATTCTGGTGCATGAATTGTTTTATTTGTTTGTGATGACAAATTTGGGAAATTTTTTATTTTTAATTCTTAGTGGAAATCATCTGGGGGGCCGCAAAATATCATCCAGCGGGCCGCAATTGGCCCGCAGGCCGTGAATTTGAGACCCCTGAGTTAAAGGTAGCTATAAACAAGCACTTATAAACACATAAGAGAGAGGAGCTTGAGCAGTAATGTGACTGCCTAATACATATTTTTTCTCATTTCGATATAAAAAACTGTACTTTTATTAAATTTTTCATTATACGGCTTGATACGTTTTTTTTTTTACTTCCCCCTGTTCCTTCTCGAACACTTAATGTATGACTATTTACCTTTTAGTTTTTTAAACTTGTGTTATGTTTCTATGTTCGAGACAAATAAAAATCTAATCAAATCAAATATCTTAAATGGAAAGGTGAGGTGTGTACATCAAGCGTCAGTGTAGTCACTCCTTAACACTTTGGGTGCCATGGGTTAAATTCATTATATACCATAGGTTGCCGGCTCTATTTGTCTATGGAGAAGTACCCCTTCTTTGCATGGCTATAACTTTTTAAATTCTATTGATTTGCTACATTGCCATTATTAGGGCCCATTCAAAGTCCTATATGTATTGTTCATTGTGTAGCAACGTTAAACTTTTTCATTCACATATTCATAGTAAAGTATGGTCTAATGTATAAGTATGTTTTCATCTCTTTCTGCAGCTTTCTCCAGAACCTGATATATAGCCCCAAATGCATTATATTGATGATGAAATACAGTTTGATGGCAATCGGGGCGATATAAAAAATTTCAATTGGACGTACTTCTAGAATGATCTACGTATGATCTGATGATGACCGGATGGGCGGGGGATCGTTTATAATTCCGTGGGCAGCGTTATATCATTCATCTAGTGTGGGTGATATGTTCATCATAACAGTTTATATGGAATACGATCAAAAATAACGCTGAATCTTACCGTATCCTCCTCGCGCCGTTGGGCGATGAGCGTGGAACAGTCATTTACCTATTATGGTATGTCGAAATATCGGGTCCATTTCCAGCTTGTATAATAGTATATATGTCCAAATCATGTTGTTTATCGAGTTATTGGCAATCGATCGCTATGTATTGTGTCGAGATCGAGTCCCGAGAGCCAAACAGAGTGCCCGGAAGTAATATGGTCGACCAGCACAACCTCCATAGCACTTCCTGTTTGGCGATTGCGCCGATCGGCCACCAGATGGCGCTCCTGAACCGCCAGAGAGCTCAGTGGGTCCTCCTGGTGGATCTCAGGCCAGCGGAGGGGAAATATGAATCGCAGATTTTTGAAATATTGATATAAGGACGCTGTACAGCGTCCTCCGGCAACTTGAGCATGGCCGGGAATGGTGCTTTAAAGCGTTTCCCGGCACCCAAAGTGTTAAAGGCCCACGGCCTGCTGGTGAGGTGGTCAAGTGTGACATGTAATGAATGAGGGCAGGATTAGGCCTGATCCTGGGCTAAACCACACAGCTGGCCCCGGGCCATTACACGGACCAGCACTAATGGAGAGTCCAAAAGTTTCCCCAAGAAGAACAGAACAACTCCAAAGAGGCGTTACAGTTAATCTGGGAATCTATCGACTTACGACTGAAACACACTGCCCCATTGCCCCACTTCCCTACCTACCATGCAGCAAAAGCCTGACTTCCGTTTGAACTGCTGCAACAGAAAGAAAGCTCCCCTGACGTTCCTTCTTTTTCTTTCGTCTCTACGCAGGGCTAAGGAAGGGGAAAAACCACCACCATGACCAGCTTCCCCACCATGACGACCACGGCCGCCTTTCACGTTCCAAACTCCTCCCTCGCTCTCATCACCACGGGGTTCGACCGGGTAACCCCGACGAGCGCCTCGCCCAACCCCGGCCGACCCTGTGACCTGGACGACAGCTCGCTGCAGGTGCCGCTGGCGTTCCTCTACTCGCTCTTCTTCCTCCTGGGTCTGACGGGAAACCTGCTGGCTCTCTGGGTGTTCCTCTTTGTCCACTCCAAGAAGAACTCGGTGCGAGTGTTCCTCATCAACATCGCCCTGGCAGACCTGCTGCTGGTGGTGTGCCTGCCCTTCAGGGTGCTCTATCACAGCCAGGGCAACCGCTGGGTCCTGAGCCCCACCATGTGTCACGTCGTGGGCAACCTCTTCTACATGAACATGTACATCAGCATCACGCTGCTGGGGCTGATCAGCGTCGACCGCTACCTGAAGATCGAGCGCGGTGTGGGGATGCAGCACCGACTGCGGGCCACCAGGTGGAGCACCGCTATCTGTGCCGTCATCTGGGTACTGTCCTTTTCCTTGGTGCTGGTGTTTATTCTCCTCTCAAAGAATCAAACGGATTCAAACAGGTTGGTGAAATCTTTACTTTTGACATCTGTTCAGGAACTTTTAATTGTTTATGTTTCAGAGAATGATGGTATTATGTTGAATCTATGCAGCATCATGAACTGACGGATGATTATTTCTTGACCAGGTGCTTCCATTACAAGCAGCTCCACCACGCCAAGTGGAGGGCCTACATCAACCTTCTGCTGGTGGCCATCTTCTGGCTCGTCTTCTTCTCACTGGTGGTTTCTTACGGGAAGATCGCCCTCAAGCTTCTGAAGACGTCAAAGGAAAGGCCGGACCTGCCCAACGCAACCCGCTACACCCGGACGGCCAAGAAGTCCTTCTTCATCCTCTTCCTCTTCACCATCTGCTTTGTGCCCTATCACATTGTCAGGGTGTTCTACATCATCACCCAAATCACAGAGACTTCCTGTTTCTGGAGGGGCGTGGCTGACAAGGCCAATGAGGTGGCCCTGCTGTTTTCGGCCCTCAACAGCTGCCTGGATCCCGTCATGTACTTCCTGTTGTCCTCGTCGGTGAGGAGGGAGATGCTGCGATTGGTGAATAATGTGTTCCATGTGCGGGAGGGCGGGGCCAGTGGCAGCAGCTCCAGTGCCGAGACTGGGACTGGGAGGACTGTCAGAGGACAGCCATCAGTCAGCTTCATCACCGCTCTGAGGCAGGGCTCGGGCTTAAGGACCTCCCATCGCCCCGGCCCCGATAAAAAATAAGATCGGGGAAGATGTAAATTAATTGAGACGAACAGTGATGAAATTACGTTTGTGTAGCACACACAATTCTTATTAAACCTGCTTGACAACATAAACACACACTCTCTCTCTCTCTCTCTCTCTCTCTCTCACACACACACACACACACACACGCACACAGTCAAAAGGGAAAGGCAGAGAGAGAAGCACTAAATCAGCTGCATTTGTGTGTGTGTGTATAAGGTATGCCTGTGGGGGTGCATGTGTTCATCTTGCGGATGGCTGTAGATCACTTATTTCAACAATAAAATACCACTTACTGCACCTTTAATATGTAAACGCACTATAGGAAAACAGCAGGTCTAGGGCGGCTACGTGGCGTAGTGGGCAAGGCGCTCGCCACGAAATGCTGGAGACGCTGGGTTCGCCTGTTCGAGCCCAGCGCTCCACATTTGCTTTCAGTTTAGCTGGTCGTCCGTACTAATACACATTGGCCGTATTAGGGGGTGGGAAACTGATGGGTGGGGATCGGGCGTTGTGGACAGCGACTCCTACAGGTCGGTTGGTGCGCCTGCGCAGTAGAATCAGGAAGTGTCGGGGGCAGCGTGAGCCTCCCACGCGTTACTCCTCGCCACTGAAAGATCGAGCTGCGCAGGTGAAAAGATGCGACTGCTGTTACCTCAAGTACCGGAGGGGACTTGTGCTAGTATGACTTAGTCCACATTGCAGCCGGCTTGTGGGAGGCAAGAAAACAGCGTCCGTGACAGGGGAGGGTTGAATTGGATGATACGAAATTGGGATGGGAGAAAATATAGAAAATGGGAGAAAAAGTGGACAAAAAAAAAAAGGAAAACAGCAGGTCTGAAATCAGTGTTCTTTACCCTCATTGTGCACAGACTGATGTCGGCCTCCTCGGTACAGCCCAGCCCAGCACCCCGTCCTCGTTAACGCTAGCGATAAGTAAACAGAGTCACTGGGTGGAATCCCGAATCGATGGTCGACCCGAAACATAGCTGACTATACTGTACAGAGTACAGACAGAAAACCTGTTTTTAGATAAACCTATGCAAGTGGTTTTAATGGATGGACTGCATTTCTATAGCGCTTTTATCCAAAGCGCTTTACAACTTAGGCCTCACATTCACCCATTCACTCACACATTCACTCACCGACGGCGGAGGCGACCATGCAAGGAGCCAACCTACTCATCGGGAGCAGTTAGGGGTTAAGGGTCTTGCTCAAGGACACTTCGACACGCTGCAGGGAGGAGCTGGAATTGAACCGGGAACATTTCCGATTAGCAGACTACCACCCTGCCACTTTTTTCTTTTTTTGATCTTTTTCCCCCTCCTTTTTCCTCTGATTTTCTCCCATCCCAATGTTAGTCGTTATGCCAATTCCCAATTCCCAATCCCCTTCCTGGTCGCTGCGCACTTACCCCCCACAGTCGGTCTGGGAGAGTGGAGGCTATTAGGCCTGGGCGGTATCATAATTTTCACACCGTTATACCTTGATTACCTAATACCCCGGTGTACGGTATATGACGGTATGACTTTCATTTTCATCAGCGAGGGGGGGGGGGGGGGGGGGGCAACCTGTGTTACCAAGTAAACAAATCGTGGAGATGGCCAGTTAGCCCGCAGCATCCGAGTGCTACTATCATTATCTCTCAGAATGGAGCCACTAGCCAGAAGCCCGCAGCATCCTAGTAATACTAACGTTAACTCTCAGAATGGTAGCCAGGAGCCCCGCAGCACCATAGTACTAGTAACGTTAGTATTGTGTATTCAAAAACGCACCGGACTGCGACGTAACGTTTTACCGTTTATTTGCTTGTTCCACCAGTCCACAACAACACACACACTCGTTACCACAACGCTTTACGGTATTTTCACAGCACTGTCGCAACATTACCGTAAAGCGTGACCACCGTTGTGATACACATACACAACAGTTAGCTCTCAGAACAGCCAGTTAGCCCGCAGCACCAGGCAGCAACGGTAAGCATGTCTCGACTCTAATTTAATTTCCAGTGAAGCGGGGTTTCCCCTCCTCCTTCTGTGTGTAGACAACCAGCTCTGCGGCTCGCTCCACTATAGTGAGGACTGGTCTCGCCCTCTGCTGGCGCGTGTGTGCAGTGCACTACAACCAACCACTGTTAAAACTCCGTTTCACTGTAATATAAACTGAAACGGATCTTGTGATTTTGACGGTATTGGTTTTCAATACCGTCGGGATTTCTAAATACCCTGGTATACCGTAATACCGTCATACCGCCTAAGCCTAGAGGCTATCGCGTGCTTCCTCCGACACACGTCTAGCCAATCAACCGCTTCTTTTCACCTGGCAGCGCGGACTCTCACTGAGAGGGCGTAGCGTGTGGAAGGATCACCAGCGTTTCCGTTAGCCGGTAATTACCGGTATTTGACCGGCAAAATCTGTTGAAGTCCGACATATTTAATCTCTCCGGTCATAGTGTCCGGTGAAAATAGTTCCCTCTGGGCACAGTTTGATTATTTGAATTGTATTTGGATGGGCTGGAGTTGGGTGGCCTATGCGATGAACGAAACAATCATTGCGTTTGTTGTCGTTGCTTCGCCAAGCAGCCGGTCTGGTAATGACGACGCTGTGTCAGCGAGAGCTTGCTGCTGGATTTGCGGAAGGCATGCAGCTGCAGACCTACAGAACCCACCAGCTTTGCTGGCACAGTGCGGTCCCCAGACCTGGAAAGCTGCTCTGCGGGTCTGCAGCTGGATGCTTCTTGCAAACTAACTGCGGCCGGCTCGCGCTGACAACAGCTTTCATTGTTGGACCGGCTGCTTGGTGGAGCAACGATGAAACGAATGTAATGAATCGTTCGTCGCATGGGCTATTTAATTTTGGCCTGTTTTGGTACGGTTCGGGTGGTCAAGTTGTGCTTGGAGGGAGTTGTTTTCACCGGACATTATGACCAGCACCAAGTCGTTGGGAGGTGGAGATATACATCACGCAAACCCACGATAATGTTGCCGTCTCTCTGCCAAATTTCTCAGTTCTTCGCTTGATATAATTAATACAAATGTCCAATATAACGGAATTCGTTAGCTCATAAAAATGTGATTATAACAGACTGCTGTTTAGTGTCGGACCGACTGCCCACATACGCGGTCTATTTTATTTCAAGTCAGCAGCAGCACGGAGTATCGAGGGACTTATTTTATTTGGAATATATTAATGACTGTATACGCAAAAGTAGCCTAGTTTTAAGTAATAATATTATAAATCTACATGCCTTGAGGATGACATTCTTTATATAGCCTGCCTATCAATTGTTTTAAAGCTCAATAAACTATGACCGGAATTAATCTCATTTGTCCGGTAGATTGAAATCTTGCAGGTCACGGAGACCGGCAACAATTTTTTCTAACGGAAACCCTGAGGATCACACTATCCCACTTAGATCCTATCCGCGCTTAGCAGGCGCCCCGACCGAACTGTAGGAGTCGCTGTTTACAACGACCCGGACCCACCCGCCAGCTTCTCCCACCCTCTAATACTGCCAATTCTATTAGTGTGAACGGCCAGCCAAGCTGGTGACAACCCCGGAGCTGTGAGCTGGATTCGAACAGGCGAATCCAGCGTCTCCGGGGTTGGTGACAAACGCAATCTCCGCTACGCCACCCGCCCTGCCACTTTAACGTTAATGGTTGTTGTTGGTGTCTAAATATGACGGCGTTTGTGCTGCTGGGACAGGAGGATTCCTTTTTTACTGAGACACGGACGGGGCAGAAGTAATCTTGCGGGAGCGGGATGGGAGTGAGCATGGCTCTACAGCGAAGTGAGTCTACTATACGAGCAAAGTGAGTATACTATACTAGCAGAGTGAGTATACTATACTAGCAGAGTGAGTATACTATACTAGCAGAGTGAGCATACTATACTAGCAGAGTGAGTATACTATAGGAATTGCATTCCAAGGGCGGCTGATTGGCGCAGTGGGCAAGGCGTTCGCCTCTAACGCAGGAGACGCTGGGTTCGAGCCCAGCTCTCTGCGTTGCTAGCGGCTGGCCGGTTGTTCATACTAACACAATTGGCAAGTGGGAAAGCCGGTGGGTGGGGATTTGACGTTGTGGACAGCGACTCCTACAGGTCGGTTTGGTGACGCCGATGCGACGGAAGCAGGAAGTGACTCGGGCAGCGTGAGCCTCCCACGCGTTACTCCTCGCCACTGAGAGTTCGAGCTGCTGCGGTGAAAAGATGCGACAGGCTGCCTCCTCGTGTACCGGAGGGGACACGTGATGCAAGGCTTCTGTCCTCACTACAACCGACCTGTGGGAGGCATAGTCTAGCAACGTTCAAGACAGGGGAGGGAAGAATTGGATATACGAAATTGGGATGGGAGAAAAATAGAAAATGGGGGAGAAAAAGTGGATACAAAAAAAAGGAATTGCATTCCAAGGCTGTAAGAATCAGTAGCCATTACCAATCAGGAATTTTCACATGTTTAAGTGTAAACACTTTTGACATTGAATTTCTTTTGTTGTTGACGGTACATTGTTGTCAGATTATTTGTAAGACTCTGCTATAGACCTTTTCTAACTTGACAACATACAATTTCTACATCCCTTTTCTACGTCTCTTTGTATTTCCTGTTACAATGTTTATTAATACAGTTTGAAAACTGTTCCCATTCTCCACTTGCACAACCTGAAAGTAGGCACTTCCGGCTGACTTCCGGTTGCGAATGGTACTTCCTGTTAGGGGTGGGCGATATATCGAGTATACTCGATGTATCGCGGATTGTTCTACCCGAGATGTAGTACTGTACTATATCGCGAACATCGAGTATTTAGTTTATATGGCGCCGCCCGCGGCCGAGACACTCGCAGTGCTTTCCTCGAGAAGGGACGGCGGAGCTATAGGCTAACGTTAGTGTAGTCAGGGCTGTACAGTGCGATATAATGTTGCGGTTGTAATTTCATTAGACAGACCAGCGCGGACCTTTAATAACATGTAATTTAATTGACACGAGCAATGATATAACGGTAGCTGCTAACCAAGGTATCCATTAGGATTATGCTAAGCTAACTAGCGATAGCTGCTAACCCTGGTAAACGGTCAAAGCGGACTCCACAAGACTAGTTCCATTCGTGAGGAAATGGGGTGGGTTATATTGACAACGCTTGACAACAGCAATTTAAACATAACTTCATATTTATTAGTTATTCGTTTCTGTATATCATTCAATTTCCATCTCCGTGTGTCTCCATCTCCATCTCTTCCGGTTTACATTCGAGTGTGTCGTGTGACGTTATCACCTACGGCAGCTTAGACGATCAAAACGCGAACCTAGAACAAACCCCGAGGGGGGGGGGGGGGGGGGCTGGCTCTCTTGTTCATTCTCGCCCCCTCTCTCTCTCTCTCTCTCTCTCTCTCTCTCTCTCTCTCTCTCTCGCTCTCTCTCTACATTCAATGATTTAAAGTAGCCAAACGTTACAGACAGTATAAATACTAACTGGATAGTTGATGATATAAACATTTAATTTCATTATCTGAAATATTCTAAAATCATTAAGTCTGCTATAAGCCATTATACCTTTGTGTGTGATTATTATTTTCTCACAGTAGGGTGTGTATATATTATATACATATATGTGTGTGTGTGTTTGGCTAAAGTGGATAGAAAACACAGTACTGTGTAAAAGTCTTAGGCACCCAAGAGTTTTTATATAAATTGTCTTAGATGTAAATAATTTTGTTTATTAGTGTGTCAGTAGACTACTCTTAGTACATTTTCATTAAATAATTTTTTAAAGCATCTTCATGGTTTAATAATGCAAACATATGTTGCAGGGACTTATTATAATCATCATATTGGCGTGACTGTATGCATCAAAGGGTTAAATCAAGCATTTGTAAGTGATTTAGAGGAAATGTAAAAATATCGCGATATATATCGTGTATCGCGATATAGCCAAAATATATCGCAATATCATTTTTGGCCATATCGCCCAGCCCTACTTCCTGTCCCATCCAAATACATTGTTTTTAGCTACTTTTCTCCCGTTATTTAAACAACTTTGTCGTCACAGAGAGGCAATGAAACGTTTGTATTATTATAGTATAGAATGTATTTAATAAGCAAATGTTTGTCAGCAGGGTTTTTGGGCTGTATTTCATGTAAAAACGTTTACTGTTAGTTTACTTGCTCACGCTAATTAAGGCTAATGCTGGCTAACAGAAGCTAGCGCAAGAAACTACGCCGCAAAGTATTGTTTATAGTGCATTTCTTGCCACCTTATAGCATTTGTACATTTGTATGACAGTCTATAATGCTCCTGTGAGGTTTTTCCGGACGTTTTTGGTAATGATTTTCACTATAAAATCATATTTCTAAATGACAGGAAGTTGATGAAAACTGGCCGGAATAGCTTTGAGCTAACGATCTTTGCCGGTGCATTCCATTCTAAACTTAACGTTAGTTGTTCAAAACATTACCTGTCTATATAATTTGTTCCTCAACATTAGCTTCTAACTGTAGCAGGCTGCAGCTTGCTGGCTAACGTTAGCTTCTAACTGTAGCAGGCTGCAGCTTGCTGGCTAACGTTAGCTTCTAACTGTAGCAGGCTGCAGCTTGCTGGCTAACGTTAGCTTCTAACTGTAGCAGGCTGCAGCTTGCTGGCTAACGTTAGCTTCTAACTGTAGCAGGCTGCAGTTCGTTTACAAAACATTACCTGTCTATATAATGTTGAGGAACAAATTATATAGACAGGTAATGTTTTGAACAACTAACGTTACGTTTAGAATGGAATGCACCGGCAAAGATCGTTAGCTCAAAGCTATTCCGGCCAGTTTATCAACTTCCTGTCATTTAGAAATATGATTTTATAGTGAAAATCATTACCAAAACGTCCGGAAAAACCTCACAGGAGCATTATAGACTGTCATACAAATGTACAAATGCTATAAGGTGGCAAGAAATGCACTATAAACAATACTTTGCGGCGTCGTTTCTTGCGCTAGCTTCTGTTAGCCAGCATTAGCCTTAATTAGCGTGAGCAAGTAAACTAACAGTAAACGTTTTTACATGAAATACAGCCCAAAAACCCTGCTGACAAACATTTGCTTATTAAATACATTCTATACTATAATAATACAAACGTTTCATTGCCTCTCTGTGACGACAAAGTTGTTTAAATAACAGGAGAAAAGTAGCTAAAAACAATGTATTTGGATGGGACAGGAAGTACCATTCGCAACCGGAAGTCAGCCGGAAGTGCCTACTTTCAGGTTGTGCAAGTGGAGAATGGCAACGGAATAGCAACAGTACACTTCTAAATAGGTCTATAATGTTTTTTTTGTGTGTTGAATAAATGGCATATTTATAATAACATTCACGTTAGTTATATTTTCAAATCTCCAGGCAGCTTTTAGCACTGACTTAATGTAGGGCCCCTGTCAAAAAAGACACTTGGCCACAGCGTCCGTCAAAATATACCCAAAATGTTTCGCTGACCACAACTCTGGGCTTCCCACCAGGACCAACAACTTTTTTGCGGGAAACCCTGGAGCCTATATTTGTTTTTGGCCATAACGTGTATATTCTTCTATCAAATATCGCAAGAAATAAAACAAACAAAGTGGAGCCATGATGTGAACTTGCAGACAGTAACGGTACCATTATTCTCAGAGTCTGACTCAACAACACAGTGCGTGACATTCTGATGCGCTAGATGAACAGCAGCGACTCTCTTACAAACGGTACCTGTAACTGAGGGGTACAATTCCCTGACTGTATTACTAGATATGATACTTACTACCACTACCTTTGTACTTAATATTCGGCCACCCAGTACACGGCATAAATATATTATGATGAACACTGTCACGTAGCTGAAACGGATCCAACACAAATGTACGAATTAGAAATAGGTCTTTATTTCTACACAGCGATGGTGTGTAGAGCAAGCACTTAATCAAATCAATCACATTTATGAATGGAATTAGTATGCACTTTTATGGCAAGAGTATTCGTCGGTATATCAATAGAGAATGTCCAATCTCTGAAGGCGCAGGTGGTACATATACGACCTGGAATAGTTTAAGGAATAACAGCAATGATACTTTAATGATTATAGGCTGGATACACTAGGGGGGGTTAATCCGGTCGCTTGTAAGCCGACAGGAGTAGGAAGGGGGGGGGGGGTAGAATCCGGCTGCCTCATCCGGCCAAGGGTATCCCAGGTGAACCCACTGTAGTGCCGTTCAATGCGCCGGCGATCCTTGGACCACAGATGAAAGCAGGTGGACTCTTTGTGGGCCGGCTCTCTCCGGTCCACGGGGGAGAGACGTGAAGCGACCTCGTCTTGCAGAGCGTCTCCTCACCTTGCGTCCTCTCCAGGGGGGGGGGGGTTCCAACACACGGCAGTGTCGGGGGTCTTTATCCATGGAATAATCAAAGTATACAAAGCATAATCCGTGCCTGGGAAGGCGGGCTGTCGTCGGTAGAATAATCCGGTATACAGGTCCACTCGCTCGTCGGCTCTGGGGCTCCTCGGGTGCAGCTTCACGTGGGGTCAACCACCCTGGATAAGCAGCCAGTTCTCTGCCCGAAACGATGGGGTACTGACTACGGTAGTATTCTCACCGCACGAAGCACTATATTAACAGACTATTATTAGCTTAATAGACTACGTCCAACTCGACGATATAGTGCCAAATATGACTATTCAAATATTAATATACACGATGTCTCAATACCGATGGTAGGCGAACTTGGCCTTACTCCCACACGTGGCGTCGCGGGGAGGCTTTACGTCTGTGACTCTATTGGAGGGTAAGAAACTGGACTGAAAAGAAAGTCCTACTTTAGTAGCGCAGTATATATACGCACTATGAACAAATAGTCCCATTAGTGGTGCGGTAGTCAGATTCCTACGCGGAACTAGGACTTGTTCGTACATGTGGAGCGGTACGTTTGAACTGGGTCTGAGGGGTATGGCAGCCTGGCACCAAGGTCTCGACCAATAGTAGAATGGAGACTATTATGGGATGTTCAGTAGGCTAGAATGGATATTCAATGCATATTGTACAAGGAATATACAAGGGATATCAGGGAATATTAGAGAATATACAAATACAATTAAATATATATATATAAATAAATATATATATTCGGTTTAATCTGGCCCTTCACAACAGTACCAAAGGCTGCCAGCAGAAAGCACGATTGCAATCAAAAGCAGAAGCAGACAGAGGACCTATCGGATGTGTTCACCACGGTGAAAGTTAAGTTAAGTTGAACCTTTATTAATCCCCTTTGGGGAAATTCGTCCTCTGCATTGGGGATATTTGTCCTCTGCATTTGACCCATCCTAACTGTTTAGGAGCAGTGGGCAGCCACACAGTGTGGCGCCCGGGGACCAACTCCGGTTGTAATGCCAGTATCTTGGTCAAGGGCAATGGCAGGAAACCTAGCATGCATGCAAGGGGACTGTACTGTTAATCAATCAACTTCATCCAAATGTCATGGCCTTCGACAGTTGTCTCACAAAGGACTGAGTGACGCACATACACAGTTTCACATACACACAGTTTCACATACACACAGTTTCACATACACACAGTTTCACATACACACAGTTTCACATACAGTTTCAGGAAACACTACTCTGGTGCATATAAAATGGTGTATTACATGGACAAAGAAATATGTAATTCACAAAGCAGGTTTTATCAACTCTTAATTCTATTCATCACCACATTCGTGTGGTGAAGAAGACCAACCCTGTGACCCAACACGATTAACTGAACACCAGCACCACCCCAAGGCAGACTGAATACAGGCAACATTCAACAGTGGAGAGGACTTCCCATTGAAGGGTGCCCCCCACTGGATCGCCTTGATGGTGCAGGGGAGAGGGAGGGAGAGCGAGGGAGAGAGAGAGACGCACACATACACACACAGACAGAGAGAGAGAGGGAGGGAGAGAGAGAAGACAGAAACAGAGAGGTTACGTTCTCTTGGCTTCACTTCATGGTACGGTATATGATTTGAGGAGGTTAAGTTGAGAGAGAGAATCAAGAACTCACAGGAAAATCAAGGGTCTAACCTAGTTAATGAAATAAATCTGACAATGAAGGACATGTAGACAGACAATCTATAATGTCGTCCCACAGGAGCATATCCAAACACAAGATACTTGCTCAGTGAAGAAACCCAATCCCCTTGCCTTGTGTGGAAGGGGGGGGGGGGGTTAGGATACAAACCCGGCTTAAGGTAAGGGGTGTAGGGGTAGGGAATAGGAGACGAAGAGCTCCAGGTATCGACATGCGTCATGCTGATCAGCTTACTGTCAAATTCAAGTCAAATTCTGATTCTGAAGTGCACCTGGCACCAGCAATGTGGGCCGCCGCCTCCGCAGCCCAAGGCCGGTAACACACAGTGGGTGATGACAGAACCAACCTCCACCTCACACCACAAGGTAGGTAGAGGCCTATAACGCCATTCAGGGTATTGTGTCTTCACCATTCACCACCAAGCGGAGGAGAGTACAGGCTAGTGGCTATTCTTAAATACAAACCACAACTACATGCACTGTGAGTGAGACACTTCCCGCCCCTAAGAAAAAAAATCTAAAAACTTTAGCTAAGGTGGACAGAGATGTTTAAAACCACTTTCCTCATTTGATAGAAACATGCGAGATCCTCTAAGGGACATTTCTCCATCTGCCATCGGTGAGCTCTGTAAGTACGTTTTCAATGAGTTTCTTTTCACCATTTAGGAATGTTTTGCGTGAGAGAGCATAGTTGCCACCAGTATCTACTGTAAAACAAGCACGGGTCGGTCAGTGTGTAGGCCTACTTCTGATTTGTCCATTTACATTTGTTATTCAAAAGCAAAGTTGTACGGCTTGTGCTCTGACAATCAGAAAATTGCTTATTGATGATGTGTTATCGCATGATGTATTATACGGTGGCTACGGCGATCAATCGAAAAAACATTTGCGGTGTCAGCAGTGGCAGGAGTAAATTGAGCGTGTAGCCTGGAACGTGATCTTTGAAACACTTCCGAATTGTCATGTTTTGTGTCATGATGTTGTCGTCCAGGGGTTCCCAAACCCTTTGATGGTAGGATCCACTAGGACTAGGAGATATGTTATTGTGGTTGGGACCCACAAAAAAAAACTATCTTGAGATTATGTCTGGGGTTCATTTTAAATGTCGGTCAAATGTAGCATTCACCTGTGAAATCTGTTCATGAATCTGTGCTTCATTTAGACAATCATGTTAGGCCACTTAAGCACCCGCCTACCACCACAGAGACTCTGGGTTTCGAATCCACCTCAGGCTTGGTCAGTCGTCCCTACGAAAACAATTGGCAGTGTTCGCCGGTGGGGTGTGAGTCCTGATCGTTACAAACAGCGACTCAGCAACATGTATCGGAGGAGGCGTGTGATGCCCTTCCTGATGACTTGTCGTACAGAACTTGTAAGTCGCGTTGGATAAAAGCGTCAGCTAAATGACAAAATGTAAATGGTCTACTCTACACCCTCCCCAGACCGTCAGTAGGGCAATGCGTGCAACGACCAGGAAGGGAATTGGCATAACGGCAAAATTCGGGGATGGGAATTTTTTTTTGAAAGACAAAAAAATAAAAAAGGGTGTGGGTCCTGACCAATAGTGTGAAGACCACTGGGCTTCTCTTTCCTGCAACTGAAAAGGGAAGTCTTCTGAAGATTGTGCTACAGACAAATACTTTAAAACTAACTATCGGTAATGCCTTTTTCTATTCACTATTACGAGCAGTACGAGGATGACCGCCTTCCAGAGTAGAGATGTACTTCTACAGTACTGTATGTATTTATACAGATGTATTTCTACAATACTGTATGTATTTATACAGATATGTATTTCTACAGTACTGTATGCATGTATTCATACAAATATGTATTTCTACAGTACTGTATGTATTTATACTGTTATACAGATATGTATTTCTACAGTACAGTATACATGCATTTATACAGATATGCATTTCTACAGTACAGTATGCATGTATTTCTACAGAGATGTATTTCTACAGTACTGTATGCATGTATTTATACAGAGATGCATTTCTACAGTACTGTATGCATGTATTTACACAGATGTATTTCTACAGTACTGTATGCATGTATTTATACAGAGATGTATTTCTACAGTACAGTATGCATGTATTTTATACAGAGATGTATTTCTACAGTACAGTATGCATGTATTCATCCAGAGATGTATTTCTACAGTACTGTATGCATGTATTCATACAGAGATGTATTTCTACAGTACTGTATGCATGTATTCATACAGAGATGTATTTCTCCTTCTCTCTCACACGTATTCCTCTTGCGTCCCTCTCTTGCTCACTCTACCAGATCAATGGAAAATCCAATTCACATGAACCCGCCACACAATGCCTCCTTTTGGAATCTCTCCCGCTCCTCCCATCTCTCCCTCTGCCGCTCCACTGCGACCGACTTCCTGCTCCCGTTCCTCTACACGCTCCTCTTCCTCGCCGGTCTACCTGGCAACGGCCTGTCTCTGTGGGTGTTCCTGCGCCACCCTCGTCCAGCGCCTCTATTTTTTCTATTACCGTCTAGTGTTAGCATGCTGGAGAGCGGTCAGAGTGTTAGTCTGTTTGTGTTAGTGTTAGCATGCTAATGTTTTGCTGCTGGTCCCTCCCAGGTCATTCTGACAGTGTGTCTGCTGCCTCACCACATATTCATCTCCCTGAGCCAGGATCACCTGCACAGCAGGTCACAGCACCCCTACCAGCCACTGCCATCCACTCTCCACCCTCATCGAGGTGACTCAGTTTAACCTGATTCTCCTGTGTCACAAGTGAAATGATTCCACACCACTGTGCTGAATTATAGAATAGTTAGCATTGCTAGGTAACGCATTTTATTACATGGCATTTTAACATTCGCCGAAATGCTTGATTGTGATTGGTCAATAGCGCTCGGTTGCCCCTGACAGCGGTGAATTATTTTTCTATAACTGACCGCTGCCATGGGCAACGCGCAATAATCACCGGTGATACGGGTAACTAGCGCTATTGACCAATCACAATCAAGCATTTAGATCGCAGTCACGAAAGCTAAGCTCAGCATATGCACAGATGCACTCATCAGTGCAATCAGACCACAGACCTGCCGGCTGCCGGCGATAATAATAATAACTTTATTTGGGCTGACAGCGGAGCCACAGAACAACTGCGTCTGCATTTGATCTCGTCTTGTCGATGGTGTAAAATGAATTAGGTATATTGTTAGTAAGTTAGCCATGTAATAAGCGGGATAATGTATAGCCTATACTATATATATACTATATATTATACTATATATTATGGTAAAAGACAAAAATGTGGGCTATAATTGTGTGTGTGCGTGTGTGTGTGTGTGTGTGTGTGTGTGTGTGTGTGTGTGTGTGTGAGAGAGAGAGAATGCATGCACGCATTGGATGCATGCGCGTACGTACGCGGTCGCAGATTCGCCAAGTAACGAGCCTAGACAAAGTCTAATTTACATGAAACCATAATGGACACCGACAATAGAGCCTCGTGTTTCCTCGTTCTCCAGGTGAAGAACCTCCTACTCTGTTTGGCTGCTGTAAGGGTGTCAACTGATCCAGTGATGTACTTCCTACTGGACAAGACCTTCTGCAAGCACACCCTCCAACTCTTCTCTGCAGTGAGTTGTTTGTGTGCCCACCCCACCCCTCCATCTCCAGAGTCAATATCTGCTGGGTCTCCACAGGGGAAGCTTCATCAGTCAGACTGAAGGAGGAACTCTTCAGTGTATTCTCTACCATCTGTGTCTAGTCTCAGAGGGAGGAGGGACTCTTCAGTGTCTTCTCATCAGTGTCTTGTCTCAGAGGGAGGAGGAACTCTTCAGTGTCTTCTCATCAGTGTCTTGTCTCAGAGGGAGGAGGAACTCTTCAGTGTCTTCTCATCAGTGTCTTGTCTCAGAGGGAGGAGGAACTCTTCAGTGTCTTCTCATCAGTGTCTTGTCTCAGAGGGAGGAGGAACTCTTCAGTGTCTTCTCATCAGTGTCTTGTCTCAGAGGTAGGAGGGACTCTTCTCATGTCTTCTCATCAGTGTCTAGTCTCGAAGGAAGGAGGGACTCTTCAGTGTCTTCTCATCAGTGTCTTGTCTCAGAGGGAGGAGGAACTCTTCAGTGTCTTCTCATCAGTATCTTGTCTCAGAGGGAGGAGGGACTCTTCAGTGTCTTCTCATCAGTGTCTTGTCTCAGAGGGAGGAGGAACTCTTCAGTGTCTTCTCATCAGTGTCTTGTCTCAGAGGGAGGAGGAACTCTTCAGTATCTTGTCTCAGAGGGAGGAGGAACTCTTCAGTGTCTTCTCATAAAGTCAAGATTCCCGATGGAGTCTAATCACCAAATACTTTTATATTGCTATTTAATGTCATTCATCTGTCACCAAAGTATTTTGTACTCTAAATGTGCTAATATACTGTATACTATACTACTGCTAATATGTCTATACTACTATGTACTCAAGCTTGGCACTCAAGCTTGGCACTGCTAGACAAACAATACCACTTAGCCGCCAGAGGTGTACCCTTCCTGCTGACTTATACACAATGTGTAAGTAGTTTTGGATAAAAGAGTCAGCTAAATGACTAAATGTAAACTTAAATTAAATATCGTCATTCTTCCATCTACCAAGTCTTTAATTGACTCCACTTCAAATCTTC
Organism: Notolepis coatsorum; assembly: GCF_963971535.1. Taxonomy (NCBI): domain Eukaryota; kingdom Metazoa; phylum Chordata; class Actinopteri; order Aulopiformes; family Paralepididae; genus Notolepis; species Notolepis coatsorum. Next base: position 182,423,683 of record NC_140167.1, read on the forward strand.
AAATATTCTTATTGTGGTTGACCCGATACATCTTTCTGTGTAATAGCTTCACAGTAAATAAATACTTACTAGTGTTGCCACGATACTGAAATCTCTAACTTCGATACGATACCTTGAATATTGATATGCAATATGTTTCATACCATGGGGCCCTGTTCAGTTTCTTAGATTCATATGAGTTGTCATCTTACTTTGTTCAAATACAGCTGGTAGGATGAGCGTGGGCTGTGAGTGTATTGTTTTCATTGCGGGCTGAACGTCTCACCTTCTCTAACACTATAAGAGAAATATAAAGATTGTTCGAAATCTTTTTTTGCTCATGTAAGATTACAGCAGGTAAAAAAACCGAAATGTAATAATTAAATAACCTTAGAAATAAAGTCAAGATTTATATGTATCACCTTCCTATGCTCTATTATAGAGGTGTAGTGTGTGTTCTCAAGCACAACAGCATCTTTACTAAATTAATTACTGACCATAGTCAAAGTCAAATCAATTGCAATCCAGCTGTCCGATTTCTCAGGCCCGATAGCTCTGAGGGGAGTTAGCTTAGCTTTCTGGGACATCTCGTCTAAGACATCTTGTTTAATGCTTGAGTGATGTTGAAACAAAAGTTGTGACCAACCTCTTGAAATTCTCTATAGACTAGACTTCGGCATGTGCTTTTTCTAAATCTGTTGCGTTAGCACCCCACACTGCTCTGTAGCATTGCTTGTATACAGGCCTGCTAGGTACGTAGCCTTTGCCTTTCTGTGAGATAGTATCAGGTGAGTATTTCAGGTGTGAGATAGTATCAGGTGAGTATTTCAGGTGTGAGATAATATCAGGTGAGTATTTCAGGTGTGAGATACTATCAGGTGAGTATTTCAGGTGTGAGATAGTATCAGGTGAGTATTCCAGGGAGGGGGGGGCTTGCTTTGTGTGGCCCGGGTCCTACAGACTGAGGCAGACAGGCGAGAGAAGCAGTTACACTCCACTGTCTCCCCCCCCCCCCCCCCCCCCCCACACAGACACTCACACACACAAACCTGCACAGACACACACACACACACTAGCCAGAGGAAAATAAAAACACACCAGGACACAGAGGAAGAAAGGCAACTCGCACAGGAGGGAGAGGAGAGATGAGGAGACAGTAAATTAGGATACATTCACTGTCTATGAATGTATGTATATGAATGCTGATAAATATATAATTTCTTTTTATCAAATTAAAATCATTCTTGCTAGCATTTACACATATTTCTGTTGACACCTGGCAGAACAGCATCTATAGAGCGAGCTTTGTTTTCTCTTCAGTTCTTTGTCAGAACTCTCATCGTCTTACTTTCTTATAGCTGTGTTATTAATATGTCATAACACTGTCAGTGTCAGTGTGATAAATATACTTGTTGATACCGCTGCCTGCATTTTCAACTGTATTAGAATTGGCAGTTTGTTTGCATCATCATTACATGTTTCTGTTGATGCTGCCTTTAAATAATGTTGGCAGAATGTGATGTACTTTCTTATCCTCTTCTTTTACACAACATGTCATTATCCCTGCCTGTTTGATGAGCAGAAACCACATTGAAAGGAAACAGCAATGCACCAGTTGCCAGTAGTTTACGTCATTTCAAATAAAGACAGCAATATGCTGTATTTCAGTACGATGTATTATTATGGTAACACGCTGTAAATGTAGCTTACATTAAGAAAACAGTTAAAAAACAGTAATGTGCTGGAAGAATAATCAACAGCGTGTCTCAATCGTCAACAAACTGAAGATGAAAATCAACACCGATCTGATCAACTATGTTTTTGATGATGAACGGTAATAGATAATTGTGCACCTAATTCGATGCACCTGTGTTTTCTCTCGATGTAAATTAAAAGTGTGAGGGAGAAAACGTCATGCTGCGTTTCAGTGCGAGGGAGTGGAAAATGGCCTTAAGTTGCACTTATTTACCTCAATTAGTGCAATCTACAGTATCTTAATCAAAGGCATTTTCCTGCTAATTGGCTTAAAGGAGCTCCTCGCTGAGTGATTACTACTGCGATTCCCTTCCTTTCCCAAATTGTTCAGGCTCATTAGCGATGCCAGTGGCCCACATCGGAGCCGCGCGCGCACGCCCCCCCGAGTCTGTGCACGTGAGATCATCGGTGTAGATCGTGTTTGTGTGCGTGCCTGCCTGCGTGTGCGCATGAGCGCACGTGTTTCGTTTGCGTGACAGAAACAGGCCTCTCCCTTGAGATTGCATTAGTTACAGTGGCTCTTTAACGTCAGTCTTTAATGACTCAACTGTTTGACTGTTTGAGGAACTGTTGTTGACATACAGACCAACGCTGCTGCCGCGGTGGTCGTGACATACTGTACGAGAACATAGACATATATAAAGGCTAGATGACTCACCCACGCTGCTGGCCAATGGAGACCGACGTTGCCACATGGCGGCCATATTGCCACAGGCAGCACACCCACTCATAACATGAATGTCTATGGTGCATGTACTATTGAAATAACCATAGCTTGCAACATTTTTAACCAATTTTCAAACGGTTTGGTTTGTTATAAACGTCAGAGATGTAGTTATCATACTGCATACTTATAATGGACTTTCATATGAAAATTATTTCAACATGTCCAAGCATGTAATAAACCAAACCGTTTGTAAATCGGTTGAAAATTGAGAAAGCTATGGTTATTTCAATAGTACATGCACCATAGACATTCATGTTATGAGTGGGCGTGCTGCCTGTGACAAGATTGCCACCGGTAAACTACACTGGAGACTCCGCCTTGCACCATCTAGTTATATATATCTATCTATGTACGAGACTCCCGGCGGTCATGTCGGCTCTGGTGGACAGGAAGCAAAGGTACTCGGAGAGCTGCTGTGTGCAGATCATCGGCCAGGCGGACGTGTCTCATGGCCGTACAGAGTGTCTCATGGCCGTACAGAGAGTCTCATGGCCGTACAGAGAGTCTCGTGGCCGTACAGAGTGTCTCGTGGCCGTACAGAGTGTCTTGTGGCCGTACAGAGTGTCTCGTGGCCGTACAGAGTGTCTCATGGCCGTACAGAGTGTCTCATGGCCGTACAGAGTGTCTCATGGCCGTACAGAGAGTCTCGTGGCCGTACAGAGTGTCTCGTGGCCGTACAGAGAGTCTCATGGCCATACAGAGAGTCTCATGGCCGTACAGAGAGTCTCGTGGCCGTACAGAGTGTCTCGTGGCCGTACAGAGAGTCTCTTGGCCGTACAGAGAGTCTCATGGCCGTACAGAGAGTCTCATGGCCGTACAGAGAGTCTCATGGCCGTACAGAGAGTCTCATGGCCGTACAGAGAGTCTCATGGCCGTACAGAGAGTCTCATGGCCGTACAGAGAGTCTCATGGCCGGTACAGAGAGAAACTCAAAAGGAGCTTCTATCCCCAGGCCATCAGGATGCTCAATGACTCTATGCAACACTAACCCATTCATCTACATCAGGGGTCTCAAACTCAATTTACCTGGGGGCCGCTGGCGGTAGAGTCTGGGTGAGGCTGGGCCGCATCAAATATTCCACAAAAAAAGGGTTTCAAGTATTCCAAAAATGTATTAATACATCAACAAACTACCCCTTTGCCTCATCATAAAACCTCAAAAACACCAGCAACTGAGTATTCTCAGTGGTGTCAGTGGACTCATCCACAGCTATGGAAATGCACTGTGCATTTTTTTTATTCTATCACAGCCAGTTATTCTGGTTGCTGTGCTATCTGAGGAGGATTTGCTTTTGTTTGCCTTCAAACATGGTCTCCATCACTTCAGTCATACATTATTTTATTATTTATGCATCAGAGAATGGCTTCTTGTGTTTAGCCAACACCCATGCCACTGAGTGAGCAGTGACACTTGGTTGCTTTTTATCGTTGTGACATAACTTTAACAATAATTCTGCTTGCAGCTTGATATGATGATTTCATTCCATTTATTTTTGTGGTTCTTAGTGCTGAAAGGTTGCATCAAAATAACTGTTTTGTTTCGTATTGGCGTTTCAAATTGCGTTTCAAATTGCCACTCTTCACAAGAGCTACCGTTTCTTGGCACATTGTGCTGGTTGGAGGGAGGATGAACGCATATTTTTCAGTCCATTCACCTTTGAATTGCAGCGATTTTCACTGTTGACTTTTATTTTACTGGCCATCTTTGAACATGCCATATTTTTCTACTAGCTGCCTGCTGGTAAAAATTATGCTACTCGCTACAGTACCTGCAGATTAGACTACCTGTAAATGCGCTGTCAACTCTCGCTCTGACTCCGACCCGTTGAAAGACAACACGCATTCCGTGAAGACCCGCCCTACTCTGCTCTGATTCGCAGACTGTGGGTGGGGGGGGGGGGGGGGGGATGCTGACGGGACGCTGAATATGATTGGACCAAAGCAGTAGACAGACAGACAGTTGGAGCAGTGCAGAGGAGATAGCAGAGAATTTCGAGGATACCTGCTATACGCACTGATGACAGACAGGATATATTTCCTTCTACTTGGTATCACTCCGGAATCACGTTTCAACCACTAACGTTGCTGCCATGAGCCTGCGCTATGGTAGCCTACAAGTGATAAAATAAATAAAACGCCCAACTCGCGCAACGACTCGGCAACAAGTTGCGCGCGGCGGCGCGGGCCGCATTAACACTACACTTTGATGTCAAGTAGGGGGCCGCAAAATATCATCCAGCGGGCCGCAATTGGCCCGCGGGCCGCGAGTTTGAGACCCCTGATCTACATTCATTGCACACTCACTTTAAACAAACACTCACCCTGAACACTCACTTTAAAACACTACACCATATTTTGTATCTATATGTTAATCTGCATGACAAATAAAGACTTCTTCTTCTTCTACTATTTGATGAACAATGCCACTGACCCTTAGCTGCCAGAGTGGTACCTCTCTTGCTGAATTGTTACAATTTGTTTGTCACTCTGGATAAAATCGTCAGCTAAATGTAGAACTCTTTGGTGTGTGTGTGTGTGCGCCAGAGGAAGTGTATGTGCATGCTCGCTTGTGAGTGCTCAGTGTCAGAGCTTAAATATATATATATATATATATATATATATATAACGCAAGGCTGCTATTAGCGTGACCATTAGCCCTGGCCACACGGCTGCTCCATCACGGCACAAGCAGCGCCAACAACGCTCCTAATAGCTGTCAGTGCACAACAGAGAGAGGCCAGGGTGGGTCAGTGCCGTTTACCTTGTGAAAACAGCCCACATTCAAGCATCCTTTCACAGAGCGCTTTGTTCCGTCCATTCATATGGAGAGAGCGTGACGTTTGCTCCGCGGCAGGTTGCGACGGCGCCGGGGGAGTGGCGCTGACGGGAGCGACTCAGGAGGACGGACGGATAAATGGACAGAATGAACGTCTCTCTCATATAACCTCTCCCGTTTTCCCCCAAGGCGGAGATTAAAACGCCATCATCGTCATCCGTAGTCATCAGACCCACTTAGGACTGCGAAAAGGACCACGCTCTAATAGATACCAAACACAGAAGGCGGGTCCATTTATTTTTTATTATCTTGCTTGTAGATACTAGGATTCATTTGAATCATTATTGAATGGGATATACAGGGTTAAGTGAGAGCCTGTGTATGTATGTGGGAGCATGTCTATAAGGGAGTGTTCGTTTTTAGCAGACAGTAATTGGAGGAAAACACTATAATTACCTTTGTGTTAAGTGTCAGAGCCAGGCGTATATATGGTGCTGACACCAGCTTCATTGAGCTATAATGATACCATAAACATGGCACGCACGTACACACACACACGTACACACACACACAGTGCACGCACGCACCAGAAGATAAACATAGACAGCTGTTATGGACCAAACATAAAACAGTAATATAGAAATGTACAAAGGAGCATATGTGCAATACGTTAAGTCAAGACGACACCTACTGTTGCCACTGCTGGAGAGATATGACAACTCCTCCCCCGACCTCAAGAGAGCATGAAGAAAAGAGAGGAATTTCATGTTTTTTTTTTTATACCTAGCATCTATCAGCCGTGTTTACATCAGAGGTATCTCTTTGTTTATGCATTCCTTATTTTGCTATATATACCAAGTCACGCTTCGCAGTTCATTGTCACCTAATTCAGGAACAAACGCAAGACATGTCAGGAAACGCGTTCCAACACGGCTCCCTGAAAAGAGGTTTCTCTCAAAGGTTCAGGGGGCGCCGGCGGGGCTGGTGTTCGCGTCTCGAGGTTCTCCCTCAGCTCGGAGGAAGATGAACAAGATTCTATGGGTTCTGCTCTGTTGTGGCGCCAATCCGCCTGGGACATAATGAAGACCAAACCCCCCCCCACACACACACCATGGAGGTGTGTGATGATGAGTTGTGCAGGGATATAAATACAGAGGCATGGAAATTTATGAACATCAGGATTCAAATTAATTCAGTGACTTTGACTTTGCACGCAGCCCACAGATACACACTGACTGACCCATCCATATTCAACAAGGTGTGTGTGTGTGTGTGTGTGTTTGTGTGTGTGTGTACGCCATGTCCCTCTCCGTGTCCCCTGTCCCACACAGACGGTACATCTGATAAGACACAGAGAGGAGACACGGTGCAGAGACCTCGCTGTGTGAAGGTTGATAAACGGAAGTGACCGGCGACCGTCGGTTGTGTGATAGTAAAGGGTTAACCTTCTGTCGTGTGGCAGTGAAATGGTTAACCGGCTGTTGGGTGGCAGTGAAAGGGTTAACCTTCTGTGTATTGTCGCAGTGAAAGGGTTAACCGTTTGGTAGTGCGGCAGTGAAAGGGTTAAACATCTAGCCCAGGGACTACAAACTAGCAACCCTGCTAATGTTGGCATATTTACAGTTTTCAATATGTATTCATTTATAAATGTATAACTGTTGATTGATATGCACCGTCTCTGATCAAATAAACGGAGTCAACTAAACCAAGGCCACCTGCTAACAATGTGAAAACAGTCCCGTTAGGAATGGAGAGTTGTGCCCATAAAGAGCATCAATAACACCGACAACTTCACAGACACCGCTTAAAGGCATTTCACCTTTTAGAAATCCACGCTCCGGTCACCGGGTTCGACAGAGATCAACGTCACGCACTCGATTTGTTTCATCGTTGTTTCAACAAAATCAAACCGAAAGGGATTTATTTGGTCTCGATGCGTCTGGAAGTTCCGCTGCGTCTGAAATAGCAGAGCACTTTTGACTGACTAGCGAATACATTAAGTGCAGCTGTCTGGAAAAAGACCCGTAGTTTACTGTAAATGCTCTGCTACTTCCTCTCGATTGACTGTTGGTGAGGAAGGAGCTTCTTTAGTCTCTGGGTGTGTGACGGGTATAAAAAGCCCTGTGTGTGTGTGTGTGTGTGTGTGTGTGTGTGTGTGTGTGTGTGTGTGAGGCTAGCAACAGACGGTGAAGCAGCCTGACAGAGAAACGACGTAGAGAAAAGCTACGTGATACAGAGACACTGTACAGTGGTGAGACCGTACCTGAGACTGACATGTCCCCTACAGTAAGGCTGAGACACACAGCGGTGAGACCGTACCTGAGACTGACATGTCCCCTACAGTAAGGCTGAGACACACAGCGGTGAGACCATACCGGAGACTGACATGTCCACTACAGTAAGGCTGAGACACACAGCGGTGAGACCATACCGGAGACTGACATGTCCACTACAGTAAGGCTGAGACACACAGCGGTGAGACCATACCGGAGACTGACATGTCCACTACAGTAAGGCTGAGACACACAGCGGTGAGACCATACCTGAGACTGACATGTCCACTACAGTAAGGCTGAGACACACAGCGGTGAGACCGTACCTGAGACTGACATGTCCACTACACTCACAGTAAGGCTGAGACACACAGTGGTGAGACCGTACCTGAGACTGACATGTCCCCTACACTCACAGTAAGGCTGAGACACACAGTGGTGAGACCGTACCTGAGACTGACATGTCCCCTACACTCACAGTAAGGCTGAGACACACAGCGGTGAGACCGTACCGGAGACTGACATGTCCACTACAGTAAGGCTGAGACACACAGCAGTGAGACCATACCTGAGACTGACATGTCCCCTACACTCACAGTAAGGCTGAGACACACAGCGGTGAGACCGTACCGGAGACTGACATGTCCACTACAGTAAGGCTGAGACACACAGCAGTGAGACCATACCGGAGACTGACATGTCCACTACAGTAAGGCTGAGACACACAGCAGTGAGACCATACCTGAGACTGACATGTCCACTACAGTAAGGCTGAGACCACTTATCGTTTTTTTTTGCATGTGTACACAATTTTTTTTACTTTATACTATACTAAAATACTAGGTCTTGTGGCATGTTTTAGTTAAAACATCCCCATTTCATGTAAATTCAGTTGAATTGCAACTGCAGTGCACTCCTCCATCACATACAGAGACCACAGACTATAAAATGAGAAGGATCACTGTGGTAGTTTTGAATGGGGAAATCTGTAACACTAAGGATGGTGGCAACGACAAAGAATTGCTGCAAAATAAACATAATTGTTTTATACTAATAAAAATATCGATATTTAACGATAATTTGACCCAATTTATCGATTCTTCCAAATAGCATAATTATCATCGCAGCCTTACACTACAGACACATCATACCTGAGGCTGACATGTCCGCTACAGACACATCATACCTGAGGCTGACATGTCCGCTACAGACACATCATACCTGAGGCTGACATGTCCACTACAGAGACATCATACCTGAGGCTGACATGTCCACTACAGACACATCATACCTGAGGCTGACATGTCCACTACAGAGACATCATACCTGAGGCTGACATGTCCACTACAGAGACATCATACCTGAGACTGACATGTCCACTACAGAGACATCATACCTGAGACTGACATGTCCACTACAGAGACATCATACCTGAGACTGACATGTCCACTACAGAGACATCATACCTGAGACTGACATGTCCACTACAGAGACATCATACCTGAGGCTGACATGTCCACTACAGAGACATCATACCTGAGGCTGACATGTCCGCTACAGAGACATCATACCTGAGACTGACATGTCCACTACAGAGACATCATACCTGAGACTGACATGTCCGCTACAGAAGCCTGTCAGAGACACACACTGTCCTGGCAGGAGGACACATGCTTTTATCAAGGTAGAGAAGAGGAAGGTAGGAGTAATGCTGATGTGGCTCTCACCACTGCGACAGCGATGCCTACGGTGAATATATTGGTTGATATAACCAGATGGCTTCCGTGACAAGCGATAACATGGCAACGAGGCTCTGGCGGTGCACAGCATGGAAACCCATTCAGGAAAAGTGCAACACGGCAATGTTGCAAAATAGTGCTTATAGCACGTGTGGCAATGCATTGTGGGAGTGGTGTGACAAAAGGAGCATGTGGATGTAGAATGGAAGACGCGTCGCTCGAATAACCAAGAGGAGCATTTTTGTCGGGAGTACACAACGCTTGTGTAACACACACGTACGCACGCATGCACGCACACACACACACACACAGACACACAAACCTTGGTACTGCTATGTCCCTGAGCGGGCTGGCTGGCTATCACTCATACAGACAATTGAGCGTTGTGCCTGTGCTGGAGGCAGCCTGCGTAGGAGAGAGCAGTGTGAACGCTGGTCGAGGACAGAGAGCGATAGCGCTCTATATGAGCCGGGTTGAGAAATATCCTGTCCCATTGCCGGAGAGAGACAGTAATACACAAGCTGACTGCAGCCATATAATATGCATTACGACCCCCTCCCCCCCAAAGGCAATAAAATACATGGAAAAGGGAGCAGCTCCAAGAATATGATACGAAAACCATTAAATTCATAGTTGAGCAGCCGCCAATGGGATGATGTTTTGCTCTGCTTGTTTGTGAGCGCTGACAGCGAGCGTTAAGAGACGAGAGGTGCTAGTTTGGATGTAAAGCCTTTATTATGAGAGAGTGCTCCTGAAACCAGGAGAGTTTTACTCATTAAAGCCTTTTTTATTATGAGAGAGTGCTCTTAAACCAGGAGAGTTTTACTCATTATAAGCCTCTTTGGCTTGAGGGGTGACAAGTTCTCTCTGAGATAAGTGCCCCCTCTAAGGGAAATTGGCTGAAACACTAGCTACCTGCTGTGTTCACAAAAGATGCACACACACACGCACACACACACATGCACACGCATGCATGCTTTGATGTGCACACACTCTTAAAAGAGAGAATAAAGTATTGTAGAGAGTCATCAAAGAGAAGCAGGCTATTTTCTGTCCTTCTCTGTCTTCAAATGTGGAACAAACTTCCCACCAGTCGGGGCAGATGAACCTGGCCAATTTTCCGTCGTCGACAAAAGAAATACTAAAAGGGACTGTACAGTCTTTTACTAGTATGCACTCTGCTACTAAGGCAGGGTTCTCAAATTTGTTATACCACAACACCATTTTATTTAGTGACAGTGGCCTGCTGCCTCATGCGAATGAACGGATCTTGATCCAGTTGTCCGTGCTCTCTTTCCGAATTGTTCAATGAGCCTTCTAGTGGCTACAGATGATGGGCTTCAAATTGTTTTGCAACATTCTGTCCTACAAAAGCCAAGCAGGAAATACCACAAATATCCGCTGATTATCCTGGAGTGCCAATAACCAGAGTCTTAATCCAGCTCAGTATCAGCACATTTATCTGCCAATGGTTGTTTTTGTCTGCAAGGAAATCCGCGCTTCTTCGGAGTTAAAAAAGGCGATTTAATACTCTGCGTTGAGATAAGTAGACGAAAATAAGTAATGAAAGTCCCATTAGGGATTATTATTATTAGCCTACTGAAATAATAATCATTCATCAAATTTTTTGGAATGTTTTCATATTTGTATTTTTACTGTCGTAAAACTAGGAATAACGTACTGTAGCTACCAGGGGCAACAATGCTAACGTTAGCTCCGCATTCAGCCAGGGCTTTTATTGACAGGAACACACAGAACGAGAAACAGTCCTGGAGACCAGCCCTCCACGGGGCTGAGAGCCTCTAGAATGAAACACCTTTTATACTATGTGGGAGTTCCATATATAGGGAGGTTTGAGCGACTGGTTAATAATGGATGATCCGACAGGTACTGGCATACATGGTCTGTTTGGGGATCAGGTCTGCTCCTCCTCAGTGGCTTGTGGCCAGATACAGCCACGCATGCACAGGTCATCAGGTCACACAGGTCATCAGGTCCAAGTATTTCTGGGTGCATGGCCTGAGCTTGTCACAGATGCACAATTCAGAGTGGGGAGACGATGATCATGATTTGACCAGAGGAGCTTGATGTAAGGATTGTATCCTTCAGTGTAACATTAATGAAATTATATTACAGTTGATTTGAGTCCAACCACTGTGACACAAGAAGATGCTAAATCACGGCCAGTTTAATTAGTGCCGTAAAAACCAAACATCTCCTTCTCTCCTCAGGACTCCAACCTCCTCACAACACAGCGTCCATGAGAGCTCTTCAATCAAAGACATTGGGACAGGTGCAAATACTGAACTAAGAGGCAGCTAATTGTGTTGAGGCTTCAGGAGAACAGAGCGATCAAGTGCCGTTCAGTGTTTCCTATGGAAAACGTCTTAAGGTCACTTGCTTACAGTAAGGTGACTGTGCACTGAAATGACTTTTTCAAGCAATTCTACCAGAGAGCGCTTTTAATGATGAGGTCTGGTGTGCTGTGTTGCGAGAATTGTTGATATATAGTCTGAACTGCATCGGCCTCAGGCAGCCAGAAGGCCCCTGCAGCATTGCCCTAATCACCTAGCACCAGAATACCTTGACGTCTCGATGGATGACATTGTTGTCATGGCAATAGCGGAGAGCCTCGAGGATCTGTCTCATGTAGTGACTGGAGGAGCAAACAGAAAACACTATCAGTGTGGTACCACAGCAATATGGAATTGGAGTTTTATTGGCATTTACTGTTTACTGTTATTAATCCTCTTCTTGATGCAAGGCACATGGGACACATTTCACTGCACTGTACTAGTACAAATAGATTAAATAAAACCTTGAACCTTGAATAACACTGCGGCCAAGTGTCTGTTCTGGTATAGTATAAAACTAAATGTATAGAGACTGCAAACGCTTAAAGGGGCTCTCACTGAAAAACAACGCTGATTTCTTGTGCAATCCCTATTGCAATACATTTTTTCATCTATATAATTTCATTTGTAGTCAACACAATGATTCATTGTCCTCTGATGACATAACAGGAGGAGATATTCAAACTCATTAATTCTCAATAACCGTCAAACTAAATGAAAGCTTAACACTTTGGTTGCCTTGGGTTAAATTCATGATATACCATAGGTTGCCGGCTCTATTTGTCTATGGAGAAGTACCCCTTCTTTGCATGGCTATAACTTTTTAAATTCTATTGCTACATTGCCATTATTAGGGCCCATTCAAAGTCCTATATGTATTGTTCATTGTGTAGCAACGTTAAACTTTTTCATTCACATATTCATAGTAAAGTATGGTCTAATGTATAAGTATGTTTTCATCTCTTTCTGCAGCTTTCTCCAGAACGTGATATATAGCCCCAAATGCATTATATTGATGATGCAATACAGTTTTATGGCAATCAGCGCGATATAAAAAATTCCAACTAGACGTACTTCTAGAAGTTACTACACGTCATCTGATGTTGACCGGATGGGCTAGGGGGCGTTTATAATTCCGTGGGCAGCGTTATACCAATCATCTAATGTGGGTCAAATGTTGATAATAGCAGTTAGTATCGAAGACGGTAACGTTACACGCTGAAACTCACCCCAGTCTCCGCGCGCCGTTGGGCGATCATCGTAGAGTAGAAATCTTATCATTATGGGATGTTTTTTTACCCGGTCCATCTCCAGCTTGTATAATGGTATATACGTCCAAATCATGTTGTTTATCGAGTTATTGGCAATCGATCACTGTGTATTGTGACGAGCTAGAATGCCGGGACCTATAGCGAGCGCCCGGAAGTAATACGGACGTCCAGCACAACCTCTATGCCACTTCCTGTTAAAGCGATTGCGCCGATCGGCCACCAGATGGCGCTCCTGAACCGCCAGAGAGCTCAGTGGGTCCTCCTGGTGGATCTCAGGCCAGCGGAGGGGACATATGAATCCGATCGCAGATTTTTGAAATATTGATATAAGGACGCTGTACAGCGTCCTCCGGCAACTTGAGCATGGCCGGCAATGACGTCTAAAGACGTTTCATGGCAGCCAAAGTGTTAAGAGTCTTGGGATATGGTAGAGATTATGTGCAAAATAACTCTGCATGATATTTCGGTGAAGTGCCGCTTTAAGGATAGGAACATTTTGAGATATTATCACATTTTGTAGTTTCATAAAACATATGAAGTAATCATCAAAAGCAACTATAAACATTATGTTTTCACATTCTTGTACGAGCTGCATCATGTACACCAAGCTACTGTATAAACTTTATGGATATATGGAAAGATTATGCTTTTTCACAGTTTTTCACGTAAAATAAAACAACAAATATATACAAATTTAATGGGGTATTTTATGTGAAAAGATTAAGATGTATGATATGTTGGGATAATATCTCACCTGGCAACTGCTTCACTGTACACAAAGCCAGCATCTGCCCTCTTCACAATCTCAAAACACAGGTCAGCTCCATCCATACTGAGAGAGCGAGAGAGGAGAGAGGAGAGAGGAGAGAGAGAGAGAGAGAGAGAGAGAGAGAGAGAGAGAGAGAGAGAGAGAGAGAGAGAGAGAGAGAGAGAGAGAGAGTGAGAGAGAGAGAGAGATAGGGGAGGTCAGTTTGGCATTAAGGTTAGTTCAGGTAAGGGTGTAGGAAAGTAAAGGCCAGTTACTATGGGTGTTTGTGAGGTTGTACAGGTGGAGCTGGAAGGCATGAAAACCAGAGAGAAACAGTCTAGGTGGGTAGGCAGGTACATGTGTGTGTGTGTCTGTATGGTTTATGTCCTCTGTGCTATACCTTCAAATATTCATAATGTCATTCATGATATCACCTATGTCAGTGAATACCAGAGAGACGTGTGTATCCTTGAGGTAGGTTTGCTCATTCAACCTGCAATCAAAGTATTCGACAGGTGATTGATTAGAAATTAAATTATCATCATTAAATGACAAATAGTGGCCAATGAGCTGTGGCATGTTGCCATATTGTATGGCGAAATGCCATGAAAATATTATGAATATGGAACAGGCATATGAATATGACAAACTGGTCAAGTATCAAAACCATGGCATCACAAATCACTGGCCTTAACACTTTGGAGGCCAAACCCGAGATAGTCCGGGTTAACTCGCCATGCTCTGGGCAATACTCCAATTCAGCCATTGGCAATTCAGCCGTTGGGTGGGGGGCGCTGTTGAGCGGGCCTGTGACCGGACCTGAAAGCGCCCCTGGCTCTGCGGCTCTGCAGCTGCATGCTATTCGCAAATCCAGCATGAGCCAGCTCCCGCTGCAGCCGTCGTTATCAGAACACTACACACATATCATAATGTTTACAGCAAACTGTAGTTGATCACCAGGTATGTTTTATTAACGTAGAATAATTCATATATATATATATGCGCGCACTGACAGTCGGCTAATTGACATTTCCTGTGAAAAAAATAAAATCCTCTCCGTCCCGTTTGCGTCCCAAAAAAGATTTCTGTTCGTCCCAAATCAATATTTGATCGTCCCCGGGACGACGGGACATCGTTAGTCTCGAGCCCTGACACACACACACACACACACACACACACGACCCATCGATTTACTCTACCATAGTCACCGTCTTTCATATTCGCCATCTCCTCATCAACTAATTATCCAAACTGGCTCTGTACTGTACTCTCCCTATGCCTCTGCACCAATTAACGATGGCCATTATCTGGGATTTGGCCACTTTACATCCATATTCTCTGCCATCACCCCCCCCCCCCCCACTATCTATCTATCCCTCCCTCCCAGCAGCCAGTTCCTGGCGGTTGTGCTGGCTGTGAGGATGGCAGACGAGATGACAGGAAGACATATGGAGCTGTCTGCATTTATTTACCATGTTTACTCACTTATCTCTCCCGGCCTCAAAAGAAGCGCACCGCTCAGAGCCCCGTCTCAAATCTACCTCCACCCCCACCTCTCCCTGTGTGTGTGTGTGTGTGTGTGTGTGTGTGTGTGTGTGTGTGTGTGTGTGTGTGTGTGTGTGTGTGTGTGTGTGTGTGTGTGTGTGTGTGTGTGTGTGTGTGTGTGTGTGTGTGTGTGTGTGTGTGTGTGTGTGTGTGTGTGTGTGTGTGTGTGTGTGTGTGTGTGTGTGTGTGTGTGTGTGTATATATGCAGTTTGTGTGCGTGTGTGTGTGTGTGCGTGGTAGGGGTGGACGGTATAAACAGTATGAATTTGCGCTACGGTATGATTTTGATTATACAGTACCTTCATACCTTGTGACCGGTAGACTAGAGCAGCTAGTCACAGCAGTAGCAATGACGTTAACGTTACTTGACGATTCACTTGACGTTTGCAGTGGTCGTTGCATAGTGTTTAATTGTACTGAGATTTTCTCCACTTGCTCACAGACCAGGGGCGTTTTTAGGGTTAGAAAACATTGGGGGCTTCAGCCCGGGTTTTTTTTTTCTTTTTTTTTTTAACACAGAAATACGCAATTTTAGAGTAATTAGAGATGAATACTGAATAACTAGAATCATTAGAGGTTCTCAAAGTGAGGTCCAGGTCCATGAGAGGGATCTGGGCAGTCCCCATAGAAAATTCAAAGTTAACAGGACCAAATCATCAGTTTCTTATTTATTTATTTAACCTTTATTTAGCCAGATAAAACATTGATCTGGTCCAAGAAGCCCCAACAGGAGTACAAATATACATATTATATACACATATATATACATATATATATATATATATAATATATATACATATACTGTACATACATACACACATATACACCAATAACAAAATAAAAACAGTTAAGAATCATACACATAAGCAAATAAACAAACAAACAAACATATCCACAGCCTATGTACAAAAGAAATAAACAGTTAATCTCTAGTCTTTACAGTTTCTTCAATTGCATAAACACTCAAATCAAAAGTATTACACAATTATCAAAACCTTACACTCAAGGAGCAAAATATAGGCCCAGATTTGCACCCCTACAATGTCAGCCTCACACATTTTGCAAAACAATACACAGTGATTTGCAAAACACTAAACACACTTGCATTACATTAGACACAGAATGTCAAATTACCACACATATGAGCCAATTGGTTAAACACAGCCACACAACACAACATCAGATGCACAATGCATGCATTGTAGATACACCAATCAGGTTTAAGCACTATAAAAATGCAGCAGGTGAGTTCACCTGTCTTCAACCAAAAGGAGAGTGAAGTATACTGTACACAGAGAACGTGAACATATACAATACATTCACCAAACACTACACAAGACAACCAATGATGCAGACTGATGAAAATATACATTTTCTCCCATTTCCCCAAATCAGTCAACATGGAGAATCACAACAAAAAATTATCTTGCCAGACCCAGCTAGGCAAAGAGATAATGTCTAGTATTTTCTGTTTACATTTTTTCAAAAAAAAAAATTTTTACTGTAATTTTAACCTGTACTGGATACAGTATTTTATGTTTGTCTGATATTTGCTGAGCTTACAGTGTTATGCACATAGTAGCATGAAAACTGGAACATGTATTGTTGTGATTCTCCATGTTGAAATGTTGACTGATTTGGTTATATGGAGAGCACATTTATATTTTCATCAGTCTGCATCATTGATTTGGGTATATGGAGAGAAAATGTTATTTTTTTCATCAGTCTGCATCATTGATTTGGGTATATGTAGATAAATAAATTATATTTTCATCAGTCTAGAGCATTGGTCTTGTGTAGTGTTTGGTGAATTTATTGTATATTTGCACATTCTCTGCGTACTTCACTTACAGTACTCTAATCACTGAGAAGTAGAATTGCTAAATGTGTTTTAGGTTAAGCACAGCAGTGTGTGTAACTGGTTCAAACAGAATTACGTCGTATGAAACGTGTGTTTCATATGGTAACAAAATGTAGTTTTTTATAAATTAGTGTATGGTTTTGACAAGTGTTTAATTTAGCAAAGGATCTGAGGTGTTCTGATAATTGTGTGTGTGGTTGTGCTAATTGTGTGTTTTGAAACACCGGGCCCCGTTTTCAAAATCATGCTTAGGCAATCGAAAAAAACTGTATTGTGTGTTTCATTATATACATATGTTTCAGTCTTCTCATAAAAAAAAGATTCGATTTTTGGGTCTTTTCCTGCCTTTGGTCCGCTTTGCATTCACATCTCAAATGAACCGCAGCAGGGTTCACTTGCAAGAGTGAATGAGCTTTCACACCACCCCAAACCAACCGGACTATCCGAGGAAATGAACCAGGGTTCGATTAAAGCTTATTATAGGACACTGGACATGGGTATGGATGGCTCCAGGTGCTGCTGCATTAAAGTGCACATCTTCAATATCTGTACTATTTAAAAGCACAGTGCAGGACACACTCAAAGGTTATCGCACCTCAGAGATGGCAGTGGACATGTATGACAGGACAAAGGCCATATGTAATGGCCTTTGGATTGAGGAACATACTACCAGCCAAAGGAGGAAGCAGAAAAGGATGGACGAGTATGTAGTTGAGTCATCTTGTGGCACAAGCTCAGACCTCAGCTCAGGAGATCAGCTGAGACAGAGACTGTTCTATCCAGTCATCGACAGAATGCTGCAAGAGCTTGAGAGCAGGTTCTCATGAGTTGGATAACAACTTATGAGAGGCATACAGGCATGTTATCCAGCCTCAGACCAGTTTCTCTCAGTGGAATTGCTGCAACCCCTCGCCACACATTACAATATCCAACTATTGCCAGAGGAGATCACAGTTGCAAAGTGTTTCCTGGTCAGGACAGGCAGAGATGCAGTCCCTACTATCCAAAGTGTCTTTTCCCTCCTGGATGATAATAATAATAATAATAATAATAATAATAATAATAATAATAATAATAATAATGCATTTGATTTATAAGGCGCCTTTCAGGACACTAAAAAAAAAAGTCCACAAATCGGTGAATGAAAAAATTATAGGATCAAATGAAAACCATTTACTAAAAATGGATGTTTAAAAGTACTAAAAACCAACAAAAAATACCAAACACTAACAAACATTCAGCACAGACAATGGGGATGCTGACATAAAAAAAAAGAAAAAAGTAAAAAAAAAAAATAATTTGATCCGGGGCTAAGAGAAAAACATCCGGGGCTAAAGCCCCGGAAGCCCAGGGCTAAAGCCCCGGAAGCCCAGGGCTAACGACGCCACTGTCACAGACCTTGTCATATAGTTTGGGCATTTCAATTTGGCTAAGGAGGCTGAGAGGAGACTTGCTTTAGCGCAGCAACGGGCTAACGTTAGCCATTTTAAGATAAATTAATATACCGCAATATATACCGTTACCGTCTATGCTTCAAATTATACCGTGATATACATTTTAGACCATACCGTCCAGCCCTAGTGCGTGGCATACGCGTATGTGCATGTGTGTCAAAACACCAGAAAAAAAGGCTCCCTCCAAATGGCTTCCTTGAATGTCTTCTCCCATCGCACCGAGGCCACACGATAGAAGTATGAGAGCGGCCCCGGGACTTTACAGATCAGCGATAAAATAATTAAATGATAAAGGAATTAGTTCCGAGAGAGAGAGAGAGAGAGAGAGAGAGAGAGAGAGAGAGAGAGAGAGAGAGAGAGAGAGAGAGAGAGAGAGAGAGAGAGAGAGAGAGAGAGAGAGAGAGAGAGAGAGAGAGAGAGAGAGAGAGAGAGAGAGAGATGGGGTGGGGACATGTGGAGAGGAGCTGGAGGTACGGCAGTGAGTGTGAAATCTTAATCTTATCTCTGTCCTTCATATCCCACGCTGACGACACCCTCGCTTCTCCCTTTCTTCTCTCCTGCCTCCAATCGCTCACTTTCATTCTTATGTCTCAGTTAACAAGCTTTCACATATCAACGCTGAATACCAACTACGGTGGGGTTGGGTCTCTCTCTCCCTCTCTTCCTCCCAATCTTCACTCTCTCTCCCAATCTTCACACTCTCCTCCAGATATATCCCCTCAATCCACCGAGACACCCACCTTCTGTCACATACGGACATGTGTTAAAAGAGCTGGTGCTTTATTGAAGCGATGTGTCTGTGTGTGTGTATGTGTGTGTGTGTGTGTGTGTGTGTGTGTGTGTGTGTGTGTGTGTGTGTGTGTGTGTGTGTGTGTGTGTGTGTGCGATTAAAACGTACAACTCGAAGACCATGTAGAGCATCCCGTCTGAACTGTAGGTTTCCAGCAGCTCCACGATGTGGGGGTGTTTCAGCATGTGGCAGATACTGGCCTCTCGCTTCAGATCTGAAGATCACACACACACACACACACACACACACACACACAGACAGAGACAGAGACATACGTGTTTAAGGTTATAGGAAAGTAATGGGGAGGAGTCACACACAACACAACACACGGAAACAGAGAGATACGTGTTTAAGGTTATAGGGTTATACTGTAGGAAAGCAATGAGGGGTCACACACACACACAACACAGAGAAACAGAGACATACAGGTTTAAGGTTATAGGGTTATACTGTAGGAAAGCAATGAGGGGTCACACACACACACAACACAGAGAAACAGAGACATACAGGTTTAAGGTTATATGGTTATAGGAGGTTAATGATGAGGGGTCACACACAGGCATTGAGGCATCATCATTAATGGTGTCTTCTTAGCAGAAGCAACTGCTTCTGTGTTTAACCTTTTAAAACCCTCATGTTGGACACGGTGTCAGAGAGAAGCAGTAAATATTAATCACTGATTCATTGCCGCAGAAATAATAAGGTGGTGTAAACAGAGGGAAACCTTTCCACTACAATGGCTCCTCGCAGACCTTTTAGCAAGGCTCTTTTATTCTCCAAGCAGCGGTACCCTGTAGCTCACTCAGCCGCACACTGAGATATTCACACGTCAAGACTGTTGAGATCCTGTTCGCCTCGGGCCTTTCTGTGGCCCAGCTTTTGCCATTAGTGCAGCAGCTAATGCAAAATGCATAGCGCAGCACCGAGGTTATGCTCCTGTGGGTCGACACGCCAACACAGCCAACTCCACCTCTGAAGGTCTGACGTGCAAGCGCCGAGCGGCAACCAGTCTTCCTTCCTTTCTACTTCTAGTGAGGTTGTTTTATATCTTAAAATTAATCATCTCGTTATTTTGCAGCCCTCGACTCAGTGTGTTAACGAAGCCCCAAAGATGACTTATTTTTGCTGAGGCATCGCTAGAGAGAAGACAGCGATATGGCCAACCACAACCCTACCCATCTAGAGAGAAGACAGTGATATGGCCAACCACAACCCTACCCATCTAGAGAGAAGACAGTGATATAGCCAACCACAACCCTACCCATCTAGAGAGAAGACAGTGATATGGCCAACCACAACCCTACCCATCTAGAGAGAAGACAGTGATATGGCCAACCACAACCCTACCCATCTAGAGGGAAGACAGCGATATGGCCAACCACAACCCTACCCATCTAGAGAGAAGACAGTGATATGGCCAACCACAACCCTACCCATCTAGAGGGAAGACACAGCGATATGGCCAACCACAACCCTACCCATCTAGAGAGAAGACAGTGATATGGCCAACCACAACCCTACCCATCTAGAGAGAAGACAGTGATATGGCCAACCACAACCCTACCCATCTAGAGAGAAGACAGTGATATGGCCAACCACAACCCTACCCATCTAGAGGGAAGACACAGCGATATGGCCAACCACAACCCTACCCATCTAGAGGGAAGACACAGTGATATGACCAACCACAACCCTACCCATCTTCTCACCATAAAATGCGAGGTACACATGTACAGACCTTTCTGAATGTGGGGGAAAAATGCATGAAGAGAACATCTTTGGATGTCATTGGATGGAGCTGGTGTTTTGAGTGATCTGCTTGGTGTTTTAACAAGAGTGATATGCTTGGTGTTTAAACAAGAGTGATCTGCTTGGTGTTTTGACAAGAGTGATCTGCTTGGTGTTTTAACAAGAGTGATCTGCTTGGTGTTTTGACAAGAGTGATCTGCTTGGTGTTTTGACAAGAGTGATCTGCTTGGTGTTTTAACAAGAGTGATCTGCTTGGTGTTTTGACAAGAGTGATCTGCTTGGTGTTTTAACAAGAGTGATCTGCTTGGTGTTTTTATTTTTTTTACTTTCTCTTTTCCCCCCTTTCTTTTTCCGTTTTTCTCCCATTCCAATGTTAGTTGTTATGCCAATTCCCAATCCCCTACCTGGTCGTTGCGTGCTCTGCCCCCTACCGTCGGTCTGGAAGGGCGGAGACTATCGCATGCTTCCTCCGACACATGTGTAGCCAATCCCCACTTCTTTTCACCTGGCAGCGCGGACTCTCACTGGGGGAGTGTAACGTGTGGAGGACGGACACTACCTCACCCAGGATCCGACCTCGCTGTGCAGGCGCCCCGACCGAACTGTAGGAGTCGCTGTTTACAACGACCAGGACCCACCCTCGCCGGGTTTTCCCACCCTCTAACACTGCCAATTGTGTTAGTATGGACGGTCGGCCAACCCGGAAGCACCACAGCTGGATTCGATCCCACTGTCTCTGTGGTGGTGGGCAGACGCTTAGACCGCTGCGCCACCCGGCCGCCCTCTGCTTGGTGTTTTAACAAGAGTGATCTGCTTGGTGTTTTGACAAGTGATCTGCTTGGTGTTTTGACAAGAGTGGTCTGCTTGGGGACAACAAACCAACGGCTTGAACAAATCAATATTCCACCGCTCTCCTGTAATGCAAATGTAGAATTGCTCTGTCATCTTAAGCAGGATGGATGGAGGACAAATGGGAGGTATACTCTCTAGTCTAGTGTTTATGTGTCTCTCAAGCTGTGAAGAGCAATTCTGACAACTCACACAAAATCTCCCTACATAGGAGGAACAGTAGAAGGACTACAGTAAAGCTGTGGAGCTGCATAAGCAGGGAACAAAATAACCACCCGCCAAGCGCCAATGGCCTGTAGATTTAAGGTTTGGCGATTAAAAATATAGGTCTGCCCGCCATCTGGCGTGTAGTTCATATCGATACTCTTATTTTGAAAATCCTGTGCGGGTCTCATTTCCGCCCGAAGCGCAGCTCCAGTCATAATATCTGGGCTCCGGCAGCTAGCAACGTTCAGGTTCATATGATACTCTTATTTTGAAAAACCTTGTAGCAACTCCACGAGTCATAATATCCGTCCAGTCCGTGTTTCTGAAAGCAGAGCAGCGTTAACACAGTAGTGCGCCTACACGTCCCGAAATAAGTCTGTGGTGTTTTTTTCTTCTTCTCACGAGTCAAATGCATCTACATGCTTTGCACCGTCGCCATTCCTTTATGCCCACATCGCCCGAAATTAACGTTTATGTACCATTACAATCACTACAACGTTAGCGTAAACTAACAAGCTAATCCTGATCAGAGGCAGAGGCGCAGAGCCATAGAGAACAGCAGACACAGTGTGGACTGGGGAAAGGGAAATGGGGGGGCACTCTCCCCTTCCCTGTGTCCCTGCGTGCGTGCGTTTGGAAAGACGACGAAGTCACTAATCAGGACTCAGGACAGGAGTATATTATAGTAAACTGAGGATTACTGAGGATGGACAGATAATGTTGATATTCAAATATAAAAACGTTTCGAGAGGAGTGGAAGTTTGAAGACAGACTACAATATGATGCGGGGGTGGTGAGTTGAAACAGTGTGTGTGTGTGTGTCCCGACCCCACTTCTATGTTTCAATAAATTATTTGCATTTAAAACTATTAACGCTGACTCATTCCTTCAGTCCACAAAAAATTATGCTAATATTCCTTATGTTGTTTATGATATTAATTGAAAATAGCATATGAGAGTATTATATGTTTTGTTCAGTGGTTCAATTATGAGTTGAGTCCTTGCTCATGAACACCAGTACTTTATTTTACTACCACAGCACAAGTTACATGTTATCTCCAGATGGTCGTTCTTACTTCCTGGATGTTCTACTTATCAGAGCCTATCATACTGACACCTAGTGGTGCAAAGTAATCATAACATCCTTAATCATCACATCCCCCTTTCTCTGTAAACGGTAGAAAAACTAAATTACAGGTGTCAGGTATCTTAACAATTTTTTCTTTAACACATCATTTTAACCAATTACCATATTAACATAATTAATACATACTACACTATATATATAAAATCTTTCTATCACACTTTTTCTATTTTTTTTCTTTTGCTTTCTTCATTTTTTTTCTTTCTTTTTTTTTACAAATCCAGTCTTTCAGGCTTTCTGATTTCTCCTGCACTTCTTCTTAAGACAGGTTCACCTGGACTGTTGTCAGGGTTATAGTCTGTCAGAGGTGGAGAGACGGACTCAGACTCAGTGTGGGCTTCACTGAGCTCTCGAACAGTCCCTTGTGTTTTCAGAAGACTGCGACGGTTACGTCTGAAGATATGACCTTCCTCTGTTCTCACAGTGAAAGACCGTGGAGCTACTTCTTGAAGAACAGTGGCTTTTGTCTTCCATCCATCAGGATCTTCAATCCTAACTGTATCGTTGCTTGATAGTGGTGGAAGCTGCTTGGCTGTTCTGTCATAGAATGACTTCTGTTTCATCTTCTGTTGTTGTAGCTTTTGTTCCAACTTTGGATGTTTCTTTTTCTTTGAGTAACTCGGCAGTGTGGTACGCAGCTTTCGATTAATCAGCAGCTCAGCAGGTGACAGTCCGCAAGCGAGGGGTGAGGCTCTGTAGCTCAGAAGAGCAAGGTAGGGATCTGAGTCACTGTCAGCAGCTTTCTTCAGGAGCTGCTTGGGGATGTGGACTCCTTTTTCAGCTTTTCCATTTGACTGTGCATACAGAGGACTAGATGTCACATGCTTGAAGCCGTACCGTTTTGCAAATTCCTGCCACTCTCTGCTCTTAAAGCATGGCCCGTTGTCACTCACCACTGTGTTTGGTATGCCGTGTCTGGCGAAGATCGATTTCGTATGTGTTATAACACAGGTTGATGATGTATTTGATAGCAATGCCATTTCAGGGAAGTTTGAGTGATAGTCAATGACCACTACATAGTCTTTACCCTTGAGATGAAACAAATCCATTCCTACTTTATCCCATGGTGCTGCAGCTACCATCATAGGCTCTTTGGTTTGCTTGTTCCTATGTCTCTGGCATGTTTCACATCCACTTATCAGTCTCTCAATGTCTTTGTTGATCCCAGGCCAGAAGACTGCGTTTCTCGCTCTTCTCTTG
This sequence comes from Notolepis coatsorum, assembly GCF_963971535.1. NCBI lineage: Eukaryota > Metazoa > Chordata > Actinopteri > Aulopiformes > Paralepididae > Notolepis > Notolepis coatsorum. Next base: position 182,448,104 of record NC_140167.1, read on the forward strand.
CATTTCTCGACACCGAGATGACCTTCATGGATCCTCTGTAGTATGTCCCTTCTCAATTCTTGTGGAATGACAATTCTATTTGTCCTTAGCAACAGTCCATCAACAACACTCAGTTCACCTCTGATGTCGTGGAACAGTGGACAGGAGCCTACAGGCCATCCATTTTGCATGTTTCCAATGATACATTGCAGCTCTGTGTCTTTTGCTGTTTCTTCAGCTATTTGTCTGGACTTTGTGTCTGATACAGGAAGCGCAGCAGCCACCATGCTGACATGGTTTTGAACATCTTCTTCAGTCGTGCTCACACCTTTCCCTGTGGGTGCCCGTGAGAGCGCATCGGCGAGTATCAGGTGTTTTCCTGGTGTGTAGATCAGCTCAAAGTCGTATCTCTGCATTTTCATCATCATGCCTGAGACATGTAAAACACTAAGAAATGGAGTAACCAATATGATCAAAAAAGCAAAACTGAACTATTTTAACGAAAAAGTTGAGGAAAATAAAAATAATCCTCAAAAACTGTGGAAGTCTTTAAAAACACTGGGTCACAATAATAGACTCAAGACTAAAACCACAAATCTCAACCTGAAAATAGATAACACGATCATCTCTGACAAATTGAGCGTGGCAAATTGTTTAAACACCTTCTTCACAACTGTTGCTACCACTTTGGTGAACAAACTGCCGATCCACTCTGGCCGATATGGCATACAGCACATCCAGGCCTTTTATAAGGAACTGGGTGTACGTGAAAATGATTTTAAATTGACTGAAGTAACTACTGAAGAGGTTATGAAAATGCTCAGTATGCTGCAGCCAACAAAAGCCACAGGCCATGACAATATTCCCACCAGATTTCTCAGAGACTCTGCTTCCATCATAGCTCCCATTGTAGCCCATATCACCAACCTCTCCATCAACCAGGGTCACATCCCGCAAGAACTCAAGCTTGCTAGGGTAACCCCTCTATTTAAAAAAGGAAACAAACTAGATCCAGGTAACTACCGCCCCGTTTCTATCCTTTGTTCCATATCAAAGGTAATTGAGAGGCTGGTATATGAGCAGATAGACAACTACCTGACTGAACATAGACTATTGTACCAGTTCCAATCAGGTTTCAGAAAATCACACTCCACTGACACCTGTTTACTGTACTTGACAGATTATATAAAACGGGAGATGGACAAGGGGAACTACTGTGGGATGGTAATGTTGGACCTGCAAAAGGCGTTTGACACGGTCAACCATTCCATCCTACTAGAAAAATTGAGAGCGATAGGCTTTGATAGCAAGTCAGCCAAATGGGTCAAGTCCTACCTGGAGGGAAGAGAACAGGTGGTAGACATCAATGGCACCTTGTCCTCGTCCCTTCCAGTGACATGTGGGGTCCCCCAAGGAAGCATTTTGGGACCTCAACTGTTTTTAATATATATTAATGACATGAAATCGGCATGCGATTGCAACCTGTTCCTGTTTGCTGACGACTCGGCACTCCTGGTCTCAGACAGGGATAAGTCTAAAGTGGAAAGTGTCCTGAGCAGTGAAATGAAAAAAATCTGCTCCTGGCTCAGTGACAATAAATTGTCTCTACATCTGGGAAAAACAGAGGCCATACTCTTTGGGTCAAACGCCAACCTAAAGAAATCCCAGGGTTTTAAAATTAGAGTAGGTGAAAACATTATTGAGGATAAAGAGGAGGTCACCTACCTGGGCTTTATTTTAAATAACAAACTTTCTAACGAAAAAATGGCACAAAAAGTTATTACTAAGGTCAATCAAAAATCCAAATTTTTATTTAGAATTTCCTCGTTCATAAATAGGAACGCTCTGAGGACCCTAGCTGGAGCCCTCATCCAATGTCACTTTGACTATGCTTGCACTTCATGGTACAGCAACATATCAAAACAAATGAAGACAAAGCTCCAGACCTCCCAAAACAAACTAGTGAGACTCCTGCACAACCTTCACTTTAGGACTCACCTAACGCCAGCCCACTTTAGCAGGCTGGGATGGCTTAGGGTTGAAGAAAGAGTACACCAGCTTAAAATGCTACTGGTTTTTAAAGTACTAAAAGAAATGGTCCCCAAGTACCTAGTCAATTATTTTAATAAAGTAGGAGATGTCCACAAACACGCCACAAGAGGAAGCCCCACGGACCTGGTCCCGCCGAGAGTCAGGACATGCATGGGGAAAGATGCATTTTTTTACTCAGCTACGGTAATGTGGAATGCCCTGCCAACATTTATAAAACTCCTGAACTCCCCTCTCGGATTTAAATCCGCCCTAAAAACATGGCTCAGCAGCAACTTAAATTGGTCTTAAAATGTTTTTTTTATCTCTTTTATCATAACTTGGCTTTTATTTCTTTTATCATGAGTTGCTTTTAAGGGTTTGCGGATTTTCTTTTAACATTAGTTAACTGTATGAGTTGTCAGGTTAGGTGTTTTTATAATTTTTTTTTTTTAGAATGCGTCCTGTCAGTGTACATGTCCATTTGTGTTTCTGTGCCTTTTTATGTTCCATGTATGGACCACAATGGAAACAAGCCTTGGCTGTTATTGTCTTGTCTTTTAAAATGTTTTTTTTGTCATACGATTTGTGTCAAAATAAAGTATATTCAAAATGCGCTGAATCCTTGGCGACATTTCATTTAAGTTTTTTTTTATGATTGCAACCAAAGGACGATGATCTGTCTCTACAGTGAAGGAGGGTAGGCCATATATGTAGCTGTGAAACCTCTCTAGGCCAAACACTAACCCTAGGCATTCTTTTTCGATTTGTGCATATCTACACTCTGTCTCTGTCATGGACCTGGATGCATAGGCCACTGGTTTCCAATGCTCACCTTCAGCCTGTAGGAGTACTCCTCCAATTCCGTCCTTGGAGGCATCCGTCGACACTTTGATCCTCTTCGTCGAGTCATAGAATGCCAACACAGGTGCAGTTGTCAGTGTCTCATTGAGCCTCTGCCACTCATGCTCATGTTTGGATGCCCATTTGAACTCATCCCCTTTATGCAGGAGCTCACGAATACAGGCTGTCTTTGCAGATAGGTTAGGAATGAATTTACCTATGAAGTTGACCATTCCCATGATGCGTAGCACACCTGTCTTGTCTGTGGGCCTTGGCATGTTGTGTATGGCATTGACTTTTTCCTGGTCAGCCTGGACACCTTGTGCAGAGAGCTTGTCTCCAAGGAAGACGATTTCTTGAGCTCCAAACTGACATTTGCTCTTGTTGAGCTTTAGTCCAAACTTTCGTATCCTCTCCAGCACGTTGGTCAGTCTCTTATTGTGTTCTTGGACTGTGGAGCCCCAGACGATGATGTCATCAACATAGGCTCGAACTCCATCCAGCCCTTCGATGATGTGTTCCACTGCTCTGTGAAATATTTCAGATGCTGAACAGATTCCAAAAGGCAGTCTGAGGAAGCAATATCTGCCGAAAGGTGTATTAAAGGTGCAGTACTTGGTGCTGCTTTCATCCAATTTCAGCTGCCAGAAGCCTTGTGTTGCGTCAAGCTTTGTGAAGTATCTGGCACCAGCCATCTCACTGGTGATTTCCTCACGCTTGGGTATCTGGTAGTGTTCCCGCTTTATGTTTTCATTCAGATCTTTTGGGTCCATACATATTCTCAGGTCACCATTTTTTCTCTTCACGCACACCATAGAATTGACCCATTCTGTTGGTTCCTCTACCTTCTGTATCACCCCCAGCACTGTCATCCTGTCCAGTTCTTTTTTAACACGGTCTCTCAGTGGTGCCGGAACTCTTCGTGCAGCATGCACCACTGGCTGTGCATTTGCTTTCAGCTGGATTTTATATGTGAATGGCAATACACCAAAACCCTTGAAGACATCTGCAAAGTTCTGTACTATTGAGTCAACAGAGTCACTTGGTGTACTCACAGTTGTGTTGATGCGATACACTCTTTTCACCAGCTCCAGGTCTTCACAGGCTTTATCACCCAGCAGTGAATCAAGTCCTTCAGCAACAACAGAAAAGAATAGGTGATGCACTTTTTCTTTCACTGTTACATTCAGCGTGCATGTGCCTAGACAGTCAATCCTCTGTCCATTGTAGTCTTTCAGTGCAAGTCTTTTCTTTCTTATATTTGGCTTATCTTTAATTTCTTTGATGTCAGACATGCTGATCAAGTTGGCTTTTGCTCCAGTGTCCAATTTCATTGTGACTAGAGTCCTGTTTATCCACAGTGGTGCCATCCATTTATCTTCTCCAATAGCATTCACTTCACTGTTCACTGTGGCAACAAAAAATGTCTCATTCTCTGAGTCACTCAGATCAGTGTCCTCCACTCTGTTTACACATCTTCCTGTCCCCCTCTCTTTTCCTTTTGCGAAGCACTGTGTAGCAAAGTGGTTGCTCCCCTGGCAATTAAAGCATTTCTTACCAAAGGCTGGACACTGCCTTGGCTTGTGCTGCGAGCCACAGCGCTTGCAGCTGAACACTCTGTCGTCCGTCCGCTGTGCAGGCCGTGTCTTTGTGTGTCTTTTTCCTGTGCTTGAAATGGCACCCACATCTGCACCATGACCCACATTTTCTGTGCCTGCTGCCATCTCACCGAATGTCCTCACATGCATATGGGACAGCTCACTCGCATGGCAGATCTTGATGGCCCCTTCTAGTGTCAGCTGTTTCCCTTAGTAGCCTTTCTCTGACCTTTTTATCCTCCACTCCAAAAACAATCTGGTCTCTGGTCAAGGAATCCCTCAGTGTTGAAAAGTTGCATGAATGTGCTTTAAGCTTCAGGTCAGTCAGAAAAACATCAAAAGGTTCCCCTTGTTGTTGCATCCGACAACGAAACACATATCTCTCATATGTTTCATTCTTTTTTGGAGAGCAATGAGCATCAAATTTCTCAAACACTTTATCCAAATTTATGTTATCCGCTTCCTCTTCATACACAAATGTATTGTACACTTCTATGGCCTGTGGGCCTGCTATTGTTAGAAGTAATGCTACCTTCCTGGAATCCAACTTGTTTTCCAGTCCCAAGGCCACAAGGTATAGCTGGAACTCAGTGGAGGCTGCTGACCAAATTTTTAGGTGAAGCACAAATTATTATATTATATTATATATTAAATTATATTTTTAAAACATCCCCCACTGTGTGTCAGTGGTCAGTGGACACAGATGAAAACATATTAACATTAGGTGACAGCGCACCTGACCAGATGAAATCATATTAGGCGACAGCGCACCTGACCAGATGAAATCATATTAGGTGACAGCCCACCTGACCAGATCAAAACATATTAAGTGACAGCGCACCTGATCAGATCAAAACATTTTAGGTGACAGCGCACCTGATCAGATCAAAACATTTTAGGTGACAGCGCACCTGACCAGATCAAAACATATTAGGTGAAGGTGACAAGGAAGCCACAGACTCATACCCCCCCGACACTCAACTAACCGCCTCGGACAGTCCTTCATACCAGTGGCCATCAGGCTCCACAACAGTGGGCAGCAACTGCTGCCAGACATCGACCTGGGACTTATAGGAACCCAAGGAGGACAACTTACACTACCTTAGGCATACTGCACCTTATGTGGATACTGTGATACTGTGAATAATGAATAATGTATATTTCAGTTAGTTAGATAGTAAATTATAACACTACCTTATGCATACTGCACCTTATGTGACACTGTGAAAATATATTTCAGTTAGTTAGATAGTAAATTATATTGACCTATTTGTTTACACTGCTTGTGTTGTTTTCACTACCTGTACCCCCCCCCCCCCCATGCTGCTATGATGCCTGAATTTCCCCAAGGGGATCAATAAAGGAATATCTTATCTTATCTTAAAAGGAAAGATGAAATTCCCTACCTGGGTTCCATCCTATAGAGGCAAATCATTCCTGTGACAAAATGGGATCCAATGTAATAAAACTAAGTCAACCAACAAACTAGATTCCTGTACCGGATCTCCTCTCTGGTAAACAAGAATACCTTGAAGACTCTAACAGGAGCACTCATTCAAGGGTACTACGACTATGCTTGCACCTCATGGTACCAAAGCACCTCAAAGGCACTAAAAACAAGATTACAAACATCACAAAACAAACTGGTCAGACTACTGCTTGACCTTACTCCTAAAACCCACCTCACCCCTGCCCACTTTGACAACCTAGGATGGCTTAGAGAGTAGACGACAGAGTACAGCAACTTGCAATGGGCCTGGTCTACAAGATACACTACACCACTAAGATACCCATGTGCATGTCGGAATACTTCCCAAAGGTCAGTGAATACCACGACCACAACACCAGAGGGAGTTCCACAAATCATGTTCAACCCAGATAAAATAATTTAAAAAGTAAAAAAAAAACTTAGAAATGACTGATTCTAAGTCATAACTTAGAAATGAGATTGCATAGGTCTATGAATCGATATCGCGATTCTGTTTTGATTAATTGCCCAGCCCTACAGTGTGTACAGTAAGTTAGCTTGGTGATTATCATTGTGATGTAGGCTAAGATGGCTAGCTACTGTTAGCATACAAGCTTTTACAAACACTAGCCTACTTACTTTTTCATCCACAACGTTTTTTTCTGATCCACTTCTTCATGTTGCTCAGTTGCTGGTTTATACTTCGGTCCTAATGTTGGCGCAAAGTTTAATTTAGCCTGACTTTACTTGTTATAGCTGTACAGCTTACTTCTACTAAACAACAACTAAACTACTTCCTTGCTCTTTCAAACAGTCAAAATGGGTCCATCTGCAGGGTCGGAGGTTAGGTTTAGCTCTGGCCAATCTCAAGTTTCTCAAGTTTCTTTATTAGTTGTCATACAGAAGTACAGAATACTTTTATACAAAATGCTTATTTCAGTTACATTTTGTATAAAAGTATTCTGTACTTCTGTATGACAACTAATAAAGAAACTTGAGAAACTTGAGATTGGCCAGAGCTAAACCTACCCTGCAGATGGACCCGTTTTGACTTTGCAATGCAGCAATCTCTGATTGGATTTGCAAGGCTGCCAATCATATTCAACCTCCATGTATGGGATGGCAAGGGCTGTCAATCATTCAATCCTCCATTCAATGGCGAGAGTTTAACTGCACAGACCGTGCTTAGACGAAGTTAATAGCCTATTTCGATTGGCTGTTATTTATTATTTATATAACATTGGGTCACACCTGTGAAGTTTTCTTCACGAATAATTACTGCAGTCATTACTGCAGTGCAGGCCTGCTCAGAGCTGTCAATTTTGGCCATTTTTTAAAAAGAAAAAATTCACTGAAATTTTTTTTACAGAGGAAAACTTTTCTAATAAAAAAATGTAAAATAATAATTTAAAAAATTAATTTTTTATATATATATAAATAAAATAAATGTATATATATATGTAAATTAATAATAATTATGAATTATGAGTGAATTTGTGTTTCACGTGTTGTCATAGAGAAACCTCCACTGCTGGAACTGCTGTTTGAAGGTACGCCAGTTGCTGTCGACATTTCCAGTTAGTTTCAAACTCTCCGGTGGCTTTAAGGAATCCATGCCACCTGTCACAATGTAGTTTTTACTCCTGGTACCATGTTTTGTTCAGTGGTTCAATTATGAGTTGAGTCCTTGCTCATGAACACCAGTACTTTATTTTACTACCACAGCACAAGTTACATGTTATCTCCAGATGGTCGTTCTTACTTCCTGGATGTTCTACTTATCAGAGCCTATCATACTGACACCTAGTGGTGCAAAGTAATCATAACATCCTTAATCATCACATTATATAGTAATAATAACACATGGCGATATACTAAAAAGCTATTTATAATTTTTGGCTGGTAAAAAATCTGCCCGGCTGGTAGTTTTTAAAATCTACCAGCCAAATGGCTGGTAAGTCAAAAAGTTAAGTTTGATCCCTGTCCATAAGCTAGTGAGATGTACCATTCAACACCAACACTAGGGAGATCAAGGACAAGCTAGAACCGCATCTCAATGGTGTGTGTGTGTGAGATGATGTGTGTGTGAGTATGTGTATGAGTGAGTGAGTGAGTGAGTGAGTGAGTGAGTGAGTGAGTGAGTGAGTGAGTGAGTGAGTGAGTGAGTGAGTGAGTGAGTGAGTGAGTGAGTGAGTGAGTGAGTGTAGGGCTGGGCGATATGGCCAAAAACGTTATCGCGATAAAATTATAAAATTATTTTCATATCACTCGATATCGATAATTATCGTCGATATAATTTCTGTCAAGTTTAATTAACTTCTTATGCCCGGCGCCAGTGCATAAATTATTATATTCCACCAGGGGGCAACCTACCGCCACTGGATCATATGCATTATAAGAATGGAACTAACAGTTAGCCAGAGCAAGCGGTGTATCCCACGACAATGTACTAACCATCACCCTAAAATACTCCGTTCCGCCCCAATACATTGCAACGACGTCCACCACATACCCCACACTACTCTAACCGTTACCATCAAAATTCACGCCAAACACCCACTCCACACGTAAACTATAAAATAGCGGCGTGCAAGCTAATGATCCTAGCCAGCCTTGTTTCCAATGTACTAACTATCACCCTAAAATACTCCGTTCCACCCCAATACATTGCAACGACGTCCACTGCGGCGCAGCATACCCCACAATACTCTAACCGTTACCCTCAGAATTCACGCCACACACCCACTCCGCACGTAAACTATAAAATAGCGGCGTGCAAGCTAATGATCCTAGCCAGCCTTGTTTACTACCCAGAGGTGCACCGCGGGTCTCCTTCGCTGTCGCCATCTCCTTCACTGATTGGTTGTTAGTGCGTGTGCGCTGATATCCAAGCTTGGAAAATCGATATATCAAAACTTTGCGACCACGTTTCATGTTTATTTCGAGGAAATAATTTATCGCGATAGTTATCGTTATCGTTTTATCGCCCAGCCCTAAGTGAGTGTGTATGTATGTGTAAGCATAATTATGCCCTCTTGTCCTTGTCTTCCTCCTTCAATTCCAGCCTTTTCTCCATCATCATCATCATCATCATCACAAGTCAGGGGATCAACTTGCCTTCCAAGTGGCCAATGATCCTCTCCCTCCATCCTTCCCTCATTCAACCCCCCCCCCCATCCAATCACCCATCCATCCATCCATCTAATCATCCATTCATCCACCCAATCCACCCATCCATCCTTCCATAGTTAATCTAGGTACTTATTCTCCTACAGGAGTGGAGGATTATAGTTATAGCTGGAGGACTGAGGAGGACATAGGTGATGAGGCTGGAGTCCTGGTTGTTATGGGAGGTGAAGCTGGAGTCCTGGTTGCTATGGGAGGTGAAGCTGAAGGTCCTGGTTGCTATGGGAGGTGAGGCTGAAGGTCCTGGTTGCTATGGGAGGTGAAGCTGGAGTCCTGGTTGCTATGGGAGGTGAAGCTGGAGTCCTGGTTGCTATGGGAGGTGAGGCTGAAGGTCCTGGTTGCTATGGGAGGTGAAGCTGGAGTCCTGGTTGCTATAGGAGGTGAAGCTGAAGGTCCTGGTTGCTATGGGAGGTGAAGCGGAAGGTCCTGGTTGCTATGGGAGGTGAAGTGGAAGGTCCTGGTTGCTATGGGAGGTGAAGCTGAAGGTCTCCTCTCAGTTCGCAGTGAGGCCTAATATGACTCATAATATGACTCAACATGCTCTTTTGTGCGCCGGCTCCTGTTCATTTGAGAAGGATTGTATGAGTGAGCTATATCAGGATGGGGCTGCATCCTCTAGAGTCGGTCTGATGTAGCCGTTGTATTTATTTACCATGTCCATGGTTGGGAATTGGTGTGGAAGGTGGTGGTGTGGAAAAAACAACTTGCAATTAGCTCTGGAGATCATGGCTGCAAACTGCTGGTCCTGGTGTAGGCCCTCCTGTATTGACTCCGAATGCCAATTATGACTCACACACACACATTCAAAATACTTTATTCGAATCAAACATGCATGCCCACACCCACAAACACAGACACATAAGACACACACTCACTCACACACACACACAGCTGGGGGGCCATGATGAAATGCTAGAGTATTGTTTCACTATGTGTGCGCTGACATTTAATTAAGCCCCGAGTTGAAGCCATGGGCCGATTGTGCCGCGGCTAACATTAAGCTAATCTTCAGAGGACGGACACAAGGCGAGGGCTATAGCTCTACACAAGACGCTAAAGCTAGTAAAGCCAGGATAAGAGGCTACCTTAAGGGCCTCCCAGCTTGCTACATGAATGGGATCTGGTGATCCATCTACTAATGGCATTCAGACTAACTACTGCTGGAGATTAGAACACACTTCATAAAAGCCACGGGAATCGGTTCCCCTATTCTTAACTTAGGAAAGACTGCAGCAGGCATGATTCCTCTGTGTGTGTGTGTCTCTCTGTGTTTGTGTGTGTGTGCGCGCATGTATTGGCAGTGAAAGATGCAACTGATCCTGTAATCAGGGCACCAGCAGCGAAGAATGTGAGAATAAATCGAAGGAGAGAGAGACAAGACTGTATAAGTGTGGTTGAAATCAATCACACAAGCATGCCCATGTGTGCATGCACGCACACACACACACACACAGTTGTGCCATGTCACTGTGTCACCTAGAACACATTAGGTGAGAGAGAGAAACCGTGCCCTTTTTTGTTTTATTCTATTTTCCTTGTCTTCATTTATTTTTGAAATGACCGGTATTATTATTATAATAATCACTACTCCTGTAGTGTGGTAGTGAAAGGGTTAACCTTCTGTAGTGTGGTAGTGAAAGGGTTAACCTTCTGTAGTGTGGTAGTGAAAGGGTTAACACTTTGTAGTGTGGTAGTGAAAGGGTTAAGAAGGCGAGAGTCGCTCCCGTCTGGAGCGGTAATTCTTGTTAAAGCGCTGTCTGCCTTACTTCCTTTGTGGTTTCTGGCTCAGTGGGTGTGTGACAGCCAGTGTATAAATATCTGCCATGATGTGCCCATTGAAGGAGAGAGCAACCTGTGAACCTGCCTTGGTGTCACTTTGTTCTCCAAGAGCTCTCGTGCAAACACTGTTGGTTAAATAAACATGCATTGATGAATCACTGGTCTGCTGATCAATCACAACCACAACACGTTGATAACAATGGCCGGTACAGAGAGACTCAAAAGGAGCTTCTGTCCCCAGGCCATCAGGATGCTCAATGACTCTATGCAACACTAACCCTTCCATCTACATTCATTGCACACACATCCACATGCACACACTCACTTTAAACACTCACCTGACCTTAACATTCACTTTAGACACTTTAACTCTCAACACTACACCATATTTCTTTATCTACAGTATTTATTACAAAAAGATTTGCACTACATTCCTACCTAATTTTTGCATTTAAAAAAGCTTGCATTTGTACTTTATTGTTTTTGCATTTTGTACTTCACTTTGTACTTTAGGTTGTACTTTAGTTTGTATATTGTATATTTTGTATAGTGTTTGGCCTTTATTCTTTTAATGTTTTACTGTATGAATCACAATCTCAGGGGGCTCATACAGAACCAAGCATTTCACTGTAATGTACATGTACCTTATGTGCAGTGGTGATTTCATAAGGGGTTGCACTGTTTTAATGACGTCACGTGCACTCCCACTCACGTGCATGCACACATGCGCATAAATGTTCCCTCTCCTGTGCACAGAACAGCTCCGACCAGCATTATGATTATTATGTGCATAAATAGTAGGAAACATGTTTGTATAGGAAATTACTAGTTTTTGTTTAGTTTTTGTAAATATTGCCTTGAAATAGAAAAGCTGAAAAAGGTAGCAGGATGTAGCAGGAAATTATATTGTCAACAGATATGGTGGAAAAACAAACAATGTTTTAAATGTAATTGTAGTTACATTGTAGTTACAATTTCTTTAATTGAATTAACTTAAACTAGAAAAGTTAATACAAACTAAATTAACAATGTAACTTGTAGGGCTGACCCCTATTAGTCGATTAATCGGTCGAAAGGAGCCGTGGTCGACTAGCCAACCTCTTAGTCGAATACAAAAAAAAAATATATATATATATTAATAATAAAAAAAAAATGTATCATTCTTTCCAAAAGAAAAGAGGCATAGAAGCGTGGCTAACGCTAATGGCACGCATACCAGAGGCTAACTGCCTACGAAAACAGGCACAGAGGCACTGAAAGAGGATTTCATCCATCTAATGAACACACTAGACTAGACAAATATCAAGATGTATCCATCAGTGGACCAATTGCATGCTTTTGCAGAGGACAAGAAGCCTTCAGTCGACTCCTTCAGACATTAAGCACCCCCCACAGCCCAAATGGAATGATACAAAAAAAAAATAATAATAATAATAATAATAATAATAATATTATTATATCCTTTTTTTTTTTTTTTATTCTACCAATAGTCGACTAACGGCAAATTTTGGTCAATCATAGTCGACCATCCAAATCCTTAGTTGGGGACAGCCCTAGTAACTTGTAATTTGTTTCACAACAGAGTGGTTTCAAAACAGTCAAGCAAGCCCCCAATTTTAGCTCTAATTAAGAATGACAGTGACCTACTGTAGCTGACTATTATTCGGAAATCCAGAGGTTTGTAAACTGGTGCGACAATAACTGTCTGGTTTTAAATGTTAAGAAGACTGAGGAGATGGTGTTTGATCCCAGAGGTGTTGGGGACCAACCTGGAACACCCATGTAGATAGCATGTGTAGCAGACTACAACAACGACTGCACTTTCTACGTCGCCTTAGAGTGCATGGTGTAGATCAAAAATGTATGTTACTTTTCTACCAATCTGAATTAGAGAGTCTCATCAGATACGGTATTACAGCTTGGTTTGGTAACCTGTCTGTACAATTAAAGTCCAAACTGGTCCGTCTGATGCAGACTGCATGGAAGATCATAGGGGTGAAAGGTCACCCATCCCTGCAGTCTATTTTTGAACAGGCTACTCTAAGGCAAGCCAATAGAATAGTCTCGGACCCCTCCCATGTCTTACATGCCGAGTATGAGCTACTGCCCTCTGGGAGGAGGTTTAGAATTCCACGCTCTAGACTAAATAGGTTTAAAAACTCCTTTATTCCGATCTCAGTTAAACTTTTAAATAGTGCCAGATAAAGGGCAACTATCGAACGGATATTTGGTTGCTATATTATCGTGTATATATAATATTATAATATTAATATTATATTATTTGTGTATACTATTCTAATTTTGTGTTGCCAGACATCCTGCTGTGCAGGTACTTTACTGTATCTTTTATATATTGTGTATTGTTTGGAGTCAGTTGTGCTGTGTCACGTCTGTATGTATGTGTCTGTGGTGGGTGTAAGCCCAAGACAAATTTCCCAGCTGACGGGACAATAAAGTGACTCTTGACACCAATGGGTACAGTAAGACATGCTTTATCAAAGCTATTTAATCTATTTAATCAATATTTGCCTTTGTTGAAAATGTTAGCCCCCTGTACAACACCCTTATCTTCTAGAGGAGGACAGTTTCCTTCTGAAGCACAATTTAAGAAATGTCTCATCCTTCCAGTCGGGACCATTTGTCACATAGTGAGAGGTTCCAAAGCTCAAGCAAACCCCCACCAATTGGTACAGGGCTTGTATTTTGGTTTTGCTCTTCTCGTTCTTTGTTATGCTATTGTTATGCTATTGTTAGGCAAAGACAAGTAGCCAGGTACTTGGCGCACGGCACAACGAGTCGAGTGAAAGTTGTGGAACGCTTTTTTGTGTGCACACGCGCGCATGTGTGCGTGCGCGTGCTCAGAAAGAAGGTGGAACGGCGTGCTACCTCATTCCATGAGCACTGTACCACTGCTTATAAATAACTTGAAAACTTGAAACAAAAGGTGCCTAGTTAATGTGACATGCTGCTGGCTTCCTCTGCCTGCTTCTGTGTCTGTAACAATGCCCCTCTTACGGTGACAGGACAAGGTACAGCTTCCAGTGCTGTCCTTCGGATGAGACGTTAAAACTGAGGCCCTGACTGAATTTGGTCGTTAAAAGAACCCAGGGCGTCTATCGCAAAGAGTAGGGGATTTCCCGACGTTCCTGGCCAAATTCCCAATCAGGTCTCTGACATCAAGGCCACCTAATAATCATCCCTTCCCCTTAATTAGCTGACATCAATCCCCGTCTCCTGAGCCGTTCAGCCATTGTGAGCGTGATGTGTGCCTGGTGCCAGTGTATGGCAGCCATTGAGCCTGCATAGCCCAAGGTTGGGTGTTACCAGTGGTAGCGAAGCAGGCTATTTTTACCCTACATTGTGGGGAGCGCTTTGAGTGTCTAGAAAAGCGCTATATAAATGTAATGATCATATTTTACACTGCAGATCACAGGGCCTTCCCCAGGACTTCCAAACAAGATGGTACCGCGTCGCAACAAGGGGGCAAAACAATTACATTGGAATAAAGAAAATAAATTTAAGTGTATTTAAGTACAGTGTATAAGGTATAAGCTAGCCCCAAGCTTTCACAAAAAAAAAAAAAAAAAAAAAGTAAATAAAAAATATATAATAATAAAACTAAATTTAAACACATGGTGGCGCTGGTGTGTTGTCATAGTGGTGCTGCGCCCCTATACCATTATTTAGGGAAACCCCTGGATTAGTAGCCTGTTCTGCTAACTGCATGCTTTCTAGTTATATCTTTACGAGCAGGGCGTAAGGAGGAAATGTTGTGACTTTTACAAACTCTTATTTTAATGTATACTTTCTCATGTATTTCTACCAAAGACTACTCTGCAGGAGGCCAAATATTCCAAATAAATGCATTATTCTAATACCCATTTGTTAGAATTAAATGTGGAAGTGACGCGGGGGACTGAGTACTGCTTTGAGTGACTGTGTGTGTGCACTAAAGCAATAGTTTAGGTTATGCATGGCCTGACACACAGAGCAAACGCAACATGTTCCTCAACAGCCCGACTACACAGTATTTATATAGCAACATGCACTGTTAATTATAACAAAGGGCCATTGTGTGACATTAGTGCAGAACACATTGAATGTACTAATACCGCTGTAGAACATTTCACATTAGTGAATACATTTCACATTGAATAATAATACATCAGATTTATATATCGCTTTCCAAAATGCTAAAATAAAAAATAAAAAAAATAAAATAAAAGGTGAGAGAGGAAGGAGTTCATGGGTTTTATTTTATTTTATTAGGGATCCCCATTAGCTGGTGCGATAGCAACCAGCTAGTCTTCCTGGGGTCCACACACACAAAAAAAACATACAAAAACAATCACTATTGCAAAAACAAAATTATTAAAAGTCAGTACACACAATGCATAATGAAACTACTGTAACAATTAACTCTTTCAGTGCCACGCCTGGTTTTCCGTTTTACCGCTTGAATGCCACCATCGGCGCCAATGTTAACGTTAATATCGCCTAATCTATGTTTTAAATTATGGCTATGTGTCTAATCTGCCCATCGCATTATCAAAGACTATTTTCCAGTCAGTGCTGTGAAGGCAGATTGTTTTTTTATCGCGTCGTTTCCATTTCAGAGCAGTTAGAAAAGCCCCCGTTTTGATATAAAAAACTGCTCATTCTGGAGCATTCTATGAAAATCGTCTTTTAGTGGAATATTCCACAACGTTGATATTCGTCTGCCTTTTTATGAATCGTTTTCAAATAAACGCTAGATGATCAATATTATACGTGCACGCAAGCACATTACGGCCGCGCACTGATAATCGCTCTGTTGATTTCCTCACAGACTTTTACAGTGAAACCGAAAGAAGACATTTCACAAAACAGCTTATAACTTCATCAAACTTACTCCGATTATCCTACCACTGATAACATAGAGTCCTTACCTGACATCAGATGGTATCCAACTGGTATATTCCAATTCCTGATCACCATTCGAAAAAATCGATACGTGTATGGATCCAACGCGACACACAGTAGATCTCCATGATCCGCGGGGATCTGAGGCTCCAGAATGAACTGTGGTAACCCCGGCTGGATCAGTGAACTGGAAAATGTGGAGTACCGGATTTTTTTCCCCATTCATTTTCATTGAGTCCATTCCAAAATCACTTATGTCATCTGGGAGACGACAGGGGGCGCTTTTTTCCACAGTGATCACCGGCGCAGCTCGGCTATACTCGGGTAGGCTCGGGTGATGCAATCATTTTTCAGATCGCAAAAAAAATAATAATAATAATAATTCCGAGAATTCTCGTGAGTGGCACGCAACCACCTATAAAAAAACCAGAGAAATCTCGTGAGTGGCACTGAAAGAGTTAAGATAGCTAAAATTAGTGTAAAACAAAAACAAAAAATTACTTTACAGTGTTAAAAACAATTTAAAAACAATTTAAGATTATTTTTAAAAGTGAATCTACTGTAAATGCAGCAGAGGTTCCGAGGCAGGCCATTCCAAAGAGTTAATGCTCTAAAAATAAAAGATCTCCCCAAAGCGCTAGTTCTAGGACCTGGCAATTCAAGCTGCCCACTACTGGAACCTCTAGTCTAGTGTAATGCTCATGCACAGTATTACTAAAAACAATCTGATTATGTATAAAAACAGGAGTTTTACTGCTCATGGCCAACTTGAACAGCACAAGTATATTAAAAGACAATCTATTTTCAACGTTAAGCCAAGAGAGGCGGGCATGCATACGGCTCACATTAGACCTTAGTGAGCAGCCCAGTACCAACCGTGCTGCCCTGTTCTGGACCACCTGGAGCTTCCTGAGGTCACCACGGGCAGATGACCACATCGCAGAGCAATAGTCAAGATGACATAAAACTAAACTTTGCACTATCTGACATAAAAGGGGACAGGCAACAAAAGAAGCACATTTCCTGGAAATACCAATTGCTCTTCCCATTTTTTAAACAATATAATTAATATGCTGAGACCAAGACAGAGTGCAATCCAGCATCACTCCAAGGAGTTTAGTACTTTCAACTTGTTGAACTGCCGAATTACACAAGTTTAAATTAAGCTTTGGATTTGTAGATAACCTGTGCCTTGTTCCCAGCACAATACATTGGTTGAAAGCAAGAAGGTGGGTTTTGACTGAGGGCTTTTTTAAATGATGTGTCTGCATGACAGATATGGTTGGGAAGGGCGTTCCAGAGGGTGGGCAGCTGCATGTATGCAACTACTACTGCTGTAGAACATATTTCACATGTATGTACACTGAATGCCTTTGTGTCTTTTGCACAATAGCACAACCTTGAAGGCAATGACATGACACACAGCAAACAAACATTTCAGTACAAGAACATACATTATTCACAGTACTATGCCTCTACAAAAACACTTGGACTATAATATATTCCACAGAGACACTGCAAACGTTATATACAGCATCTGATTAATTGGAAACAACGTATGTATGCTAAAGGCACATCAATCTCAATGAAAAACCACAAACGGCATGAAAGCACTTGTGACTCACACACATCCTGAAGAGGCCACAGCAGATGATATACAGCGTATGTGTACATGATACATACCATACCTCCTTTTGGGGGAAATATGTATTACCGACTATAGCATGATGAACTATAGTCCACTGAGCACCTGTTCTAGTTATTGTATATTATACTGATTTGGCAACAACTTGTTGATCACCATTAATGAATTAAGAAAACAGAGCAGGTACGCAGGTGAGAAGGAGTGGAAAGAAATGTGTGAAATAAAAGTGAGAAGAGACAGAATGATGAGCAAAAGCAAGAATGAGTGACGCAGCGAGCGGGAAAGAGAGAGAGAGAGAGGGAGATAGATAGAGAGAGAGAGAGAAATAGAGAGAGAGAGAGGGGGGGGGGGGGAGACAGATGTGTTCTCTACAGTGGTCTCTGTTCCTCCTGCAGGGAGTCAAAGCCTACACTGGAGGGAGGCTCTGCTACTAATGCTACCACACTGAGCTGTGTGTGGCGTGTGTGGTGTATGTGTGTGTGTGTGTGTGTGTGTGCTGTGTGTGCTGTGTGTGTGTGTGTGTGTGTGTGTGTGTGTGTGCGTATGTGTGCGTATGTGTGTGTGTGTGTGTGTGTGATACACTCCAGCATGAGATCTGAGAGTGTGTTCACAGTGGGGTTGGACAGACTTGTGCTCCCCCACCGTGGTCAACAACCACGGACACCCGAAGATGGAGAGGAAGGGGGGAGGAGAGAGTGAAGAAGAGAGGGAGAGAGGTAAACAAGCTGAAGGAGGGAGTAATGAGAGATAAAGCGATAGAATTTCCTCTCAGTATTCACAATTCACTTTTAAGATAATGTGATGGCCGGCGATCCACTCCCCTGGTCAAATTACTTACTCGTGAGTAGTACGTCCGTTGATAAAGAAAAGCAATGTCCACAGCCGCTCCAGTGTAAAGTAAAGATATCCAAATGGTTTATTTGCAAAGTCTCTCTTTACAGAAGTTCATCTAGCGTGGTCACCGATGTGCGGTGGGACGTGGCTTGTATGAGTCCGCTGGTCGTTTCCGGGCCATCTACTCCTCTGAGGGGGCCATTGACGAACCAGCCCAATCGCGTTCTCACCGCGTACGGCCCCTCCTCCACGCTGGGTACCACCTGCCATGGTTCCATTGCCTGGGGTACGTTAGTCCCGAGGAGAAGGCCTATCTCCGCCTGGATCTTCGGGATTTGCACTTCCCTGAGATGGGGCCACTTATCGACTTCCTCTTGCAGGGGGATGTTCCGGTAACTAGCAGGTATTGACTTCTGAGAGAAGGTATTGGGTAGCTCTAGGAAGTTGTCGCTGTCCAAGCCACAGACTTTTTTTCTTTTTTTTTATGTATTTTTATTTAATTTTTTGGAAGAAAAGGCACAGGTACAGGCATACAATGCACATAAAACATAAATTTAAATTATTTGCCAATTACACGCATTGGCTTGCCCCTTGCCTCATTTAAAATAAAAAATCCTACCTCCTAACCCCTGCACCAACACCGTTGACAATTTTTTTTATTATTAAATAATAATAATAATAATAATAATAATACTAATAATAGTAACCCCCCCAACCCACCCCGTCATAGGCCTGAGAAGAAAAAGAATTGAACAAAGATTTCAACAAAGACCAAAAAAATAAAGGTCCTAACTTGATAGAGAATATGGTTCCAGCTATCTATTGTTTGATAGCTTGCACCATTCAATCTAGCTGGAGAAAGCTCCATTGTTACAACATCAGCTAATAACTGTTTCCAGTGATTAACACTTTGATTGCCACTCAAGTTTTCTCGGATTTATAATAGTTACGTTGAAAGCCACTCACGAGATTTCTCGGATTTTCTTTTTTTAGCGATCTGAAATCATATTGCGAGCCTACCCTAGTATACCCAAGAGCCGCCGGCGATCAGATGTGGAAAAAAGCGCCCCCTATCGTCTCCCAGATGACATCAGGGATTTTGGAATGGACTCAATGAAAATCCTGTACTCCACATTTTCCAGTCCACTGATGCAGCCGGGGTTACCAGAGTTCATTATGGATCCTCTGAGCGCCGCGGATCATGAGTTCTACTGTATACACGTTAGATCTATACACTTATCGATTTTTTCGAATGGTGATCAGGAATTGGAATATACCAGTTGGATACCATCTGATGTCAGGTAAGGAATCTATGTTATCAGCGTTAGGATAATCAGACTAATTTTGATGAAGATATAAGCTGTTTTGTGAAATGTGCTCCAGCTGTTTCACTGTAAAATCCATGAGGAAATGGCTATTATCAGCGCGCGGCTCGAATGGGCGTGCATGTATGTATAATATTGATCATCTAGCGTTTATTTGAAAACGATTCATAAATAGGCCGACAAATATCAACGTTCTGGAATATTCCAGTAAAAGACGATTATCACAGAATGGCCCAGAATGGGCTGTTTTTTTACCTCAAAACGGGTGCTTTTCAAAATGCTCTCAAACGGAAATGAAGCGATAAAAAACCAATCTGCCTTGACAGCACTGACTGGAAAATGATTCTTTGATAAGCGACGGGCAGATTAGACACATAGCCATAATTTAAAACATAGATTAGGTGATATTAACGTTAACATTGAAGTGGATGATGGCATTCAAGCACTAACTGGCGCCACCTGGTGGCACTGAAAGTGTTAAAGGGCAGAGAGTGTGGAGCTTGCCATCGCAGCGCCTTTTTTTTTTTTGCAGCAGTACTTCCTGCAAGCCACAGACTTCTAAACCAGACACCATCTGGCTGCTCACAACCTGCTCGCCTCCCATGGTCTTTAGTAGGATACTTGTCTTCCGGCCGGTGACGTTAAGCGCTGCCATTAACCATTCTGTGCAGAAGGTGACGTTGCTGCCTGGGTCAATAATAATAATAATAATGCATTCTATATATAAGGCGCCTTTCTAGGCACTCAAGGTCGCCGTACAACAATTTAAAAACAGTTAAATTCACAATCACAATCCATTAAAATATAAAAATAAAATAAAATAAAAAATAAAAAATGAAATGCGTAGGTAGTCACCCTCTTGTTGCCTTTCTTGGCTTTGACGTGGACCGGAACGATAGCCAAAAGGCCTTCGATATCGCCGGCCCCAGTAGCTCTGCAGGTCCTGGTTTCTGCCTTGATGCATCCACTGACCGTAGAACTGGCATCCGATGCTTGACATCCGACGTCCGATGTCTCCTTCTTGTACCTTGCTTCCTCATAGGCCGCTCGGTTATTAATATGTAGGACTGTAGGGTGGGTAAGCTGGCAGACTCGGCAGCTAATCTTCTCTGGGCAGTCCTTGCTCAGGTGACCCCGTTTCAGACAGCTGAAACATAGGCCTTTACTCTTGAGAAATTCTATCTTCTCCTTGTGAAGAGACTTCTTCAGCTTGTTGCATTGCTCCAGGGCATGCTGTTCTCCTTGGCAGAAGAGGCAAGGGTTGGAGACAGCACAGAGGGTATCCCCTTCGTGGCGTGCTTTAGCCTCTGCCGGGTGCTGGACGGCGGTAGCAGCTGTGGTGAAGCTTCCCCGAGCGCCGCTATTTCTGGAGGTCCTTTCGTCTTTGTGAGCCTTAGTTTGGCTCCTGTTTCCCTCTGTGAGGTTGCCAAAGAGCGGGTGTAGGGCTTCCTGGGCTTCTAGGTTGACAAATTTGACAAGGTCGCTGAACTTGGCACTGCGCCGCTCTTTCCTCCAAAGCGCCTGGACATTGCTTCTCCACCGATTTCTCTGCTCTAACGGAAGCTTGGCTGTGATGGCCCGCATATTTGATATGCCATCAAGCTCCTGTACGTACTCCACGTCAGTCATAGCGTGGAGGTATCCAGTAAGATAGAGGCCAAAGGAGCGGAGCGCCCCTCCGTCCTCAGGCTTGATAATAGGCCAGTCCAGCGCCTTGTCTATATACGCCATTGATATGATGTATCCATTTCCAAAATGCTCTTTCAAGAGCCGCCTTGCCTCGGGATAGCCTCATTCTGAGTCCATGTGAAGACAACTTCTGATCAGCTCTCTTGGCTCCCCATCCGTGTACTGCTCCAAGAAGTACAGCCGGTCACTGCTGCTATCTGTCTTGGCCTCCACTCCGTGTTCAAAGGCCCTGATGAATAGCCTGTACTCCATAGGTTCTCCCCTGAATATAGGAATCTGTTGAGGGGGCAGCGTAGCATGGCGTTGCTGCCTCACTGGGAAATCCCCCCTGGCTCGTAGGTGTTCTTGTGGCGGAGCCTCCTGTTCTTTCCCGGTAGCACCGCCGGGTACTCCGGAGCTGCCACTGTAAGCAGGTTCTTCCCTTTCCGCTACGGCCTCGATAGCAGGCCTAGCCTGCCCGTGAGCTGGTGCGGCGCCGGAAATCCTTCCAGATAGGTAAGAGCTCCTTCCATCCCTACGGGACACTCCGGATGCGCCTTGCTGGTCCTCGTGCCCTGCCAGTACTTTGGCCTTAGCCTCCAAGGCTGCTAAAGCAGCCTGGTTCTGTGCCTCCTCTCTCTCCGCCCTTAGCTTAGCTAAGAGCAGAGCCTCATTAGCCTCCTGTTCCGCTTTCTCTGCTCTTAGCTTAGCCAAGAGCAGAGCCTCCTGCTCATCGAGTTGTCGTTTTCGTGTTAGAGCGGAAGCCTGGGCTATCAACTCCGCCCTCTCTAATTCAACTTTCAGACGCACGCATGCTGAGGATGTTCTGGAAGACGTAGTGGATGGTGCTCTAGACCCTTTCCCTGCGGTGACGCCGGATGCACTGTCTTCAGCCTTGATCTGCGCTTGGTACGCCATCTTGACTGCGGTATTAAGCGCACAGAACTCTCCACGCAGACGGTTGAATTCTACCAATGCGTTCTGTACGCAGTCCAAATGACCGTCGTTGTCCGCATCCATTAATTGATTCATCATCTTCATGTGACCAGTTAGATGACCTAACTTAGACCTCCTTTTATTAATGGCATTACGGACCCTTTCCTCTGGCTCCGTTGGTGTCTTCTCACCCTTCTTAGGTCTCGACATTTTGTGGTTATCCTTCCTTCCTTCCTTCCTAGTTCGTGTTGTTCCTTTTTCCTCTTGGAACGAAGTTTTCTTACTAATGTGATGGCCGGCGATCCACTCCCCTGGTCAAATTACTTACTTGTGAGTAGTACATCAGTTGATAAAGAAAAGCAATGTCCACAGCCGCTCCAGTGTATAGTAAAGATATCCAAATGGTTTATTTGCAAAGTCTCTCTTTACAGAAGTGGTCCCATTCAGTCTGGTCGAAGATGCAAAAAGACCCGTTCTGAAGAAACGTCTGCTTATATAGAGACCCAAAGGTTCTAGAATGTTCGGTTATGACATCATACGGTGACATCACGAAGGTTCCATAAGTTTCTATCGCGAAGGTTTTACGTTCTAGAAAGGTCTACTATGACATCACCCCCAAACGTTCCGGCCTGTTTTACCTTCTCGAAGGTTCTATGTTCTAGAACGCTCTATTATGACAAATACGACGGTTCAATAACCTTACCTAAATCCAATTAATATTAAACATTCATATAATACAATAACCGAAATATATATATAGCTTTGGCTCTTACAGATAAGATAAGATATACCTTTATTGATCCCCTTGGGGAAATGCAGGTGTCATAGCAGCATGGGGAGGGGAGCAGGCCACGTGAGCGGATCGGTGCGGGCGTGAAATCCGCTCTTCACTCTAGACGGCTTGTTCCGCTCCGCTAATCGCTCATGTTGACCCCGCCCCCAAGTTGCTCACCGCTCACCTTGAATCGAGCGCTCCCCGCTCCACATCACTCAGCAGATAATATTTTTTGGAGCATGGTTTCAATTAGCTCAAACTACAACAGTCTACACCCCCTGGGCCCCTTAACAATTGTTTGTATTGAGCCGTATTGTAATTGTACCCATTCTGCAATGTTAAATAACGTTGTTTATCCATTCACTAGCTCTACTAAGCTAAGATAGCTAGCCACAATGCTATGGTCGCTGCCATTAACGTTAGCATGTAAGCTAATGACAACAACAATGGCGTCATATACTTTTTCTAACAGGATGTGAGTGACGGTTCACCCTTCTCATTGGTTGAAAATGGCCTTCATGTTTGTACATCGCCATCTGTTGCTTTGGCATTGTACTACATGTATATTACATCAGTGTTAAACCACTGTGAGCGGCCCGGAGTGGATTGGAGCGGAGGAGAACTCTCGCTCCGGACGTCGCGCAGACCCATTTTAAAACCCACTCCTCGCTCACATCAAAACCGCCCGCGCCGCTCACGTGCACTGGAGGGGAGGTACATGTATGGACAAGGTCATAAGAAGTAGGGCTGCTCGATTATGGCAAAAACCATAATCACGATTATTTTGATTGATATTGAAATCACGATTATTAAACACAATTACTCGTTAATTTGAGAACATCAGATGACGACGACTGCACTTGTTTTCTTCTTGACCAAAGGCTGCCTTTCTGTCCTCTCCTACACATTACCAAAGATGTACAAAAGAACGCTCCGTGGCTCCATCCCCCTCCCTCTCAACAGGATCTGAAACTACCGCTTGGGCTTTGGGGGAGGGGCACAGCGCACCGCTGTGAAGGAAGGGTGCGCTGCGTTTACAACACAAGACAAAACGAGAGCAACATGCGGCACAATACTTGTTTTATCTCGATTATCTTGTTTTCATGATGATGGGAAGCCAAAATCGGAATTGAAATTAAAACTCGATCCGTCATAATATACAATGCGCTAGAGATCTGTGCAAGAGTGTAGTGGTTAGGAGGCAGACATTTCTAACACTTCTCATGTTCTGCTACGGTTAGTTCTCCAGATGCTGGCAACAGTCCATGCCCTCGGTTGTAGAGCCTGATGGGCGCTGGCACGAAGGGCTGACAAGGCGGATAGTGCTGTGTCGGGGGGTATAGGTCTGTGGCTGAACATGCTCCTCATCTTGGCAAGCTCTTCATAGAGGGGGTGGGAGGGGTTCTCCAGGATAGCGTCCAGCTTCTTTCCCATCCTCCTTTCTACCACCACCTCTAGTTTGGCCAGTTCAAGTCCCACTACGGAGCTAGCCTTTCTCACCAACTTGTTCAGTTTGTTGGTGTCCCTCGAGTTGATGTTACCTCCCCCAGCATACAGTGAAAAGGTCTGCAGCAGTCTATTGTATGTACACATAAGGACCTAAGTCTCCTCAGGAAGAAGAACCTGCTCTGTTCCTTCCTGTAGAGGGCCTACGTGATGTCCAACCAGTCCAGTTTATTGTTCAAGTGTACTCCCAGGAACTTGTAGGTCTCCACCATCTCCACCTCCTCCCCTCGGACGGTGATGGGAGTGGGGGGCCTCTTCTTGCCTCTCCGGTAGCCCACCACCAGCTCCTTGGTCTTGCCCATGTCGAGTTGGAGGTCAAAGCTCTCCACCAGGGTTACTAAAAGAACTACTCGCCTAACAGTAATTCAAGTTGTGGTTAGGGGTGCACCGATATATCGGTCGGGTATCGGTATCGGCCGATAAGTGCCTTGTTGACTGCTATCGGCCTATTGAGCTATCGGCCGATAAGCTCAAATCTGCCGATAGCAGTCGCCGATAAATACCCATCAATTTGTGTAGCGTCAAAAGGCAAAAAAAATAAAAGTTCACTCGCGACCTACCTGCACAACGCCCGCCGTCCCCCACACACACACACAAGCTACTGCATCAAAGTAACTACTTATGATTAACAAGGCATTCGTTTTGTGGCATTAACGTTATATAGTTAGTGTTACACGGACAATAACATCAGCATATTATTATTACCCATAGCAGCAAGGCATTACTCCGAGTCCGTTCATTAGCTACCGGGAGATGCAAGACTAACGTTACTGGTGAAAATGTGATTTGCGTTGGAATACTCCTTTGCCAACTTGCTGTACTTTGCTTGCAGGTTATTGCTGCATTATGAATAGCCCCAACTTTAGCCAAGGTAACGTTATGGCTAAACCTTTAACAATAGTTAACGCTAGCTTTCGGTTAGCTGTTCAATGCTATTAATAACACAACTCCCCGTCAACACCCTCTCTCGGGAAGATGGCATTTAAGAAAGTATCTGCTGTTAAAATGACACAAACATTCGTTTTGTGGCATTAACGTTATATAGTTAGTGTTACACGTTCAATAACAAGCATATTATTTACCCGAAGATAGCAGTAAACAAGGCATTACTCCGTTAGTCTGTTCATAGCTCGGTTCCATTCCGTTGCTCATTCCGTACCCAACTACACATTCTGCAATCTGTTAATAAAGTTTTCAACCAGACAAATGTATAGAAAGGCTTTGTTTTATTATAACATTTGTTGCAGTAAAATCATTATGTCTCATTTGGTCATGCTGTGGAGCGCCGGTCGGCGGGCCGGGCAGCTAACGTAGCTACGTTAAGTGTGTTCTGCTCTCGCAAACAGAACAATGGCGGCATGCCCGAAAGTAGAAAAATGAATAAACGCTTGCCGATTGGTGGTAAGGACAGCAGGAGGTGGGTGCTAGCGGTGTGGCGTAATTGGCCGAATCGACTGTCAATCAAAATGGTTCCATTGCATTGGTTGAAAGCTCTGGTTGAGAGAATAGTATCCCGCTGCAGGCCGCAAGAATGGTTCCATTGCATTGGTTGAAAGCTCTGGTTGAGAAAATAGTATCCCTCTGCAGGCCGCAAGACGATACTGGGAGAGAGATAGTGATACCATAAACATATTTCTTGATGTTTCCTTTTTTTAAGTAAGTAAAGAGGCCTACAAATACAAACATACACATACAAATATACAGTAGTTTCATTAAAAAAAATAAAAAAATAAAAAAAAATAAAAAAAAATTAAAAAAAATTAAAAAAAATAAAAAAAATAAAAGAATAAAATAAAAAAAAATTACAAATACTTATATACAAATATACAAATATCGGTATCGGTATCGGCCGATAGTGTTAGTTGAACAATCGGTATCGGCGGCCAATTTTCATATCGGTGCATCCCTAGTTGTGGTAATGAGTTACGTACCGTACAAGGGAGAAGATATATGGAGAAAGATACTAGGTATGAAGGGAAGGATGTAGGAGGTAGAGAATAGAGGAATGAAGGAGGGTGAGAGAGAGAGAGAGAGAGAGAGAGAGAGAGAGAGAGAGAGAGAGAGGAGTAGGAGGGAGGTAGCAGTATATGGAGAAAGATACTAGGTATGAAGGGAAGGATATAGGAGGTAGAGAATAAAGGAATGAATAAGGGAGAGAGAGAGCGAGAGCGAGAGAGAGAGAGAAAGAGGAGTAGGAGGGAGGCGTGGGCGATTCACGATGTATTCCACTCGTTCTCTGGTCAGCTTTTTCTCTCTCCTTCCTCCAGAGACCTGACCTATTCAGTACAAAGACCTCCAGATACACACATACATACATGCAGCATGCATCTGTTGTGGTTATGTGTTTTTGTATGTGCAATTGCGGTGTGATTGTGTGTGTGTGTGTGTGTGTGTGTGTGTGTGTGTGTGTGTGTGTGTGTGTGTGTGTGTGTGTGTGTGTGGCGTCTGGGTCTCCTGATGTCCAATCCATTTGCCGGGACATAGGCCGTCTGACCCATTTCGCCTGGTCTGAACTCTGTGTGTGTGCGATTACTCTGCTGTTGTATTATAGTTGTCCGTTCAAGTGTAACTGCTGGGCTTTCTATCGCAGCCGAAGGGAAAAATAAAAACAAATTAGCAATGGGAGCAGCGCTGGCTGGAGTCTGGGGGAGCGCAGGGCTTGATAGATCTTTGAGCTGCAGAGGAGAGGAGAGCTGTGATTGGATATAAATGACCAGGGGTGGGATGCATGGGCACGCGCACACGCACACACACACACACACACACACACACACACACACACACACACACACACACACACACACACACACACACAATGAAGAAGAATGAGACCGGTGTGCCGCTGGACAAGCTACGATGAAAAACGTTCATTTAGCCGTTTGCCGCGATCCTTCAAACTCCCTTTTTCATCACTTGTGTTATGAGAGACAAACTACCCAACCTCCCGGGAAAGAACATTACTTGATGTTCTGTCTGGATGCCAGGGAGAGAACTAGAGGCCCGCGGCCAGTGGAGCGCTGTACTCCGCTTCACACTGTTCCCTCAATGGTGGGAGACTCTCCCGCGACGCGTGTCCCACTATGCACGGAATGCCGCCGCCGCCGCTGGATAGAGTCGTCTCCCAATGTCTCAAACCCCGCCCTCTTTTCCTCGATCCACCAATCGCGACTGTTGCCTCCTCGAGACAAACAAAGTTTAACAACGGTCGTGAACGGGAGGATCCAGAAAAGAGGGCGGGGTTTGAGACGGGTCAATATGGCCGAGCATAAACTATCCGAGACAGTTCTGAGCTCTCACCCTCGGCAGAGATGACCAGGATGTGTCTATGTGTCCGGAGTGCGTCTATATTAAAAACAGCCCAAGAGTGCTTCCACATTCGCCTGATTGGCCCCGGTAACGCACGCAATGCGCATTTTCTTTTTTTGCCACTGCCTAGACGCAAGCCCAGCTTTTTTTGCCACTGCCTAGACGCGGAAATTGAATACATATTTATCCAAACGAAGACCAGATTCACGCATAACGCCATAACGTTATTTTGCAGCGCAGCTGTCAACTGTACTTTGTAACGTTATGTTATTTCGGGCATTCATAACGTTATTTCGCTGAATCTGGTCCTCGTTTGGATAAATATGTATTCGATTTCCGCGTCTAGGCAGTGGCAAAAAAGAAAATGCGCATTGCGGGCGTTACCGGGGCCAATCAGGCGAATGCGGAAGCACTCTTGGGCTGCCTTTAATATAGACGCGTCCGGAGTAGGACCCCGTCGGTCTGATGACTATAAAACTGAAAGCTAAGCTCTGAGCTTTGATACCGTTGTTGTGGCTCTGAGGACCACAAGCAACATATGACCAATGTGTAACATAAGCCAAGGGGAGTCGGCGGGAGGGAAAAGCCTCTTTCCAGCCACTAAATGCAGGCGCAACAAGACTCGTATCAAACTGTCTCTGGAGAGAGACGCCCAACCACCAACGTGCAGTCTCTCTTCCTGCCACAGCTGTTGTATGAAAGCCTCGCATCTGAAAACATGAAGGAATCCTGTATTTTGAAGACGAGACGTGTTCCCGCGCGGGGTCTCGCAGGCGCCGCCTTGGAAGTGCTCGCTCACAAAGTGAGCAGACACTCCGGCGGTGCCGTGCGTGAGCGCCTGGGGAAACCACTAACATGTGAAGAATGATCTGAGCCGTGGATGCTGCTGCTGCTGCAACACAGTCTAATTCATCACTGCAGAAAACAATGGAGAGAGAAAGAGGAGGAGTGACGACGTACAGCCTATCCGAGGTGCTCGATAGACCAGTAAAATACTGGCTGTGTGGAATATATATTTTGTGGTATTCTTTTAAGTGATCTTCACACATGAAAGCTGTGAGGGTTTTCTATTATATTTAACCGAGTCAGTCAAGTTCGATGTGATTAATGGCTTTGAGGGATCCCGGCGCCTGCGGTCCCGACCCAAATCAATAAACCTGTTGCGCTTTTCTTTTTTGAATTATTAAGCGGGGGGGATCCATATTTTGTATTACATTTTTTTATACACAGAGGGTCAGATGCCAAGCCTTGTGTGAATATTACGGGTTACATTAGGCCGGGTCAGAGTCGTGTCAGAGTCGATATCGTTCTGGAGGGACAGGAGACGGATCGAAATAATCCAACCCAGAGTTCAGCGGAGGAGCCGCAGAGGCCAGGAACGAGACCAGAGTCTCACGACGCGAAAACTACGGAGCCAGGATCTGTTGATGTGACGCTGTTCTCTGCTTATAGCTTGTGCGGCTGCTAGCTGGGCGGTAGGTGAGAGAAACGTAAAAAGGGCGATTGATAGTTGCCATGCATGAGGTGTGGCACCGAAATTGGTTTAGTGATCGTGTCGGGGTAGTACCGGGCAAGTTGGCACCGGTACCACTCAGTACTCGACCCTATGACCACCTGTACCTGCCTGTCTGCGTTTGTGTGCTTAGCGAAGGTATAAGCCACGCAGGAGAGAGAGAGCACTACCTGGAGGAACAGAGCTTAATTAGTGGTTGCGTCTGAACAAGGGCCCCTCTCTCACCTGCAACCCAGAACGACTCAAGTTAAGAAAGACCAGGTCTTCAAACATCTCCGTTACCGCGTGACCTCGGCACCTCAGCCGCTTCGCACAGGAATCATCTCACATCTGACGGAGCGCTTTGCAGCTGCTGCTGCTACAGAGGAAGAGCAAACTGAGGAAATGTGGCGACATGTCTGGTGCACTTGTACCTTGGGACTGCGGGAGGAGAGGGGGCAGAGGTTGTCTGGAGTTCATGTCAACATGCCATCTGGCAGGTCCCAGTGAGAAACACAACCTCCCATTTACTAGAATTTACAGCATATCTGCTTCAGAACGCTGCAATACATCAGCGCTTCTTGACCTTTTTAATGCGGCACACTTATGGCAGGTTGAATATTCCAAGCAGCGGCCTAATTATCACTTGCTTGGAAACGTTGCATAATGTCTAGTATAATTATTCAATAAGAGACAGCTAGTATAAAGAGCTTCTGGCAAACAGGCAATTTTCCTTAACTAGTGGAGGGGGGGGGGGGGGGGGGGGGGGGATAATGGGCTGATTTCATTACATTTTAATGGAACTGATAAGGAATGGTTTAGAACCACTGCAACAGATTGCCATAAATTCTATCACAGCTATTTTGCCATACACAATTGGACTTGGATCAACTGGCACTTTGATTAGAATTCAAGTGCCATACAGAGAAATATTCAACACGTTAATGAAAGACTGTTGAGAAGAAAACCATTACGGGCAATTCACAAAAAGCTATTGCCCAGGTAATGGAGGTTATTACTCAATCTGAATAAAAAACGCTGGGTTTCTCGGCGGGGGGAGAGAAAAGTGCACTGCCTACCGCCTGCGTTTCAAATGAAAACACTAGTCTCTCGTTATCTCCACTTTGGGCTGAAAACGTCTCGTCCTACTAGACAAAGGCCTCCGTCCATCCTCTGAAAGGTGAGAAAGCCTCCTTGAAAAGTGACTTGCTGGATAGAAGGACTGTAGTCAATCTGCCAACCTTGCACCTCATGGTACCAAAGCACCTCAAAGGCCCTAAAAACAAGGCTACAAACATCACAAAACAAACTGGTCAGACTACTGCTTGGCCTTACTCCTAAAACCCACCTCACCCCTGCCCATTACAGCAACTTGCAATGAGCCTGGTCTACAAGATACACTACACCACTAAGATACCCATGTACATCGAAATACTTCCCAAAGGTCAGTTAAGTCCATGACCACAACACCAGAGGGAGTTCCACAAATCATGTGCAACCCAGATTCGGCTCAAACAAGGGACTAAACACGTTTCGCAATTATGTCACAATAATGTGGAACGCCCTACCCACAGCCGTAAAGGAATGTGAATCCCTACCCTCCTTCAAAACCGCTCTCAAAGAGCACCTACGGGTGGCTGCAATTAGAAACTGGCCCCGGTAAATGTCCAAACCCCCCCCACCCACCCAACCCCCTCCTGAATGTAGAGTTTCTTCCCCTTCGGATGTATATTTTTTTATGATATCTTTTTCTTACACAGTACCGTATATTTGTATGTCATAAATGTCTTGATGAATTGAAAATGGAGGACCCTTATGTAAACAAGACTAAAGTATTTTTCTGGTCTCCATCCTCTTAGCAGTTGTTTGTATTGAGCCGTACTGTATTGTACCCATTCTGCAATCTGTTAATAAAGTTTTCAATCAATTAATCAAACCAATCTTTGTGTCCATGTCACTGCTCCATAGACAAATGAACCCTTGCACTGAAGAACCATAAGTCCATTTAAAACATTTGGACAGCCCATCACGCTTGCTGCCCTCCCGTTTCACCATGCGTCTGCTTTAGAAAGCATGAGTCTGTGTACATCGCACTACTCGCATGTATTGTTTTTAGGGCTGACCTTCGAATTTTTTTTTGGAATTCGAAGCTTCGGGGCCGAGATTCAATTTTAATTCGAAGCTTCGAGATAAAAAATAAATTATAAATAAATAAAAAAAAAGATTAAAAAAAATGTCATGTTGCGGGACTTGTACAGCACTTTGTTCAACTTCAGTGCTGTAAAGTTTAAACCTTTTTAAATCTTAGACAAACGAAACACTTTGCTTTCATGAAATATTGTAAGCCGTCATTTGAGGCTTTATAAAAGCAGCACAATGAATACAAATCTGTCAGTGCAGAGTCCGACCTCATCTTAAATAACAAACAGCATTGCTTGTTGTAGTTAACAAAGAGAGGCAGAGTTGATTTTGCACCAAACAAATTTTAAAGTAAAATAAACATTTAAATTTTTTTTTTTTTTTTAATATATTCAAATTTAATTTTCATATTCGAATCCCATGCCCATCGAACGAAGCTTCAAAGTATTTAAGACAGCCCTAATTGTTTTAGTAGCCAATAATGGCCCAACCTTTTGACAGTCTTTTTCCACAAAGTTCACTAGCTTTGTGTTACATTTGTAAATGTGAAGGGGAAGAAAAGTGCTAAATATAGCCATTTTCAAATGAGTCCTTTGACCTCTCAACTAAACATATCTGAATGGAATTGGGCTCGTTTTTGGCCAAAAACCATGCAGTTCCGTACAAGGAACTGTATGAGGAGACAGTGGCTCAGGAGATAAGCAGTTGTCTGGTAATTGGAAGGTTCCCGGTTAGATTCCGGCTCCTCCTGGCAGCGAATGCGAGTGAATGGGTGAATGTGAGCCATAAGTTGTAAAGCTCCGCTCCATGAAGCAGACCGGCCGTCAACTCGAACGCCTCTACAATAAAACCAATCTCACTGTCCACGCTGACCTCCATGAACAGCACATCTCCTCCTACTGTGATGCACTCCAAGCTGCCAAATCTGCCCACTACTCCACCATCATTAACAGCAGCAACCGAAACCCCCGGACCCTCTTCTCCACTGTCAAGAAACTCCTTCAACCCCCGGACAATAACTCACTCTCCTCTCCTGACCTCTGCAACTCGTTTCTCCTCTCCTTTAACAACAAAATATCCCTCATCAACAGCCCACTGACCGCCCGCATCGCCAACTCCCCCACCCCTGCCCCCCTCACTATCATTTCCCCCCCACCTGACTCCGCTGACTCTGGTGCCCTCAACATCCTGATCCTACTCGATCTTAGTGCAGCCTTTGACACAGTGTGTCATTCCATCTTCCTCCAAAGGCTGCACCAACTGGGCGTTGAGGGCACAGCACTCAACTGGTTTTCCTCCTATCTCACTGACAGACATCAATTCATCTCCCTCTCCGGCCACACTTCTTCCCACTCCTCAGTCACACAGGGGGTCCCCCAAGGCTCAGTCCTCTGCTCTTCATCTGCTACATTCTCCCCCTCGGTCACATCATTCGCAAATACAACCTCAACTTCCACTGCTACGCTGACCACACCCAAATATAAGCACACAATCCCCTCACAACCCACCCCTCAGTCACATTGAATCCTGCATCACCAAACTTCAAACCTGGATGACTCATAACCTCCTCAAATTAAACAGTGACAAGACGGAACTCTTCATCGGCCCCAAAACCACCCTCAGTAGATCCGGACCCATCACACTCCATCAATGATTCTACCATCACCCCCTCCCCCCTAGTCCGCAACCTTGGTATCATCCTTGACCCCACCCTCTCATTTGACCCCCATGTCCGCTCCATTGTTAAAACCTCTTACTTCCACCTCCGCAACATTGCCAAAATTCTTCACTGCCTCTCCCCCCGCCACTGAATCCCTCATATACGCTTTCATCTCCTCCAGCCTCGACTATTGCAACTCCCTCCTCACTGGCATCACCTCCCGCACCCTCCATAAACTGCAGATGGTCCAGAACTCAGCCGCCCGCCTCCTCACTAACACCCGGTCCCATGAACACATCACTCCTGTCCTCCACTCTCTCCACTGGCTCCCAATCAAGGAACGCATCAACTTTAAAACATTACTCCTCACCTTCAAAGCCCTCCATAGCCTGCCCCCCCCCCCCCCCCCCCCTACTTGACTGATATCCTTCTTCCTTACCGCCCGACCCATTCCCTCCGGTCCTCCTCCACTGCTTCCCTCACCGTCCCATCATCCAAACTTAAAAACGTTGATCGGGCCTTCTCACACCGTTTTTTTTGGTTAAATACCAGCTTTTTCTCTGTTGGAATCATTCTGATGACAACAGCAGAGAGGGTAGGATCTTTTAACTGAATAATACTGTGTACAACATTTGGAAGTGTGTGACTAAATTGTGTTGTGGAAATAGTTTGTAATTAGTTTCACCCAGCTGACAGAAACTGGAGGTGTGGCCTTTTGCTGCAGGTGTCACTCATCAGTAATTAGTGATTTAAAGACTTGCTGGCTTAGCGTTGAGAAACGAAGAGGGACAAAGAGGAGGAGTTAAGAGGAGGAGTTTTCTTGGAGTTATCCGCCGAGGGATCCACCGATCCAGCCAGTGCTAAGTACACCATAATCCTATATTTCCCTCCCACTCTGCTATTTCCCTACTATCTCGCTTCCTCCCTACAACCTTCTCCCTGCCACTCTTGAATCCACAATCTGCTCCTCCAGAACAGACTCAACCCATCCACGCCAGTTTGCTAGCAACCCGGCTAATCTCTCCTACCCTCCTACAGCCACTAATACACCTGTCACAGTACGGGGAGGCTTATGGAACTGTCAATCAGCAGTCAAGAAAGCTGACTTCATTACTGCCTACGCCCACAGTCTAAATCTGCAGCTCCTGGCTCTAACTGAGACCTGGATAACCCCCAATAACTCATCAACACCTGCAGCATTATCTACAAACTATAACTTCACTCACACCTCGACCCTCCAGACGGGGTGGAGGCACTGGCCTCATGACATGTCCTTCATGGGCTACAAACCTAACAACTCCCAGAACTGTCACTCTCCTCCCTCGAATATCATGCAGTATCTGTCTCTAATCCTTTCAATCTCACCATTGTTACACTCTATCGCCCTCCAGGTCCCCTCGATCACTTCACAGATGAGCTGGACATGCTTCTAAGCTCCTTACCGGAAGATGGTACCCCGCTCCTTCTATTGGGCGACTTCAACCTGCCTGACTCATCTCAGTCAGTCCCAGTGGTCTCCCTCCTACAACAATTTGACCGGAGTCCCACTGCCATGCCTCCCACACACAAAGCAGGCAACTCCCTGGATCTCATATTTTCCTGTAACTCCAGCATCATTAACACCACGGTAACTCCCCTACATGTATCTGACCATTCTATCATATCCTTCTCACTAACTCTCATGCTTAACCGAAAGGTCTTCACCCCAACTCAAACAGTCTCACTCAGACGCAACCTGCCCTCCCTATCCCCCTCCACCCTCTCCTCTGACATAATATCTGCTCTACCTTTGAGTGACACCTTCTCTGCTCTCCCCACAGAGATGGCAACCTCCACCCTCCTCTCAGCCCTTGCAACCTCCTTCGACAAGCTCTGTCCCCTCGTTGAGAAACCTGCCCGCCGTTCCCCACCCAGTCCATGGCTGACGGATGCAGTGAGAGAACAAAGACAGGTCCTGAGAGTGGCTGAGAGGAAGTATAGAAAGTCACGCCTCACTGCTGACATCGACACATATCACAACCTCTTGTTAACATTCTCCAAAACCATTACTAATGCCAAAGCTTCTTTCTTTCACCATAGGATCGAGGCCTCTGCCAAGAATCTTCGCAAACTGCATGCTACCATGTCCTCCCTTCCTCACTCCCCCCCCACCCCCTCCTCCCTCATCTTTTTCTGCCGAAGACTTTGCGATCTTCTTTGAGGAAAAAGTGGAGAACATCCGCAGCTCCTTCTCCCAACCCCCACCCATTCCAAACGCTGAATCGAGAACCTCATCCTTCACTCTGTCATCTTTCTCTCCCATTACAGAAGCCGAGACCCTGACACTGGTAACGTCGAACCGTCCGACTACATGCCAGCTGGACCGGCTACCCTCCCCACTCCTCCAGACCATAGCACCGGACATCCTCCCATTCCTAACTGCAACCATCAACTCCTCACTCAACTCGGGGGTGGTCCCCACCTCCCTAAAACAAGCCAGAGTCACGCCCCTCATAAAAAAACCAACCCTGAACCCCACCGTCATAGCCAACTATCGTCCTGTCTCTCTTCTCTCCTTCCTTTCTAAAACACTTGAACGTGCTGTATCCAACCAACTTACTGCTCATCTCTTACAGAATGACCTCCTAGACCCCAATCAGTCTGGCTTCCGGACTGGCCACTCCACAGAAACGGCCCTCATTGCGGTCACAGAGGCACTTCACTTAGCAAAAGCGAAAGGCCTCTCCTCTGTCCTGATTCTCCTAGATCTATCTGCAGCCTTCGACACAGTCAACCATCAGATCCTCCTCGCGGCCCTCGCAGGAATGGGAGTGGCTGGATCTGCGCTGACATGGCTGACATCATACCTCAACGACCGCTCCTACCAAGTGTCATGGAGAGGGACTCTGTCGGCCACCCGCCCCCTCCGGACGGGTGTCCCCCAGGGCTCGGTCCTACACTAAATCTACACTAAATCACTGGGTAACATTATCACGTCTCATGGCTTCTCATATCATTGTTATGCCGATGATACTCAACTCTTCCTCTCCTTCCCTCCCTCAGATATCCACGTCTCTGAGCGGATCTCGGCCTGTCTGTCCGACATCTCCGCCTGGATGACGACCAACCACCTCAAACTGAACCTAAGCAAAACAGAATTGCTCCACCTGCCGGCCAAATCCTCCCCCCTGACCGACCTCTCCATCACAATCGAGAATGCAGCTGTGACCGCGTCCCCGACCGCCAAGAACCTTGGTGTTGTCCTCAACGACCAGTTGAACTTCTCTGCTCACATCGCAGCGACAACCAGAACCTGCAGATTCCTCCTGAGCAACGTCAGAAGGATACGCCCCTTTCTGACAAAAGAAGCCAACCAACTCCTCGTCCAATCAACAGTCATCTCCCGCCTCGACTACTGCAACGCACTGCTAGCTGGCCTCCCGGCCGCGTGAATATTAAAGGCAACCAACTTGTGTTCAGCTTTTCTCTGATTGGCCACGACCCCCCGCCCCCTTTTGCCGCGAGCGCGGCAGAGGTCCCTGCAAGCGGCAGAGGTCCCAAATGAAATGAATGAAGCCCGGAGCATAATGTATAATGTTATTTCGCGGAGCATAATGTATAATGTTATTTCGCGTTTGTAACGTCATAACATCAGTGGAGGCTGCTGACTGATTAACTAGAAACTGTACGCTGTAACGTTATATGTTATTTCGCGTTTTTAACGTCATAAACCAACTACCAGATTCACTCGTCACTGTACATCAGTGGAGGCTGCGTAACTGACTGATTAACTAGAAACTGCACATTGAGGGGGTTTGAATCACGCTACATCAGTGGAGGCTGCTGACCAGATTATTATTATATTATATATTAAATTATATTTTTTAAACATCCCCAACGCTGCAACACGCCCCCATTCCTCCCAGGTGTCAGGCGTCAGGCGCCTAATTCGCTTCCATTCATTTTGGGGACCATGTTCAAATATCATACTTCTGAAGTATAAACAAACTATACTGCTGTGACGATGTATTTACGCCCATACAATTTTTTAGATGAATGATTGTGGATATAATCAGGGCCGCCTGGGAGAAATGCAAGGCCCTGTGCGAGATTTAAACGCGAGCCCCCCCCCCCCCCCCCCCCCCCCCCCCCCCCCCCCCCCCCAAAAGGTAAAAAAAAAAAAAAAAAATTATATAATTTTTTTTTTTTTTTTTTCATACAGTCAACATATTCGTAAATAATAGCGCTGCCCGAGGCTGGGCATGATACAGTCAACATATAGCAAGAGAGAGAGCGAGAGAGAGCTCCCGTTCTACAGTCAATATACAGTGTACAGAGAGAGAGACACATTGGAAAGAAATTGAAATGCTATTTGGCCCTAAACAGAGAGTACACAGTGGCAGAATACCTGAGCACTGTGACTGAAGATCCTTGACTAGGTACAGACTCAGCGAGCACAGCCTAGCCATCGAGAAAGGCCGCCATAGGCAGACTGTGTGTGTTAGAAAGAGAGAGAGAGAGAGAGCATGTGTGTTAGAGAGAGAGCATGTATGAGAGAGATAAGCAAAGATGACCCCCTAAAGGATATTCAACTTTTAATGAAAGAACAAAACAGAAGGAAAAGATAACTTCACAAAGGCAACATGAATATACATAGATCCAAAAGGACAAAGATCAACACTTAAATCCAAAGAGAAGAGGGTCTATACCAGAGAAAACAAAGCAGCAAGGAGCCAATGGCCGACAGCTAAAGGCTAGCCAGGTAGGCTACTGACACCAGGCCACACACAGCTTTGGCCAACGGCCCAACGCTACCCAAGCTACACAAACGACCAAGACAATGAATTCACACACAGCACATGTCGTATCTCCAAATGTTGTGAAGTAACATATGTTTTGCCTGGAAAAAAAACATCGTTATTAACAAAACATTCGGGAGGGGAAGGAAGGAAGAGTGGGGTAATGTCCAATGGACATCTTACCTGCACCAAGGAACGCAGGGCGAAAGGCCGCAACACAGGTCTCCACGTCCAACTTTCATCTTCAGTCCATCTGCCGAACGATGTCCTCTTCATCTTGGCTGGCATAACCTCCAATGCTGCACGCGCGAAATAGTCAGACGCTACCTTACCTGTAACCCCTCCCCTCATTGAAACCAATTCTGCTGCAGAGCCTCAGAGCTGCCTCCAATAGTGTATCTGCAGAGCCGCAGAGCCAGGAACAAGTCAGACACATTCTACAAACGTGTCTAATGTGAAATATATAAGCATATAAGCAAAACTAGATTTTAGGTCTGTGATGAAAAAGGGCCTCGCGGGAAGGGGGGCCTCGCAAAAAAAATATAAAAAAAAAAAAAAAAATTATAAAAATGATAAATAAAACAAAATAATTTAAAAAAAAAATTTGTGCGATGCCCCCCTTCCCGCGAGGCCCTGTGCGACTGCACTGCTCGCACACCCCCTGAGGCGGCCCTGCATGTACATAATTTCACCATAATCAAATACAGACATAATTGTGGATTATTATGAGAGACGAGAATAGCCTGCGGCGGCGGCGAATTGCTCTGTGCTGGCTTGCACGTTGGCACAAAAGCTTGCACGTTGGCGGCAGGGTCCATCTTGAATTAGTTAGTTAGTTAGTTAGTTAAGCAACCGCGCGTACACTGCTGATATGGCGGCGTTATGGCGATATGGCATTAACCAACAACGCAACGAGCACCTCTCAGAGCACCTGGGGGAGCCTCATGCGCATGCGCGGCCGCGGTCACTCTGCCGCGTCAGTCTCTGCCGCGTAACAACACACAGAGCAGCAGGGCGCGGATAAGGGCGTGTGCTAGGGCCGTGTGGCCAATCAGAGAAACGCTGAACGAAACGCTGAACACAAGTTGGTTGCCTTTAATATTCACGGCCACTGCCACCAACTCATTCAAAATGCAGCGGCCCGCCTGATCTCAAACCTACCGAAGTCGGCCCATGTCACCCCACTTCTTAGGGACCTGCACTGGCTCCCCATTGCTGCATGTATACGCTTCAAGGCCCTCGACCTAGCATACCGTGCGGCAAAGGGAACCGCTCCCGCCTACCTCTGGTCAATGGTCTCTAACTACACACCCTCAAGACCCCTACGCTCTGCATCTTCTGGCCGCCTCAGACCTACTCCTATCCAAGCTCCCGGAGGGTCATCAAAGAGAAGCCGCCTATTCTCAGTCCTTGCCCCACAATGGTGGAATGAACTACCCATCCCAGTTAGGACAGCCGAATCCCGTCCAATCTTTCGCCGTCGACTAAAGACTCACTTCTTCAACCATTATCTGAAATGATAAAAAATAAAATAAAATAAAAAAATCTAACCCTGACTAACCTTACTGTCATGCACTTGTCCTAATAAACTAACCTATACTGTAACACGCAACACTTTGATGAACATTGTTAATCAGCTGATAGAGTTGTACCCTTCTTGCTGTCTTGTCGTACAGAACTTGTAAGTCGCTTTGGATAAAAGCGTCAGCTAAATGACTAAATGTAAATGTAAATGTAAATGCACTGCACCTCGACTCTGGAACTCCCTCCCTCAGACCATCAGAGACTCCCCCACACTCTCCACCTTCAAATCCCGCCTCAAAACCCACATGTTCGCCCTAGCCTTCAACCTTCCCCAACCTTAACCCCCTGCCTCCAACCTGTTGTGATCTTTGTTACTGTGGCCTTATGTTTTCTGTGTATCATGCTGTTTTCCCTGTTTCCCCGTGGTCTTATGTTCCTTTTGTTTCTTTGTTTTCCCCACCTAATGTCAGCGACTTCGAGTTCCTGAGAAGCGCTTTATAAATGCAATGAATTATTATTATTTATTATTTATTAAGCGCTTTGGATAAAAGCGCTGTATACTGTAAATGCAGTCCATTTACAAGGATACAAAAAACATGATTTTATTTTCTAAATAAATGGCAGTAACTCAGGAAGCTTCAAAAATTGAGGTGTGAGTTCTCTTACCCTCTGTGCTGAGACCAGGGCTGGAGGTGAACTGGGCCACATCGACGATCTTGACAGCAAACTGCTGCCCCGTCTCTCTGTTGATACATCTTCTTACCACGCTGAATGGACCCCTGTACAAAACACACACAAAACACACTCGTTAAGTAGGGTATATTCAACACAGCCAATGGTTTTCAGTGATCGAAGTGCCTTGCCTCACGCAAAGTGAGAAGAGAGCATGAACCTTACCGCATGAAGTTACAGGACGTATCAGTATTTTGTCTCATGCAAACTGACCAAATGTATTATAAAGCTATCGGAAATCTAGTGCAGAAAAGCTATAGCGTTGTATTGTCTATTATCTTCTTTTAATCAATTTGGGCTGGGATTGGCTATAGACTGTACCACATGACCATGTGTCATGGAACCGGAATAGATAGAAAGTTCTCTTTCCAGGGCATCATGGGTAATCTTTATAATGGTAACATAACTAATTCCCGGGCATCAAACTACCTTGTTTTGAAGTAGGAATGACTTTTCTATCAATTTGAGTTCTATGCTCATGTTTTCACACGGCCATTTGTTGTTGTGAGAAGATACCAGCCGTGAACAGCACGCTAACGTGGAAGTAAGATTGTGGAATTGTGCTTGGAGCTTACGAGGTCGTTGAACTAATTATGAGCTGAAATGCCAAGAAACCTCCAAGAAAGTGACCCTGGCTTCTATTGCATTGTAGAAGCCATAATACTGACTGCATCTTTAATATACAACACATGGCGGACAGGCCCTCTATTCACGGAGACAGACGATAACTTAGTAGCATGAACATTCTCATATTAGATGATCATCACCAGAAGCGGAGACGCTCACTCACAGATCACTCTCGAAACTTAAACGTCCCCATGAAACGGCTAGCAGAATGCTATATGATTCCACATATTTATGCGTTTCTTGAAAAAACAGGAAGCTAGGGAGGGCCTTGTCGTAGATATTGATTGGCATTTACAGTAGCCAATAGCGCTGAATGTGCATTATGGTCGCCCCATTAGCTAGCAAGCTAATGTCAGCAACGTTATGTAACATTAGTAATGTTAGCTAGCAAGCTAACATTGAACTTTGTTCATTTGTTTAGTTAAAGGCAGAGTGCTAGCTTAGTTACAATATGGTGTAAATGTCAATGAAAAGATTTAATTGGATGAAAAATTTGTATAGCCTACTCCCCTGTGCGCAGGATGACACATGACTTTTTTTATAAATTTTTTTTGTATTCCAGGAAATTACAAACTCTAAGATACCACTAAGAATACCAAAAAAATAATACTTCTTTGTCATTGTTGGGACAGATACTGGCGTATAAGTGACAATCAGTGCAAGACATGTGATCAAAGAACATTAACATGTATTTTGGGGCATTATTTCATGGGGCCTTTATTAAGACCACAGCAGGATGAGGAAAGTAAAGCCTGAGACAGGAAGACGCCGTGATTGACACGGTAACGCCATCAAATATTGAGTGAGTAACCAGCACTAATCCAAACCACATCCCGGGGAGAACACAGTGCAGATCGAGGCGATTGACCTCCGTGTCGTGTCCAGAGAAGGTAGCGGGGCGTGAGAAGAATGGCTTCTGCCGGCTCCATACTGTATCAGTGAACTGTCAAGTAGCATATTAAGCCAGCAAGCGTCGGTAGCGCTGCAGTTTAGCTATCATAGCGCAGGTCAGGACGGGTCACATATTGAATCATACTATATTATCCCATTCACAGTGGATGAGGTAATAGGAGGCTGTGTCTGGCGGATCAGGCCGATTCGTGCTGCAGGCCGAGGGGCTGAGGCCAGAGCACAGTACAGCAGGAGCATTCTGCCAGAAGAACGCCCCTGGCTGTACCACACTGACAACAGGCTAATGGGCTTGACCCATACATACTGTTGCAGAGTGTGTGTCTGTGTGTGTGGCTTTGTTTTCCTACCATTACGGGGCCAAATGTCCACATGTAGCAGAGTGAAGTTGTTATGCTAGAATCATGGACAGAAACTGTTATCTTTTATCTTAAATAAGTAGGCCAAGACGGAAACACTCTTACTTTGAAGGAACAAAGTGGATCGAGCTCACTCTAGTGTTGTGGAGGGGTGCCTTGGTTACTAGTTTATATTAATTTCCTCACATTGAGTTATTGATTCTCCAAACGAAATCCCTTTTGGGTCTTTTATAATGGGTTTAGAGAGGATAGGATATCTTTCCATTGAATATTTGTTGTATTGTAAATACTTTCAACCAATGTACAAAATGGTTTAGCCGTTTGTCGGCAAGGGAGACGCCGGCGGAAGTGGTCGCTCTCTTTGAGTTTGCCGAGAACGAGAGCTGAGGTACACGCTTTCAGTTACCTAATATTGGATTTAATTGCTATGTATAACTTGTAAAATTGATTTATGTTTTGGTTTTGGTACTGAAATACCTTGTTGTGTAATGACATTAATTCGCCCTGTGTAAAACAGCCACAGTACGTTCGCGTACTAACTCATATTCTGTTAACAATGATAGGTGGACTACACCGGCGAGGATGGTAACTCACGCCATGTTGTATATGCTGTTTGTGGTTCGTTAACAGGTATGAACCGTTGTTTTTGTATTTCGGTTTAATTAATGCTTACACACTGTCTTTCATTTCATATTATTTCATATGTTTTTGCTGAAGTTGACTTGTACTGAGCTACATGTATTTAATAGTAGCTAACAATTGTTGTAACTGTGGATGGCGCGCTGTTTTGAATGTGCGCGCGCGCTCTTTGAGTTTGCCGAGAACGAGAGCTGAGGTGGACTACACCGGCGAGGATGGTAACTCACGCCATGTTGTATATGCTGTTTGTGGTTCGTTAACAGGGAATCCTCAATAAAACACCATCAACTGAGTACCGTTGTCTGAGTCTAAGTCCACCTCACACCAGACACAACGCAGATTGGATCACGCTACACACACAAGAGATTTATTTTGCTGTTGGGGGGGGGACACTGGCCGGACCCCATGAGGTAAAGGATCTATTTTAGGGTTATGGGTTAGAGTAAGCTAGTTTTGGAGTGGGTAGTGGCCCTTTAGAATGGAGCCACAAGGGGAAGAGGTTGAAATCTTTACCTAGGAAATGGGACATGGCTCATTACGTCATCAGTAGTGAAATAATAGTGATAAGAGTACAAATCAGCTTATTTATTTTGTGCAGGGCCTAGAAATGTAACCTACAGTGTAGTTACATACAGTATAACAATGATCGGCCTGTTCGTTATTTAGGCCTACAGTGCATTTTCAGATTACATTAATTGTTTGCCTACAATAAATCCATGCAACGGCCCACATGTGGGCCCTCTTGAGGACGATTTGGCCACCGGCACCAATGAGTAGGGCTTTCCAATGGTACCCCACCTGGGAATAAGCAAATCAGGGATCTAGATGAAAAGTCACAAGCCAAAACAGGAAGAGAATTCTCCGTCGAATGCATTGAAGTTTATGAGACAATTGTTTTCTGAGCTTTTACCAAAACCGCTTCTAATCACTCATTTCTGAACGGATTTGTATCAAATTTGGATATGTACTACACTTCTTTTCAGCCATACCAATGTTTGGGGAAATACTACTTCTGGACTACTAACTACTACAGAAAAACGTGAGTAACAAGTTTTTCTACAACTCAAGTTCAGACCTATGTTACTATATTTCATTAGCACTAAAAGTGAATATTCTTTATTGTATCATACACTTCAGAATGTCATCTTTCAAAAGAGACCAGGCTCAAGTATATGCTATATAAAATATAGTGTAGTATTTTGGTTTGCAAAAAAAGTATGCAGTCCTCAAAAACGAAAACTAAAATGACCACTTTTGGGGATGATTGTTCTGGAATGTAGGGGAACTGA
This sequence comes from Notolepis coatsorum, assembly GCF_963971535.1. NCBI lineage: Eukaryota > Metazoa > Chordata > Actinopteri > Aulopiformes > Paralepididae > Notolepis > Notolepis coatsorum. Next base: position 182,492,030 of record NC_140167.1, read on the forward strand.
CATTTTTGGAATGGCGTCTGTAGAGAAAAGGCCACACAATTTGGCGTTTTTCCTCAATATAACCTGTGAGTTATGAAACACCACCGGTTCTCTACTACATTATGACACAGGGACTGGCGTTCTACGACCCTGACCGTGGGGAACACACACCTGGAATGAGGAGTGTTACCACTCGGTTCGTCCCGCATCCGATTGTTAAACTGAAGTAACCATTGTGTCCGCCGCCAAAAGATACCTACAACTAGGGATGGGAATTGATAGGATTTTATCGCTACGATTCCATTATTGATTCTGCTTATCGATTCGATTCTTTATCGATTCCTGGTCGATTTATAATTTAAATAAATACATTGGAAATGCAACAGAACTAAGCTGGTTAGAATAACAACATGCAACTTGACAGTTCTGATTGTCATTTATTGTTGAGCCCCCATGTCAGAAAAATACAAAAACTGTAAAAAATAAAACATTAACTATAGCCTACACTTAAATAAAATAATGTATTTGAGATTCTCTTAAAATGTATTTATTTTTTTATTCTTAAACTAATTTAATCTATTGAATAACGACCTGTTGAATGTAACTACAGTTCAATATCTTAAACTAATTTAATCTATTGAATAGGGCTGCAACGATTAGTCGACATAATCGACGATGTCGATTATAAAAAAATCGTTGACGAGAAATTGTTGCGTCGATTAGTCATTAAAAAAAAATTATTTATTTAATTTTAATTTTTATTTTTTTTGTGTGCACTACCTATCTTTGTGAGAGTGGCTTCTCAGGGTTCCAGACAACATCATAACATGATGATCCCATAGCAAATTTTGGACATTGAAAACATTGTTCCCCTGCAGGAGATGATGATCAGACTAGACACACAATACATTACACACGCACTCCTCTCACTCACACACAGCGATCAGAGTAAGTGTTACAAAGGGTCAGATTAAACCGAATATATATATTTATTGCTTGAGATCCCTTGTATAATATTTGTATATCGTTTGATATCCCTTGTATATTCCTTGTATATATACACGGAATATCCCTTTACCTGGGTACAAACCAGACCATAATATTCGTTCTCCTATTGGACAGCGACCCCTAGGCGCCAACGACCATACCCCCAACGGCAAGTTCAAAGGCAACGCCAAGGCATGTCTCAACATGTCCAAGTCTGCGCAGTAATACGAGACAGAACTGAGGTTGGCACTAGATAATTCACCTTACGTATAAATACGGCGCAGGTGGAAACAGCAGCAGTTCGTTCATTACTAGTACAGCCTTCACCACGAGTCAACGTGCAAGTGAAGTGAGCAACCTTGCGTCTAAATAGAGCACTTAGAACATGTGCGAATAGGATAGTAAAAGTGTCAGAGTTTAGTGAAGTAACGTCAAGTTCGACCTAGTTAAATGTGAAGTATAGTGCACAGGAGAACCAGCGTTGGCGACTGCAGAACCATTTTCTGGTTGGATTATATTGCTTTGGTACCGTGACTGCTGGAGCAGAGAACCGTCTACCCCACTATCGTGTGGGATCTACCCCCCGTGAGGAGCATCACTCGAGCCCGCCTCTAGGAAGAGGCTGGCTAGCTTTCATCCATGCTGTCGAGCATACTGGATTATAGCTGTTGCTTTGTCTACGGATCAAGGGAGTACTGCACTGGCTCCTGTATCTGGAGCCTCGTTATTCCGCGTTGACCCAGACTTTGCACCCGAACATTCCTCTACCCTGCCGGCCTTACACCCGGAGGGAACCCCCCAGTGTCTCCAGCTGGTACTAGTGTGCCCTATGTAATTGCTATGCCACAGGTGGCGTCAGTTTAGACCCATCTTACTATTCTCATTGACTTACGCTCTTGACCTACTTTACGTGTGTTCTTCGCCTTACAAGCGCGAGTATAATTCTCAATCTGTAACCTAACGTTGCTTGCTCTGATAATAATAAATACCCTCCAAATAGAACTTTATGTGTCAATGCCGTGTTCTTGTGTGGGTGTTCACCATATATATTCATGTACTGTATGGCCAGTAATTAAAGTACATAACTAAGTAGTGGTTTAATATACCATACTCTCAATACAGTCAGGGAATTGTACCCCTCAGTTACAATTGGTCCTTCGAGCCGGAGGGTATCAGTGTAATATCTAATATAATATTGATATTAACCATGGCCAGCGGTGAACACTCCCCAAGCGGCTCTCCTAAGCTAGAACGCCCGCAGCGCAAACGTCAGCCACCTCCCTATCTGGAGGAATACGCTGTCAGTCTAATACCTAGCTTTAAACAGACGTTAAATGCGGATAAAGCGGATAGTCAAAGCATGTCAAATCCTACCGACCAGGCGACCCCGCCAGTAGAGACCCCAGTGGGTCCTAACGAAACTGACCAAGCTCACGGGGGGGACCAGGGGGGACATGACATGACTATACCCCCAGACAACGTCAACGAGATAGTCCCCGGAGAGCTCCAGGATAAAGAAAGCGCTCCAGGGACAGAACCCGACCCACCACCAGAAGAGAAGCGCGCCCAGGAGATGGACCCCGGGGCGCGCCCAGAGAACAGATCTCCAACGAGCACTGTCGGAAGCCGATCACCTCAGTCAGTGTCATCCCCCAGCGAAGCGGACCAGATGCTGGCGCAGGCATTCATCGCCACCCTGGCAGCCTCCACTGAACGCGATCGACTTCAAGCACAGACGCTTAGTGAGCGCGAACACTCTACCATGGAAAGAGAACGCCTTCAGGCTCAACAGACGAGCGAGCGCGAACAAGCTGCAGACCAACGAGAGCGCCTTCACGCGCAACTCCAAGCGCAAGCCCTTAGTGAACACTCTGCAACCGAGCGAGAGCGCTTCCAGGCGCAACAAAGGAGTAAAGACGACCGCATAAGACTGGAGACCAGACGCCTTCAGACGGAAGAGAACATTGAAAGAGGCCGCGCCGATGCACAGCGCGCCGCCGCCAATGCACAGCGCGACGCCGCCCATGCCAGCGCCAATGCACAGCGCGACGCCGCCAATGCACAGCGCGACGCCGCCCATGCCAGCGCCAATGCACAGCGCGACGCCGCCAATGCCCAGCGCGAAGCAGAGCGCGACGCCGGCCATGCCCAGCGCGAAGCAGAGCGCGACCGGCTGCAGGCGCAGATGATAGAACAATTGATTGCCATGGCGACACCCCCTCTCTCCGCACGGAGCTCCCGGAGATCATCACGACAAGGGTCTGGGGCACATTCCCCTACCCGACGAAGCGACCCGGGACCCGGCCAACAAGAGGATCCTGTCTACGTCTCCGTCTACGTCCTGTCTACGTCCTGTCTACGTCTACGTCCTGTCTACGTCTCCTACGTCTCCGTCTCCGAGAGAGTCAACAGCTTCAAGTACCTCGGAGCCTACATATCCGAGGACTTGACATGGACCACACACATTAACAGTGTGGTGAAGAAGGCACGACAACGCCTCTACTTCCTCAGGCGCCTAAGGAAGTTCCAAGTCAGCCAGAAGATCCTTAAGAACTTCTACTCATGTACAATAGAGAGCATCTTGACCGGCAACATCACCTCCTGGTTTGGGAATAGCACTGCAAAAGACCAAAGCAGACTACAAAGAGTGACACGTTCAGCCGAACGCACAATTGGAGGGGGGCTCCCCACCCTCCAGAACATTTACTACAAGCGTTGCAAGGGGAAGGCTAAGAGAATTATTAAGGACTCGAGCCACCCGAACAACTGCCTCTTTGAACTGCTGCCGTCAGGCAAGCGATACAGGAGTCTCAAGGCGAGCACAGAAAGACTCAGAAGTAGCTTCTATCCCCAGGCCATCAGGCTGCTAAACGAACAATGAATGAACACTACACAACAACAACCACCAAACACACATAGCACACACATCCACACGCACACACTCACTTTAAACAAACACACTGTAGCACCCACTACACACACTTTATAGCACACACCCACTTTAAACAAACACACTGTAGCACCCACTCCCCACACTTTATATTTATGGATGAAGGATTGCACTACAACTCGTACACCTTACTGTAAATTGTACCTAAAATTGTACCTCATCCCATTTCTGCTTTGCACTAGATAGTACTGTACATTAGTACACTGCATAGTATTGTGTATTGTATATTATATGGTAACTCAGAACATTGTACATATGTCTATACCGAACAACTGTGACCTCATTTTCTTCTTCTAAATTCATGCTATATTATGTTATTATGTTATTTGATACTATCTTGTCTAGCACAGTCTCTGGAGCGTAACAGTAAGAAGCATTTTGTATGAAAGTATTCTGTACTTCTGTATGACAACTATTAAAGAACTTGAACTTGAACTTGACCCCCCTCCCCGACCGGTCCATACGAGACCCAGCCACCGGGAAGAACCGGCCTACGTCGCCGAGAGACTGACTAGAAGACTCCAGGACCTAGAAGAGGAAGAGGAAGAGGAGGAATGTCAAGCCCACCAGCAGCAACGTACTCTGGACCAGGAGGCCCAGTACAGCCCCGACCAGCAGCAACGTACTCTGGACCAGGAGGCCCAGTACAGCCCAGACGTCAGCCCCGAGCCACTGCACTACAAACCCCCGACCCAACTCACGGGTGAGTTTGACGAACAGTCAGCACCGAGGAACAGCACCTGGGTACCCGGCCCCTGGTACCCACCAAGTACCAACCCACGACAACACGTACGGGGAGACTCGCCCAGGAGGTCTCTTCCCCTACGCTCGCCAATGTGCCAGCCATCCATGGCATCGTACCTTGACGTTCCCAGACTTTACGCGCGAGGACAGAGCACAGTACACGGAATTACGGATGTGCTTGGAGACTATGATGTCCGACGTCCCTGATGAGTCGTACAAATATGCCATCCTCCTCAAGCATCTCAAGGTGCCCAGAGCGCATAATATAGCGCTGGCATATTCCAACTCAAGCACCCCATACTCCGCGGCTCTAGTGGCCCTCGACCAGCGTTATGGACGCATATGGGACTACGTGATACAAGAAATAAGAGATATCAACCGCCTCCCCCCAGCCAAAGACAATAGAGCATTGGATGACCTCTCTATCAAGGTACAATCCCTGGTAGGGATGCTGGGATCCCAAAAGGAGAAAGGGAGACATGAACTATATGCTAACTCTAATGTAGAACGAATACTAGAGAAGCTCCCTCCAGCCCGCCAAGAGCGCTTTCGGCGGCAGAGAGACCACCGCGACCCCAACGGCCCAGAAGCATCCCTCTTAGACCTAGCTGATTTCCTCGCCAGGGAGGTCAGCAGCCTACGACTGGACACGTTCGTGTGGAGTGGACCAAGCCCAAGAGATGGACCTCGGGGATCTAATGATAACCGCCGGTCAGTGACTGTTATGCACCAGGCCGAGTCAGTGCCGCAGCACGAGAACCACAGCAACCCCCCGACCAAGGGGGAGTGGAAGATTGAATGCCAGTACTGTGAAGGGGAACATCGGCTGTATCAATGTGACACTTTCAAGAAGCTGACCACTGACGAGGTGAGTCAGTGGATCAAAGCCAACCGCCGCTGCTTCCGCTGCGCGCGCAGCCATATGGCAGCTGAGTGCCGTTTAAAGAAGAAATGCAGCAAGTGCGACGGAGCCCACCTGGAGGTCCTGCACGACATCAACAAGCGTCCGCCAGGAAACCAAAGTGGGCCCGTCACAGTGATGTATCAGGCCGAGGCGGTGTCACCACAGACCAGGCCTGAAACCACCCCCTGGTGTCCCGACTGTCGCAGCAGACACGGGGACCGACAGTGCCACCCGTACTACCCCGAGTCGGCGCCACCACCGCCGAGTCACAACTCCCCCGCCAAAGAGGAAGGGGAGATCGTCTGTACCTACTGCGACGGCGGACACTGGCTGGCACAGTGCGACGAATATAAGACACTGAACCCCGTCCAAGTTGATCAGTGGCGTGAGGCGGCCCAGGCAGGCGCCGCTCACCGCGCATCACTGTGCGGGGCCCACCAGCGAAGATTAACCAAACAAGGCAACCGACCAACAGGAGTGCTCCACATAGACCCCAAGCATAGCGGGACCCCCCGAGTGCTCATCAAAGTGGTCAGAGTGCTCCTGAGTTACGAGGACAAGGTCCTGGACACTTACGCCGTCCTAGACGATGGGTCTGAAAATACTCTCCTCCTCGCTTCCGCCGCAGCCCAGTTGGGCCTGCGGGGTGCCAAAGGAACAATGACAATCCGTACCATTAGAAGAGACCAGAAGACCATAAAGGGTGAAAATGTCTCCTTCAAGATAGCAGCGGTCGAGCAGCCCGAGAAGCAGTATAGTATCACTAACGTCTTCACCAGCCACGACATAGGCCTGTCACAGTACACCTACCCCATCCCACAGCTGATGGCGAAGTACGTGCACCTACGCAGACTACCTATACCGCTCATCGACGGCGCCACACCGACCCTGCTCATAGGCTCCGACCACGCGGACCTCATTCTCCCAATTGAGGCGGCCCACATCGGACCCAAAGGATGCCCAGTCGCGGTTCAGACCCGACTGGGGTGGACGCTCCAGGGCCCCCTCTACGGACTTGACAGTCAACCCACGTCTACACGCTGCCTGCACACAAAGGTGAGCGACACAGGCCACTCTCTCGTACAGCCCGTTGAGAGGCTATTGACATTAGACGAGAGGCCTGTGAGAGAACCGTGGGCCCAAGAAGAGGGAGTTCCGAACTCCACCCCCCTCAGCTGCGCTCCAAGCAACGTAGCTGACCTCGAACCCAGCACCCCAAACGACTTCTTGATGGGGCGGCCGGAACCGGCCCCTCCTCAGACGGGGTACAGACCAAACAAGAGGAACAGACGGAGGATGTGGAGACACAGCCAAGCACAGCCCAGTATACCCAGGAGGGCCGACCTGCCTCACCGCCACACCCGACCCGTGGCGAGGCTGATAGAGTTGCCAAGGCTCCCTGACTCCCTTGATGACGATCATGACCCACTGACTTTGTAGATTGCCCTACTCCCCACAACAGACATTGAGTAGTTGACAGGACTATTAATCTGTCTTTGCTTTAACTAATTAGGTGCAGACTAATTAGGAGGCGGCTGTTACAAAGGGTCAGATTAAACCGAATATATATATTTATTGCTTGAGATCCCTTGTATAATATTTGTATATAGTTTGATATCCCTTGTATATTCCTTGTATATATACACGGAATATCCCTTTACCTGGGTACAAACCAGACCATAATATTCGTTCTCCTATTGGACAGTGACCCCTAGGCGCCAACGACCATACCCCCAACGGCAAGTTCAAAGGCAACGCCAAGGCATGTCTCAACATGTCCAAGTCTGCGCAGTAATACGAGACAGAACTGAGGTTGGCACTAGATAATTCACCTTACGTATAAATACGGCGCAGGTGGAAACAGCAGCAGTTCGTTCATTACAGGGCTGTACACTGCGATGATATCATCGCGAATTGCCCCTTTAATTGGCCGTTGCGATTGGTAAATATTATCTGGGGGCGGGCTTGCGAGTAGTGCTTTCAAGCCTTGGATTCGCATTTCACTCCTAAATTATCCAAGGCGTGTGATGACGCCACTCACGCGAGCTGAGCAGTGAGCACTCAGCAGGTATGATCAGCGGTAACAATCGACTGAGCACTCACTCTGATAGGGCAAAGTGTACCGGTGTAATAAGTCCCCGCGTCGGCAAAATGTCAGGCTGAACTCGCGATGCATCTTGTTGTAGCGTCTTTGCATCATCAAAAACCGATGCATTGATATAATTTCCTCTCATCCACTTGTCAGCAGTGCACTGTGACTGCACACACACACAGCAGATACTATTGCTTCGCTACTACATATAAGGCGAGAGCCGCGTCACAGTTATCAACAAACAGTGGAAGTCGAGGAGACATGAATAGAATTGCTCAACATGCTAACGCTAGTAGCCTCTGGCTAACGCCAGTTAGCCGTTCAGCTAACGCTAAACTAGTGTCTAACTAAAGTGACTCTGCAACACCAGTACCATTAGTGAGGAGGGGGGGGTATATTGAAGACGCTTGACAACAGGGGTTCAAAGATAACTTCACATTTATTGGTTATTCATTTCTTAATTATATCGCTTCATGCAATCCATCCAGGCTGGCTGCCTCCGTGTTGTTGACATAATGGAGCGGTCGGAAAGTATAGACGACGCATCCTAGTGACCTAGTCTAGTGTGTGACATCATCAACTGTCGACGACAGCTCAGACGGGGATTCTCTCTCTCTCTCTCTCTCTCTCTCTCTCTCTCTCTCTCCCTCTCTCTCTCCCTCTCTCTCTCCCTCTCTCTCCCCCTCTCTCTCCCTCTCTCTCTCTCTCTCCCTCTCTCTCTCTCTCTCCCTCTCTCTCTCTCTCTCTCTCTCCAATTCAAATGGCTTTATTGGCATGACGTACTTCTACATGTTGCCAAAGCAATATTAAACATAAACATGGATTACAAACAGATATAAGTACATACAAAATATCATTGTAAAATATAGTATATACAAAAATGTTCATCATAAAATAGAACATAAAATATTACGGCATATCTCTCTCTCTCTCTCGTGTGTTTTTAGCTAAAGTGGATAGAAAAGACAGTTTATGCAAAAGTCTTCTTAGGCACCCAAGAGTTTTTATATAAATTGTCTTACAGTAGATTCTTTTATTTTTAATAATAATATAAGCTGCATATAAGGAATACAACCAAATCCTCTGTCATACTAGGGATGGGAATCGAAAACCGGTTCCCGTCGGGAACCGGTTCCTAATTGGCCGATGCCTGGAACCGTGTGCCTCCCGTGACTTTCGATTCCCTTAACGCTGCCAGGTTTTCAAAACAACGTTAGCGTTAGCATGTAGCCATGGCAGACTTATTTGATTCCTTAAGGGCTCGAAATTGCCTGGATTTTGGTAATATGCTCCCGAAATGCTCCCGCTGTTTGGCTACTTCTATGTGCAGTGAAAACTACTTGAATGCTTTAGAACCTAGCCATTGATTTAGGTCAGGGTGAGCTAAAATTAGCCGCGGAGCTAACGCTATTTAACGTGAGCTAACGCTATTTAATAAAGCTCACAAAGAGAGATAAACAGCTGACAGCGGATAGTACAGGTACAAATACAATAAAGCAGCAGATGGGGGCTGTTGTGTAAACCTTGTACTCTTTAGTTCACATATAATAAAGAGCCGCAGTGTTTGTTTACAATTCAACACTGTAAGCCATGGTGGTGCAACATACAAATGTGTCCGTGTAGCAACACAAGCCAATACTATAGGACAGGGGCCCGGGGAGGGAGCTCTGTCTCTGTCTGTGTCTGTCTGTGTCTGTGTCTGTGTGTGTGTGTGTGTGTGTGTGTGAGACAGAAGTCGGAGGAATAACGACCTGTTATTCAATAGATTAAATTAGTTTAAGAATAAAAAAATAAATACATTTTAAGAGAATCTCAAATACATTATTTTATTTAAGTGTAGGCTATAGTTAATGTTTTATTTTTTATTTTTTGTATTTTTCTGACATGGGGGCTCAACAATAAATGACAATCAGAAATGTCAAGTTGCATGTTGTTATTCTAACCAGCTTAGACCCCTACGCTCTGCATCTTCTGGCCGCCTCAGACCTACTCCTATCCAAGCTCCGGGAGGGTCATCAAAGAGAAGTCGCCTATTCTCAGTCCTTGCCCCACAATGGTGGAATGAACTACCCACCCCAGTTAGGACAGCCGAATCACGTCCAATCTTTCGCCGTCGACTAAAGACGCACTTCTTCAACCATTATCTGAATAAAAAAATATATATCTAACCCTAACTAACCGTACTGTCATGCACTTGTCCTAATAAACTAACCTACACTGTAGCACTCAACACTTTGATGAACATTGTTGCTCAGCTGATAGAGTTGTGCCCTTCCTGATGGCTTGTCGTACAGAACTTATAAGTCGCTTTGGATAAAAGCGTCAGCTAAATGACTAAATGTAAATGTAAATGTAGTTCTGTTGCATTTCCAATTTATTTATGTAAATTATAAATTGATCAGGTATCGATAAGGGTATCGATAAAGAATCGAAGCGATAAGCAGAATCGATAATGGAATCGTATCGATAAAATCCTATCAATTCCCATCCCTATGTCATACCATAAAATTGTATTATTTATTATTATTATTATTATTTTGCATCGTGTTGAATCGCATCGTATCGCCCCGAATCGCATTATGTTGAATCAAATCGTATCGAATCGTATCGTATCTCAACAGGGGGTGAATCATATCGCATCGCCCGGTGCTTCAAATGTATCGTTAATGTATCATATCGTTGGCACCGTATCGAGATGCACATCGCATCGGCCTCAGTGAGGAGATGCACATCCCTACAGTATAGGGCCCAGCTGCAGCTCCGGAGAATCCTGGCCGTAGCTGGAGGCTACTCAGTACACACAGACAGTGGAGCTGGTTGGATATAGCGAGCATTTAGACTTGTTGCGTGGTGGCGATGTCTCGCAGATAATACAACTACAAGTATGATTATATAATATATATATTTTATTAAAAAAAAAATTATATAAAATAAATTGTTTTCTTTTTTTTTTTAAATCAAAAACAATCGATATAAATAATGGTAAAATTGTTATTAAAACATTTGCCCCTAAAAAATATAAGTGTGCCCCTAGTGAAAAAGCTTAGCGTACAGCCCTGCATTACTAGTACAGCCTTCACCACGAGTCAACGTGCAAGTGAAGTGAGCAACCTTGCGTCTAAATAGAGCACTTAGAACATGTGCGAATAGGATAGTAAAAGTGTCAGAGTTTAGTGAAGTAACGTCAAGTTCGACCTAGTTAAATGTGAAGTATAGTGCACAGGAGAACCAGCGTCGGCGACTGCAGAACCATTTTCTGGTTGGATTATATTGCTTTGGTACCGTGACTGCTGGAGCAGAGAACCGTCTACCCCACTATCGTGTGGGATCTACCCCCTGTGAGGAGCATCACTCGAGCCCGCCTCTAGGAAGAGGCTGGCTAGCTTTCATCCATGCTGTCGAGCATACTGGATTATAGCTGTTGCTTTGTCTACGGATCAAGGGAGTACTGCACTGGCTCCTGTATCTGGAGCCTCGTTATTCCGCGTTGACCCAGACTTTGCACCCGAACATTCCTCTACCCTGCTGGCCTTACACCCGGAGGGAACCCCCCAGTGTCTCCAGCTGGTACTAGTGTGCCCTATGTAATTGCTATGCCACAGGTGGCGTCAGTTTAGACCCATCTTACTATTCTCATTGACTTACGCTCTTGACCTACTTTACGTGTGTTCTTCGCCTTACAAGCGCAAGTATAATTCTCAATCTGTAACCTAACGTTGCTTGCTCTGATAATAATAAATACCCTCCAAATAGAACTTTATGTGTCAATGCCGTGTTCTTGTGTGGGTGTTCACCATATATATTCATGTACTGTATGGCCAGTAATTAAAGTACATAACTAAGTAGTGGTTTAATATACCATACTCTCATACAGTCAGGGAATTGTACCCCTCAGTTACAGTAAGACACACACATACACACTCCTCTCACTCACACACAGCGATCAGAGTAAGACACACACACATACACACTCCTCTCTCACACACAGCGATCAGAGTAAGACACACACACATTCACACTCCTCTCTCTCACACACAGCGATCTGAGTAAGACACACACACAGGGACCGAAACTAGAGAGCGCCGCCCGCCATTTGCGGGCAGTTTTTACGTTTGGCGCCTCCCACTTAGAGGACTGACCGCCGTGTGGCGGCCAATCAAATGGTCATGTGAAAACCGAAAATCATGATCCAATTCTGAGCGGAGTTCTCACTCGCCGTCTGAGCGCATTGCTGCTCCTAAACCTCCCTACCTGTTTCTGTATGCTGCATGTAAACACACAGTCACCGTGACTGATGTTAGTCTACTCTAGTCAGAGAGACCTCCGTGAGCTGATGTTAGCTACTGTTACAAAATGACCCAGTCAACTATTCACTTTTAGTTTAATACATGAGGCATTGTGTAACGTTATCCAGCTGGCTAGCTTCTGATAGCTCCCGACATAAACAACTGCAAGTGTCCAGTTACATCGCATGAGGGCTGCAGCGCTGCTGACTAGGGTCCAGGTGCAGGGTAGGAGAATCCTTTCATGCTGAATGTAAGAGTTTAGGGTCCAGCTGTAGCGCCGGAGAATCCTTGCTGGAGCTGGAGGCCACTAGAGTATACACACAGACAGTGGAGCTGTTTGCAGACAGCGAGCTGGCGATGTCTTGCAGATAATACAACTACAAGTATGATTATATAATATATATATTTTATTAAAAAAAAATATTTTTATATAAAATAATTTAAAAAAAAATGTATCAAAAAAAAGTTGGCAGGTAAGAAATCTGCTTGGCGGGTAGATTCTTCCCATCTACCCGCCACTGGCCGGTGAGTCAAAAAGTTAATTTCGCTCCCTGCACACACACATACACAAATTACACAGTACACACCTCTCACTCACACAGCGATCAGAGTAAGACACACACACAAATTACACAGTACACACACTCCTCTCACTCACACAGCGATCAGAGTAAGACACACACACATACACACACACAAGGACTCCTCTCACACACAGCAAACAAAAGACCTAGAAGTCTGTCTGATCTGACTCATCCCCCTCTCCCCTTACAGCTGTTCCACGTCACCCTCCTGGTCCTGGACCAAGTTACAGCCCCATCAGCCGCGGTGCTGGGGGCAGATGCTGCTAGTTATTTCTTTTTTATTATAATTTTTTTAGTTATTTAAAGTACACTTCCACTTTAATTTGTATTATTTAATTTATTTATCTTGTTATGAGTGATTGCTGTATTGTTCTTCAAATACATTTTCATTTAAAGTGGCTTAAAGATCCAAATTCAAATGTTTCATGAGTCATTATTTTAATTAGCTATGGGATCATCATGTTATGATGTTGTTGTTTGGTCCTGACAAGAGTCTCAAAGTCTGGGGTGATGGTAGACAAGCAACTCTGAGGTCATGCTCAATGTCCAATCTGTTCCTCTGCTCGGTCTTCAGCTGGACCAGAGCAGAGAAGCCACTTTCACAAAGATAGGTAGTTTAAAAAAATAAATAAAAAATGATATCCTTTTTTTTGTTTACATAATTGGTTTTCGATTAGTCGACTAATCGAAAAAATAATCGACAGATTAGTCGACTACCAAATTAGTCATTAGTTGCAGCCCTACTATTGAACCGTAGTTGCATTCAACAGGTCGTTATTCCTCTGACTTCTCGGTCTCACACACACACACACACACACACACACACACACACACCCACCCCTGGGCCGCGTGAACACTTTAGGCAACCAACTTGCGCGTCCGCGTTGCTCTGAATTGCTCTGATTGGCCGAGCGCGCGCATCCTCAGAGGCAGGAATACTAAGCTCCCCCTTAAAGGGGCTATGTACTGCTATTCCTAGCACTATTTGGGCAACTTTACACAATTCCTGTTAGTCTATTGAAGACATCTGTAAGGTTTTTTTTTTTTAAATGCATTGTTTTATATTTCTAATCAAGTACTCAAAACCATCATTTTCCAGCTTCAAGATTTCAGGCTGTTATGGCCTAGCTCCGCCCATAAGCACTTTGAGTGACAGTCAGCCCACACAGTCTGCTGAGAGAGACAGAGAGATAGAGAGAGAGAGAGATAGGGGGGGGTGGGAGACAGAGAGAGAGAGAGAGAGAGAGAGAGAGAGAGAGAGAGAGAGAGAGCTTCTTCCAGAGCGAAACCAGACACCTCTGCACACATTAACGGTAGGCTCCGAGGGGACACTTATGGTAGGTACACATATAGCTCATCTCTGGGTAACAGTACAGTAGACTATTTTATCACTGACCTCAGCCTAGAGTCTCTCAGAGCGTTCACAGTCAGCCAGCAAACACCCCTGTCAGACCACAGCAAAACCACTATCTACCTGAATAGATCAACACCCAACCAGGACATACCAAAACCAAACAAACTACACACTATTAAAAAACACTACAAATGGAAGGAAAGTAGTATGGAAGCATTCCAATCCGCTATCAAGCTACAAAAAGTCCAATCCAAATTAGAGCAATTCCTAGGAAAAAACTTCCAACACAACAGCAAAAGTGTAAACGGGGCGGTAGAAAACCTCAATAACATATTTTACCTTACAGCTTCCTTATCCAACCTAAAGGCCTCAAATAGGAAAGCGAGGAAAAATAAAAATATGCATGACAAATGGTATGATGATTGTAAAAATCTCAGGAAGAAATTAAGGAACCTATCAAACCAAAAACACAGAGACCCAGACAACCAGAACACACGTCTCCAATACAGCGAAACACTGAAACATTACAAAAACAGTCAGAAAAAAAAGGGACCAACATGTCAGAAACCAGCTAAAAGATATAGAGGAATCCATAAAAACAAATAACTTCTGGGAAAACTGGAACAAACTGAACAAAGTACACCACGAGGAGCTACCCATCCAAAATGGAGATGTATGGGTAAACCACTTCTCCAATCTCTTTAGCCCAATACAAAAAAATGAACAGCAAAAACACATACAAGATAAACTACAAAGCCTGGAGTCAACCATAAAAGACTACCAGAACCCGCTAGACTCCCCAATTACACTACAAGAACTACAGGACAAAATAAAATCACTTAAAACCAAGAAGGCCTGCGGCGCGGATGGTATCCTAAATGAAATGATCATATTCACAGACTCCAAATTCCAATTGGCTATACTAAAACTCCTTAACATTGTCCTTAGCTCCGGGATCTTCCCCAATATCTGGAACCAAGGACTCATAACACAAAAAGGGAGACAAATACGACCCAAACAATTACCGTGGGATCTGTGTCAACAGCAACCTTGGAAAAATCCTCTGTATGATCATTAACCACAGACTCATACATTTCCTCACAAACAACAATACCTTGAGCAAATCACAGATTGGCTTCCTACCAAATCACTGTACAACAGACCACATTCTCACCCTCGGCACCCTAATCGACAACCAAATAAATAAAAATAAAAGCAAAGTATACTCCTGTTTCGTTGACTTCCAAAAAGCATTTGACTCAATTTGGCACGAGGGTCTGCTGTACAAACTGTTAGATAGTGGCATTGGAGGGAAAACCTACGACCTCATAAAGTCAATGTACACCAACAACACATGTGCTGTGAGGATTGAGTGAAAACACACAGACTTCTTCCCTCAACGCCGTGGGGTTAGACAGGGGTGCAGTTTGAGTCCAACCCTCTTCAACATATACATAAATGAACTGGCAAAAACATTGGAACAAACTACAGCACCTGGCATCCCCCTAGCAAACACAGAAGTCAAATGCCTACTGTTTGCAGATGACCTGGTGCTGCTGTCCCCAACAAAAGAAGGGCTACAACAGCACCTTGACCTTCTGCACAAATTCTCCCACAAATTATGATATTCCAAAAAAGGCACAGCCTACAACAACAAAAACACAAATTCCTCCTAGACACAATTTCCCTAGAACACACAAAAAACTACACATATCTCGGCCTAAACATCAGTGCTACAGGGAACTTCAATCAAGCTGTGAACGACCTGAGAGACAAAGCAAGAAGGGCTTTCTATGCCATAAAAAGGAACATCAAGTTAGACATTCCAATCAAAATCTGGCTCAAAATATTAGACTCCGTCATAGAACCGATTTCCCTATATGGTTGTGAAGTCTGGGGCCCACTTGCAAACCAAGACTTCACCAAATGGGACAAACACCCAACTGAGACTCTGCATGCAGAATTTTGCAAATCCATTCTCCGCACCCAACGGAAAACGCCAAATAATGCATGCAGAGCAGAACTAGGAAGATACCCACTAATCATCAAAATTCAAAACAGAGCATTCAAATTCCACAACCACCTAAAAGAAAGCGACCCAGACACACTCCACAACATAGCCCTCACCCACAGAGAGACCCTCGATAGATGCCCACTCAGCCAGATGGTTCTGGGACTCTGCTCACAAACACAAGCAGAGCCACCAGACAGAAACCACACTGGACTAAATCAAATGATAAGAAAACAAAAAGAAAACTATCTGACACATTGGAAAGAAACAACCCAAAACCAGAGCAAATTGAAATGCTATTTGGACCTAAACAGAGAGTACACAGTGGCAGAATACCTGAGCACTGTGACTGACCCAAAACTAAGAAGATCCTTGACTAGGTACAGACTCAGCGAGCACAGCCTAGCCATTGAGAAAGGCCGCCATAGGCAGACCTGGCTCCCAAGAGAAGACAGACTGTGCACCCACTGCACACAAGATGAGGTGGAAACCGAGCTCCACTTCTTAACAACCTGCCCACTATACCAAGACATCAGAGACATATACTTCCCACAAATTGCAAACACCCAAAGAGACTTTGAAAACATGGACAATAACTCAAAACTCCCATACCTACTGGGAGAAATACAAGAATGTGCAAACACAGCAGCAAGATTTGTGAGCTGCTGTGACAAGAAAAGGACATCCAGCGGAATACAACCACCATAAAGACTGTACAAGAAATTCCGTCTGTAATGTACTGATTTCTTTTGTTTTCTCTGTTTGATTGTTTTGTTTTGTTTTGTTTGGCTTTGGCAATGTAAACGTATGTTTCCCATGTCAATAAAGCCCATTTGAATTGAATTGAATTGAAAATTGAGAGAGAGAGAGAGAGAGAGAGAGAGAGAGAGAGAGAGAGGAGAGAGAGAGAGAGAGCTTCTTCCAGAGCGAAACCAGACACCTCTGCAGTGCACACACTCCGGAGGGAGTGCCGCGTGTGCCGCAGCAGGTCCCCCCCCCCCGCCCCCCCAAGTGCCCCCCCTCTCTCCATCTCTCTCTCCCTCTCTCCCTCCAGAGCGCACGCAGAGGCGTCGGGCCCCACTCCGCCTCGCAGCATGAGGAAGTGGCTTCCACTCGCTGTCTAGTCTAGGTAGAATGGGGGCGGGCATTAGCTCCAACCACAGAGCCAATCGCATCACTGTGCGCTACCCAGCGGCCGTATGACGTATATCAGCCGTTCAAATCAAAATGGCCTGATTTACTGGAGGAGGAAAGGGGCTGAGCTGAATAAGAGCAATCCGCCAATATGGTATTTAGACACTAAAACACATTGATACGAACTCCTATTACTATAATACAATGCTAGAGACTGGAAAATGACATTTATAGTACATGTCACCTCAGGGCTCTACAGTGCGACCATATTGCTCGCATATGCCCCTAAAAATATGTGCGTGCGAACATGCAAAATCAAGTACTCGCACGGCGTGCGAGTGGGGCCAGCGAGTGCAGAGTACAGCCTCTCATTCATCCTTTTTTTTCTCCGCTGCGAGAATCGTTAAAAAACTACAAGTCCCACAGTTCACAGCCGCATAAACGTTCAAATCACAGTAGTTTCCTGTGGTCACGCGACTGGAAACCGAAAGTAATGATCAGCGGCTGCGTCACTGTCTGAGTCAAACAATAATACAGCCATGTCGAAGCCCATTCATTTTTATTTTGCGCGAAAGATACCGGAGAATGAGAAGTCAGGCGAGGCAGCTCATGTTACAGAGGTGATGGTTAACGTTAACGTTAACCAAGATACTGACGCTAGCCAGCATGCTAGCGAAGTTGGCCAAGCTAGCGAGGCTACACCCACTGTAGCACCCAATGTAGCCACTGTAGCTAGCGAAGCTACACCCACTGGAGCCGGAGGGAAGACATATAAATTTAACGTGAATTGGCTAAACATTTCCCCATGGCTAGAGTTCGAAAACAATGTCATGTTTTGTAAATATCGCAAAGTAGGATCGATGCATTGCGATGCATTGTTACACCCCTACAACTGGCCCACTGTGTATGTGTGTACAGCTAACTTGGCTAGCGTTATCAACCGCAGAGGTGGGCAATGGGTCCAGCTGTAGCACCGGACGGCCAGAGTGCAAGCGGTGTGGCAATAGGGTCCAGCTGCAGCGCTGGACGGCCAGAGTGCAACGGTGTGACGTCGTAATTGGCAGAATCGACTGTCAATCAATGGTCTACCTGACACGCAAACTACTGTACTGGAGGTGTACAGTATTTCAATAGGCAACCCTGAAAGGATTATTTTTCTAAAAGAGCAACACTAGCTCCCCCCTCTACTGATGGCCCTGGTTGTAAAGCCAGTGTCTCCTTTTTGTTCAATATCACTGCCTTTCTTATTAGGCCTAGTTGTTGGCTACAACTTTGCCATAGTAGGCATTAATCACTTAATTAATAGTTAAAATGTCTGTCCCATTCCCGTTTGCACACAGTGGGCCAGTGACTTTGGTGGTATGTGCTATTGCACAGATGTGTCCCGTTTGCACATGCACGCACAGTACAAATATACATTTATTTTAAAAAAAAAAAAAAAACTCTGTTACTTGACATATTTTCACTGTGCTCCTAAATATTTTTGGGTGCTCCTAAATTTCTTTGTGTGCTCCTAAATTTTTTCATTTAGGAGCACCTGTGCCCCTAGTGAAAAAGGTTAGCGTAGAGCCCTGCACCTTTAACACTTTGATCGCCAGGGTTAAATTCATAATTTACCATCCTTCGCCAGCCCTATTTAACATGGAGAAGTTCCCCTTCTTTGCAGGGCTATAACTTTTTAAATTGTATTGCTAAATTGACATTACTATGGCCCATTCAACGTCCTATATCTATTGTTCAGGGTGTAGCAACGTTATACTTTTTCATACTAAAATATGGTCTAAAGTAGGGATGCACGATATTGCTTTTTTGACACCGATACCGATATATTTATGCTCCTCAAGCCGATAACCGATATCCGATATTTATTGTATTATAAAATTTTTTTAATGTATATATTTTTTTTTGATAAAAAAATTAAAAAAATTTAACATGAAACAAAACATATCACAATACAATAATAATACATAAAAAGACTTCCCAGGACAATAACTTAACACCAACTTAAATGTGACCTAACCAGACAACAGAAACAAAAGCCAAGACAACAGTTCTGACTGATAAAGTGACCATATTTATTTTTCCAAATGAAAATTCACAATCCGTCAACAGCTTGTGGTGCATCCAACCTAAGACGCTCGAAGCTTTTTGTTCTTCTTTTTTCAAAGCGGAGCCTTGATAAAGAGGCTTTGAGTGGACACATCACCACCACAACAACGGGTCACCTGCGGCATCACCATCATTACATTAGCATAGTTTGCTAAATTAAAGAAGTTTGACAGAAGGGCAACCAGCCAGGCAGCGCCGTTATCTCACGGGACGAGTAGCTACATTAGTTAGCCAACAACCAGCCAGGCAACGCCGTTATCTCCCGGGACGAGTAGCTTCATTAGTTAGCCAGCAACCAGTCAAGCTAACGTTAGCATTCGGGAGATCCAGCAGCTTGTCGATGTGCCAATAGCCTCAGCAACCTAACGTTAGCTGGCTCCAGCAGATCGACAAGCTGCTGGAGCCAGCTAACGTTAGCTTGCTGAGGCTATTAGCACATCGACAAGCTGCTGGATCTCCGCGACGCTGAACTGCATGCGCCGGTCTGTCTGTCCGTCGTGGCGGTGGTGATGCCGCAGATGACCCGTCGGGCTGGATGTATTGCAAGTTGTTGCCCTTT
This sequence comes from Notolepis coatsorum, assembly GCF_963971535.1. Taxonomy (NCBI): domain Eukaryota; kingdom Metazoa; phylum Chordata; class Actinopteri; order Aulopiformes; family Paralepididae; genus Notolepis; species Notolepis coatsorum. The sequence goes on from NC_140167.1 coordinate 182,511,723, forward strand.
TCCCTCCTTCTGGAACGTCTGCATTGCATTTATTACAAATAGCAAGCGATCTTTTTACTCTGAAACTCCGAGTACCGACGCGGCCATCTTTGTTGTTAACTTGCGTGGCTACGTCACAGCCAAGTAAGGGAGCGCTGGATTTGTGTAAAACGCCCTGTTCCTAAACCACACGCTGTCAGTCGTAGCACAGTACTGACAAAACGGGAGGAGCCTTTAGTCAAAACAAACGCACTTCATTCCAATTCACCCACACGGCATTTTTTTTTACCAAAAAATATATTAAATTATCGGAGCTATTAATAACGTTATCAAGTTTATCGGGATGACGTCATAATTGCTGATATCGGCCCGATAATTATCGGCCAGATAATTATCGTGCATCCCTAGTCTAAAGTATAAGTATGTTTTTATCGTTTTCTGCAGCTTTCTCCAGAACGTGATTTATAGCTCCAAATGCATTATATTGATGATGAAATACAGTTTGATAGGAATATGCGCGAGAAAAAAAATGTCAAATGGACGTACTTCTAGAAGTTACTACTTATGATCTGATGATGACCGGATGGGGGGGGGGGTCGTTTATAATTCCGTGGCCAACGTTAGATGATTCATCTAGTGTGGGTGATATGATCATTAGAGCAGTTAGTATCGAACACTTTGAAAAATAACGTTGAATCTTACCGTAGCTTCCTCGCGCCGTTGGGCGATGAGCGTGGAACAGAAATATTCCTAGTATTATGGGATGTAGAAATATTCGATCCATTTCCAGGTTGTATAATAGTATATACGTCCAAATCATGTTGTTTATCGAGTTATTGGTAACGGATTGCTATCCGTTGTGATCAGCTCGAGTCCTGAGACTATTACCGAGTGATAGGACCGAATTGAAATGAGCACCAGCTTTCATTTTCAGTTTCCGCCCTGGGCGATCCGCCGATCGGCCACCAGATGGCGCTCTTGAACCGTTGGAGAGTTGAGAGGGGCTCAACAGTAGATCTCAAGTCTCCGGAGGAGAAATATGATTTCGATCACAGATTTTTGAAATATTGATATCAAAGACTTGGTACGGCGTCTTTGGCAGAATGAGCATGGCGAGGAAAGACGTCGTACGGCGGTTTTGGCGACCATAGTGTTAAGCTCCAGGAGAGAGGAGAGAGAGGCTGAAAACCTGCAGTTCTTGCCCGACTGATGGGAGCCGAATCCCGGATCCGATTTTTTGGTTTGTGAAATTGGTTTGTCATGACAAACTAATAAAAAATCGCGATTTACCCGGTGGCTACAACAACACGCATGTAGTCACTGTGTGTTGTTGTAGCCACCGGGTAAATCGCAATTTTTTATTAGTTTGTCATGACAAACCAATTACATAATCCAACATATGTGTAAAGGCACAACATATTCCAGTTAACGGTATATTTTTTTAATGATTCGTTACAGCGCAATCAATACTTCCATGCGTTCGGGACCTCCATGTTTTGGGGGTATTCATCAGAAAAATCGGAATCCGGGATTCGGCTCCCATCAGTCGGGCAAGAACTGCAGGTTTTCAGCCTCTCTCCTCTCTCCTCTCTCCTGGAGCTTAAGGGGGAGCCGCGCTCGGCCAATCAGAGAAACGCGGAAGGCGCTCGGCCAATCAGAGAAACGCGGAAGCGCAAGTTGGTTGCCTAAAGTGTTCACGCCCCCGGGCCCCTGTCCTGTAAGGTATTGGCTTGTGTTGCTACACGGACACATTTGTATGTTGCACGGCTTACCAACTAGTAAACAAACACTCAGTCTCTTATTATATGTGAACTAAAGAGTACAAGGTTTACACAACAGCTCCCACCCGCTTTTTTATTGTATTTGTACCTGTACTATCCGCTGTCAGCTGTTTATCTCTCTCTGTGAGCTTGATTAACTAGCGTTAGCTCACGTTAGCTAGCGCTAGCTCCGCGGCTAATCTTAGGTTATCCTGAACTAAATCAATGACTAGGTTCTAAAGCATTAGAGTAGTTTTCACTGCACATAGAAGCAGCCAAACAGCGGGAGCATTTCGGGAGCATATGACCAAAACCCAGGCAATTTCGAGGCTTTAAGGAATCAAATAGTCTGCCATGTCTGTAACCTAAGATTAGCCGCGGAGCTAGCGTTAGCGCACGTTAGCTCCGCGGCTAATCTTAGGTTATCCTGAACTAAATCAATGACTAGGTTCTAAAGCATTAGAGTAGTTTTCACTGCACATAGAAGCAGCCAAACAGCGGGAGCATTTCGGGAGCATATGACCAAAACCCAGGCAATTTCGAGGCTTTAAGGAATCAAATAGTCTGCCATGTCTGTAACCTAAGATTAGCCGCGGAGCTAGCGTTAGCGCACGTTAGCTCCGCGGCTAATCTTAGGTTATCCTGAACTAAATCAATGACTAGGTTCTAAAGCATTAGAGTAGTTTTCACTGCACATAGAAGCAGCCAAACAACGGGAGCATTTCGGGAGCATTATGACCAAAACCCAGGCAATTTCGAGGCTTTAAGGAATCAAATAGTCTAGTTTATGGCTACATGCGTGGCGCTAATGTTATGCACAACTAAAACCTGGCAGCGATAAGGGAATCGATAGTCACGGAGGCACGCGATTCCAGGAATCGGATCATTAGGAACCGGTTCCCATCCCTACCTACAACCATTCATCTTTTCTTGAATTGGAGCAGTGGAAATTGTGGAAAACGCGATTCAGCATATTTCCTCAAAGGGAAATGTTTGCAAAAAACAAATATGCTCATATAAATAAATATACGTATCACATACATAAAGAAATTATACATGATATCACTACAGAAACGTAAGTCCTTTACGTTCTCCCTTCTACCTCACCCTTCAAGTGGGGGGTATTGGAATTGAGCCTACAGATACAGCCAGGATTAGTCATGGAACAACTGTTTGGCGGCCGTTTTGATGCCGTTTGGCATGGTTAATGGTAACAATGACCAGCGGGGGCGCTCTCATACAGCTGGTGACAACGTGCCGAGGTGCCTGCTCTCTGTGCCTGCTCCGCCCTCGACAAAGGGAGAGAGAGGCTGAGAGAGAATGAGAGCGAATGGCCAAAATGCACTGTGTTCTGACCACATGTTTTGGCTCAAATACATAGTATTATATTGTATGCCTCGTTTTATAAAATATCCTTTGAGCGCAAGCGATTGATAACCGTCAACGTTGAAACGGCACAAGCTCTTATTTATTTTTTAAGCGGGCCGCTTTTATTATGAAATTCGTATTATGAAACAGGAAACACCTCGACCATTGTCTTCAACTTAGCTCACTACGATTCAACCTATTGCGTGGCACCACAGAGAGACGTTGTAGTATCGGCGTCTGTGATTTGCCTAAACGTTCGGCTGAGTCTGCAGCAGCCGTAGTGGACGGGGACGGCCGAGTTAGACAGATAATATCATTAGAATATTATTCTTTTGGTAACGTTTTATTTCTGACTACAGTACAGTATGTATTACTATCTATTACTACCTACTATGGGCCAGCCGTGTATAGGTGTAACAGAGTTATAATAGTTCAATGGTTGTGATGGCGGAGTTAGCGATGCGTCAGGTTCCTTACTGTATATTTGCATATCGTTTTATTTACTACTACCTACTATGCTGCTATGTCTATACTACTATCTACTACTACTTTGTATCACAAACAGTACTGTATTTGCAAAACGGATATGTCATAAATGTATAGATGTAGCAGTTAGGGGTGGACGGTATAAACGGTATACGGTATAAACGGTATTAATTTGCTCTATGGTATGGATTTTGACTATACCGTTTAACCGGTAGAGCAGCTCTAAAATAGCAATGACGTCATGTAACCACAGCGCGACTATTTCAATCGCATTTGCCCCTAAAAATAGATAGAATTAGTCATAGATAATAGATATGTGCAAACTGGAAAAAGTTATTTAGGAGGCTTCGCGCAGTGGGCGTGTCAACACGCAATTGTCATTTCATAATAAACACATATCACTGCGGCGCACAGCAAGTTTCAATTTCAGTTCCTGGCATTTTTAACCAGTGGAGAAAGGTAAGATATTTCCCTATCGTTTTTCTTATATGAATTATTCTACGTTAATAAAACATACCTGGTGATCAACTACAGTTTGCTGTAAACATTACGACATGTGTGTAGTGTTATGATAACGACGGCAGCAGCGGGAGCCGGGAGGAAGGCGTGCAGCAGTGGATTTGCGAATAGCATGCAGCTGCAGAGCCGCAGAGCCAGTGGCTCTTTCAGGTCTGGTCACAGGCCCGTCAAACAGCGCCCCCCCACCCTTGCGCCGTTCTGACCCCCATCGTCTCTAAGCATTTTGTGTGTCAATTTGTTGACACGTGTCAATTTGTTGACACAATTGTCAATTCTTAAAGCTGAGGATGAGTGGCACCTTTGTCTCAATTCTTATTCAATTAAATTCGCTCTGCGGCTCTGCAGCTACATATGCTTCTAGCAAAATCCAGCCCCGCTGTTTGCAATGGGAGCAGGAGTCTCGACTCGGGACTTATTTTATTTGGAATATAATGACTTTATACGCAAAAGTAGCCTAGTTTTAAGTTAAAATATTATAAATCTACATGCCTTGAGGATGTCATTCTTTATATAGCCTGCCTATCAGGCAAAAAAAATTATTCTAACAGAAACACTGATACCGTGATATATACCGTTACCGTCTATGCTTCAAATTATACCGTGATATAAATTTTAGACCATACCGTCCACCCCTAGTAGCAGTACTGTCTACCTGTATGTCATGTATGTCATTATGAATTGAAAATGGGGGACCCTGATGTAAACAAGACGAAAGTAAAAATAAAACGTTCAAACTTGTGTATTGTTTTCAGAAAAGTCGACTAAGATTGTACTCTTGTATTTTGCACTGTACAGTATGTCACAGGTGAGCTTGCTAGCCATTTGATTGTTAACGTGATACTCTAAGAACAAAAAACCTGCTTGTCTATATGATGAGATACAATTCACAATCAACAGACACAGTTACTCCACCAGGCATGTGTCAATGGAAAGATGTACTGTAAAGATGCCAAGAACAGATGCAATGAAAATGACTGTGATGTATAGAGCCATGACTGCATGGAATTCCTTACCACCTGCACTAACTAGGGTTGAAGACAAACAGACATTAAAACACCTTAAAAATCATATAAGAAAGAGTGGTACTGTCAGTTAAGTAAACATAGTGGGTGATTGAGAAGATGGGTATGTGTGATTGTTGAACTTAGATTTTTAATATATTTGCATATTGTATTGAGATGTATTGTTATGCTTTAAGTGAACATATATGCCTTGAAACATGATTGAGTAGATGGGTATGTGTGATTGGTGAACTTAGATATTGTATGTGTGATAGGTGGACTTAGATATTTTATTATATAATATTTTAGGTGTTATTGAGGTGTATTGTATTGTTTTATTGTATTGTATTGTATTAATAGTATTGTATTGATTTTATTGTATTGTATTGATTTGTGTGGACCCCAGTAATAGTAGCCTATGCCTGTGGCAATGGCTAATGGGGATCCGAATAAACTAAACTAAACTCTGCAGTGCAGGTGAATAAAGTAGAAGCACTTCTTATAGTGTACAATGGGGGAAATAAGCTACACCATCAGGCCAGTTTAAGAGGGGCATTTATTGTACTGAAATAGCTTAACATTCAGACAAAGTCACAGAAGATTACAGACTGTATTAAGCCCAAACTGAGTAAAAGATCATCGAAGCCTAAACAAACGCCCTTGTAGTGGATAGACTATATATCAACAACCAACTGTTTAGGGACTCCAGTATCACTCCCTGGTTATTCTGAAACCCATTGAGACTATTGCTTTATGGTCGGTAGGCCTACTGACACTTCCTGTATTAAGCTAGGCTTGCATAAGGGTTTTGGTTATAGCTTGTATCAATGCGTGTAGTCTGAGAAATAAGTGCTATGAAATTGAATGTATGGTCAAAGCTAACTGGATTAATATCCTTGCCATCTCTGAAACGCACCTTGATGATTCCTTCTCTGATTCTGCTGTAACTATAGAATGTTTTAATATTTTTTAGAAAAGATAGAAACAGGTTTTGCATTTGGCATTTCATCTACATGTATTGATCATATTTATACAAACGTGCCAGGCCAATGCTCAAAGGCAGTCTCTGTTCCTGTAGGTTTCAGTGACCACAACATCATAGCAGTCTCCAGAATGACGAAGGTCCCAAAAGCCAAAGCAAAAATGATTGTCTCACGGTTCTATAAGAGCTTTAATGTAGAAGGTTTTATTAATGAAATGTCGGGTATAAACTCTTCCTCCCCATGCATTTGAAATGTAAGAGACTGTGCCATCTGATTAGCACTACACTCAGTAGTACTAAAGTTGATGGATCCAAAACCATGTCTCGCACAAGGTTTACAGAAGCATGCGCATCCAAACGATAAATACTAGGTGCTGGACAGAAGAGCACACTTCCTCACACTAGAACATGCTCCCATGTTATTACTTTGCTTGAGTTGTGTGACGTTCCAAATTGAAATGAATAATAAAACAAATGGCTGCAACCATGTCCATGTCCAGACCTCTTACTTACAAAATCAGGTGTAACAATTGTGTGCAAATGCAGTATCACATTAATAACTGTCCTTTATGACATAAGCATTTATCACTGTATTATACTACAACTCTATACATACATCTGAGTAGTAATTAGCACTATTACTCAGTAGTACTAATTTATATATTTTACACAGAGTTTAATCACCTGTTCATTGTATATCACTATTGCACTTTACTGTTACATTTGCACTGTGGTTGGATGTCAAACTTCTTTAGGTTGTGTGTTGGAGGACATGGTGATTTGAGAGGACCGTGTTTTGAATATGGTGTAATACTTGCTTATAAACACACAATACGTTAATGCACAACAGACGAGAGAGAGCTTGACATGCATCGCTGTGGCAGAGGCTGGTGTTGTGCTTGTCGTCTTTCCTGTGACAAAATGGCATCCAAGGTAATAAAAAAAGTCAACCAATGAACTAGATTCTTGTACCGGATCTCCTCTCTGGTAAACAAGAATACCCTGAAGACTCTGGCAGGAGCACTCATTGATTGATTGATTGATTGAAAAGTTTATTAACAGATTGCAGAATGGGTACAGTACAGTACAGCTCAATACATACAATTGTTAAGGGGATGCAGACCAGAGAAAGACTTTCGTCTTGTTTACATCAGGGTCCCCCATTTTCAATTCATCATAACATATATGACATACATGACATACAGATAGACAGTACTGCTACATCTATACATTTATGACATATCAGATTTGCAAATACAGTACTGTTTGTGATACAAAAGTGTCCAGAAAAGGAGTGTATATACATTTGGCATAGAAACTGTACATTGGAGGAGGTTGGTTGGGTGGGGTGGGGTTGGGTGGGTTGGGTGAGGGCTGTACATTGGAGGTGGGGGGGGGGGGGGGGGGGTTGGGAAGGGGACACACACACATTTTACACTGTACATTGGAATATTGACAAAGCCTTACTTGGTCATTTACTGTACAACTAGGTTAGGACATTTGTAGGGGCCAGTTTCGAATTGCAGTCTCACGTAGGTGTTTTTTGAGAGTGTTTTTGAAGGTGGGTAGTGATTCACATTCCTTTACAGCTTTAGGTAGGGCGTTCCACATTGATGTGGCATAATTGCGAAACGTGTTTAGTCCCTTGTTTGAGCCGAATCTGGGTTTTACATGATTTGTGGAGCTCCCTCTGGTGTTGTGATCGTGGTATTCACTGACCTTTGGGAAGTATTTTGACATGTACATGGGTACCTTGGTCGCGTAGTGTATCTTGTAGACCAGGCCCATTGCAAGTTGCTGTACTCTGTCGTCTACTCTAAGCCATCCTAGGTTGTCAAAGTGGGCAGGGGTGAGGTGGGTTCTAGGAGTCAGGTCAAGTAGTAGTCTGACTAGCTTGTTTTGAGATGTTTGTAATTTGTTTTTTAGTGCCTTTGAGGTGCTTTGGTACCATGAGGTGCAAGCATAGTCGTAGTACCCTTGAATGAGTGCTCCTGCTAGAGTCTTCAGGGTATTCTTGTTTACCAGAGAGGAGATCCGGTACAAGAATCGCGTTCGTTGGTTGACTTTTTTTATTACATTGGATGCCATTTTGTCACAGGAAAGATTAGCCTCTAGGATGGAACCCAGGTAGGTAATTTCATCTTTCCTTGTGATAATATTGTCACCCACTGTAACCGAGAAGCCGTCGGTCTTGCTGAGTTTGTTATTTGAACCGAAGAGAATGGACTCTGTTTTGCCCATAGTTTGTTGTCGGCGAGCCATATGCAGATTTTGCCTAGTTCCGAGCTGAGGGCTTTTTCAACCTGTAACTTGTTCTTGTCAGAGACCAGCAGGGCTGAGTCGTCCGCAAACAGGAACAAGTTGCAGTCACAAGCTGACGACATGTCATTTGCATAAATTAGGAATAGTAGCGGTCCTAGTATGCTTCCTTGTGGAACACCACAGCTCACTGTGAGGGGGGGGGGATAGGGTACCGTTTACTTCCACCATCTGTTCCCTCCCCTCCAGGTAGGATTGTATCCAGCTCACTGATAAACTATCAAAACCAATTGCTTTTAGCTTGTCAATCAGAATGGTGTGATTGACAGTGTCGAAGGCCTTTTGTAGGTCCAGCATGACCATGCCGCAGTATTTGCCCGCGTCCACCTCTTGTTTGATGTGGTCGTTCAAGTAGAGAAGGCATGTGTCAGTGGAGTGGGATGTTCTGAAGCCAGATTGGAATTCGTAGATTCGATTTTTTTCCGCGAGGTACTTTTCGATCTGTTCGTATACTATTTTTTCCATGACTTTCGAGATGGATGTAAGGATAGAAACAGGGCGGTAGTTACCCGGGTCTAATTTGCTGCCCTTTTTGTGCAGGGGTGTTACTCTCGCAATTTTGAAGTCCTTGGGGACGTGTCCCTGTTTTATGGAGAGGTTTATTATGTGTGTGATGACTGGGGTGATGGCTGCTGCTGAGTCTCTGAGGAATTTGGAGGGGATGTTGTCATGGCCAGTGGCCTTGTTTGGGGTACTACATTCAAGGGTACTACGACTATGCTTGCACCTCATGGTACCAAAGCACCTCAAAGGCGCTAAAAACAAGATTACAAACATCACAAAACAAACTGGTCAAACTTCTACTTGACCTTACCCCTAGAACCCACCTCACCCCTGCCCACTTTGACAACCTAGGATGGCTTAGAGTAGACAACAGAGTACAGCATTTATATAGAGCTTTTATCCAAAGTGCTTTACAACTTAATGTACATTAAACTTGAAAACAAGTTTTCATTCAGTCTGTCTCGTCTCTCCCTCCATCCCAACAGGGGGGTAGTAGAGTGACTATACTGTGTATGTGTACTGTAGGTGTGACATTGGAATGCGGCGAAACCCCCACACACACAAACACACCATTGAAATGCTAATTGTTGGCGCAGCAGAACTGGAACACACTGATGCTTTTTTGGCTATGTCTCTCTCATTCATTAAAATCTTTAAGCTACTATCTATCCATTAGGGGTGGGAATCACCAGTTTAATCACGATACAATACGATATCGATTCTTTGGACAACGATACGATATTATCCGATATCACACAGTCTGCCACGATACGATACGATTCGATTCAGGTGCCTGCGATCGATATGAGACAATATTATGTGTCCATTTTATACAATCAGTAACATTTAAATCAACAAAAAAAAAGGCAATGGAAATATCATGACATTTTTTTTTTTGAGCTCTTCCAGACATTTAAAGGCCAACCTCCAGGTTAAACCCTACTGATCAATTATGGTTAGTTTACATCATTGGTATATAATTTCATTATTTATTTTTTTCCATTTGACACCGGAAATGCCACTCTGAAAGAGTTAAAAAGGTCCACGCACGAATAACATGCACGCGCGAATCAAAAAAGCTTATCAAACGCCGACGTCACAACAGGACACAGGTGCATATTAATGAGCCGAATCTAATGTTGCTTTTCCACTAAAATAAAGTACTCAGTTTGTCTCCGTGTGGGGAGGCGGGGCTGCTGGTGATCAGCATGAGAGCTCCAGAAATGTCACGTGAAAAACTGCAGACCACTGATTGGTCAGAAGAGAGACGCGTCACTGTTTGGGGAGTCTGAACGAAAACAGAACGCCGCCATCTTTAATGTCTCGCGTAGGATGTCTTATGTATGTTTGCAGCAAGAAACAAGTGCAATAAAAAAGGATACAGTCACTGTGTATTCTGCCTCATTTATTGATGAAACAAAACCGACATCAACACAATTTGCCACCGAGCGGAGAGTTTAGTCTGACAAAAAGATCGCTGATTAGTTACGCTTGTTGTTGGGGTTAGGGACGTAACGTTAGTTAGCCTAATGCTAACGTTAGCAGATAGACACGAGAGGCTAGGTAACGTTAAAGCTTGTAGAATAGACACAATGAGGTAACGTTAGCGTTAGCATAATAGACACAACGAGAGTCTGGTTAATGTTGTTATTGATTGATTGAATGAAAACTGTGTTTTACTCTGGCTTGCCAAGCTCATCATAGCCCCTTTCGTGACTGATGCACCGAGTGAATCCACAGTCACTTGCTCCTTAATAGGAAACCAACCTAGATTTACCATGAAGGACTGGTTCTGGCCGAACCGTTCGTTATACAAGTATCACAGAGACATTTCAAATGTACTCACAGGACATTACACGCGCACGTTATGAACCATTGATTAAAATATGCACGTGCGTGGTGATTGTGTTGGGCAGACAAAATGTTTTGATAAAAACGCTAAAACTGGGTCAATTTCAATACTTTTTTTTCCAATTCTTCATGAAAGTCACTGTTGGCCTAGTCCACATTGTTTATTGAACAAAAATACAACGTGGAGGTTGACCTTTAAATGAAAAACAATCTATTGTTTTTAATACAAATAGACCTCCTGTTCACTGTTTTTGGTTCGTTTTTCTTTTTTTTCTCGATATTAATATCCTATTCACTGTCACAGAGCTGTATTTTGGCTGGAAAAGCATATTGGGAGTCCCAAGGTGCAGTACCGGCCAGATCCTGTTAGTGGGGCTATCCCGAGAATGCACCCTCCCTGTCCCCACTTCTCTCTGCCTATGGCTCTGGGTTAGCTTGTTAGCTCACGCTAACGTAACGTTATCTTCGATCTTTAACGCGACGTGGGCATAATAGAGTGACGAGGATTGCAAAGCAGGTTAGATGCATTGGACCCGTTGTGGAATAAAACAGCAGGGACATGTTTTGGGTCACAGAATAGGCACACTAGTCTTGCTCTAGTGACGCTCTAGACGCTAAGCTGTTGATGTTAAACGGAGTTTGAGTTTCACAACACTGGGCGCGGGGCGATGACGTCGCCGGATTTTCAAAATAAGAGTATCGCAATATGAATCGATCTTTTTACGTGGCATCGATCCTATTTGATTATTGATAATAGATCGATATATCGATCTGGATCGATGTATCGTCCCACCCCTACTATCCATGGGGCTGATTTGACTGTGAACTTTTTTAAAGGAGCATGTTTATCTGCTACACTCATGTACCTCAATTCCATTCCCCCCAAGGTTGAGAAGAAACCACAGTACGGGGAGATTGATTGATTGAACATTTTATTAACAGATTGCAGAATGGGTACAGTACAGTACAGCTCAATACATACAATTGTTAAGGGGATGCAGACCAGAGAAAGACTTTCGTCTTGTTTACATCAGGGTCCCCCATTTTCAATTCATCATAACATATATGACATACATGACATACAGATAGACAGTACTGCTACATCTATGACATACCAGATTTGCAAATACAGTACTGTTTGTGATACGAAAAGAGTCCAGAAAAGAGAGTATATACATTTGACATAGAAACTGTACATTGGAGGAGGTTGGGGGGGCAGGTTGGGTAGGAGGAGTGGGTGGGGGACACTGTACAACTGAACAAGCAAAACTGTACATTGGAATATTGACTCCCTCCCCGCAGAACTCCGCACCGCCCCAACTCTGGACTCATTTAAAAAAAACTGCTCAAAACCCACCTCTTCAACTTGGCCTTCAACCCCTAACTTTCTCACTTTATATGTATATGTTGTGTCTGTCCACTATGTTTGTTCATTTGTCATCTCCCCCCCCCCCCCCTATGTAAAGCGACCTTGGGTCCTCTGAAAGGCGCTATATAAAACGAAGTTATTATTATTATTATTATTATACTTGGTCATTTACTGTACATTGGGGGGGGTTGTGTTAGGACATTTACAGGGGCCAGTTTAGAATTGCAGTCTCCCGTAGGTGTTTTTTGTAGAGTTGTTCCGATACCGATACCAGTATCGGAAATGCCGCCGATACTGCCTAAAATGCTGGTATCGGCGAGTACCCTCTAATGTTGCGCTCCGATACCATATGACGTAATTTATCAACAACACTGCGGACGTTGGGCTCTGTAGATATACCCTACTCGCTGAGTGAGCATTATAAAACAAACGTGTGCTTAATCGACCGTGAATTAAAGTGTCAATTGCCATTTGTCATTTTAACAGCAGAGCAGATACTTTCTTAAAATGCCATCGTCCCGACAGAGCGATGTTGACAGGGAGCTCTGATGAGTTCGCTTGGTGGCTGGTGTTATTAGCATTGAACAGCTAACCGAAAGCTAGCTTTGACGTTACCTTGGCTAAAGTTGGGGCTATTCATAATCCAGCAATAATGGCTGCAGACCTGCAAGCAAAGTACAGCAAGTTGGCAAAGGAGTATTCCAAGTTAAATCACAATGTCACCAGTAACGTTACAGTCTTCTATGGTCTTCCCATATACCGGTAGCTCATGCTAGCTAGCCTAGCTCACGGTAACGTCGTCATTGCACAATTGCACGTCGCGTACACAATTAATGACATGTTGCGGACAGCCATATCGGCGACAATGTTTAGCTTTTAGTGCCAAATGATAAGAGTCTGAGGCGGAGTCTCAAAAGAGAATGTTGAATATTTATTGTGCAAAAATCACAACAGTTCCTCTGCTACTTCAACGGAGCCTTGTAGACTGAGTAGGGTATATCTGCAGAGCCATTGGGTAGCGAGTGCAAAGCGAGTGGATCATTGGAGTAGGGTATATCTGCAGTGCTGCAGCCCCATACTCATTGATTAATGATACTAATACAAATCTATACAATCACCTGTTGAATAAATACCATTACTTTCTAGTTATTACTAAAAAACAGTATATATAAAACAGTATCTGTAAAAAAAAATTATATATATATATATAATTTATATATATATATATATTTTTTTTAATGTATGCACTGGTATCGGATAAGTATCGGTATCGGCCGATACCCAAAGCTTAGGTATCGGAATCGGATCGGAAAGGAAAAAATTGTATCGGAACATCTCTAGTTTTTTGAGAGTGTTTTTGAAAGTGGGAAGTATTTTGACATGTACATGGGTACCTTGGTCGTGTAGTGTATCTTGTAGACCAGGCCCATTGCAAGTTGCGTCTACTCTAAGCCATCCTAGGTTGTCAAAGTGGGCAGGGGTGAGGTGGGTTCTAGGAGTAAGGTCAAGCAGTAGTCTGACCAGATTGTTTTGAGATGTTTGTAATTTTGTTTTTAGCGCCTTTGAGGTGCTTTGGTACCATGAGGTGCATGCATAGTCGTAGTACCCTTGAATGAGTGCTCCTGCCAGAGTCTTCAGGGTATTCTTGTTTACCAGAGACGAGATCCGGTACAAGAATCTAGTTCGTTGGTTGACTTTTATTACATTGGATGCCATTTTGTCACAGGAAAGATTTGCCTCTAGGATGGAACCCAGGTAGGTAATATCTTCTTTCCTTGTGACAATATTGTCACCCACTGTAACTGAGAAGCCGTCGGTCTTGCTGAGTTTGTTATTTGAACCGAAGAGAATGGACTCTGTTTTGCCCATGTGTAATGATAGTTTGTTATCAGCTAGCCATATGCAGATTTTGCCTAGTTCTGAGCTGAGGGTTTTTTCAACCTGTAACTTGTTCTTCTAAAGTGTGAGGGACCAACTCATCAAAAGATGTGCTAATAAACGATAAGTACTGTCCTCATGCCAATATGTGGGTGGTATTCCAACATGCCTATTTCACCTGGCACCCTAGAAACACCACTGTGCAATTTTTAATCAACACAGTTCTATTTAGCTATTAATGGATTTGATCAAGACAGGAGTTTAGTCAGTTTCAGTCAAGGTCATTCGTACTTCTCATCACAGTTAGGACAGTCGAAACCCAATCAATCTTTCGCCGTCGACTAAAAACACACTTCAATCAATATCTGAAATAAATATTAAATAAAAAGCCGGTCCTTGCAAGGGTTCCGGTGGGTCCCTATAGCAAAATCAGGAATAGTTGACCTTCACCATAAGAATGACTATTCTGACACAGGTTCCCCTCAACTACAGTATAGACCAGGGGTGTCAAACTCATTTTCACAGAGGGCCACATCAGCATTATGGTTGCCCTCAAAGGGCCAAAGACCGTATATATGTTAATGTAATGTGAAATAAATGTAGCTACTCATTTACATATTGTTAAACATGTTGTTTCTGTATTTATTACTTATTCAAGTTATACATATTGCATATGCATTTGCATAGATGTAAAAATATATGTTAGCTTATGTTATTTTAACAAATAATTTTAGTTTATCAGAACCCCATATTACTCCATTAATCAATGATCAAACCATTCAAGTAAATAACAAAGAAGAAGATCATCAAATACAAGCTATGACATTAAGTTTGTTCAAAACCTTTTTGTCACAGTCAAGAGGGGCAGAACTAACAACTGAGCTGCAAAGAACACGTGGGACAGATGTAGCAGATGTTACAAAAACAAATGGCTGCACACAACCTTGCAGAGGCCATACATCCAACTAATGGAAGATAGTTTTATTAACTTTAATTAACAGATTGCAGAATGGGTACAGTACAGTACAGCTCAATACACACAATTGTTAAGGGGATGCAGACCAGAGAAAGACTTTCGACTTGTTTACATCAGGGTCCACCATTTTCAATTCGTAATGAAATTGCTATTATGTGTCTGCATGAACACACAACTGTAACTGTACTCAAAAATAACAAAATAAGGGTTGTCTCAGTTCACAACTATATTGGTCAAGTTTTGGGTGGGACTTGTTTGCGTCCCTACAGCTTCTTATTCAATTGAGCGAGATGCTCGGTTATGTCACACAGCCAGTTTGCATCCGACAGTTCAGACAATATTTCTTCAACCCTTTGTTACCTATTCCGCCTGGATCTTTTTTGTATTTTGGGCTGTAAAATTGTCAAAGAATGTCTGAGGACTCGGAGTAAGTGCTTTTGGCTTTTTTCCTTTGTTACTTCATCAATACCTCAGATGTTCAACATACATGTATGTGTAAGAATGTGTAATAACTAAGGCTGTCAAAGTTAAAGCTTTATTAACGCATTAACCCACAATTATTTTAACGCCGCTATTTTTTAACCCAAGATTAATGTTAAAAAAAAAAAAATAAAAAAAATCTTAAATTTTCTTTACCAGAGCTCTTGGGGGGCCACATCAAATGACGTGGCGGGCCACATTTGGCCCGCGGGCCATGAGTTTGACACCTATGGTATAGACTGTTAATAGATGACGGGACCTAAGATGGGTTTACACACTGTACCAGGAGAACTGTAGACCAGGAGTTGTGTTACAAGAGAAGTGATTCAAAACTAAAACTTTGTTTGTAATGACAGCTTCAAGGATGCTTTCTGTATGATCACCCGCAGTATTCAGGTGTGATTTTGGCCCATCAGTATCCTTCTGACTCCCTGATCAGAAATGTTGCGAGGAGCACCAGTACATGGCCGGTTGATGATGGAGTGATGTTGCTTCCACTTATGGATAATGCCCCCAATGGTGCTTACTGGAAGATTCTGAAGTTGTGAAATACGTCTTTAGCCAATTATATTTTCATGATTTGCAACAATCTGTTTGTGAAGGTCTTGAGAGGCTAGCCCTTTGCTTTTACCCATCAGTTGATGTTTCTTGTGTGGCACCTTGGTAACAAACAAAAAAACATTTTATAGCCCATTAATATATTCTAACCCAGTTGACATTATTAGCACAGATAGGAGGTAGAGTTGCCTCCTAATTCGTTTTGGTTTTCAGCTAGTTCCTTGCCTTTCCTTGCTGTGGTGTACTGCTTTTTCTTAGTGTGTCCAATACTTTTTTCCTGTTTCATTCCACTTGATTACACATAACTTTATTTACATATGGACTTTAATGTTTAGATTTCTTGAGTTAATACAAACGTCTGGTGCAAATTTCGCTTGAATACGCTAATTGGAAATACATTTACTGAACAATACTTATTTCCCCCATTGTACACTATAAGAAGTGCTTCTACTTTATTCACCTGCACTGCAGAGTATCACGTTAACAATCAAATGGCTAGCAAGCTCACCTGTGACATACTGTACAGTGCAAAATACAAGAGTACAATCTTAGTCAACTTTTATGAAAACAATACACAAGTTGGAACAGTTTGAACGTTTTATTAGTTTATTTACTGTCTTTCGAGTTTCAATGCATAATCCAGACAGTTGCATTCCAGATGAAAAACATAACGTTACTGAAATTAATAAGGAATGCAATGTTCGCTAGCTTACCAACGTATTTCATTCCCTGTAGCTGAGTACTGAGGCGGAAGTGACAATCTTTCAAAGTAAAAGAAAACAGCTTTTTGCGCGACGGATAAATGCAATTTCACGGAGAGAATATGTCTGGTGGCCATATAATACTGTATTATAGCTTACTTGAATGAACAATCTCCCTCCCCACTTTACCAGCGTATTTTAAATTCACAATAAAGTCTCTCTCAGTCTCGCGCCGTCCCAACGTTGACAGTGGCTCGTGTTATCGACACAAAGGCACAGTGATGAATGAGGAAGTCAATACTCAATAGACCGCCGCCGGTCGACTTTGCGCCTCCTGGCGGCATAAAACAGAACAGCAGCCTGGGTTCCTAATTAATTAAAACGATGTGATATAACCGTGCGCGCGTCGCGGCAAAGTGTCCATGAAAACTAAAGGCTTCATCTGTAAGTCTATGGAATGTCCCCACAACACATGTGTGTGTGTGTGTGGTTCAACAGTGGTTGAAAGTGGAGGAGTGGTAACAGAGTAGAGGTAAATAAAGCCATGGCTCTTGTGTAAGAATAGACACAAACAGAACACACACACACAGAACACACACACACACACACACAAGTATGCTGGCACAGGCTGGAGAGAGGGGACATACTTGTATACACATGCACACAAGCACACACGCACAGAGAGAGCTCCTAGTCTATTTATGAAGTAGTTATTTTTATTTGTGGACCTTGAGTGACAAAGAGATTCAGTGATCCACAAGATAATTACGGTGTATGACAAAAAGAGAGAGACTTGATGATGACCCAGTTCACATGTTTTACACACACACAGCGAGAGATGTGCTGAGATAATGTGTGTGAGTGTGTTTAAATGTTTATGACTCAGTAAAGCACGATTCTGTCCTCTCAGCACGTCTCCCTGAACTGCAGTTAGCTGGGTTCAACACGCACGCACACACACACACACACACACACACACACACACACACACACACACACACACACACACACACACACACACACACACACACACACACACACACACACACACACACACACACACACACACACACACACACACACACACACACACACACACACACACACACACACACACACACACACACACACACACACACACGCTCTGTGAATTGCCCATCCCACTGCGGCCTGCACTCTGTACAAGCTCACACGCATGTGTGCACATGTCATGTGTGTGTGAGGTGTTCTCAAACATATACTGGTGGAGCAGATGGTGATCAGGCTAAAGCTGCTTAGCGTCAGAGGAGTGAGGTACGACGGCACTGTGCCCGGAGATGTGCTTATGTGTGCACACACAGGCACACACACACCACACACCCACACACCAAATGTGGATTGCAAACACTGAGCAATATTGCTGATTAAGGTATCACTTCAACCAGTGCTGTACATTTCGATTGCACATACATGCATGTGTGGCTAGCCCACAGACAGACAGTCAGACAGACACACACTAGCCCACAGACACAGACTAGCCCACAGACACACACACACTAGCCCACAGACAGACACACACACACACTAGCCCACAGACACAGCATACAATATTATACACTATAGTATAGCACTAATACAGTTACAGTATACAGTATTATACACTATAGTATAGCACTAATACAGTAGTATACACTATAGTATAGCACTAATACAGTATACAGTATTATACACTATAGTATAGTACTAAATACAGTATTATACACCATACTATAGTAGGGCTGACCCCTATTAATCGATTAGTCGACTAATCGGTCGAAAGGAGCGGTAGTCGACTGGCCAACCTCTTAGTCGAATATAATTTTTTCTTTTCTTTTTTTAATCATTCTTTCAAAAAGAAAAGAGGCCTAGAAGCATGGCTAACGCTAATGGCACGCATACCAGAGGCTAACTGCCTATGAAAACAGGCACAGAGGCACTGAAAGAGGATTTCACCCATCTAATGAACACACTAGACTAGACAAATATCAAGATGTATCCATCAGTGGACCAATTGCATGCTTTTGCAGAGGACAAGAAACCTTCAGTCGACTCCTTCAGGCATTAAGCACCCCCCACAGCCCAAATGGAATGATAACCAAAAAAAAATAATAATAAAAAAGAAATTATACGTTTTTCTTTTTTTTAAGTCGACCAATAGTCGACTAACGGCAAATTTTGGCCAATCCTAGTCGACCATCCAAATCCTTAGTCGGGGACAGCCCTACACCATAGTATAGCCACTAAAGGCCTCTACATGCTACAGCAACTTCAAAGCAACTTCAACACAACATCAGCGCGATTTCAGCGCGGTTGTTGTTTAGGGTCTTATAGACTGTGTTGCGAGGAATCTGCGTACATGTCTCCAAAATCTAACCTAAACAACCGTTGCGTTGATATTGCGTAGCAGTGATTGGTTGGTTAGCGAATGGGGGCGGGGCTGTCATAGAATAATATAGGTCTCGCAGAGAATACCATCCGCCATTGTTGTAGCCAGCCAGCGTTGATGCTAAATAATTAGCGTCACATAGCTGGCCTTTTTCTGAAAACCCAAGCACATATTGTTCCATAGCATACGCCTTCAGTTGATCATGACAAATCCTCTCTTACCTTGACGATAAAAAAGCCTCCATAATTTAGTAAATAAAGCTGTAGCCAGCCAGCTAGCATTGGTGCTATACAAAATGCTATCCACATTAGCTACATAGCTAACCAACTAAATACAATGGTATCCTGAGGTAACTTTAACGTTAAATACAACGTTTGCTAGTCGAAATGACTGGACACACACAGGGACAAGTTAAACATCAATCAATTAATTTATTCCAATAGGTAGTTTGAGCTGCATGTGAGCCGGTCTTTCTCTCCTCTCCATTGGAAACTAATGAAGTTACGTTAAAAAGCAAAGAACCGGCTGACAAAAGTTAAGCTGCTAGCAACAGACACTATAATACTTCCGGTCGGGGAATTTCAAAATAAAAGAGCGACGACTAAAAGCACCGGAAATACGTTTATTTTGTACATTATCTAACGTTAACACGAACCTAAACTAACTTTAGATTAGTTTAGGTTCGTGTAACGTTAGATATTGTAAAAAATAAACGTATTTACGGTGCTTTTAGACTCGCTCTTTTATTTTGAAACCCCCCGCCCGGAAGTAAAAATGATGCTTATTTTTCTGCTTGTTATCAATGGGTTGGTTGAGAAGGGAAGCGTCATCTATCTAGGGAACCTAGCTACATACGGGGTACAATGTTACATAGGCTGCGCGTTGATTTTGCAGAAGCATAAAGGCAGAGTGTCTGCAACACCGTTGCTTTGTCGATGTTGTGTCGAAGTTGCTTTGAATTTGCTGTAGCATGCAGAGGCCTTAACAGTATACAGTATTATAGTATAGCACTAATACAGTATACACAGGGACCGAAACTAAAGCCCGCCGCCCGCCAGGGGCGCTCAGTTTTTACCTTTGGCGCTTGACACTTAGAGGGCTGCCCGCCGTGTGGCGTGTAATCAATCAAGTTCATAACGGTACTCTTATTTTGAAAATCTGTGCGGGTCTCATTTCCGCCCCAAGCGCATCTCCAGTCATAATATCGATGGCTCCGGCAGTTAGCAACATTAGGCTTGTATGATACTCTTATTTTGAAAGAAACCGTGGCAACGAGTCACTGATTACTTCAGTGTGAACAAATTCAATTCCACTGTTGACCCTCAAAATACTAGGAGTGACTTTTCCCTCATTCATATCAATGTCCGCAGCCTGCCAAAAAACTATGATACTTTATGCCTTTGTTTGACTAACCTTGACTTCTCTTTTAGTGTAATGGGGCTTACTGAAACATGGCTGTCTAAAGACAATGCTGATTTGTATGAATTCAATAACTATAAGCATATTCATAGATGCAGAGAAGGCCAAAAGGGTGGGGGTGTTTCTCTATATCTCAATCCGAACATGGTGTATAAAGAAAGGCATGACATCGAAAAGTATTTAACCCTTTCTGCTGAGGCTGTGTTTGTTGAAACCCACCAGGCCATTATTGCATGTATTTATAGACCTCCCAGCTTTAGCTTGTCTGCATTCAATGCTGATCTAACAAATGTTCTGGATGTCATTTCCAAAGAAGGGAAAAAATGCTATTTAATGGGTGACCTAAATATCAATTTTATAAACCATAAGAATGATAACTCAACTAAGGAGTTTATTGACACAATGTATTCCCACTACTTTCATCCTATGATTGCAGTACCAACCAGAGTGACGGAGACATCTGCCACTCTGATTGACAATATCTTTACTAATGTGTTGGATAAGAGCATGAAATCAGGAGTTCTGTGCATGGATATTGCTGATCATTGTCCAATCTTTCTCATATTATATAGGGAACATGAAAAGTCTCCAACTATGCTATATCCTAAATATAAGAGACGCTTTAATGAAGCTAGTTTGACCAGGTTTGGACTAGTGGTCGGCGAGTATCCATGGACAGATATCCTCCACTCTGTTGATGCACAAAAGTCTTTTACTTTGTTTTCTGAACGTATCTCCCAGGCCTATGACCTATGTTTTCCCCTTGTACAGGCATCTCCCAAGCCTCATCATAAACTGATCAAACCATGGATAACCCCAGCTATTATCAAATCCCTAAATACTAAACGTAGATTGTATAAAAAATATCTTCTCAATCCCACTCCATTTTATCTTGCTCAATTTAGGAACTATAGAAATAAATTAAACCACATTATCAGAGGAGCTAAAAAGCATTACTACAATATGGAATTATCTAAAAACAAAAATAACATGACTCTCTTATGGAGAACAATTAACTCTATCCTCAACAAAAAAAATAAACGTAATCAGTTGCCTAATGAATTTAAGGTTGATGGGGTTATTATCACTGACCCGCAATTAATTGCCAATAACTTTAATAACTTTTTCTCAGAAGTTGGTCCAACACTGGCTGCAAAGATTCCATTTAGTAACCATAGTCCCCTTCAGTTTATGAATCCTCCAATCAATGACAGTTTTAACTTCTTGCCGGTTACAGAGGATGAGGTTCGGGAGATCTTGATCAACCTGGGGGACTCTTCTCCGGGTTATGATGGTATTGGAGGCAGATTACTGATATCCATTCAAGAATCCATTGTGAAGCCATTATGTCATATTTTTAATACATCACTGGAGAAGGGAATCGTCCCACTGGAACTTAAAATAGCTAAGATCATCCCTATTTATAAAGATGATGACCCAGCCGTCTTCAACCATTACAGACCTATATCCATCCTTCCTACCTTGTCAAAAATACTTGAAAAGCTGGTCTATAAAAGATTAATTGAACATCTTAATAAGCACAATATTATTTACACTCACCAGTAGGGTTCAGAAAGAAACATGCAACATATATGGCAATAACACATCTAATTAATGAAATATACAAAGCTAAAGACAGAAAGGAAAACACTATAGGTATTTTTTTAGACTTATCAAAGGCATTTGATACAGTCAATCACAATATCCTCCTGCAGAAGCTCTCACATCTTGGAATAAAAAACAATGCACTGCTATGGTTCACCAGTTACCTTAAAGATAGACGTCAGTCTGTATCCTATAATGGGATAAATTCTCCTTTTCTTCCTTTACTTTGCGGTCTGCCCCAAGGTTCAATTATTGGGCCTTTGTTATTTTTGTTATATATCAATGACCTCCCTAACGTCTCAGACAGGCTGTCGAAAATTTTATTTGCAGATGACACGTGTGTATTCTATTCACATAAAGATCCTGATACCATCATTAGGGTCATAAATGAAGAACTTAAACTATCAATTTGGTTTAAATGCAACAAATTATCACTAAACATTAAAAAAACGAATTTCATTTTTTTTGGTCTCAAATCTGTGATTTTTAACTCTTCATCTAAAGTAGTGATCAATGACATCCCCATAGCTAGGGTGTGTTTTACACGATTCCTTGGTGTTCTGCTTGATGAATCCCTATCATGGAAACCTCATATCACAGCCATAACTACAAAAATGGCCAAGAGTATTGGTATTCTTGGAAAAACACGTCACTTGCTGAGCACCGAGGTTGCCACAATGTTATATTACTCTATGGTTTACCCATATATCAATTACTGTAATTTAGTTTGGGGTAGTACGCATCAGACCAAACTTGAGCCCATTATACCGTCTGCAGAAACGAGCTCTAAAAATAATCACCAGAAGTCGCATTAAAAGTAAGACATATTTAATTCATTATACGTTAAAAATACTATATGGCTCTCAATGAAATATATTTAGAAATATTTGGCTTTTATGGCTCTCCCAGTCAAAAAGGTTCCTGACCCCTGGTCTACAGGTTAGCTAAGCTCTGAAGGAACAAGACTGATGGCAAACAGACTGCATGGTCTACAGGTTAGCTAAGGTCTGAAGGAACAAGACTGACAGCAAACAGACTGCATGGTCTACAGGTTAGCTAAGGTCTGAACAAGACTGACAGCAAACAGACTGCATGGTCTACAGGTTAGCTAAGGTCTGAACAAGACTGACAGCAAACAGACTGCATGGTCTACAGGTTAGCTAAGGTCTGAACAAGACTGGCAGCAAACAGACTGCATGGTCTACAGGTTAGCTAAGGTCTGAACAAGACTGACAGCAAACAGACTGCATGGTCTACAGCAGGGGTCGGCAATTAGGTTTGCCCACGGGCCAAATTTTCCCCAAGCCATTGTGTGGCGGGCCAATGATAGTGAACATTTTTTAACTGTCAAAAAAAACGACATATACATGTTTGCACTGTCTTTTTTCTATTATAAAGTGCCTCTCACACAGTGCATAACACATGAACAGATGAGTCATTTGATTTTAATGCAGGTGCTCGCATTATAAATCGAGATCAGTAGGGTGCATTTGATTTGAAGCACCACGGCGGGTGTATTATACATCGAATGTATTATTATTATTAAAACACAACACTCACCATAATGCAGGCAGCCCTGCCCTGGACTTATTGTTTCTGCTTGGGTCCTCCAAAATCCATGCTAATGTTTGAAACATGTTAAATGTCCACTCGCGTTGAATGCCCACCCAACTTGAACACAGTTGCTTGCTTCATTCCCTCGTGTTGCCATAACAACACGCGAGAGTCACCGGTTGCTTATTGCGAGAGTTACCCATTTCGATAAACCCGTATTTTAAGAATGACTCCGGTTTATTAAAAGAAGCTTTATAGGTCGTAGGCTCCTCTTCTGGCTCATCAGTTGGTAGTTTCCCGTTGCAAAGAAGTTATTCAAAGACGTTTGTTTTGTTTTTGCATCCCAAACGCGGAAGTGAAAGTGAAATTCCATTGGTTCTCCCAGTCCACGTGACCATTTCTAGCATTTCAATTGGCTATAGTGACAGCCATAGATATGATGAATAGATAGATACAGCTTCACAAAGACACTCTGGCGTCACGACGAGTGAATATTTCCTGTGCGTAAAATAAACATTCTCAAAATAACCTGACGGGCCAGAAATGATCATTTCGGCCCACGGGCCGCCTATTGCCGATCCCTGGTCTACAGGTTAGCTAAGGTCTGAAGGAACAAGACTGATGGCAAACAGACTGCATGGTCTACAGCAGGGGTAGGCAACCCTAGGCACGCATGCCTGCATAGGCACAGGGGGCAGCAGTATAAAAAAAAATATATATATATATATATATATATATATATTGAAATATTATAGTGAAATATTTTGCATTGTTGTCGCATTTATCTTGTTGAAATCCTCCCACAGGTTCTTTTTACTACCACATATTTAATTGAGACCCTTTATTTGTTTATTATTTCAATTTAGCTGGAAATACATTGCTACATCATTCAGTAACATTTGCAGAGCCTTATAACAAAAACATTATTACGGTCACCATTGTGACCAGTGGGATTAAATCAACAAATTTAATTATTTATTTTTCTATTTCATTGAACATTGCACATGTTAAAAGCCATTTTTTTTTACTCAAAATGTGAGTATTACCAAGTCAACTTGTGTTCTTAAAACAATGACAATAAACAAGTTCAAGTTTCAAGTTTCTTTAATAGTTGTCATACAGAAGTACAGAATACTTTTATACAAAATGCTTATTTCTGTTACGCTCCAGAGACTGTGCTAGACAAAAGATAAGTATAAAATAAAATAAAATAGTATAGCATGTAAAAATAGAAGTAAAAATAGAAGTCACGTACGTAGATACAGTGTTCAGTATATACATGTACAATGTTTCGATGCAGAATAGAGTAACTGAGTTACCGTACAATATACAATATACTATGCAATATACTAATATACAATACTATATAGTGCAAAGCAGAAATGGGATGAGGTACAATTTAGGTACAATTTACAGTAAGGTGTACTGAGGTATGGGTTGTAGTGCAAATCCTTTACCAATAAATATAAAGTGTGTCTAGGTGTTCTAAAAGTGTGGAGAGTGGGTGCTGCAGTGTGTTGTTTGTTTAAAGTGAGTGTGTGCGTATGGATGTGTGTGTTGTGAGTGCATTTGATGGTTGTTGCAGTGTTATTGTTCGTTGAGCAACCTGATGGCCTGGGGATAGAAGCTTCTTCTGAGTCTTTCTGTGCTTGCCATGAGACTCTGGTATCGCTTGCCTGACCGCAGCAGTTCAAAGAGGCAGTTGTTTGGGTGGCTGGAGTCCTTAATAATTCTCTTAGCCTTACCCCTGCACCGCTTGTTGTAAATGTCTTGGAGAGTGGGAAGCCTCCCTCCAATTGTGCGTTCGGCTGAACGTGCCACTCTCTGTAGTCTGCTTCGGTCTTGTGCGGTGCTATTCCCAAACCAGGAGGTGATATTGCCAGTCAGGATGCTCTCTATTGTACATGAGTAGAAGTTCTTAAGGATCTTCTGACTGACTTGGAACTTCCTTAGGCGCCTGAGGAAGTAGAGGCGTTGTCGTGCCTTCTTCACAACACTGTCAATGTGTGTGGTCCATGTCAAGTCCTCGGATATGTGGGCTCCAAGGTACTTAAAACTGTTCACTCTCTCAACCGGTGCCCCGTCGATGCTGAGGGGGCTGTAGTCCCTGACCCCCGACCTCCTGAAGTCCACAATCATCTCTTTTGTTTTGCTGACGTTCAGGGAGAGGCAGTTCTCCTGACACCACTGTGACAGATTCTCTACCTCTTCCAGGTAGGCCCTCTCGTCGTTGGCAGAGATCAGGCCCACCACTACTGTGTCATCAGCAAATTTGATGATTGTGTTGTTGTTCCGCTGTGCCACAGTCATGTGTGTACAGGGAGTAGAGGAGGGGGCTCAGAACACAGCACTGGGGGGCCCCTATGTTGAGCGTGATGGATGAGGATGTGCAGTTGCCTGCTCTTACCACCTGGGGTCTGCCCGTCAGGAAGTCCAAGACCCACTGGCAGAGGTCATAGTTCAAGCCCAGGTCCCTGAGCTTGGCTATGAGTTTGGAGGGGACAATAATATTGAATGCTGAGCTGTAGTCGATGAACAGCATTCTCACATAGTTCCCCTGCCTCTTGTCCAGGTGTGATGCTGCTGTGTGCAGCACATGGGCTATGGCGTCCTCCGTGGACCTGTTAGGGCGGTATGCAAATTGCAGGGGGTCCAGGTTGATGGGGAGGGAGGAACAGATGTAGCCCTTCACTAGCTTCTCAAAGCACTTCATGGCTATGGAGGTGAGAGCTACAGGGCGGTAGTCGTTGAGGCAAGCGGGCGTAGATTTTTTGGGTACAGGGATGATGGTGGACTTCTTCAGACAGGTGGGGATGACAGCCTGTTCTAAGGACAGGTTAAAGATGTCGGTGAATACCGGGGCCAGTTGGTCGGCACAGACTTTTAGGACGCGGCCGGGGATGCCGTCCGGTCCTGCTGCCTTCCTGATATTCACTTCCTTAAAGGTCCTCCTCACCTCATGTTCTGTTATTCTGAACACTGAATCTCCCTCAGCAGACCCCCCCCTCCCCATTGCCGTGGCTTGTAGGCTGGTGTTGTTATTCACAGCCTCAAACCTTGCATAGAAGGTATTGAGATCATTTGCTAAGGAGATGTCACTGTTCAGTTTGAGGGAGGTGCCTTTGTAATCTGTCATCGTTCTGAGGCCCTGCCACACCTCTAGAGTCAGCCTGTTCAAACTGAAGTTCAACTTTATCCCTATAACGCCGTTTTTGCCTCTATTACTGCTCTCCTGACGTTGTATCTCGCCGTCTTGTGTTCATTCATGTTGCCTGTCACAAGCCCGGTGTTGTAGGCTGAGGTGCGCACTTTCAGAGCCTCACGGACGGATTTATCTACCCAGGGCTTTTGATTTGGGTAGATTCTAATTGTGGTAGAGGGGATTGTTTCTTCTACCAGAGTAGAAGACAAGCACCGTTTCAGTGTATTCGTTAATATTAGCTGTGTTGTCACGGAATACATTCCAGTCTGTGCATTCCAGCGCAGCCTGAAGCGTCTCCTCTGACGTCACAGTCCAACGCTTAACCTCTCGCGATACTACCGGCCTTCGCTTAAGACTCTGTTTATATTTTGGCAAAAGAAAGATGGCGGCGTGATCGGACTTACCGAATGGACTAATGCCTCTTTTCCATTGCATGGTACCTACTCGACTCTACCCTACTCTACTCTACTCGCTTTAGGTACCTGGTACTTCGTTCCTTTTCCACTGCAGGTACTAAAATAAAGTACTCAGTTTGTCTCCGTGTGGGGAGGCGGGGCTGCTGGTGTACAGCTGAGAGCTCCATAGCTCTGTGAGAGCTAGCTATGTCCGTGAGCTAGGCGCAAGCCAGAGTAAAACACAGTTTTCAATCAATCAATCAATAACAACATTAACGACTCTCGTGTCTATTCTGCTAACGCTAACGTTACCTCTCATTGTGTCTATTCTAGAAGCGTTAACGTTAGCTAGGCTGTCTATGCTAACGTTAACGTTAGCGTTAGCATTAGGCTAACAACAAAGCTGTAACGTTACCAGTCTCGCGTCTATTTGCTAACGTTAGCATTAGGTAATAACCGGTTTAAAATGGATGGTGATTACCTCACGTTGTGTCTATTCTACTAGCATTAACGTTACTCATACAAACAATCAATAGCGAGTTATATCGATCACGCTATGTACGATAGCCATGCTAAAACGCTAGCACAACATTAGCACCTAACCTAACAACAAGCTTAAGCCTTAACAAGTCAGCGATCTTTTTGCGAGACTAAACTCTCCGCTCGGTGGCAAATTGTGTTGATGTCGGTCTTGTTTAATCAATAAATGAGGCAGAATACACAGTGACTGTATCCTTTGTTTATTGCACTTGTGCCTGCTGCAAACATAATGAAATCCTATGCGAGACATTAAAGATGGCGGCTTTCTGTTTTCGTTCAGACTCTCCAACGAGTGACGCGTCTCTCTTCTGACCAATCAGTGGTCTGCAGTGTTTCACGTGACTTTTCTGGTACCAGTTCTACTCGCTTGGCACGCGCTTGGAACCTCGACAGAGCAGGGACTAAAAAAGTACCCAAAAAGTACCCAAAAAGTACCTGGTACCAGGTACTTTGGTAATGGAAAACCGAAAATGCCAAGTAGAGTAGAGTAGAGTCGAGTAGGTACCATGCAGTGGAAGAGGGGCATAAGAGCCTGTGACTTGTACCCATTCTTAAATTGCGAGTATACATGGTCTAATATGTTCTCGCCTCTGGTGGGACAGGTCACATGCTGATAGAAATTCGGCAACACCTTTTTAAGACGCACAATGTTGAAATCGCCCAGAACCAAAATGGCAGCGTCAACGTTAGCTATCTGTAGTTTGTTTACCTCGCCGTGTAGTTTTGAAAGTGCGGCCCCAGTGTTTGCTTGTGGTGGGATGTACACTCCGATCATGATGATGGACGTTAACTCCCTCGGGAGAAAGAAGGGTCGGCATTTGATGGTGATATACTCCAGGTCTGGGGAGCAGTGGTTAGACAATTCCTTTGCGTTGCCTATATCGCACCACTCCTTGTTTACCATGAAAGCTATGCCGCCTCCTCTCGTCTTTAGTGATTCTTCTGCCGTTCGGTCCTTGCGGAGAACGAAGAAGTGATCTGCCGGTTCTATTGCATGGTTTGGGACGTCCGGAGTCAGCCACGTCTCGGTGAAACAAAGGACGTTGCAGTCCCGAATGTCCCTCTGGAATTGAATCCGTGCTCTGATGTCATCCAGTTTGTTTCCTATTGATTGCACATTGGCCAACAATATGCTGGGCAATGTGGTTCTGTGTCGCCTGGATCTCAATCTGTTTCGGATCCCAGCTCTCTTTCCACGTCGTCTCCCCCTCTCCTTGCGTCGGCCGCAACAAAGGATCTCGGCGGGCCACTGTTGTTGTTCAGCAATCCGATCCAGAGAGCAATCCAGTCGGTAAGTTTTCATTAATCCAATGTCAATGAGTGACTGACGGTCATACACATTTAATGCACCAACAGTTGGTGCAAATACAACTCTTAAAACTATAAAAATTAACAAAAGTAAGCACAGTCTCGACGGAGCTAACAGAACGGCGGCCGGTCGTGGCGGCGCCATTTCACATGCTTAGTTCAACCTAGTTTTATTAGGTTGAAATAATGTGGTTGTGTACTTATTTTTCTGTTAACTTATTATGGATTGAAAACTGAAAACCTTAATGCACAGTAACTGAACTCAATATTTTAAAGTTCTGGTAACTTATTATTTATTTTTTTACAGTGTAGTCTTGCGATCAATCAAAACTTATTTACACGATATACCTCACATTCACCCTCCATTCACATCCTGGTGTTCTCCTGGTGTTCTCCATTAGGCCTGTAGGTGGAGCTATGACAGCACACGTACAGTACACACACCGATGGTGTGTGATGTGTCCAAAAATGAATGGGCAAATGTGAGTGAAATGGTCACACTGTATGCAGCTGTTTGTCTGCATTGCATTCCCCCCCCCCCCCCAACTCAGATTTAGGGTTGATAATAATAATATTGTTAATAATAACAATAACAAAAATGATCATTAAAAAGACCCGATTATGAGAAAAAAAAATTACGATGCATGGAATATTGTTGAGGCACACTAGTTATAACTATATTTCAAATAGGCACTCCATGTCAAAAAGGTTGCTGACCCCTGGTCTACACGTTAGCTACTGTAAGGTCTGAGTAGAGAAGAGAATAGACTGACTCACACTGATTGATTGGTTGTTAGGTAGGTAGGTAGTAGGGATGCACCGATATGAAAATTTGCCACCGATACCGATTGTTCAACTAACACAATCGGCCGATACCGATATTTGCGGCAAAATAATCTTTTTAAATATTTTTTAAATATTAATTCTTTTTGTAATATTTTTTTTTTGTAATATATATTTTTTTTTTATGAAACTACTGTATATTTGTCTTACAAATTGTGCTCACCGATATGAACATAGGCCTCTTTACTTACTAAAAAAAGGAAACATCAAGAAATAGCACTATCTCTCTCCCAGTATGTTCTGCAGGGCTGCAGCTAGATACTAGTTCTCCCAGCATGGTCTACCTGCTGGGCTGCAGCGAGATACTATTGTCTCAACCAATGACATTTTGATTGACAGTCGATTCTGCCAATTACGTCACACACCGCTCAGCGTTTCCGTTAGCCGGTAATTACCGGTATTTGACCGGCAAAATATGTTGAAGTCCGAATATTTAAATATCTCCGGTCATAATGTCCGGTGAAAATAATTCCTCTAAGCACAATTTTATTATTTGAATTGTATTAAAATAGGCTAAAATTAAATAGCCTATGCGATGAACGAAACAATCATTACATTTGTTTCATTGTGCTTCGCTCTAATAAAGCGCGGATGGCGCCGCTCGGATGTGAATCTTTTTTTTTCTTTTTTTGAGCCTGTCTGGCCAGCCACCATATCGACAAACAGCTATACGAGCGAGAGAGAGAGATGGCCAAACAAGCTAAACTTAACAAATATTTCATGAAACCAAGCACAAGCAGGTCTAATAATAATGACATTGACAACGAAGATGAGTCTTCTGAAGTCACAGAGACCGCCGATGCTCCCGCGGAAAATAAACAAATGTCGAGCGTTCAGGCGGCGGCCCGAGTGGAAAGTTAAATTCTCCTGGCTGAGGTACGACATTATAGTCTAGTAGTCTAGCGTAGGGCTGGGCGATATGGAAAAAAATCATATCGCGATAACGATATGATAATTTTATTTTATTTCTCGATATCGATAATTATCGAATTGTTATAAGTATAATTTTTTTTTTTTTTTTTTTTTTTTTTTAACAACAGATGTATGTTTATTTTGCAGCAATTCTTTGTCATTGCCGCCATCTTTAGTGTTACATCCCCTCACACTCCAGTTCTCAGGCTGCAGCTGGTTTAAAAGCTAAAGTAAACCGGCTTCTCTGCTGGCTGTGGCTCCAGAGGAGTTGAACAGTTCTGGCTCTGCTAGTTTATTTTCGATCTTTTGGCGCTTTTTTGGTGGACAAACCACCGCACATGTGCACTGTGACTCGTGACTGGAGTCTAGTTCTGCTAGCACACATAGCCTACTGTGTACAGATGGTTTCAAAATGTATTTTAAATTAGAAAGCAAACAAAATAAATGGACAAGAGAAAAAGAAATCTGAATTTGGTCAGTATTGTCATTTGGACAAGCAAAGCCATTACTTTAAGTTGCAGGCAAGAAAGACAAGTCTGTCCACTGTCTCTGGTTTTAAAACTGCCCTGTTGCAGGTCCAAAAAAAAAAAAAAAAAAAAAAAAGATTTTTCGATATTCGATATCGATTATTAAAATATATCGCGATATTTATCGTTATCGTTATATCGCCCAGCCCTAGTCTAGTGTCTATGATGTACGAGAGATAACATTGCTTGAACGTACACAAAGTACACTTTATTGATTGAACCACAAAGAGCATCCCCAGTCTGCTGCTACCGTTGCGAGCCTCGCAGAAGTCCACCTGTTCGAATGCAATGGGGATCTATCAAAGTCGAACCAACCAGATGACCCGCTGTTCTCGCAGCCTCGCAGGTACAAAACGGATAGGCAGAACGAGACGGGGTGAGTAAGTGTTGACATTTTTTAATCATATGCAACTGTTGGTTGACTGCCGTGTCACATAGTAATGCATATAATTGATTATAACTAAATGTAGGCTATAATGAAATCAACAAACGCATTACGAGCATGTGGCTCGTCCTCTCGCTCTCTGCAGCAAACGAGGCAATGTGATGATCAACTACAGTTTGCTGTGTGTGAAGTTGAACATTATGATGAGTGTGACGTGTCTGATACAACGAGGTGAAGCTATGTCGACTCGAGATTCATTTGGGGGTGCGTGTGACAGCTGCTGCAGCCGCGAGCCTGCGGCGCGGGAGCTTGATGCTGGATCAGCGTATCGCACTAACTTGGGAGGCGAGAGATAGTAATTAATTTGATTCTGCAAATCAATTTCTCATTCTTCGCTTGATGTAATTAATACAAATGTCCAATATAACGGAATTCGTTAGCTCATAAAAATGTGATTATAACAGACTGCTGTTTAAAACTCTGACCGGAATTTCAGGAATATGTCCGGGGATAGAAATCTTGCAGGACACCCAGACCGGCACGAATATGTTCTAACGGAAACGCTGACACCGCTTGCACCCGCCTCTGCTGTTACCACCAATCGGCAAGCGTGTTGCATTTTTTACTCCTGCTTTTGTCTGCCATTGATTTTGACAACAGAGGTTTTCTAGAACAACAACACGGCGCGGCCAACGTTTAGCTTTTAGCTCCGCAGGATGACTTAAATGAGGCATAATGATTTTACTGCAACTAATGTTATAATAAAACAAAGCCTTTCTATACATGTGTCTGATTGAAAACGTTATTAACACTTTGGCTGCCGGAAAACGCCTAAACACGTCATTCCCGGCCATGCTCAAGTTGCCGAAGACGCTTTACAGCGTCTTTAATATCAATATTTCAAAAATCTGGGATCGGATTCATATTTCCCCTCCGCTGGCCTGAGATCCACCAGCAGGACCCACTGAGCTCTCTGGCGGTTCAGGAGCGCCATCTGGTGGCTGATCGGCGCAATCGCTTAACAGGAAGTGCCGTAGAGGTTGTGCTGGTCGGCCGTATTACTTCCGGGCACTCGCTAATAGGTCCCGGGACTCGATCTCGACACACTACATAGCGATCGATTGCCAATAACTCGATAAACAACATGATTTGGACGTATATACCATTATACAAGCTGGAGATGGACCGGGTAAATCGACATCCCATAATGGTAAAATTTCTACTCTACGATGATCGCCCAACGTTGCGCGGAGACTGGGGTGAGTTTTAGCGTGTAAAGTTACCGTCTTCGATACTAACTGCTATTATCAACATTTGACCCACATTAGATGATTGGTATAACGCTGCCCACGGAATTATAAACGCCCCCTAGCCCATCCGGTCAACATCAGATGACGTGTAGTAACTTCTAGAAGTACGTCTAGTTGGAATTTTTTATATCGCGCTGATTGCCATAAAACTGTATTGCATCATCAATATAATGTATTTGGGGCTATAGATCACGTTCTGGAGAAAGCTGCAGAAAGAGATGAAAACATACTTATACATTAGACCATACTTTACTATGAATATGTGAATGAAAAAGTTTAACGTTGCTACACAATGAACAATACATATAGGACTTTGAATGGGCCCTAATAATGGCAATGTAGCAATAGAATTTAAAAAGTTATAGCCCTGCAAAGAAGGGGACTTTCTCTATAGACAAATAGAGCCGGCAACCTACGGTTGATAATGAATTTAACCCATGGCAGCCAAAGTGTTAACAGATTGCAGAATGGGTAAAACTCAGGGCTCTGTGAGCAACGGAAGGAACTGAGCTAGTATGAACGCTTGCTACGTTCGGGTAAATAATATGCTGATGTTATGAACGTGTAACACTAACTATATAATGTTAATGCCGTATCTATGGGCAGTATTAGAAAGGATGGGGTTAGGAAAAGGATTCATTGATATGATTAAAGTATTATACAAAGACCCATCGGCCATGATTACAACAGGTACAATCATCTCCAAAATCTTTCCGGTATCACGCTCAGCCAGACAGGGTTGCCCTCTTAGTCCCGGACTATTCGATCTATCATTAGAGCCTTTAGCACAATATATAAGACAATCCAAATCCATAGAACCAATCGTAATCAAGGGCACACAACATAAAATTAGTTTATATGCGGACGACGTAATATTGTTCATGCAAAACCCCAACACCACATTGCTCAAGTTGATTGAGAACTTTGGTGATTTATCGGGATTTAAGATAAATTGGCCGAAGTCGGCTTTCCTTCCACTTAACACCCCTGCAAAAAAAGATATAACCCTCCCAGGAGAGATACATATGGTAAGACATTTTAGATGCTTGGG
Source organism: Notolepis coatsorum (assembly GCF_963971535.1). Taxonomy (NCBI): domain Eukaryota; kingdom Metazoa; phylum Chordata; class Actinopteri; order Aulopiformes; family Paralepididae; genus Notolepis; species Notolepis coatsorum. The sequence goes on from NC_140167.1 coordinate 182,545,909, forward strand.
AGTGGAAATATTCCCCACCATAAGACAAACGGTGAAGCACAATTACACAAAAATCCAAAACAAAATCAAAGACGACCTTGATAGGTGGGCAAAACTTAAAAACACAGTACAAGCACGGATATCAATAGTTAAGATGGATGTACTACCTAGAATCAACTTCTTCAGTTCAATGCTACCGTTACCCCCTCCAGAGGGTTACTGGAAAAGATTACACTCCTCCACATACAGATTTGTTTGGAATAACAAACCACCACGTATAAAAAGATCCACCGCACAGAGAAATAAAATAGATGGTGGCATGGCATTTCCAGATGTTTTCCAATATTTTAAGGCGTACACATTAAGACCATTGACAACATGGTTTGACCCCCAAGCATTAGTATCCTGGAGAAAATTAGAAGAAAACATAGTAGCCCCACATAGACTGAAGGACATAGCATACACTAAACTACCAATCAAGCACTGTGAACGGAAATTTGGCCCCATAATTACTCATGCAATCCGGATATGGCGTGAAACACAAAAAAAAAATCCTAACCCACATAAATGGCACAATCATACTCCCTTATTCAATAACAATGCACTCTTAATTGAAAAACGACCTATAAGATTCCCTATATGGGAAGAGCAAGGCATACACTCATTAGGGGATGTTTTTAACAAACAGGGTTTTTGTAGTTATGGAGAAATATGCAAAAAATGTAATCTCACCAAGTCCACATGGCTTTTTTACATACAGTTACGGTTATGTTTGAAGTCTCACGGTGTTCCATTAGACATACCAATTGAACACCACAGATACCACAAATTCTTCTATGAAAGAGAGACATCGAGAGGTTTTGTTTCAGATTTTTATCATCAATTACTAACGTCCTTGTATGAAACCCTCCAACTAGACTCTGCCTGGAGGAGGGATATACCAGACCTGGAAAATGACTTTGATTGGCAAGGAGCCTGGGCAAATGTCCGACTTACATCAAGGAACCCGGACCATCAACAAATCAATCTTAACTATATTCACAGGACATACTTGACTCCTATAAGACTGAGCAGAATGGGTCTTAAACAAGACTCCAAATGCTCCCAATGTACAAATGGGGACGAAGGGACATTTATGCACATGTATTGGGACTGCCCACCAGTTAAGACATTCTGGAAAGATGTGACCCAACAATTATCAAAACTCGTATCTTGGAATATACCTGTACACCCCTCGGTATTACTATTGAATGATGTTTTTGAGTTTGCAGTAAATCCACAGCTAAAGAGATTGGTTTTATCGGGTATCACAGTAGCTAAAAAGCTGATCGCATCACGCTGGTTTCAACCGGAAAAAATTTGCCGGAAAGTTTGGTTTCTTACATATCTTGATGTGATTTATCAAGAAATATCTACAGCAAGAATTCTGGGTCTCAATGAATCCAAAATGTCAATGTGGTTAGAAGTGGTGGAGAGAATAAAAGCTAGCTTATAATGGTAGTGTCTGGTTAGGTGCGAGGGATAATGGAGGTACTACCCAAGGAGGGGTCCGGGAGGGGGGGGTTCGAGCTGGAGCATATGTGTGTAGGTTTTTAGTAGAGGTGGGCATAGATAATTTTTTTTAATCTAGATTAATCTATCTGCAATCCTGGATTTAATCTAGATTAATCTAGATTAAAATGGCTAAAAAAAAAAAAAAAAACCTGCCGAAGGCATTCAAAATATGTGTGTTCTACCCAAATAATGACCAGAAGTAAGTCCTTACTTTTTCTTTCCTCCTTATGTTTCTCAGGCCAGGTGGCCCATTACACCATGAGCCCATCTCCCGTTTCCAAAATGCATTACAGACTGTTTGAAAAAGCTGTTTTGCTATAATAATTGGTAATGAAATATCAAAATAATGTTCAATAAGATGTACTTGTGTTTAATAAGTTGTTTTATTCAGAAGTTAACACAAATACATAATATTACCAGTACAGTACAGTATCTAGCACACTCTCAGGAGCAAAACAGAAAGAATCATTTCAAACTTGAACTATGTGACATGGCTTGAATCAACTGCTCCAGTGGAGTTGCTCAGTGGCCAATGGTGTCAACTGTGGTTGTACTGGGCAGCTCCCAGGTGTGAATGGAAAAGAACATCTGTGCTCAGCGAACCTACCCTGGGTAAATAAAGGTAGAAAAAAAAAAAAAAAAAAAAAAATTTTAGATTAATGCGTTAATTATATTATCGCGCGATACTAGTATAGCGTTAACGCAGCACGTTAACGCCGTTAACGGCCCAGCTCTAGTTTTTAGATAACAGGTATTAGGGGTATATCCTATATAAGACAATTAACTAAAATGTGATTTCATTGGATGTGCACTGACAACTAATGCTTGTATATCTTATCGTGTGTTGTCATGTTTGTTTGTGTTTGTTTAAAAAATTATAAAAAAATAATACAAAAAAAATAATGTTAATGCCACAAAACGAATGCCTTGTTAATCATAAGTAGTAACTTTGATGCAGTAGCTTGTGTGTGTGTGTGTGTGTGTGTGTGTGTGTAAGCCGGGGGCGGCGTTGTGCAGGTAGGTCGCGAGTGAACTTTTTTTTGTCTTGACGCTACACAAATTGATGGATATTTATCGGCTATTGCCATGTTATAATAAAACAAAGCCTTTCTATACATGCGTCTGATTGAAAACGTTATTAACAGATTGCAGAATGGGTAAAACTCAGGGCTCTGTGAGCAACGGAAGGAACTGAGCTAGTATGAACGCTTGCTACGTTCGGGTAAATAATATGCTGATGTTATGAACGTGTAACACTAACTATATAATGTTAATGCCACAAAACGAATGCCTTGTTAATCATAAGTAGTAACTTTGATGCAGTAGTTTGTGTGTGTGTGTGTGTGTGTGTGTGTGTGTGTGTGGGCCGGGTGCGGCGTTGTGCAGGTAGGTCGCGAGTAAACTTTTTTTGTCTTGACGCTACACAAATTGATGGATATTTATTGGCTACTGCCATCGGCACATTCGAGCTTATCGGCCGATAGGCCGATTGCAGTCAACAAGGCCCTTATCGGCCGATACCGATACCCGACCGATACATCGGTGCACCCCTAGTAGGTAGATAGATACATAGATAGATGGGTAGATAAACCAAGCATGGAGCCAGCCAGCCTGCAGGTTCAGTACGTGCCCAGCAGTCATTAGTCTGTGTATACCCAGCCGTGTGCCCTGGGTGAGGAGCTGAATGCTAGAACAGATGAGGGCCTTATTCACAGCAGTCTCGGCTGGAGTAAATCAACAAAGATTAAGACACACAATCTCCCCCTCACATCAGCACTGCAATACCATAAACTGGGAAGATTAACTGTAGAAATATCTCAGTCGAGTGGAGAGAGGAAGGAAGAATGAGGAGAGAGAAGGGGGGGGGGGGGGGAGCTTTGAGCCACAAGACGTGGCTCAAGTGGCGGAACTGGGCCTCTCGGAAATCAACTGTACATGGAGGAGCCATTCTGACTCTGAATGGGGCTCAGCTGCGCGCAGTGTCGGCCATTATGGCTCTGAAAAGAACTCAGCTGCATACTAGGCTGCACTGATGATTTCTACATGTTAGCCTCTTCATGAAATAACAGGAAGAGTGGGTAGAGAAAGAAAAAGAGTATGAGAGAGAGAGAGAGGAATGAGAGAGAGAAGGGAGGGATAAGAGAGAGGGAGAACGAAAGAATGGAGAGAGACAAAGAAAAGGGTGAGGATAGAAAGAAAGTCAAATGAGAGAGAGTGAGTGAGTGAGAGAGAGGGAGGGGGAGAGGGAGAGAGAGAAAGGTGGGGTGAGTGAGAGAGCGAGAGAGAAAAGGGAATGAGAGAGAAAGAGAATGTTCTGCAGCATTCACGTGCATGCGTGTGTGTGTGTGCGTGCGTGCGTCTGAACAAGTGTGCGTGCATGTGTGTCCAGTGTCAGTGAGCCAGAGGGAGAGATAAGTGGCTGCCTGCTGACCAGATGTGGGGGTGGGAAGGAGATTCACCCCACAGTGTGAACCGCAAACATCTGTAACCTTTACCACCGCCGGTGACTGCAATCACCTGCTAATCACCCCCCCCAACAAACCCTGACCTTTATCCTCTCACCGGCAGCTGACCTCTAGACAGGAGATGTCATCCGAGACAGTGACCTTAATCTGCTGCCAGGACGACTGAGCCTGCGAGAGCGGAGGCTGAGCCTGTGAGACTGCACCTCTGTTTACACCGTTTTCTTTCTTATATTTAGAGTCAATTATGTTGTCGTTTACATTGTGTATTTGTCTCATATTTTTATATTCAGATCTAATTCTATTGCCTATATGTATGACTTTCTACTATTTCCCTGCCCATACCTGTGCCCCCCCCCCCCCCCCCCCCCCACTGCCCCAAGATACTATGATGCCCGAATTTCCCCCAAGGGGATCAATAAAGGAATATCTTATCTTATTAACTTATCTGGAGGCTGAGCCTGTGAGAGTGAAGGAGGCTGAGTCTGTGAGAGTGAAGGAGGCTGAGCCTGTGAGAGTGAAGGAGGCTGAGCCTGTGAGAGTGAAGGAGGCTGAGTCTGTGAGAGTGGAGGAGGCTGAGTCTGTGAGAGTGGAGGAGGCTGAGTCTGTGAGAGTGAAGGAGGCTGAGTCTGTGAGTGTGAAGGAGGCTGAGTCTGTGAGAGTGAAGGAGGCTGAGTCTGTCAGAGTGGAGGAGGCTGAGTCTGTGAGAGTGAAGGAGGCTGAGTCTGTGAGTGTGAAGGAGGCTGAGTCTGTGAGAGTGAAGGAGGCTGAGCCTGTGAGAGTGAAGGAGGCTGAGTCTGTGAGAGTGAAGGAGGCTGAGTCTGTGAAAGCGAAGGAGGCTGAGCCTGTGAGAGTGAAGGAGGCTGAGTCTGTGAGAGTGGAGGAGGCTGAGTCTGTCAGAGTGGAGGAGGCTGAGTCTGTGAGAGTGAAGGAGGCCGAGTCTGTGAGAGTGAATGAGGCTGAGTCTGTGAGAGTGAAGGAGGCTGAGTCTGTCAGAGTGAAGGAGGCTGAGTCTGTCAGAGTGAAGGAGGCTGAGTCTGTCAGAGTGAAGGAGGCTGAGTCTGTCAGAGTGAAGGAGGCTGAGTCTGTCAGAGTGGAGGAGGCTGAGTCTGTGAGAGTGAAGGAGGCTGAGTCTGTGAGAGTGAAGGAGGCGGAGTCTGTGAGAGTGAAGGAGGCGGAGTCTGTGAGAGTGGAGGAGGCTGAGTCTGTGAGAGTGAATGAGGCTGAGTCTGTCAGAGTGAAGGAGGCTGAGTCTGTCAGAGTGAAGGAGGCTGAGTCTGTCAGAGTGGAGGAGGCTGAGTCTGTCAGAGTGGAGGAGGCTGAGTCTGTGAGAGTGAAGGAGGCTGAGTCTGTGAGAGTGAAGGAGGCTGAGCCTGTGAGAGTGAAGGAGGCTGAGTCTGTGAGAGTGAAGGAGGCTGAGTCTGTGAGAGTGAAGGAGGCTGAGTCTGTGAGAGTGAAGGAGGCTGAGTCTGTCAGAGTGAAGGAGGCTGAGCTTGTGCATTCCTTGTCAGGGGTTCCTGGTAACCAATGGGGATTTATTGGAACATCAAAAAGACACGCTGCCCTATATTGGGAGCCATCCATCTGCATGGTGTGTTTGTGTGTATGTGTGTGTATGTATATGTGTGTGTGTATGCATGTGTGTGTGTGGTTATAGTAGAAAGTGATTTGCAGGCTACACTCCTCCTCAACTTCACAGTGCATCCATCAGCCAGTGTCTCATTCCGTAAATGTCACCAGCTTTACGACACACACTCGTCCGTAGCTCTACACATATCACACACCTAATGGGCTGAGAATGACCCTCTGTGTGTGTGCGTGCGCATGTGCATTGCCCATGACCCTCGGCACTAATGTGATTGTGTTATAGTTATTAAGTCAGCTAGTAAACTCTGAACAGCATTGTTCTCCAGGCAAACAGACGGTCAGACGTCAAAATAGATAATTATTTATGAAACGGCACCATGACAATTGTATTACAAGATAAAGAAATAAAAACATGTCATATCACATTTGTACAGGAAAACTAAACACGTCAAACACTGATATACTGTCAAAATTAAGACAAATGAAGACAAATATCATGATGTGATATTTTCACCATATCACCCAGACAGACATCCATATGACCTAGCCCTAACAGACATCCAGCCAGCCAGCCAGACATCCATCCATCCATCCATCCATCCATCCATCCATCCATCCATCCATCCATCCATCCATCCATCCATCCATCCATCCAGTCGTTAAGACATTTAGCCAGGCAATTAGACATTTAGCCAGGCAATCAGACATCCAGCCAGCCAAACAGTCAGACATTCAACCAAACAGTGAGACATCCAGGCCAGCCAATCAAACGGAAATCCAGCCAGCCAGTCAGACATCCAGCCAGCCAGTCAGACATCCAGCCAGCCAGTCAGACATCCAGCCAGCCAGTCAGACATCCAGCCAGCCAGCCAGTCAGACATCCATCCAGTCAAACGGATATCCAACCAGCCAGTCAGACATCCAGCCAGCCAGTCAGACATCCATCCAGCCAGTCAGACATCCATCCAGTCAAACGGATATCCAACCAGTCAGTCAGACATCCAGCCAGTCAGACATCCAGCCAGTCAAACTGACATCCAGTCAGTCAAGACATCCAGCCAATCAGTCATCCAGTCAGTCAAGACATCCAGCCAATCAGTCATCCAGTCAGTCAGACATGCAGCCAGCCAGACACAATGTGGGATCAATAGAGAAAGCGGTCTCTAATCTTGTTTACTGGAGGCTGGGACAGCAGCCAGAGATGGATGATGACAGTCGGTCACGTTCGGTTCAGTTATTAGATTAAACTGTAAGATCTAGTCGAGTCAGTGGATATTGCAGTTCAATGATTTCAGCACTGATTTGATAGCAGCAGCAGAAACATTACAAAGTGATTAAACTGACATTATCTAAAAGAAAATATTAAAAAAACGGACAGAGAAGAGACATTTCGTAGAAAAGAGAGAGAAAACGGCTAATGAGGAAATAATGTGACTCTCTGGAAGCACAAGGAGTAAACAATGAGAGCGACACGAGACAAACGGATTGGAACACTGTAATGCTCTTAATGCCATCAGAAGGAATAGAACCTGAGCCCGGAGGGAACATTAACGTAGAATCGACACTAATAGAATGTCATTGTTTACAGCACCTGGGGACCTAAGGCCGAGATATGGTTCTGCGAGCGCTGTCGCCGATATTTTGCGAGTGGCAGCTGCACCGGCATACTTCCACGTTGGTTCAACGCGTGGGTTGCAGTACACCACCGGACCACTAGGTGGCGGTGCGGCGTTGTGTTGCACCCTTGTTTATCCCGTCACCTCTTTGCCACTCGGGAAAACAAAACGTGCGACTTGGAGATTTTCACGGCAACCGTGCGTCCCTTTCAAGGTGTGTGTAGACACTAGGGCTGACCCCGATTAGTTGAATAGTCAACTAATCGATCGAATGGAGCCGTAGTCGACTGCCAACCGCTTAGTCGAATTTATAAAAAAATGTATTATAATTTGTTTTATTTAATTTTTTTTATTCTTCTTTCCAAAAGCAAAGAGGCCTAGAAGCGTTTGTATGATCGCAGCGTCGGAAAACAACCGCCCCTGATGATTTTGTGAAGAAACATATGGTAGTGTATCTTTGGACAAAGGTACAGTCTATTTTACGTGTACTTTACCGAAACAAGCATCTCACGTTTTTCTGAATGCATGTACATTTAAAAAAAAGCTGTGACAATAAAATAATCTGAATCTGACTAGTCACTTCCAGGCATGCAAACATCTTATCGTTATGAAAATGTTATACAACTCTATTTTTCTCTATGAGCTGCAATTCTCTAAAAGATTGTTATAGTGTACTACAGACTATATAGTATTGAGTTTGCTCCATGTGTGCCAATTATTAATTTGTCCAACTTGGTTGTTTACATAGGAGGGACGAAGCTTGACAACTTGATGGCATTCTTCCAGTCACCACCGGGACGTGTGCCCTGGCAGAACACTGCTGCTAAGAGAGGCCTGCTCAACAACCTGGTCTAAAGGATATACCACCATTCAACAGGAAATCCTATGTTTACAAACATTTCTACAGAACAGAATTGAATGTTTCATTCAATCTTAAACTGCCCTCTTGCTATAAGGCAGGGGTGTCTCTTGCTAGGTGGGAATCGCCAGAGACCTCACGAAACGATACTATTGCGATACTTGCGTCATGATATGATACAATATCGCTTCCATAATTTTTATTGCAGAACATGGTATTTTCTCAAGCAGTGTGTGTGTGGACTACTGTACTATTACAGGTATTGAAATGAACAATGCAACTTCCTTATACAATTTTATTTTAATTTTTTATGAATAAATAAAAAAACGATACTTGGCGTCCCTGTATCGATACAGTATCGCCACGCAAAGTATCGCGATACTACTATGTATCGATTTCCCCCCCCCCCACCCCTATAGGACAGGGGTGTCTCTTGCTATAGGACAGGGTGTCTCTTGCTATAGGCTTGAAAACCTTTATTTAATCCAGAGGGGAGATTCAGGTGTCCATCACAGCATCAACAGCCATTTAAAAACAGTTATAACATACAATTAATTAGTACGTGTTAATATCAGCGGTTAAAAATTGGTTAAAAACATTAAAAGGAGTTAAAATAAGTTAAGATAGTGTTTAAAAAGGGTTAGAACCAAGAGGGAGTCGCTAAACCCAGTTAAAACAGTAAATTAGACTAGAATTTCTAGAAATGAGCCATTCGACGCCGCGGACAGGGGTATCTCTTGCTATAGTACAGGGGTGTGGTCTTGCTATAGGGCAGGTGTGTCTCTTGCTATAGGACAGGGGTATCTCTTGCTATAGTACAGGGGTGTAGTCTTGCTATAGGGAAGGGGTGTCTCTTGATATAGGGCAGGGGTGTCTCTTGATATAGGGCAGGGGTGTCTCTTGCTATAGGGCAGGGGTGTCTCTTGATATAGGACAGGGGTGTCTCTTGATATAGGGCAGGGGTGTCTCTTGATATAGGTCAGGGGTGTCTCTTGCTATAGGACAGGGGTGTCTCTTGATATAGGTCAGGGGTGTCTCTTGCTATAGGACAGGGGTGTCTCTTGATATAGGTCAGGGGTGTCTCTTGCTATAGGACAGGGGTGTCTCTTGATATAGTACAGGGGTGTCTCTTGATATAGGGCAGGGGTGTCTCTTGCTATAGGGCAGGGGTGTCTCTTGCTATAGGGCAGGGGTGTCTCTTGCTATAGGGCAGGGGTGTCTCTTGATATAGGGCAGGGGTGTCTCTTGATATAGGGCAGGGGTGTCTCTTGATATAGGGCAGGGGTGTCTCTTGATATAGGGCAGGGGTGTCTCTTGCTATAGGACAGGGGTGTCTCTTGCTATAGGGCAGGGGTGTCTCTTGATATAGGGCAGGGGTGTCTCTTGATATAGGGCAGGGGTGTCTTGATATAGGTCAGGGGTGTCTCTTGCTATAGGACAGGGGTGTCTCTTGATATAGTACAGGGGTGTCTCTTGATATAGGGCAGGGGTGTCTCTTGCTATAGGGCAGGGGTGTCTCTTGCTATAGGACAGGGGTGTCTCTTGCTATAGGACAGGGGTGTCTCTTGATATAGGGCAGGGGTGTCTCTTGATATAGGACAGGGGTGTCTCTTGATATAGGGCAGGGGTGTCTCTTGATATAGGGCAGGGGTGTCTTGATATAGGGCAGGGGTGTCTCTTGATATAGGGCAGGGGTGTCTCTTGATATAGGACAGGGGTGTCTCTTGATATAGGGCAGGGGTGTCTCTTGATATAGGGCAGGGGTGTCTTGATATAGGGCAGGGTTGTCTCTTGATATAGGGCAGGGGTGTCTCTTGATATAGGGCAGGGGTGTCTCTTGATATAGGGCAGGGGTGTCTCTTGCTATAGGGCAGGGGTGTCTCTTGCTATAGGACAGGGGTGTCTCTTGATATAGGGCAGGGGTGTCTCTTGATATAGGGCAGGGGTCTCTTGATATAGGACAGGGGTGTCTCTTGATATAGGGCAGGGGTGTCTCTTGATATAGGGCAGGGGTGTCTCTTGCTATAGGACAGGGGTGTCTCTTGATATAGGGCAGGGGTGTCTCTTGATATAGGACAGGGGTGTCTCTTGATATAGGGCAGGGGTGTCTCTTGCTATAGGACAGGGGTGTCTCTTGCTATAGGACAGGGGTGTCTCTTGATATAGGGCAGGGGTGTCTCTTGATATAGGGCAGGGGTCTCTTGATATAGGACAGGGGTGTCTCTTGATATAGGGCAGGGGTGTCTCTTGATATAGGGCAGGGGTGTCTCTTGCTATAGGACAGGGGTGTCTCTTGATATAGGGCAGGGGTGTCTCTTGATATAGGGCAGGGGTGTCTTGATATAGGGCAGGGGTGTCTCTTGCTATGGGGCAGGGGTGTCTCTTGATTAGGGATGGGTATCGTTAGGATTTTATCGATACTACTACTCTTATCGATACTGCTTAACGGTTCGGTACTTTATCGATACTCTTATCGGTTCTTTTTGGTTCTTTTTTTGCAAGAAAAAAAGACAATTAATTAAGAACAGAATCAACATTGCTTTATTATTTATAAATACAACTTTATAAATAAGTATTATAAATAAATATAATTTCTTCAGCAACAGCAATGTTCTTTTATATAACTTTATAAATAAATATAATAAATTAATATAATTTCTTCAGCAACAGCAGCAACAATGTTTTAAATGTGTCTGACTCTGAATTATAGACTTTTTATAATAAACAACAAATGCAAAAGGCTAACAGAACTGTGACACTCGTTCACCCTATCCTCTGTCATCCTTCCTCTAGCAGCTGCTAGGGAGAAAGGACTTTGGGTGGTGGAGGGAGGTAGAGGAGGAGGATGTGTGGTGGCCCTGGGCTCACTGGCCTGGGACATAGTGGCTGACGCCTCAGCTTGACGATCTATAAAAAGTTTAGATTGTAGTATTTGTAGCTAAACAATTGTTTTGATTATTAGCCTATTTGTAATAATTCGTTATTAGCCTAGGCAACTCCGTATCTTGGCTTACGGTTACGGCTGCAGTGGATGCAGATGGAACACTGCGCGCAAGGCAGTCGAATACGCGCATTTCTGCACACTAATATCATGTTTTGCCAACAGATGTTTTGATAAATTGATTTGCTCGTATTGCCACCCTTACTGGCAAATGTTTTGTTGCACTTGTGGCAACGTGCATTGTCGGCATTGACCCTTGTAAAGTATATCCATACTTTAGAACGCTTCGCTCTATCCGCCATGATCACGACTCAGTGCATGCAGAGCTGCTGTCTGTGTGCAGAGCGCTATAGCACGGGGCGTCGGGGACACTTTCATTAAGGAGTACCCGTATGTAGGACCCGTATGTCTATGTGTAGCACTAGCGAGCGACTCGCGAGGAGACTCGCTGGCTGCGGCTCGCTTCTCGTGCAGAGACAGAGAGAGGATCGTTCGCAACTTTTAAATAATAATAATAATAATAATAATAATAATAATAATTTCTCTAGAGTATCGATAGCAGTACCGAGGACGTCAGAGCTTATAAATACTCCGGTATTTTCTAATATAGAACCGGTTCCCGTTTAAAACCGGGGTCCGGGGGGCATCCCTACTCTTGATATAGTACAGGGGTGTCTCTTGATATAGGACAGGGGTGTCTCTTGATATAGGGCAGGGGTGTCTCTTGCTATAGGACAGGGGTGTCTCTTGCTATAGTACAGGGGTGTCTCTTGCTATAGGACAGGGGTGTCTCTTGCTATAGGACAGGGGTGTCTCTTGCTATAGGACAGGGGTGTCCAACCTTTTTGTTTGCAACTTCACAGAGAGAGATCACAGATGGTATCAAAGAATCTGGCTATAAAAACATAATCCTTTTTAGCTTTTAGGAAAACCTGCAGAAATATGATTTATTTTCTCTTTATGAACAATGCCAAGATGATCGGATGATGGACAGAAACATAAGTCTACTCCAGGGCAATGCTAATCAGAGCCAGAGGTGTGTGGGATGCTGTGAGTGTGTATTTTATTTTGTGTGTGTATCTGAATGAATGAATGAATGAAAACTTTATTTAACAGATTGCAGAATGGGTACAATACAGTACGGCTCAATACATACAATTGTTAAGGGGATGCAGACCTGAGAAAGACGTTTGTCTTGTTTCCATCAGGGTCCCCCATTTTCAATTCATATAGACATATATGACATACATGACATACAGATAGTCAGTACTGCTACATCTATACATTTATGACATACCAGATTTGCAAATACAGTACTGTTTGTGATACAGAAGGAGTCAAGAAAAGGGAGTATATACATTTGACGTAGAAACTGTACATTGGAGGTTGGGTGGGGGGGGTTGGGTACATTGGGATATTGACAACCATACTGGGTAATTTACATTGGAGGTGGTTGGGGGGGGGGGGGCGGGGGGCACACTGTATAAACAAGTAACACTGTACATTGAGGGGGGGGGGGAGGAGACACTGTACAAACAAACACAATTGTACATTGAACTATTGACAAAACCATACTAGGTAAATGACTGTACATTGGAGGGGGTTGGAATGATTGGGTTAGGATATTTACAGGGGCCAGTGTTGAATTGCAGTCTCCCTGCATCTGGGGGAATGCGTGCGCACTCGCCTGTATGTAACTTCCACAAGGAATGTGGATCTGTCAATAATCCGATTGAGAGGACAAAGCCAAAATGTCGAACTGATCCGTGAACTAAACTAAACGCTTCTGAAAGCTCAGGAAGTTGTCCAAGCAGACTACATGAACTGACATGAACTGAGGGGATCATGAGCTCAGGTATCCTATCCTGTTTGTAACGCTTTTCAACATATAAGAGTAACAACTTGACTGGACTCAGAGAGATGGGCCAAACGTAACCTGCATTCAATATCCCACTTCGGAATCAGGAAAAGTAAGAACATTTTAATGTTTCAATTACACACAATTCTTGATGGGGAAAAGTGGAATAATGAGTAAACATTTTTATTCAGAAATTTTTTTATGGGAAAAACCGGAATTTGAGAAACAGTTTTATTAATATGGATTTTACGAAGCTCTAAAGCTGCATTTCCTGAGAGCAGGAAAGAGAGTGAAGGAAAAAGAAAGACTGAAGAAAAGAGGGGCAGGGACACAAGCTAAGAATGGAGACAGAAAAAAAAAAGAGAGAGAGAGAACTTCTGATCCAGGGGGATTTGTTAAAGAGTTGTCAGATGTCAGGAATCAGACAGCTATGGCTAAGATGTGCTCGCTCCCACCCACACCCTGTTAACGGCTGACAGTGATTCACCCTACACACCTCTTCCATGGCTTCAGAACCAGAGAGAGAGAGAGAGAGAGAGAGAGAGAGAGAGAGACAGAGAGACAGAGAGACAGAGAGACAGAGAGACAGAGAGAGAAAGAGAGAAAACATAGACTCCCAGGACACAGTAAAAAAAAGTGGAATTTATGAGCTAAAAGAGGGAGGGCTCCTCCCTCTGTTCCTGAGCTAAATGAGATAAGAGAGAGAGACAGATAGAATACAGACTGTAGGAGCTATTTGATTGTTTTTGTGTTAAGTTTGTAGTTCGTTAAGTTCATCACTGGGTGGCAGAGTGAAGCGCATGGGTTTTGCATAAAGGCACAGGTATGGCAATCAAGGTATCAAGGTATGGGTGACGGAGAGGTCTCACGGTTTTTACCGCACAAACACACGCACATACTATTATTAACAATATTATGCAGAAATTATTGTTGGGCTCATCAACCATGTATTATGTTAAATACTTCAATTAATGGGAACTTCACCCAACGGCAGGTAAAACCGACTTGACATTATGTTTTTTCTAATTGCGCGTCAAAGACGAGGATTCCCTGCACCCAACCGAGCGTCTACCAGGACATCAGGATAGTCGCTACACAGACAGAGAGAGGAAAGGAGAGAATACAGACCTAGAGAGAGGAGAGAATACAGACCTAGAGAGAGGAGAGAATAGAGAACTAGAGAGGAGAGGAGAGAATACAGAACTAGAGAGAAGAGATGAGAGGAGAGAATACAGACCTAGAGAGAAGAGAGGAGAGGAGAGAATACAGAACTAGAGAGAAGAGAGGAGAGGAGAGAATGCAGACCTAGAGAGAGGAGAGGAGAGAATACAGAACTAGAGAGAAGAGATGAGAGGAGAGAATACAGACCTAGAGAGAGGAGAGGAGAGAATACAGACCTAGAGAGGAGAGGAGAGAATACATAACTAGAGAGAGAAGAGGAGAGGAGAGAATACAGACCTAGAGAGGAGAGGAGAGAATACAGACCTAGAGAGAGAAGAGGAGAGAATACAGACCCAGAGAGAAGAGAGGAGAGGAGAGAATACAGAACTAGAGAGAGGAGAGGAGAGGAGAGAATACAGACCTAGAGAGAAGAGAGGAGAGGAGAGAATACAGAACTAGAGAGAGGAGAGGAGAGAATACAGACCTAGAGAGAAGAGAGGAGAGGAGAGAATACAGACCTAGAGAGAAGAGAGGAGAGGAGAGAATACAGAACTAGAGAGAATAGAGGAGAGAATACAGACCTAGAGAGAAGAGAGGAGGAGAGAATACAGACCTAGAGAGAAGAGAGGAGAGGAGAGAATACAGAACTAGAGAGAAGAGAGGAGAGGAGAGAATACAGGCCTAGAGAGGAGAGAATACAGAACTAGAGAGAGGAGAGGAGAGAATACAGAACTAGAGAGAAGAGAGGAGAGGAGAGAATACAGACCTAGAGAGAAGAGAGGAGAGGAGAGAATACAGAACTAGAGAGAAGAGAGGAGAGGAGAGAATAAAGACCTAGAGAGGAGAGGAGAGAATACAGACCTAGAGAGAAGAGAGGAGAGAATACAGACCTAAAGAGGAAAGGAGAGAATACAGAACTAGAGAGAGGAGAGGAGAGAATACAGACCTAGAGAGGAGAGAATACAGACAGAGAGAGAGGAGAGGAGAGAATACAGACAGAGAGAGAGGAGAGGAGAGAATACAGACAGAGAGAGAGAGGAGAGGAGAGAATACAGACCGAGAGAGAGAGGAGAGGAGAGAATACAGATCCAGAGAGAGGAGATGATAGAATACAGATCCAGAGAGAGGAGAGGAGAGAATACAGACCTAGAGAGAGGAGAGGAGAGAATACAGAACTAGAGAGAAGAGAGGAGAGGAGAGAATACAGACCTAGAGAGAGGAAAGGAGAGAATACAGAACTAGAGAGGAGAGAATACAGACATAGAGAGAGGAGAGAATACAGACCTAGAGAGAGGATAGGAGAGAATACAGACCCAGAGAGAGGAGAGGAGAGAATACAGACCCAGAGAGAGGAGAGGAAAAAAGACAATACAGACCTAGATAGAGTTGTTCCGATACCGATACCAGTGTCGGAAATGCCGCCGATACTGCCTAAAATGCTGGTATCGGTATCTGCGATTACACGTAAATTCTAGCCTCCGATCCCATGATGTCATTTATCTCCTGCCGAGAGTGAGGATTATAAAATGAACGTGTTTTAAAGTGTGATGCTGTTTGTCATTTTAACAGCAGATACACTTTCTTAAATTCCATTGTCCCGACAGAGCGTGTGACGGGGAGCTTGGACGGGATGTGTTTTGCTTGCTGGTGTTATTATAGCATTAGCTGAAAAGCTAGCTAGTTGGAACAACATCCGCTTTAACGTTACATCAAATCAGATGATCGCCTGTCCTTTCTCCGGGACCTGACACTGTCCGTCTATCAACAATAATGCACCCACAGTGAATCGTATTTAAGTCAAGTAGCTACTGACTAGCGTTAGCTGACTAACGTTATCAAATGACAATGCGGGGAAGACGAGCTAGGTCAGCTAGCTTAGCTTGATAACGTTACCATGGCTAAAGTTGGTGCTATTCATAATCCAGCAATAATGGCTGCAGACCTGCAAGCAAAGTACAGCAAGTTCCAAGTGCCAAAGGATAAGTCTGAGGCGGATTCTCAAAAGAGAATGTTGAATATTTATTTTGCATCGAAAATCACAACATAAACGGTAATACTAGCTACTAGCTAACAGACTGGGTAGCGAGTGCAACACCGTCTAACGTCCGTGCGGATCATTGGAGTAGGGTATATCGGCAGTGCCGCAGCCCCATACTCATTGATTAATGATACTAACACTAATCTATACAATCACCTGTTGTTGAATAAATACCATTACTTTCTAGTTATTACAAAAAAACAGTATATATAAAACAGTATCTGTAAACAAAAAAAGTATAATTTATATACCGTAATAGTTTATTTTATTTTAATTTTTTTATGTATGCACTGGTATCGGATCAGTATCGGTATCGGCCGATACCCAAAGCTTAGGTATCGGAATCGGATCGTGAAGGAAAAAATGGTATCGGAACATCTCTAGACCTAGAGAGGAGAGGAGATAATACAGACCTAGAGAGAGGAGAGGAGAGAATACAGACCGGAGAGGAGAGAATACAGACCTAGAGAGAGGAGAGGAGAGAATACAGACCGGAGAGGAGAGAATACAGACCTAGAGAGAGGAGAGGAGAGAATACAGACCTAGAGAGAGGAGAGGAGAGAATACAGACCGGAGAGGAGAGAATACAGACCTAGAGAGAGGAGAGGAGAGAATACAGACCTAGAGACACTGTAGCACCCACTCCCCACACTTTATATTTATTGATGAAGGATTGCACTACAACTCGTACACCTTACTGTAAATTGTACCTAAATTGTACCTCATCCCATTTCTGCTTTGCACTATATAGTACTGTACATTAGTACACTGCATAGTATTGTATATTATATGGTAACTCAGAACATTGTACATATGTCTATACCGAACACTGTGACCTCATTTTCTTCTTCTAAATTACATGCTATACTATGTTATTTGATACTATCTTGTCTAGCACAGTCTCTGGAGCGTAACAGTAAGAAGCATTTTGTATGAAAGTATTCTGTACTTCTGTATGACAACTATTAAAGAAACTTGAACTTGAAACTTGAGAGAAGAGAGGAGAGAATACAGACCTAGAGAGAGGAGAGGAGAGAATACAGACCTAGAGAGGAGAGGAGATAATACAGACCTAGAGAGAGAGGAGAGAATACAGACCTAGAGAGAGGAGAGGAGAGAATACAGACCGGAGAGGAGAGGAGAGAATACAGACCTAGAGAGAGGAGAGGAGAGAATACAGACCTAGAGAGAGGAGAGGAGAGAATACAGACCGGAGAGGAGAGGACAGGAGAGAATACAGACCTAGAGAGAGGAGAGGAGAGAATACAGACCTAGAGAGAGGAGAGGAGAGAATACAGACCGGAGAGGAGAGAATACAGACCTAGAGAGACGAGAGGAGAGAATACAGACCTAGAGAGAGGAGAGGAGAGAATACAGACCTAGAGAGACGAGAGGAGAGAATACAGAACTAGATAGAGGAGAGGAGAGAATACAGACCTAGAGAGAGGAGAGGAGAGAATACAGACCTAGAGAGAGGAGAGGAGAGAATACAGACCGGAGAGGGGAGGAGAGAATACAGACCTAGAGAGAGGAGAGAATACAGACCTAGAGAGAGGAGAGGAGAGAATACAGACCGGAGAGGAGAGGAGAGAATACAGACCTAGAGGGAGGAGAGGAGAGAATACAGACCTAGAGAGAGGAGAGGAGAGAATACAGACCGGAGAGGAGAGGAGAGGAGAGAATACAGACCGGAGAGGAGACGAGAGGAGAGAATACAGACCTAGAGAGAGGAGAGGAGAGAATACAGACCGGAGAGGAGAGGAGAGGAGAGGAGAGGAGGAGAGAATACAGACCTAGAGAGAGGAGGAGAGAATACAGACCGGAGAGGAGAGGAGAGAATACAGACCTAGAGAGGAGACTAGAGGAGAATACAGACCTAGAGAGAGGATAGGAGAGGAGAGGAGAGGAGAGGAGGAGGCTGGCGCAGGGCAGAGATGGAGGCAGGGATCATGTTTAATGCAGTGGGGTGTAGCACAACATTCTGGGCCCTATACATGAGGTTTATGAGGTTAAATTAGGTTTACCTGGAGTATCAAGCTTACGAGAACATTATTTTATTCATGTTTATTTAAGTATTCATACAGGATTGACAGCCTCAGCTTATAATATACCATATTGACCTCGATTATAACCTTTTGGAATCTTGTTTTTATAAAGAAAATAATTAAATCTGACGAGAATGCATCAGTAATTAGGCTTGGGCGGTATCATTTTTTTCACACCGTCATATTTTGATGACATAATACCCCGGTATACGGTATATGACGGTATGACTTTCATTTTCATCAGCGAGGGGGGGGCAACCCGTGTTACCAAGTAAACAAATCATCGTTAGCTCTCAGTCTCAGAATGGTAGTCAGAAGCCTGCACCGTTAGCGTTAGCATGTAGCCTAGCCATGGCAGACTATTTGATTCCTTAAAGCCTCGAAATTGCCTGGGTTTTGGTCATATGCTCCCGAAATGCTCGCGCTGTTTGGCTACTTCTATGTGCAGTGAAAACTACTTGAATGCTTTATAACCTAGTCATTGATTTAGTTCAGGGTAATCTAAGATTAGCCGCAGAGCTAACGCTAGTTAACGTGAGCTAACGCTAGCTAATCAAGCTCACAGAGAGAGATAAACAGCTGCCAGCGGATAGTACAGGACGGTACAAATACAATAAAAAAGCGGGTGGGGGCTGTTGTGTAAACCTTGTACTCTTTAGTTCACATATAATAAGAGACAGATTATTTGCTTGCTCCACTAGTGCACCACAACAACACACACCAACTCTCGTCACAACGCTTTACGGTATTTTCACAGCACTGTCGCAATATTACCGTAAAACGTGAACACCGTTGTGACCCACTCGCTCCATTAGTGAGGACTGGTCTCGCCCTCTGCTGGCGCGTGTGTGCACTACACTCAAAACTCTGTTTCACTGTAAAAGAAACGGAAGTGCATCTGTGATTTTGACGGTGACGGACGGTATTGATTTTAAATACCGTCGGGATTTCGAAATACCCTGGTATACCGTAATACGTCATACCGCCCAAGCCTATCAGTAATAGTAACACATTGTAGGGCTGTACCGAATGTAATTTTTTAACATTCGAAGCTTCGATTGAAGTATTCGAACGAAGCTTCGAATGTCTATAAAAAATGTTTTACTTCAAAATGTTTATTTTTTTTTAAACTAAATCCTCAATTTTAATAAAGTGATTAATCTGATTAAATTAGTATTTTTCTTTTATTAAATCAACTTTCTTTAATGAATATAACTCAGTTTCATCAACAATCCAATAAGGGCACGGTTGGTATGAAAGTGATGGTGACGTCTTATGTATAATATTATAATATTAGTGTAGCCATTGGTTTAAACAGATAGAAAAAATTTAAATTAAAAATTCGAATGTTGATTTAGAATTAGAATGTCAACATTATGATCGAAGCTTCGAAGCATTCGGTACAGCCCTAACACATTGGAAGAAAAACAAGGTAAGCTGATATATTGATATATTGTGACGAGCCAGCCTGGTGGTGTTCAGGCTCGACACGGTTCAAAACAAACAAATCCAATTTCCACACAATCACAGTTTCAATAAATAAAGGATATTTATTGATGATTAGCACACAAGTCCGATAGGCAATAGAGTGGTCGAATAACAGTCCAGGGTCAAAACACGTATCAGGCTCTCGTACAAAAAGGGATTGTTCAATACTCAGGGTTTGTCTTCCGGTCCAGGGTCAGTTTCACAGGGTCCAGTCAAGGGTCCAGTACCACGAACACCTTCTCGCTTCACCTCTCCTCACAACTACCCCTCACCTCACAAACTCCGTAAAACAATCTCTCTCTCTGCTCCTTCCTCACCTCCACTCAATCTCTCTCAGTCTATCCTGCGGCTTTAAACTATGGGTGTCTCTGTGTGTGGGATATCATGTGGGTGATCACGTGGTGCACAGCAGGTGTGTTCTATCAGTCCTAATCAGCTCCCTAATTAACTCTCCTCTGGCCGTGGCAGTAGTATCTCCCCTCCTCCACGTAGCCATGGGACGGGGGATGATATCTGCCACTATATATATATATATATATATATATATATATATATATATATATATATATTAGAATGAAATTGTCTTGTTTGATACCATCTGTGATCTGATGCTAAACAGAAAATATGAGCCTGTAGCCTACTAGTAGCATAATTTAACCATCTAAAAGTGAAAAATAGAAGCATAGGTTGAATTTTAAATTGGACCCTGCCTCGTTGATCACAGTGACCTTAAAATTGGCATTATTCTCCTCCTCGGTCCTTGGTTAACTTGGCCTATTTCTAATCCTCTGAAAATGATGGTGGATCATCTGGCATTAACATTACCGTGTCTCGAAGGTCATTGCAAGCACCAGACGAATCTTGAGAATGCATGGAATCAGTTGATACCAGACTTGTCATGCTAGCTTACCGGGAAAGGGGATAAATATCGCTCCAAAGTTTAACTGTCTTTACCGTGACGTGTTTCACGAGAGCTCCCTACTAACGTGCTAAAATACACTTTTCACCCCATTAGTCTTTATTTTATTTTTATTTGTTATTGGTTTTCTTGTTGGGTCGTCGAGTGTCAACTACTTTCGTCAACTTTTTTCAACTTTTTGCGGTGTTAATGGAGACCCGGGCCATGAGTACGCCAGCCGGCAGACTGTCACCGAATCCATCCTCGCCCGGAATCAGTGAAATAAGTGAAGCTGTTCTCTCGGTCATGACCAAACTCCATACAGACTTTGAAGTACGCTTCGCTGAAGCGCAAAGAAAAGCACACGCGGAATCTTTTGATACCCTTCATCGGGCAGTGACGGAGGAAATTAGGTTGGCGGTCGACCCGTTGAGAGAGAAGATGGAGTCGCTACACGCTGCCTCCACGGCTAATGCTAGCGAACTAGCTTCGCTAACGACAGAGGCCTCACAACAGGGCGAGAGGATGGCGTGTCTGGAGAGCTCCCTGCTGGCTAGGCAGGCTGACGTTGCCAAACTCCAGACGGTAATTGTTGAAATGCAGTCCCGGGAGAGGCGTTACAACATCAGGATCGTTGGTGTCCCGAGGGCAGTGAGGGAGGTCGTCCCTCGGAGACCATACCGGAGTTGTTGCAAAAGATACTGGGGGAGGATGTCCTCCCCAGCCCACCCATGTGCGAGTCGGCTTACAGAGCGGGCAAGACCAGTCCTGGAGGGAACAAGAAGCCGAGGCCCATCATTGTTAAGCTAAACAGGCTACAACAGAGGGAGCTCATCATGCGGTCGGCCCGTGCCAGGAGAGGTGAACTCAGTCTCGGCAATCACAAAGTGGCCATTTTAGAAGACTTTACGCCGGAGGTTCAAGCACAGAGAGGCGGTTACAAAGTGGTCATGGCCAGGCTATGGAAATTGGGCCTGAGGCCTACGCTATTCTTCCCCGCAAGCAGGGACCGAAACTAAAGCCCGCCGCCCGCCAGGGGCGGTCTGTTTTTACCTTTGGCGCATGACATTTAGAGGGCTGCCCGCCGTGTGGCGTGTAGACGTGTAGTTCATAAGCAGGCCCCTAAAAATATTTGTATGCGAACGGTAAAAATCAATTACGCGCACGCTGTGCGAATACAGATTATAGCCTCTCTCGTCTTTTTTTTCCTCCGCTGCGAGATCGTTAAAAAACTACAAGTCCCACATTGCACTCAAGCCAACGGTCCAATCACAGTAGAGTGAAGTGACTGGTTTCATGGGAAATAAAGCAAATGACCAATCGGAAGCTCTCATTTTTCTTGTTTACTTCCTGAAACTCCGCGATCAGGGCTCTCGTTTTCCGAGACACCAACTTATTATAGTCTCTCTTACCAATAGCAATAGATTTTAGAACACCTAGATTTATCGATAGCAATAGTAATATAACGTTAATGCAACAAAACGAATGCCTTGCTTTGTTAATCATAACGTTGATGCAGTAGCGTATGTCGGTGTGTTGGCTGTAACGGACATGACAATGTTTCTGTACTGGAGGTGTGATTGATTGATTGATTGAAAACTTTATTAACAGATTGCAGAATGGGTACAATACAGTACAGCTCAATACACACAATTGTTAAGGGGATGCAGACCAGAGAAAGACTTTCGTCTTGTTTACATCAGGGTCCCCCATTTCAATTAATCAGGAAAGTGTACAGTAGGAAAGTGTACAGTATTTCAATAGGCAACCCTGAAAGGATTATTTTTCTAGAAGAGCAACACAGCCAAAACAGACAGTGGAGCTGTTTGCAGATAGCAAGCATTTTGACTTATTGCGTGGTGGCGATGTCTCGCAGCTAATACAACTACAAGTATGATTATATAATATATATTTTATTTAAAAAAAAATTGTATATATAAAATATATATTGGCAGGTAAGAAATATGCTTGGCGGGTAGACTCTTCCCATCTACCCGCCACTGGCCGGTGAGTCAAAAAGTTAATTTCGCTCCCTGCCCGCAAGATTATCTGTGCTGTGCAAGGGCGATGAACGTCGATCTTTTTGTTCGATGGCTAAAGCGGAGGAATATCTCTGGGGGATAGCCAAGACCGTAGCTTGATAACTGTGTCGGGTGAGTGACGTGGCGATGTGGGCCTAAATACATTGATATGGCGGACTAATCACAAATGTATAATGTCATGCCCAAACAGGCTAACTGGTCCTTGCCCATCCAAACTAGCGGGGCATCTCAATGACTTCTGTTACTTGCTAATGCTGACCTCGTGGTCGTACATGTGTGTCGCCTCTATGAATGCTAGCGAGCTAGCTGGACAATGTACATAACAGATGCTAGCGTGCTAGCTGGATTCATCACTAGCGGACGCGCTAGCCTCGGGCTAACTAGCATGCTATGTCTATCGCCTGTCCCGGGACATTCGAGATCCGTTAATGTTTACATATTTTGGTTGTTGTTGCTGTTTAAGTGACATTGTTTTGCACAATTTAACTGTGATCGGGTCCTGCCTTAACTAACTTCTTGTATGCTTTAATTTTTTATATCCATTTGTATTTGAGTGTCCGTAGTGGGACGCTAAAAGCTGATCATACAGGAGCAACGTACTGTGGTAACCGGAGGCTTACATATATATATATATTTTTTTATTGTTGCTGTTTAAATGACATCTGTTTGCACAATTTAACTGTGATCGGGTCCTGCCTTAACTGTCTTCTGGTATGCTTTAATTTTTTTTATCTATTTGTGCTGAAGCATTGCGACGTTGATACGCAGATTCAGAAGTAGTTGGTTACAGGGATGGCGTTGAGTTATTATATAATAATAGCACATTTTTCCCTTATAGTTGGCTCATATTAGGGCCAATGCTCACGTTTGTTTTCACTAGTAATACCTTCGGTTGATCTGTTTTGTCGTGTTTCTAGGTTTTTTTGTTGTTGTTTGGACTGGGTTTGGCCGGATTTGAGCCTTAGGCTCCGGTCATTGAATGTCGGTTATATATATATAATATATAATAACAGGTTGTGTCAGGTATAGCTTATTACTACCTCCGAGTTAATGAAGGTGTTTACTCCTATTCTTATATAGGATTTTGTCATTCCAGCCTATGTGCCTGACCAGAGGGACGGTGAAATGCTTGCACCTTGACCAATAACTTTATTTTTATTTTTGTTTCTTGGACTAGTGGGGGGTTTAATCAGGGTTTTATCTAGAGAGGGGGTCGGAGTGAAGAGCGTCTTATTGGATCCATGATTCCAGTGGGAAACTATAGGAAGATGACCATCCTTAGTGGATGGAGCATAGGGAGGGGATTGGAGAGTGGGTATAGGAAGATTAATATTAGGATGGGTGGGTTAGTGTATAGAGTAAAAGTAGGGGGGGTTGTAACTGGGGTGGTATTTTTCTGTGTTTTCTGTACTGTTGTCCTATATGTGTGTAATTGTTCCTCCTCTGAACTCTTGGGATTGACAGTCTGGGCCCGCCTGGATCAGCGCCTGTCCTCAGCCTGGCTGCACTGGTATGTTCTCTACGCATTTAGACAAATTCGACCATGGCTAAATTGAATATTTTAATTTGGAACGCAGGAGGTCTTAACACCCCACACAAGCGTACCAGTGTCCTTTGGTTATTGAAGAGAAGAAGTATTGACATTGCTCTTCTTAGTGAGACGCACTTATTGGCGAGTGATGTATCAAGGCTAGCAAATCGACAATATCATGTTATCTCCTCATCCTCAGCCGACAATAAGACAAAAGGAGTCGTTATAGTTACAAGACGTAACCTTGATATCAAAGTCCTGGATGTGTGGTCGGACACGGAGGGAAGGATTACTATAGCAAAAGTTGAGTTTTCTCATAGGAAGATAGCAATAATCGCATTGTATGCCCCTAACACATTTGATTCGGCGTTCTATAAAACAATCACAAGGAATATGTTGGAACTTACTGGATACGCTCTCATTGTGGGTGGCGATTTCAATGCGTGCTGGGATGCGGAGATGGATAGGTCCGGGTCCTCTGAAACACGTGACCAAAAACAGTCCTCTAAGGCCCTCAGGATGTGGGCCCAGGACACGGGGCTCGCAGACCTCTGGCGCATATCCAATCCCACCCTCAAGGATTACTCTCACCTGTCAGCCAGACACAAAACCTTCTCTCGAATAGACTATGCGTTCGCGTCCCCTAATATTTTTGATAGTTTCGACGTCTCATTGGTTCCCCTAGCTCTCTCGGACCACAAGGGGATTTCCCTTATAGCAACCTTTGGCAAGCTCTCCACGAGAGCTCCCAGATGGCGTTTTAACTCAACCTTATTAAAAATCGATGATTTCTGTACCGAGTTCAGGAGTAAACTAGTTGAATTCTTGCAGATCAACGTCGGCACAGTCGAAGACCCTAGGGTCCTGTGGAACGCATTGAAGGGATTTATCAGGGGTCATGTCACACTTTGCCTCCAATTTGCGTAAATCCCGGTAAAAAAACTAGAAGGACTGGAAACATTATACGCGGACATATACACATCTTTGCAAGCTAACTATAGTGAACGACTAAACACACAACGCAAGATAGTCAAGAAAGAAATAAATCAAATCAAATCAAATCAAATTTATTTATAAGGCCCGACACCACACGTTAATGTCCCCATGGGCCGTACAAGTCTTCTTTAAACAAGTCAAGAAGAAAACATAACAATAAGTCAAGAACAGAACAAGAACACCATAAGGTCCAACAAATTTAAAATAAATGCAAATAAATGAAAGAATGCAAGCACTCCCAGACATACCCCACGCGAAGGTAAGGAAAAACTCACTAAAACCTAACAATAGGGAAAAATGCTCCACAGGCAGTGTGGAGGAGAGAAACCTTAGAAGGGCCATTCAAGGGGGGATCTCCCTTCTTAGATGTCGGTGATAGTAGTGATAAACTCCATACTTAAACAACAGTCTGAGTTCTTGATACATAGGACAAGGCAAAATTACTACTTTCACGGTTCCAGGCCTAGCCATCTACTGGCAATGAAAATACGCTCGAATGATCATTTCTCGAATATTCCTTAGATCAAGACGCGACAGGGGACAGTCACTACTGATTCGAAAAAGATCAACGACACTTTTAAAGAGTTTTACTCAGTTATATAGCTCAGAGGTTAATTTCGATAATTCTAAATTTGAAACGTTCATTGGCGGGCTTGAGATACCCCACATTTCTGAGGAAGAGGCTAAGGAACTGGGGAAACCGATCACTCTTATGGAACTTAGGGAGACGATTGCTGAAATGCAAAGGGGTAAGGCACCAGGCTGGGATGGGATTCCACCCGAGGTATATTTAGCTTTCTGGGACCAATTGGGTCCATTGATGCTCGATATGATCAATTGCGCTATCGAACAAGGGGAGTTCTCAAGAGATGTCAACATGGCATTGATTTCTTTACTTCTCAAGAAGGATAGAGATCCCAATGAATGGTAGCTATAGGCCCTTGAGTCTTCTCTTCATTTTCGGCCTTTCGGCTTTCGGTTTTCGGCCAACTGTTTTCTATTTTCGGTATCGGTTTCGGCCAAGAATTTCCCATTCGGTGCATCCCTAGATACAATCTGGCGTGGGGATATCCCGGAGTTGGACCCCCAGTTTGACTGGGATGAGGTTTGGACAAATGTGGCATTGTCCTCCCGCAACCCCAATCACCAGCAAATTAATTTTAATTATATTCATAGGACCCATCTTACACCTAGGAAGCTATTTGCTATGGGACTGGTAACCGACTCTCGGTGCACTTTTTGCTCTCAAAGGGCCACTGGCACTTATATGCATATGTATTGGGATTGCCCACCAGTAGCCCGCTTCTGAAGGTCAATAACGGACAAACTTTCAGATCTATGTGGCTTAACAATCCCATTCACAGCTGTTACGCTACTCCTGAACGATATAACAACACTACCCGCGTCCGTACAACAAAAAAGGGTTATCCTAGCGGGCGTCACAGCAGCGAAGAAGCCAATAGCATTGAGATGGAAGGAGCCTGAGAAGCTAACACTGTTGGATGTGATTTATCTTGAGATATCCACGGCGCTTGGGGTGGGGCAGGCTGGGATTGAACTGTGGGTCGCAGCAGCTGAAAAGGTCAGAACCGCCGTGTGCGGCTGAGCGGGGTTGGGGTGCTTGTCCGGGGGAGTCCGGCGGTCTCGTGGGAGGGGGAGGAGGAAATGTCTCGTCTGTCTGTCTTTTGTGTTGTCCTCTCGACTTTAACTGGGGGGATTTTATTGGGGGGAGCTATTTTGCTATTTCTTCACTATTTGGGCACTTTTACACGGTTCCTGTGAGTCTATGGAACACCTCTGTAGGTTTTTGTTTTTCAAGAAGGTTCATTGTTTTGTATTTCTATTCGGGTACTCAAAAGCAGCGTTTTTCTACCTCAGGACCTTAGGCCGTTTTGAGGCTGGGCTCCAACCACTGTGTGGCCCGGTGGCAACTGCCACATTGTTATGCAGCTGGGAAATCTCTGACATGTGATATGCACATTTTGAGATGACTCAGTTCGGTGAGGGTGAATGTTGTGAGGTGAATTGGAAGAATACGCCTTTTTGAGAATTAGAGACATACGTTTTATTAATATAGGGCCACACGGCCGGGAAACGGTGCTGAATACTGGGAAAGGCCATTTATGAGATAGTACCCCTTTACATTTAAAATGTTGTACTCTGTTTTATATTTTTTTTATAATTTGTTATTTCTGTATTATTATTGTTTCTGTTATCTCCCTGTGAAGTTCTGTGTATTGTTATTGTGGTTATTGTGTTGTCTTGTTTTCATGTAAGTAATAATACAAAAAAAAGTCAAATGATTGATTGGAATAACTTTTAATAGCCACTTCATGAGCTCAACTTGTCTCATAATTATTCTCAGGCGCGTCGCCTGCCACTGCTCCAGACTCGTGGCTGTTTCTGAAACCGAGGGTGACGTGTTTCATGATGTTAAGCTTTGGTAGTTGATTTTTCTTTTTCTTTTGAAAGAAATTAGTTAGCTGCCGTTTTCCGCTCAAGTTCGCTTTCTTCCCCTTTCCTTTCTTTTTTAGTTCTTGGATTTCTCTGTCTCGGGGAAAGACACGACTGAGAGAAGGGTAGGGATGGGTACCGAATTCGGTACTTTTGAGGTACCGAACCGAAACACGTCGGTACTACCGAGTATCGAATCAAGTGAGAAACCGAAAAAAAAATAAAAATAAAAAAAAATGTTTATTAATTTTTTTTTAACTTTTTTTTACCTTTTTTTTTTCATGTCAACGTTCACACGCACAATATATGCTTACCTAGGATTTGACTTGATTCAACAACAAAGCAGTCGGAGCAATGACAAGTCGAAAACTGTCGAAATTGTAGTTATTTGAAGTTTGGATTTTTTTTTTTACGACTGAGGTAGGTAAATTAAATTTCTTGAGACTAAAGTACCGAAAAAAGGTACCGTTGGGTACCGGCATCGATTCACAGGTACCGGTACCGGTTCAAATGTGAAAGGCACCCATCCCTAGAGAAGGGTAGCATCCAGTATCAGCAGTCATTCAGTTTTAGAGATGATTCCTAGTGCAGGGGTGGACTAAACATTTTGTGCCTTTTGAAAGGGGAGAGAGAGGCCTCAGAGAGCCTCCACTATCGCTCTTTTTATACACGGTTCAGTCTCTCAACCTATTTATTCAGCTCATGTTAACACATCCCCCGCCAAAAACGTCGTACAACGTGTTTCAAGGTCATGCTAATTCCGCCATTCCACGGCGTACGACGTTATTGAGATCATATTTCATTTTTTCGCCATGGTATTCATAAATCCCTCACACAGCCTCGGCTGAGACAGTGGGACTCGGCACAACCGTGCAACGCTTCAATACCGCCGCCTGGTGGATGATCGGGCGAGTTACAACCGGAAATGGATCTCTGGTGATCTCCGTGCATCTGGGAAATGCGTCCGGCAGGCACATATTGTTGCGGGACTCTAGACACACATCCGTGTATATGGATCGCTGCCATAACTCAATAATCGATATGATTTGGGCGTTTATTTTTCGCCATACAAACCGGAAATAGATCTAGTCGATCGCCGTCAAATAAGTGGGATCTTTTTCCTCCAGTCTCATCGGTGAACGGTAAGAGGAAAGTAATGTTACTTTCAGCGTGATTGTTTATTATTATTAATGCAAACTGCTCTGATCAATATATCACCCATACTACATAAAGCATTTACCCCCCCCGTTCATCCGCGCATGATGAGTCATAACGTTTAGGATCATGTACAGTTGAAATTTTTTATATAGCGTGTATTGGCAACAAACGGCAGTTGATAATCTATATATGCGTTTATGCCTATAACTCACGTACTAGGAATTACTGCAGAAAACGATAACATATTTATATTCTAGACCAGGGGTGGCCAACCAGTCAGAGACTAAGAGCCACAAAAATTACTGTGGTACCACAAAGAGCCACACCATATACCAGCGTTTCTCAACCTTTTTTTTCAGTCACGGCACCCTTCATGTGTTTATAGGTCTCACCCTCTGGCCTCTGAAGTTGCTAATGTCTTTTTTATTTGGGTCTCACAGGGTTAAAAGTACCCTGTGAGACCCACGGTTGCAAAATTACAAAATCACTTTTAGCCATTTAAAAAAAGAATGTTTATTTAAAAAATGTTAAAGGGGAACTATTTTACTATTTCTTTCACTATTTGGGCACTTTTACACAATTCCTGTGAGTCTATGGAACACCTAGGTTTTTTTCAAAGAAATAAAATGCATTGTTTTGTATTTCTAATCAAGTACTCAAAAACCGCATTTTTCTACCTCAAGATCTTAAGCCGTTTTGAGGCTGGGCTCCAACCACTGTGTGGCCTGGTGCCAACTGCCACATCAACTGCCACATTATTATGCAGCTGAGACATTTCTGACATCACAGATACGGTATGCACATTTTCAGATGACTCAGTTCAGTGAGGGTGAATATTGTGAGAGGAGAATTGGAAGAATGCGCCAATATGAGAATTAGAGACATATATCCTATTAATATAAGTCCACATAGCTAAGAAACAATGGTAAACACTGAAAAAGGCCATTTATAAGATAGTTCCCCTTTAAGCACATGTATAGTCAATTGGTCCTGTTGTTCAGCCTCACAATGCTATTTGATAGTAAATGTGTTTATATGTCCCACCCTCTGGCCTCTGAAGTTGCTAATGTCTTTTTAATTTGGGCCTCACAGGGTTAACCTCTTAAGCCCGAGATATACAGTAAAAGTGTATATTTTCAGCATTATGTTTGTTTACCAATTATTTTAACTGTTATTAGTGAAATATAAGATTATAGAAATCTCAGGGCATTGAGTCGGAAACCGGCGCATATTGACAGGAGGAAGTGGCACATCCAAAAGTGAGTATAGTCTTTTGAAGGAAGAGACTCAGGGCTTTCAAATTTAGAAAAACTACCCTACCCAGCTCACACCAGCCCCTGTCAATCATCTGACTTCTGGATTTACTTTTTTATTTCTCTTATTTTTTGGGATTATCTCCCACAAACCTGAACGTTATTGCCATAAAACAGAACGCAGTTAGTTTCTCTACCTTTCTGTGAACGTCTTGCAAAAAACGGTGTTGCAATATGATGAACATTTTTGGAGAAATGTATATTATAAAAAAGATGGCAGAATTCAGTACTGTATCTACAAAACCTTCTGTTTAATCATCTTCCCTTTATTCATTTGCTTAGATTTTTCAGGTCTGGTCAATTTTAGCATGGTGTTATTCACAGTCAAAGATAACATTTTTTTTAAATAGAATTGATATTCTCCTTTGGTTCATTACAATTTACTCAAGCCTAGTAACAGACACTATTTATGACACTGATCCATATATGTCCCTAGATTCAGATACCAAGAACATGCAAATGGACCATTTAAATTTGTTTTTAAATGTTTATTCTACGTCCTTATGGAATGAGTGACATAGAAAAAAAAGTAAAAAAAAAAAAAGTAATTTTGTTTTTAAATTTTTTTTATGGATGGAAGAGCCGCACATTGACGGGCAAAGAGCCGCATGCGGCTCGCGAGCCGCGGGTTGGCCACCCCTGTTCTAGACGGTATTTTCGTATGAATCTATGAATGAAAAAGTATAACGTTCCTACATCCTGAACGATAGATAATCGATGTTGAATGGGCCATAGTAATGTCAATTTAGCAATACAATTTAAAAAGTTATAGCCCTGCAAAGAAGGTGAACATCTCCATAGGCTTAGAGTGGTGGCAGAGAGTGGTATGAGAGGGGCAAACTGCGTGGCAGTTAATGTGTTAATGTAGTTATGACACTAACTACTTGAAATAAACAATTGCAACCAATACACTTTTCATTACAGGCTCTTCAAGGGCCCTCCCCACCTGGGGGCCCTGGCTAGTCCCTTCCCACTTTTCCTCCCACTACGACGCCCCTAAATGCAGTGCTAACTGGACAAAGACTGTAGAGAGACAATGATTCATACTCAGCAATTAGGGCCAGGGTTGTCCCAGCTACTCTCCCTCACACTGTTGGGAGTACAGCGCTGTACAAATGCGTTATGAATGACCGTTGAGAGGGCGGTCAGGTGGCGTAACGGAGATTGCGTTCGTCACCAAACCCCGGAGCGGCTAGATTCGCCTGTTCGAATCCAGCTCACAGCTCCGGGGTTGTCACCAGCTTGGCTGGCCGTTCACACTAATACAATTGGCAGTATTAGAGGGTGGGAGAAGCTGGCGGGGTGGGTCCGGGTCGTTGAAAACAGCGACTCCTACAGTTCGGTCGGGGCGTCTGCTAAGCGCGGATAGGACTTGAGTGGGATAGTGTGATCCTTCCACACGCTACGCCCTCTCAATGAGAATCCGCGCTGCCAGGTGAAAAGAAGCGGTTGATTGGCTGGACGTGTGTGGGGGGTAAGTGCGCAGCGACCAGGAAGGGGATTGGGAATTGGCATAACGACTAACATTGGGATGGGAGAAAATCGGAGGAAAATGGAGGGGGGAAAATATAAAAAAAAAAAATGAATGGCCGTTGAGTAGGGCTGCAACGATCGTCGATTATGAAAGATCGTCGACGAGATATTGTTGCGTCGATTAGTCATTAAAAAAAAGAATTATAATTTTTTTTTTTTTTTGCACTACCTATCTTTGTGAAAATGGCTTCTCAGCTCTGGTCCAGCCAGCTGAAGACTTCTTAGCTTAACATAACAGACCAACAGTAAGTTTGGGGGAACTAATGGGATAACTGGGGATGTTGTTTGGTCCTGACAAGAGTCTCAAAGCAACTCTGAGGTCATGCTCAATGTCCAATCTGTTCCTCTGCTCTGTCTTCAGCTGGACCAGAGCCGAGAAGCCACTTTCACAAAGATAGGTAGTGAAAAAAAAAATATATATATATATATATATATATATTTTTTTTTTAATATAATTGTTTTTCGATTAGTCGACTAATCGAAAAAATAGTCATTAGTTGCAGCCCTACCGTTGAGTCTACATGCCCGCTGCTTGTGTGTGGGGCCCACTGTGTTGCCTGACCTTTACCCTGCCACTAGGGGTCAAAGCCAGGTCGCAGCAGGATGAGTCTATTATGAGTAGCTCCCTCTGCTAACTGTGTGTGAGAGTTGGCAGAGGGGGCAGCGTCTGGGGTCCAGTATGTGAGGGATACCAGGACCACACCAGCCACTATGCCTCTAATATGATTATCTGGAGGAGAATTTAAACACTTTAACCACACTGGTTTTCCACAGAAGATCATCCTCACTGCTGCGACGGCGCGCTTGAAGCTTGTTATGCCCTAGTCACCACGGTAACAACTCCATCTCCAAGGACATAATTTCAGTCTCGCTTTCAGCACGTTATCTTAACTGTCCAATTCGCTGATTGGTATGACGTTTGACCTGGGTGGGGGGGCAGAATGGGACTGGAACCAAGGAGCATGACAGCTTCTAATATTCATCATTTACTGGCAGTAGTCAGTGAATATTTAACACATGCAGGCTATTACACTATTACATACTATTACACTGTCGCACTATTATACACCATTACATGGTAAGGCAATATATGTGTTACATTTGGTGGAAATCAGATGAGGAGAATTTGAGTAATGAACGTTTGGCCTGATTGACATACACGAGGAAAGTTGGATGAGGTCACAAGTTGGATGAGGTCACACACCTAAATGTGTTCTGTACTCACACATCAAAGACATGGACCGATACACAGAGTTTATAATAGGTTCTCCTGGTATATGTAGGCTATGTGACAGTGCCAACCAGTATCTTAAGTGCAGTTTCTCTGTCTGATGTATGTGTGCGTGTAGTATGTGTGTGTGTGTGTGATGCAGTGTGCTGCTGATGATCACTCTAAGTGGATCCAGCAATGCTACAAATTCAATTAAACGCCTGACATTTCCCTGTGTCTGCCGAGGGGCGTTCACACCGACATGAGACACACGGAAAATAGAAAACTGAGGAAAGAGGGACAACAGGGAGATAGGGGGGGCTCGCCATGAGAGGGAAATATACAATACTAGCCTGAGGAGGAATGAAATGTATGCATGAGAGAGAGATTGCATATTCTTCCCAGCACACCAAAAGAGATCTCTC